>NW_025950341.1:0-641250 GCF_021028975.2 Sphaerodactylus townsendi | reverse complement strand
CCACAGACAGGCTGCCAAGGGGAGAAAAGGAGAGAAAGATGAAGATAAGAGGTAAAGGTAGTTTGGCTGCTGCATGGGAAGGAGAGAAGGAAGCAGGAAAATGGGAGAGGTTCTGGGATGTTGCCATAGAAAGAGTCGCGTCTTTTTCAGATAACATGACTGTACAGGCTTCTCAGTTCAGCATTCTTGGTTTCTCTGCAGCAGTTTGTCTTCTTTGGGTGCTTGAGTTCTGCTGGCTCCATTAATGTAAACAAGGTGCCAGCTCAGTTGCACCCAAATCTTGTTGCCATAATATCAGGCTCTTCTTTTTACCTAGATTTAGAGCGCAATCCGAAGCATAGTGACCCCTTTTTAAGAACACTGGCGTGCTGCTGTTCTCCTGCTGAAGGTGTAGCTCTTGCTCTTCATACATTTGCAAAACTAGAATGAGTGGAGTTAAAAACTCTGTGATTCATGCTTGTCTTTGAAGCAATGTACATTGTGAAAATGATCTTTCTTTAAGGTCTTTCTGAAGTTTTAACCTGCGAATGTCACATAGGCAAATTCAAGGAAAAATCTTCCCAAAATTCTAAGAGGTCTTTCAAAGCTGTTGAGATTTCTAATTCCTAGTTGTTTTGGATCACTGCTGGATTTTTTCCTCATAGAAGACTGTTTTTCAGTCAGGACTTCTTGACAGGGTGAAGATGGGAGACTGAATGCTTGTATCCATATAAAGCTTTCTCTACTACACACTCAAACTTGTCAGAGAGTTGAGCTTCCTGACATAATTTTGCATATGTGGAGAGCACTGCATATAGGTCAGTATTCAGACATTCAATCCTTATTCACATACTTCTGCTGGCATATTTCTGCTATACTGCATTAGGGGATAGATTCTAGATTAACCTGTTCCCAGATGTTCTAGTGTTTTATTCACAGGGTCTTCTTTTGAACATGGGAGATCATTCATAAATGCAATCCCTTGCTGAATAGTTTTACCGTATACTCAGCTTGTCAAGATTTTATGCACATTGTATTGTCAACCAATTCTTACCTCATAGGCAAACATTCAATATAGTTATTGAGACTAGAAGCTTTTTTTCTTACCGAAGACTGTATTAAATTACCAGACAGATGTTTTTTGCTGTATTATCATCTATGTTGAAATCACATAAATTGCACCATATTGAGGGCTAGCGGTATATTTAACATTATGTAGTGTGTTGTGCATGAAATTGCTGAAAGTACATTTGAAATGCTTAACACCCAGGAACAATTACACATAATGCCCTGAAATTATAACTATTTGTTTAACCTAACACTGGGGCGTTTGTTTTTGAGGGTTTTTTTTTTTTACTATTTGCTGTATTTGTTTCAATTGATGCAAATCTGTTGCTCTTCATAAAAAACAACAACCAAAATCTTTAAAAGTAATGATTACTTTTAAAAGTTTTAATTCCTAGTAGGCTACTTGCAGGAAAATAAATTTTTTCAGGGGGAAAATGTTGTACCTTTAAAAGAGATTTCCGTAAGCATTTTTGGAACAAAACAAGTTTGATTTCATATGGCAAGTGCATAGATAAAGAATGTTTGGGAGATGGTTCTTATGTTGAAATATAGATATACAGGGATTGCTAGAGAAGGACACTGTGACCCCACTTCTCAGTTTCTGTCACCCAGCACACCCTCTGTCACAGAGCTTCAGGGACACAGGTAGGTCAGGTAGTAACAGTTCATCAACGAATTCGTCTCTTTTTAATATACAGACATCTGTGATTCTTTCACACACCTACCCTCCCTCATTACCAGAGACAAAGGACATTTGGTGAACAATATAGACCTTTGGGATCACCTTAGGGTTGCAGATTCTGGCTTCAGAAATTCCTGAAGATTTGGGGGCAGTGCCTGCAGAGGGTGAAGCTTGAAGAAGAAAAGGATGCTGATGCTATAGATCAGTGGTTCTCAACCTTCCTAATGCCACGACCCTTTAATACAGTTCCTCATGTTGTGGTGACCCCCAACCCTAACATTTATCCATTTTACAGATGGAGAACACTGATACAGAGAGTCTTAGGCGACCCCTGTGAAAGGGTCGTTCAACCCCCAAAGGGGTCATGACCCACAGGTTGAGAACTGCTGCTATAGATGCTGATGCTATAGAGTCCACCCTCTTCCATCTTCTCCAGTCTGGAAATCTCTGTAATTCTAAGAGACTTACCTGGAGGTTGATAACATTAGATCAGCTAGTTCTTACATAACTTTCAATCAGCCCCTCAATAAATTAGCAACTGTATTAGTAGCCCTGGGGCAAAAATGAATACAGTGGTTTTTACAGATGCCTCAATTATCTGTGATTTTATGCTGTCAGCATGTCAAAGCCGTGTAGTTGCATCTCAAACAGTTCTGAGAATATTACTACTGGATATGCAAAAAATGCAGACGAGCAAGACAATAAATCTACTGTGCATGATATGAGCAGTGTAAAAGGCACATGTGAATTACCCCGAGGCGGAGTTGCTGATTGGGGTGGGGGTTGGAACGAGCCCAGCTGACACTGCCCAGACAAGGGTGGAACTGGAAAGGGAGCCACTGTGGGAAGGGGCAGCGTCACCGGAAGAAAGGAGGAGTGAGCTGAGGCTTTAAAGGGGCTTGCCCTCCTTCATTCAGGCCATGTGCTCGCCAGCTGACAATTTGCCCACCCACCTCACCCTAATTTTCTATGTTAATGCATGCTGTTATGTCATAGCCTAGTTCGCAGAGGTTTGGCGCATGGGTATTGATCTGGAAGGGCAAGGGGAAGGGGGCTAGGGAGCCACGCTTTCCTCTTGGGAATGGCAACAGAGACAAGAGGCGACCACCGAAAGGGGGAACATCTCTAGCCAGGAGCGGCCGCCCGGCAGAGCCCCACAGTAGATTGAAGCTCGGGACCAGGCACCCGCCCTGCTGAGCTGTAGCATGTACCCGCATGACCAGATCCAGACCCATGCTTAGCCTCACGCTTCTGCTCAATAAAATGGCTATGGCCAATTTATTACCCCAGCAATGGTGTGATGTGTGTCATTATAGAGGGGCCTCACACAAGAAGGGATCCACCCTTGGGCACAACACTGATTTAGATATGTACTATGCTACTTCAAGAGATTACTGATTTTGAAGGGGTAACGTGATGCACAATTTAGTCTACTGCAGATGAATAACATGCATGTAAGATACAACTGTAATCCAGATTTCCATTCTGAAAGTATCTTATGTGTCTGGGTGGATAAGTGAAATCTGTATCACTAATAAAATCAAGATCACTTCTGCCACTGTACTGTCTGAACACCCGCTCAAGAACATTAATTTTAGATGGCTTTGGGGCAGTGCAATACTTGAACAGGCAGTCATGACAGAAGATCTCATTAGAGGCTTGCAGCCAAAGATTTTACTAATTATTTCAAATCAATACGATTACCAGCTCTTGCCCATATTCCCCTCTATTTATTTCCTACTCCAAATTTTCCTGCCCTTTCAGAGTTCTCTCTCTCTCATTCCTCCCATCTTCAGGATCCTAAATCTTTCTGTCCCAAGCCTCTGCAACTTCACTCACCCTTTTGCCTGCTAAGAATTAAGAAGCTCAGTCAGTGATAGCTAGAGGCTCTTCACAGTGGTAGCCATTCATTTTCAGAAGCTTCTTTCTCACCACTCCCTCAAAATCCCTTAATGCTTGAAAATATCTATTCCTGTCCTCTTTTCAGCGGACCCCCTTGGGCTCTCTGCTAAGTGGAGAAGGAAAGAAATATGTTGCTTCATCCTTTAATAAGTTCCTTAGCTAATTACCACAGACTCTTCATTAGGAAAGCACTGGAGTAATTTTAAACAGGATGCCCCCACAACCTCAGCAACACCTGCTTTGGATTTCATCTTTTTTAGTTCAAGGAGAAAGACGGAGGAGGGCTTTTTTGAAAGCCAAATTTTTAAATGCCAAAAATTAACATATAAATAGGAGCAGATGTTGCTTTCATAAAGGTACTCAATAACAAAAAAATGTCAGTCTCACACACTTGTGGAGGTTTCCTCCTGTTTTAATACCTTTTTCCTTTCCTGTTTTATGAATGATTTGTACTACACACTAGGAGATCTTCAGTATATTACTTATCAATGCTGTTTGTTCTTTTTTTCCTTTGCTGGTTACCTTTACTTGCTCCTAAGTGTGAACACTACAGTTTCTGGGGCATGTTGTGATTCCAACTCACTTGACAGCATGTTCCCAAGTATCACAGCTCATTTTCAAATGCCAAATGACTGAATTACAAATTGCAAAATGCAATTGGCTTTGTTCAGCCTTCCTTCCTTCCTTCCTTCCTTCCTTCCTTCCTTCCTTCCTTCCTTCCTTCCTTCCTTCCTTCCTTCCTTCCTTCCTTCCTTCCTTCCTTCCTTCCTTCCTCCCTCCCTCCCTCCCTCCCTCCCTCCCTCCCTCCCTCCCTCCCTTCCTTCCTTCCTTCCTTCCTTCCTTCCTTCCTTCCTTCCTTCCTTCCTTCCTTCCTTCCTTCCTTCCTTCCTTCCTTCCTTCCTTCCTTCCTTCCTTCCTTCCCCCATTTTGCTTTAAAACAAATGCTTTAGAATAGTGCTGGAAGAGCAAGATATTATATTTTTAAAAAATTAATTCAGCTTCAGGCAAGTACCTGTGCTTGTTGCAGCAAAACCAAGGAAGTCCTTTTGTGGCACCTTAAAACTCCTCAGCAGCAGAACTAGGACCATTTTTCCTGCCTTGCCATTCTGGCCCACCCCACCAATCAACAGATGCTGAGAATCAGCACCCTCCCCCGTGGAAAAAAACACGGCAGGAGAAAGCTTGGTTTTTAGACAGCAGGGGGGTGGAGGACGGCAATTCTTTCGCATACAAAAGGATTTTAGATGGGGGGGGGGACTGAAGGTGCTGATTCCCAGTGCCTATTTTGTGTTCAGAGTCATTTAAAACTAAAATAGTGAAAGTGAGTGGGGAGAATGGGAGGAGATTCAGCCAATCAGAATGCTGGAAAAGGAGGTTGTCCGCACATGGATGGAAGACATTGCGGAAGAGCTTGTGCTGCAAATGGAAAAGCATCAGGCTTGTGAAGAAACAGCTGGGACATAACCCCCCCCCCCCGCCTCGAATCCTGGGAAGAATAGGGGAGCCATGGGGAATCAGAAGCAGGGGGGAAAGCGCCACGACAAGTAAACTCCCGGTTCCACCATGGGGCATTTTGACTGTGAAAAATCAGCCTTAAACAGTTCTGCAGGGCCTGTAAGATGGATATGTTTTGTCATGCCTTTGGTCATAGCCTCTCATGAGTCCCGATGCCAGCACTGGCCTTCCAAGAAGGACCAATGCAATTCCAATACAGTACCACTTTGTATGATTCCCCCTCCTAAACCCACCCATGCCTGGACAATTTAAAAAGGGCTTATGTTCCTGAACTGGGCTGAAGGACTTTTTATAGGTTTAATTTTTTGACATTTTATATTTTATTTTATTGATGATTTGTATAGTTATAACTTTTTATGTATTAGTATATTTCTTTAAACATGCTGTACACCATTCTGAGCCCAACATTGGTGGAGTAGGGTGGGATATAAATCAAACAAATAAACAAACAAATCAATAGTGATACATTCAAGATTTACACGAGAGTCATCATGAGGTAAATGGTTTAAAAAGCAAGAACAAAACGCACAGAGAAAAACAGATGCAGAAACAGTCTCAGCCGACACCTTTCTAAGCTCATAAACTCCATCCTATCCTGCTGGCACAACTAGGCAGTCACTTCTTAATGAAATTATATTCCTTCTATCACATATTCCATAGGATGCAACCAAGAGAATAAAAATTAGGTCCTAGTTCAACACCTTAACCACTACATCATGCTGGCTCTTTCACTTGATATTACAGCTGTCAAAATAAGCATTCATTCATGAACCAGCCCTAATTGCAGACCAACCCTGAACTGATCTACTTGAAAGGAATTCCTGGATGCATTCTCCTTGGATATCCCGGTATAACAGCCCCATCAAAAGGTGGGGTAGAGAATTGTGCTGTGGAAATGGTGCACATCCTCCCCAAGGGCAGAGGGGCACAAACACTGGCAGGCAGCTGTTGCTGCACCCCATGGCACTTAGACATGATCTCCAGCACCACAGCAGCACTCCCACACTGTCGCTAGCCATGTTGAGGCAACAGGGGCATGGTGAGGGTGGTTCTAGGGGTGGGATGTAAGTTCATAGAGCCCCATGGAGGTCTCTCTGGCTGCAGTGGTGTGTGTTTTTGCTTTGTTGTTTGCATCCCCACACCATCAGAAAAGCCCTCTTGGAGGCAGTGGGGAGGTGTCATTGCAATGCCATGCCCCACCACTAGGTCTTTGGATGGGACTGTTAGACTCATCATTGCCAACAACATCACCTTGTCCATGCAAAGTTGAAATTAATTTCCATGGCTGGCTAATAAAATATTAGTACATTTAATTTCATTTGTTATGATCCAAGATTAGCCAACATCAAGATAAGAGCACAAGCAAGTTATTACTAATAACATTTACTTTCAAGGAAATGTGTCTTGGATTGAGGTGAAGATAACCTTGTATTACCCAGTTCCTTCACCTCTTCGTTGCAGTGGCCAAGTTCAGTTGTCATCTGTCTGGAGAAAAATGTCCTGCTCCCATAATAGAGGCTTAATTTATGTAAATGGACAGCTGAAGCTTTTTCATGGCATAGAGGTAAATAATATAATTTGATAAGTAACACCCATTAAGCTTCTACTAAAGAGAGAGGATGTTTTTCCATGTGGAAACATGAAGCTATACCTCGTCTATATGCATTCCTACCCATCTGTTCCATAACACCTGCTATGACACTTGCTCAAATAATCTCTGCTCCCACCTTTGCTTCTAGTTTGGCTATTAGTGGGTCCCCAACATTGTCAATGCACTCTACTACAGTATCGTATGGATAAGGGTTAATCTAATTTTGAGCTACACTCTTAACTTCATGGCAAACTGTTACATAACTTGGTCCTCACAGAGCAAACTGCAGTTTTAACTAGAGGGCAATATGTCACACTGGCAAACAACAGAAGGTTCTGCATTTTAATTAACAATGTGATCTGCCCTCATTGCCTTCCTTCACACATTGTGTGCTTGTTTTTTCTCCCTTTCATGATTAAAAGGGGGAAAATTCATCTGGGGTTTTCACAACTGGAGTTTCCATTTGCTGTATTATTCTGTTTTCATTACATCTGACTTATGCATGCATCTTTATTCATTTATCTTCCCATTTTCTCAAAACAAATCCCACATCTTGTCAGCAGGAACAGTAAAGATGCTTCATTCCTCATTAACAAAGAAGGAATGTTAACACGAAAGTCTTACAAAAATATTGGGAGGGTTTGGAGTTGAAGTTAGTGTCTGAATGTATTGCACAATTTTTTTTAATATGTGACAATGCTCAGCACTTGGTGAGCCCATGCAACAAAATAAACAAAATCTTTAATTCAACAAGAAGTGGAATTGCTGCAAGACTGAGCTGGTGAAGCAGTTAAAAATGACTGTATTATCACTTTGAAATCTGGCCAGTTAACTCTTCAGCCTTTGGTCAGTGGAGCTTTGTTCTCACTTTTCAGCTCAAAAATCAACATTATTAAACAGTTGGTATACTTTTGTCATCAGCCATCTACAATTTGACTCTCTAATTAGTTCAAATCCGAACTTTCCCCTTATCTCTGAAGTCTGTAGCTCATGTACACAATCCTTCCATGTGTGGGTTCTGTGCCCATATATTTCCACATGATTCAACAGACCCCTGGTTCTCCCCTTCCTTGCAGTGACCTAAGAGAGTCCAGAGGGATGTGTGTCTATGACTTTCAATCATACTCCAGCCTTCGCATTTGTTCAGTCAAGTTGCTCAGTCTCTTGGAGTGCAGGTAAACTTGGCCAAGGAGAGAATGCAAGTGTAGGTGGATAGGACATGGGAGGGACACACTTATGCCTCTTATTCCTCCACTACATGATCCTTTTTAACTGAAGATGCTGGAGACTGAACCTGGGACCCAAAGCATGCAAAGCAGATGCTTTACTGCTGAGCCAAGGATCCACCTTTTCAAGAACATGCAAAAATGTGATGGAGAGCAATGAAATGAGATTAAGATACCAAGTCACATCTGGCCACTGGTAGGGAATAAGGGATAGGGTTGCCAAATCCAGGGAGCTCATGCAGATTTGATGGTGGAGCCTGGGGAAGACAGGGATCTCAATGGGGTACAACTCACCTTTCTCCCCAGGAACTGGAAAGGAAATCTAGAGATGAGCTGTAATTCCGGTGGATCTTCAGGACCCACCTGGAGGGTAGCATCCCTAAGGGAGACAGCTAAGTGGCTGGTGTTTTGCAAAATAGCAGATGCTGAGGTGGCAGCAATCAGCACAATCAAGATTTCTCCACAGCTGTTACTTATGGTGCAATTGTCATCAATGGTACAGTCAATTGTAATTGTGATTCCAGAGATCATCAGTATCGATAGCCAATTCTTCTGTTCTGTGCTGATTATTCCAGGAGTAGAAACAAGGCTATAGGGTTTTTATCTGTTGTTATCTTTTTCTGTCATTGCTGAACAGACACACTAAGTATTTTTCATTGTCATGAGCATGGAAGGCTCATCTTCACAAAACATGTGATATAATTTAGGCTGACTCACAGTGACATGTACCATCAGGGAATTCACCTTGAAGCTTGGGAAGGCTGCATAACAGGGACTTTAACCTTCCTACTATTTTCCTGAGTCTGTGGGGAGTCTGCTTGCCCCTATTTCAGGGTGTGACTTCAATCACATGATCCTAGGTCATGTGGTCCTTGGTAATAGGACAAATAGCCATCCCCTCAATGATAACCATTCTGGAAAATGGTGTGGGAGAACAGGCAGAAGCTCCCATTATGCAGTGCCCATGGCTGTTTTTGCATGGCAAAATTGCACTGGTGTGAGCATGGGAAATATCTCTGTGCAGTCGAGAATTCTGCACAGCTCATGGAGCTGCAATGGGTTTGCCCTGGTGTCTCCCCAGCATTGCCCTGCAATAGTGCCTTTGCTCCACAACTTTCAAAAATCTCTAGCAAGGTGGTACTTTTTAAATATCCCTGTGTGACCCTGCTGCCATACAAACAACACAGGAGCGGAATCAGGGCAGAACTAGTGTATTTTTCCCACCTCACTGTTCTGACCTGCCCAACACTTTCCATGCCTCCCCTCCTCCGCTGTCGCTGCCAGCCCAGCCCTGCTGGGCACACCCTGTGAGCAGTGCTCATGGCCAGTCCTGTGCTCCTGCCTTCCTTTCCCAAGGTTGGAGTGGGGAAGGGGCTGGCTGAGGTTGGGGACAGCCCACCCTCCTCCCCTCCTCCCCTCCTCCTCCTCCTTCACTCCAAGCCCAACCCAGCTCAGCCATGCTGGGCATCCACATCTCAGAAAACATGCCCTGTTCTTAAACAGGACTATCCCATGTTTTCACAAAACCATAAGTCACAGAAACGCTCAAAGCCAGAGGACCCAGCCTTTCCTTGGGCAGGCGATGACATGCCCCCTCAACCCATTGCAAGGTCCGCAGCTGCGGCTTGACATCTTAGAAAGGCAGTGGTGCTGGGGCACGAAAAGTTGTTTCCATGTGGAGGTCAAGTTTTGCTTGAAAAGTGGAAAAATCTGAGGGCCTGCATAACTCAAGATGGAGGGGGAATGCCAATGTCCACCCACTCCCAGTGATGAAATGCCACCCCCCCACCAGCAAGGGTATGCTATCTACACAGGGGGGAGCCATCTCTCCATTACAGAAAAATGCCATTTACTCCTCACAGATCGAAAAGCCATCTCACCCCTTGCAGGAGGTGTATTTCTTATCCAGGGGATGCCATCTCTGATCGTGGGGATGGAAGAATGTCATCTTACTTCCCTACAGTGGAGGGAATGCCATCTTCTCCTTGTGGGTGGGCACACCTCTCCCCCTCACAAGGGAGGTGGGGTGGAGAATGTCATCTCTCAATTACAGAGGGAATTCCATCTCTCCATTCCAGGGAGGAAATGCCATTTTAGGGGAATTGCCATCTCACCTTGCAAGAGCAGGGGAATGCCATGTCTCCCTTAAAGGAGGAATGCCATTTTCCTCATCATGGGGAGGGGGATGCCATTTCCCCCTTGCATTGGTGGAGTAATGCCATGTTCCTCTGTAATGGAGAGGGAATGCCATCTCTCCCTTGTGTGTGGAATAGTATCTTCCCCCTCACAGGAAGGAACAAGAATATGCATTGCAGGAATGTGGCAAGGAGGAGTCTGCAGGAGCAGCCGCTGCCACCTCCTGCTTACAGGCTATCCTTCCATCCTGCCTGGCAAAGGCATGTTGCTAATCGTTCCTCTTCTTTTTGCCCGCTTTTCTTTCTTAATGCATGGTTTCTCTCCCGGTGAAAGTGAGTGGGGGAATGGGGGAGAATGACACCATGCATGTGTAGAATACATCGCAGGGCAAATGAATCAAGCCCTGTGCTCATGCGGAAACAACTGGAGCATTACAGGGGCAGAAGCAGGGATAGGGGCAGAGGTACAAACTGGGGTGCCACGAAAGATGTTGCAGAATCATATCTCTGCTAATATTGGTAGACAGAGAGAAGCAGTGAATTTAGGACAGAGCAGAAGCACTGCTTGTGTGGATGGAGAAATCCAGAAGGTAAATGTTTCAGAGGCATAATACTTGCCAATGTGTGTTTCTTCAGCTGAAATTAAGTATTCAGCTAATACCCAAACACCATTGACTAGTTTGTGGAGAAGAGTCCCAATATATAATCAACCTGTGCACATGATTATTAGAGTGTCCCCACATGATAGTAATAAACATCTGTAGAACACCTCCCCTAAGTACTGAAAGCTCTTAACTTCAACTGTTCAGTAATCCTTACAAAAGTCCATAAAGCTAAGCCAGAATTATTAACTCCATGTTGCAAATGGAGAAAAGGGAATTTAAGATGAGAGAATGGCCTGTGGCAATCTAATGTGCTGTTATCTGAGAGGAGATTTGGGCTATCAAAACTCATATTCTTTGCCACTATTCATGCTCTGTACATGTTTAATAGATGTCATTATTAACAGGCATAGAGTGGAGGCTGTGGAGTGCATATGGGTAACTGGAAGAGAATTATTTCAGTTATATATATATATGCCTGAATTCAGGATTACATTGTAGATTTTTTTTGTGCCATCAAGTCACAGCTGATGTTTGGCAAATCCTGGTGGAGTTTTCAAGGCAAGAGATATTCAGTGGTAGTTTGCAATTGCCTGCTTCCCCATTAAGATTGCTAGCTCCAGCAACCCTAGAGATTTGAGGGTGGAGCCTTAGGAAAGTGGGGTTTGGGAAGGGAGAGACTTCCATGAAGTACGAAACAAGATCCATCAGACTATGGCCACACAGCCCGGAAAACCCATCACAACCAACAAAATAATGACTTTGTGGGTTTCATTGTTGCTACAAATGTGGTGGCATGTACTTTTGGTGATGGCATGTCCACAGATGGAAGGGCTTTTTTGTGTATATCCCCCCCCCCAAAAAAAAATTTCTACACAGTTTGTGCAGTGGTTCCACATTGGCTCTTGGGGACATAATTGTCACAGATGCCATAGAGACTTGCCAATCTTTTAAAATTCTTTTCTGCACAAAAAGAGGTGAGTGGCAATAGATTGTTATAGTACTATAGAACAATATTGCCTAGTGACATACAAATAGTATCTTTTCCAGCAATTGGGATGAACTGCCCATACCTTTCCCCCTTATATCTCTGTGATGAAAAAGGCTGGAGGCTTTATTATTTAAACAAAATGAGAAATTCAGAGGAATCAACTTTTGAAATGGACATAGATAATTGGTCATTATAATGCTGTCACATGTTGGGTAGCATCCCCTTTTTATGACATCAGACAGGATGGAATGGCATGTGTTACAATATCCATGGCTGATTCCACATGGGCCAAAAACAGCAGTGTGAAAACAGTGTGAAAATGGTGTTAAAGGGTTTAAAACGGTGTAAAAGGGTTTATACTGTTTTCACACCGTTTTCACTCCACTGTTTTTGGCCCATGCGGAATCAGCCCATGTGTGTCTCCTTTGACTGGTTTCTGCTCTAGAACAAGTTCATCCAATGTCAGGTAAGTTTATTCCTTCAAGATACACCAGTAACTCAGAAATATCGCATGGGATGGAAAGGACTAAAAGGCATATTTTGGCAATCACATATACCTCTTAACTTACAGGACTCTTGGGTATTACCCATTCATAGCTTACATTCACTGCTTCTCCTGGAGGCCACAAACTGCTTGACTGTCTTCTCCATACTTTCCAGATTGTTCTCAGACCAAGTGAGTGTTCTCATTCTCCTGTCTTTCCCCTTTACAATGCCTAGGGTGGTAGATTGCTGTCACAGGCGTCATGTCACCTCCAGCCGAGTTACATTTTCTTCTGGATGGGACAGCTGAGCTATGGAACTATCATGCAGCCTTAGCACTTGCCCTCTGCCACAAGCATTATAGCATAACAGCAATTGCCAGTTCTTAAAAAGCACAGGAAAAAACCCTGCAGTGTCAGGCATGGAAAATGGGTGGGTAGCATCTGTGATGGGCTAACCGTTGGAAATGGCACCATATGAGCAGGATGGTTGCAGCAAGAAAAAGTGTGTTATTTCATCCATGTGATGTGCTAATGCAACAGAGCTGAATTTTGCCAAAAAGAATGAAGCAATAACTTATTGGGAAAATAGCATATTGTGGTCAGGGAAATCCCAAAAAGGAGATCAAACAGAGAATAAAAACTAGTGGATGTTCCAAAAAAGTGCTCCACTTTAGATGTCAATACACAGGGGGAAAACATTGTGTGGAAGCAGTCCACGAAGTTGTAGGTAGTCTAACTGGTAATTCATCCTTTATCTGTCTCTTTAGATGTACACACAAGGGTTTCAAAATGCATCAAGGGAGTAAAGCCACATGAATATATAACGGTGGCTCAGCAAATTAATAGAACACTTCCATTTCAAAATTAATAAACAAAGAAAATGGCTCTTTTAGATATATTTGATGCTCACCATGGGAAAAAATAAAACAAAAGGGAAATTATTGTTCAGAGAGTGACTAAAACAATATGAAATTCTTTAAATGTACAAAAGAGAAGTGATATAAGATTGGAGGTTGAGGTAATTAGTTCAGTAAGAAATTAGGAGGTAACCAAATATCAAAAGAATGGGATGTAGAGAGAGAAATTAAAAGAGTTTTCCATCCACCCCCCCCCCCATGTAATTTGTGAGGAAAATCCAAGGCAAAATGTCACAAATAAATGGAGACTCATTTTACAGGGGCTGAGGAATGAAAATGAAAGCACAGCACCTCTGAATGAACTTACAAATTACTGAAGTTGAAGAAAAAGATTCAGACCTCTAAGATTTTTTCCTCTCGGTATCAGACAGAAGAAACAATGTTAATGACCAAAAGAGTTCTTTTCAAGATGTTTTCCCCCTTTCCTTTTTAAAATGGCATCATACTGAGAAAATGAAGGGAAGGGAGGGCATAAGTCTCTGGGAGGAAAAGAAATCGGTAGCATGGAATGAATGAAAGAGTGCTGTGTCCAGCTGAAAATGGTTGGAAAAATAAATCTATATTTATTACTTCATTTTAAATATATTTATACCTTCATTAATAATGCTATGTGATTATTCTAAATCAATAAATATCACTTCCCGGAGTCCAGTTAAATTCATTATACATTACGGAAATTAGATAGAATGAGGATCAATGTGTTGAGCACCATTTCAGATTTCAGGCGACAGATCAAGCAAGATCCAAAAATCCTCTCTGGAAAGCATACAAAGGGAAATTCCAAAGGGGGAAAAATCAGCTTGAAGAGCATTTATGGCTCCGTTTCTTATTGGAAACCAATATTATGTGCTCACATAGTTGTCTTGTCCATAACTAGATGATGTATTTTAAAGGAAACAATGGCTTTTCCCCCCAAAATAAATTTATTTCCAACCAAAGATCACTGATATATACATCAATAATCAAGCTTTCACACAACATAAATATATGACAATTTAACAATCCTTACTAAATATAGATTATTATATTATAATATTAAAATTTTACATATTGTTATTAATCGCACAAATGTTTACAAAAAATCCTATTTACTATATTCACTATTATTCACTATCTATAACGATTCGTGAACCTTCCGTAATACATCAGCAAGACAACTATCTGCAGACTAAGACAAGTTCAATGTCCCCCTTATTATACTAAATGAGTAATATCCCCCCCCCTTTGTTTCCTCCTGTAACATTGGTCATCCAGAAAATCATTTTTAGCTATTTATCACTAAGAGAACAATTGGAGCCATTCATTCATCCATTTCTTCCTGTATTTGTTTTTATACTTGATATAAAGTTCAGTATGTAATGTAGTGATGGCTTTTTTGAGGTTTTTTATTGTACAGAATTCTTTCTATGTTGCATTTCACTTGCACTTACTTCTCATTTTAACTCCAGGGGCCGCTTCTCAAGACGGGTTCTTTAGTCGAAGCTTCTAGGACGGATCGATAAACGCCGGCCCCCAGGGAGCCTTTCATTTGCACAAGCGTATGCCGCCTCTCCCAGTGCGGGCGCTAGGTCAGCTCTGAAAAAACAACCCTTTAAAGGGTTGAAAGCTCTTCGACATCGTGTCCCAGCGCGCAGTGCTGGCGCAGTCACCGAGATAGCACCGAACACGCCTGTTTCCGTTCCCGATCCCTCACCTTGTACTCAGCTGTTATTCAGGCTCGTTGGTTATCGAAAGCCTTCATGCTGTCCTCTGACCCTGGAGGTCGGAGGGGCAGCGTATGGCGGGCATTCACGGCAACCAGCAGGCCGCATCAGGGCTGGGGACAAGGTGAGTGGGACGGGAAGGGGGAAGAGGCTGGCTCCATGCGTGGAGTCAGCCTCGCCATCTGCTCGGCTCCTCTCCGAGGTCAGCCTCGCATGCATCTGCATTTAGCGAAGTTTCTCCGCCCATCGCCTTAGGCAGAATTCTTCACGGGCGTGGAGGTTTCGACGGCCGTGCGAAAACAGCCTAGGAGAATTTCTAAAGTTACTGCTGGAATTGAAGCATCTGTGGAAAATCCATATAAAAAGAACTGTGCAACACTCATATTTATAACATTTTTGCAGCCATTCTAATGTTCATATTCACATTAATAACATAAAGAAGGGGAGATGCATACAGACTAACAGATTTCCAACTAACAGAATTCCACACATGCTTAGTGCTCTATAAAAATTAAGTTAAATAGAACAATGGAGAATTACTACTGCAGCATTTCTTTTTCAGGGACACAATCGGATAATTCAATATTTGTGGAAGAATTCAGATGATGATTTGGGGGGTTTCTCTAGTACTTTGTGAACTTCGTAGTTCTTTTTTTTCACATGGAAGAAACTTTGCAAAAGTTATCTTGATGTGATTTGAAATGTAAGGCTGCATCAAGATTCTTTTCATGGTGATGTACATATCACCAAGCAGGAAGCTTCAGAATGAACTGTGTTACATACAACACAGCATTGAAGCTTGAGCCTGAACTATGTACTGGAAACTCAGTATGGATTTTACCATTGTAAACATAAATCCTGCAGTTCACACATGGTACTAGTTGGTAGAGTTTGTGCTGTTTGGATTCTTTCAGTTTGCCCCAGAAAGTGATTTTAGTTTTAGATTTTGTATACACATGTATAGCAGTTTAGATCTTCAAATCCTGTATAATTCAGGGCCAAAACACACTGCACCCAAACAAATCCCAAATGAATAGCATCCTTATGTTGTTGCCCAAAGCCACTGTCTTGGGTTGCTGCTTCTTAAGTGGCTGTTGCAATAGGGATGGGAAGCTAGGGCCCTTTCCGCCCTCAAGACAATATACTTATTGCAAGTCTGGGACAGCAAAGCACGCCATCCCTGGGCAGCTGTTCGCACAGGAGGAACTGCTGGATCGCAGCAGCTGTCCTGTCAGCCCAGGAGCATGGGCGCGCGTGAAGTCCGCTCCTAGCTCTAACAACCTCGCTCGCTTAGCCAGGGTTATTCAAAACGCCATCATCTTCCCATCAAAAGGGGTGCAGTTAAGGCTGCACCACTGGGGAATACGGGCCTTTCGCCTCTATCTCTCTTCCACTCACCTCGCCCTGCCCAAGCGTGGCTCTGGGAGAGTTGTCAGGGGACCTCGGCCCATGTTGCCCTCCGACCTCCCAGGGTTTTGGAGGGCAGAAGCGTGGCATGGGTCTCTGATGGCCTCCAGAGTGATGCTGGAGGACTAGGAATGAGTGAGGGACTCTGCAGAAGAGGCGGCCCCGCGTGGCAGGAAGCCACCTCTTGCCTGCACCAGCTTCATGCGGGCCACTCCACATGCTCCGATGCCGCATGGTCGGCCTTCTACCTCCACCGGCATAATTTCTGCCAGTGGAGAGGCGCCCTTTCTGCTGTGTGGGAAGGGCCTATCTGTCTTGGGCTGCTGCTTCTCCTTAAGTGGATCCAGGTGTTGCAAATGGGGGGACTCACAAGCCCTCTGGCTGCAGGCCACAGATCCACAGGTTTTGCAAGTATGTCTTCCATGCAGGCAGCAAGATAGACCATGCTTCATAAGCAGGCACTGTTGCAACCAGATTGACATAATGTTCCAAGGTTGGTAAAACAAGTACCCAGTTTGATGGGGGTAAAGTGTAGACAACTGGGAAAGCCAGTGGCAAACTGCCCTGTAAACAGTCTTTCTAGTAAACATTGTGATGTGATGTCACGTCATAGGTCAATAATGACCCTGTGCTTGCACACTGGACTACCTTTACCTATTATGGCGGTAAAAGAACTTTCCAATAAAGGGTTTCCAGAATGTCAAAGAATCTTGTTTGCATCAGATTTGAAATACAACAGGAAACCCAACATCTCTTTGTAACCTGCTTATTTTAATTTATGAGACTGCTGGTTTAAGGCAGTGTTTAATTAAGGTGTTTTAGAAAATTGCTGACAGTGCAAGTTCTACAGAAGTGGTGAAGTGAGTATGGCGTTCTTCATTAAACTCTTTATTTATAATGCAGCAGCAGTTCTCCCGCATTTCCTCCCCAGTGACTTGGGTCACTGTGCTATCCCGCTGTGTTATTTCCCTCATGTCTGCTTTCATTTCTGTTCATCAAGACAACAATACTCTGGTGTGCTGTCTGTTGACTCTTTTTTTGCAGAATTGCTGTACAAAGGTCCATAAGAGAGTCTTGGTGTGAGATGTGAATTAATGTCTGCTCATTGCTATGTCAAGCCTTTTTTAGAGGAACATCAAACATGTACTGCATTCCCATCTCTCTTACATTCTCTTTTTGTAGAGTGGGAACAATGATGAGCATTGCACAGCCAATAAATATATAGCCTCTCTCTGTGCTTGAGAGCATCCATAAGAACAGCCTTGGACTTCCAGTGGAACAATCGCAGCATTCGCACACTTCCTGGAAGGTGTGGGAAGTCTTTGCCCCCCCTGGAATTTTATCTCCATTGGAGACCACCCCCAAAACAGCAAGGGTGAGCCCAAAATATTCAGGGAGATTTGAGGCTTTAGAGCTAACCCTTGGTTCTCGGTAACGTGAGCCAACGTGGCACTCTGAAGCTTATCCCCCCCATTTACTTATGTAGCTGAGAGAGCAATAGAGGAGGAAGACACCCACATATTCTACTGTCACCAGAGAAGTGAGGATTTTATGAAAAGAAGTCAGCTTACCAATGACCAATGAGCCTTGTCGTGCTTAAAAAGATTGAAATCTGGATGTTTGGAGGCATGACCAGTGTATGTTGAGCTCTGACAAGGGTTTTGAGGCCTTAAGAGCAGAGTGTTACCTAGCTTAACAGTATAAATATTTTTCTCAAAGTAGCAATGGGGAAATAACTCAGCTTGGCAGTGCGAGAGGCAGGCTAGGTGGGATCTTTTAGACAGCTATACCAGAATTGGCTTTTGAAATGTTCTACAGAGAATGCACAAGAGACCGAATTGTAGCTTAAATATTTTTATATAAATTTTGGTTGCAAACAATCACACAGTGAGATGTTAAGAAGCATACACACAGATCCTAAGTGACATAAGCAGGGAGGAAAAAGATAGGTTTGGATGATAGAGTAGGAGGGGGAGCGGGGGACTTATACGTTACCTAAATTCTGCAGAGAACATCTTGAAGGAGGCAAGGATTCCTATGCTAGCATGGAAACCCAATGTGAAGGACAATATCATGTCTCAAACCAACTTGACCAAGGGAGGTTTAGCCAGTAAAGAGTGCTGAGGCTGTGGTGCACAGTACTTTTATACCCCTTAGCGCAGGTGGGGGTGGGAACAAGCAAGTTTCAGTTTAATTTTCCTGAATCTTCTGGGATTTTCCTTGCTGGGATTGCTGGCTTGAGCTAATTAGTAGCTCTATCTAGTGTTTCTAAGTGTTGGGATAATAGAGTCAATTGTTCCATGATTACATCAAGGGAGCTCTGAATGGCTTTATGCAGAGTAACTCCTTGGAGTTTCTGCTCAGGTATTCAAATTTAGCTGAGGCTTAGATTGGATCAGGAAGGGATAGATTGTTAGGGAGATCATATCTAAAGGTGGAGAAAATGCAAGGAAGGAGCTATTGTTGAGGAAATGGTTTCTCAAAAGCAGAGGAAATGTATAACCTAGTATCAGGGAGTTCTCTGGGATCCATTGTGTCAGAACAGCTTAGCGGGTTTGGTAATCAAGATGCATGTCCATGGTTCATGAGGCTTCCAGATTCTATTGACTGGAGTAACTCATTGACTGATGTAATCTTGCAAACGGACCTTTTGCCTTTGGCCTGTTTCTGGGGTGAACTCTCTCTCTCTCTCTCTCTCTCTCTCTCTCTCTCACACACACACACACACACACACACACACACACACACACACACACACACACACACACAAATATGAGAAGTTGGCTTCTGCCAATACAGTGTTACAGGAAAATAATATGAGATCCATATTTCAGTAAAGCGGGGTATGAGGGGTAGGCTAACAAGAGAAAGCAGCTGCCATTGGGAGTGGCTTTTTCCTCTTCCCTCGCCACTGGTACATGACAACTGTATGAACTACATTGCGGGAGAGACAAAATGCTGTTAAGTATAGTGACGGGAAAAGACTGTGAAAATTAAAAAGGCCTGTTCAGAGTAAATTGAGTTTTTCCCCCCATTGGGAGAAAGAAAATAAAGAAAAGGTGTGCCTAGACAAGATCAGAAATTAAACAGAAGCCATCTGTGAAAGGATTGAGAGAAATGGATAGTACGTTCTTAGTTACAGAGTGTGGATACAATCAGATAAAATGTTTAACAAACAAAATACAGTTAAAACAGCAAGAACTCCCTCTGGTGGCAAATTAAATTTAAAAAAATACAATGAAACTTGAAATGGCTAATAACAAAAAAAAAACATGAAGAGCAATAGCTCTGTAGAACTGAGAATGCCGGAGAAAACTGCTGAAGTAGGCAACTGCCTTGAACACATATTTGACTTGTGACAAGTTTTCAAAATGACAATAAAACTTAACTGAACAAACTGGAATCTGAAATCTTGGAAATTAAAAGAGAGACAGCTCCATTTAAGAAGTTTGACATTATCCTAAACCAAATTAAAGAATCCAAAAAGGAAGCAAATGAGAAATTGGAGTCAATAGAGGACAAATTTGAGATTTACCAGAAACAAGTAGAAGATCAATCGGACAAGCTGGCTATTCTGGAAATTAAACAACAACAAAAAAACAATGATTTGTGTAAAAGGCCTGAAAAAGCTGCCAGATGATAATATAGTTAAGAGAATTCTTCCACTATTTGCAGAAGTTTGGGAAATGTCTGAAGATGAGGCTGACAAGGAAGCAGACAGTGTGTACAGAGTGAATTCTAGGTATGCCAGATATTAAAAAAAATACTTATTAACTGCCTTTGGAAGCACATGAGAGATTTAATCCTGCAAAAACGTTCATCTAAAAGACTAACTTTAGAAAACTGTGATGTCAACATACCTAAAGAAATTCTAATACACCTGCTTAGAAAGAGGAAGGATTAACTTATGTTCTTCGTTTAAACAAGATTAATTTCAGATGGCTCATTCCAGAAGGAGTTTCATTTGTATGGAACTCCAAAAGAGTGAACTTAACAACAGGAATTTTGTCAGAAAAAAAAGAATATCCAATGTCCAACTAAGTAACTTCAGCACTGTTAGTTAGTGGAAAGGCCTGTATTCTGCTCTCTTTTATGGTAATTTCTATTTTTTACTTTTCCTTCCTTGATTTGATATTGTATTTTGCTTTTTCTTGTATTTTTATTTACAATTGCTATATGTCAATAATGGAGGGTAATATTTTTTGCAAAATCTTCTTTAGTAATATTAATGGTTTAAATAACAGTTGTAAAAGAAGGAAGGTCTTTCATTGTCTAGCAAGGGAAAGGGCTGATATAGTTTGCCTACAGGAGATGCATGTGAAACAAGGAGATGAACATTATTTGACCTGCAGAAAATTAGAATTTACAGTGTCCCACTCTAAGAAAAAAGAGGGATAGAAATGTATATAAAAGAAAACTTAATACCAAAAGAAATCTTTAAAGATGCAGAGGTTAGAATTCTGGGTGTTGAAGTAGAAAATAATAACCAGAAAATTTTATTGGTGGGAATATATGCCCCTAATGACAGTAAGAGCTCCTTTTCCCAGATACTTTTAAATAAAATCTTGGAGCTTTAATATCAATTGATAATTTTGGTAGGATACTTTAATGGGGTGGTAAATGTGGAACTGGACAGGCAAAAACAAAATGAGAAAAAAGGAAAAGGGGAAAAGGGGAATATGGTATGCTTTCTAAATCCTTCTTAACTGTTTTTTTAAACTGAAAGATCTATGGTGTTCTAAAGAAGGCAATGCCAAGGAGTTCATCTTTTATTCACCTAGGCACCACTCCCATTCATGTATCAATATGATATGGGCCAGTGATGACTTGATTATTCAGACTAAAAGAGTATGTGTTAAACTCAGTACAATTTTGGACCACAATCCAATCATGTGGGAACTGAAAAAGCAATGTACAAATAAAACATGGATTCTTAGAAGAAGCTGTAAAATATGTTTAGGAACTGAATAAAGATTCAATATCCCACAAATAAATTATTTGGGAAACAATGAAGGCTGTATAGAGACAAAACACGAAACTAGACAGAATAAACAAAAGAAGGAACATCAATTTTAATTAGAGAGAGACAAAGGCAATTTACTGAAAGGAACAAACCAGGTAGATGGTTAATGGCAAAATTTAAGAAGGAAAGACAAAAGAGTTGGGTAACCAGTATAGTTAAAGAGGAAAAAAATATTTTGTAAAAGGAAAATATCCAGGACTGTTCTGTGGAATTATTTGAGGCATCTGTGACGAATGCATTTATCCTGCATTCAGGTTACAGGGTGGAACCGCCCCTGAAAGAGTTAAGCCCTGGCCAGCCCTGATTGGCCAGGGAAAAAACGGAGATACTATAAATACTGTCAGCAAGAGTGCTGAAGGGTTCTTGCTTTTGAGTCTTCTGACTTTTTGGCTCTGTGTGAGCTTTTGTGCCCTCGGGTGCTTTTTGTGACAGCGTGAGAAGAATCTGCTTAGATCTCTCACTGCTGTTGTTAGATCATAGCTGAGGAAGCTATTAGGCCAGGGGTCGGGAACCTGCGGCTCGCGAGGCGCAAACGGCTCTTTAGAGCCTGTGGTGCGGCTCCACGCCCCTTCCTGGGCAGCGTGGGATTCCGCTCACTCTCCTCTCGCTACAGAGAGACTGCCGCCGCGTCATTCCGACCGAGAGAAGAAAGGCCGCCCGGCGCAGTCACTCTGCCCCAAGCGTTGTGCCGTAATCCCAAGCACGCGCCTGGTGAGAAGAAAGCGCTCCCATGCCGTCAGCCTAGAGAAGAAAGCGCGTTCACGCCCGCCCGCGCCTCCCGAGAAGAAAGCGTCACCGCCGCCGCGCACCCCCCCAGAGAAGACATGAGCAGCGTCACTTCTAGAGAAGAAAGGCTCACCGAAGAAGCAAAGCTGCCTGCATACCGCCGCCGGCCACCACCACCCCCCCCCCCCAGAGAAGAAAGCGCAACCCGGCGGCCGCTGGCCCCACCAGGGAAGAGAAAAAGCTGTCTCCGCCAGCTCTTCCAATCAGCCGCCTCTTCCACGCCCCGGCGCTCAGCGGAAGCTCAGTCCAGCTGACTTTTACCGGCTTCTGATAGCGAAACTCATCAGGGATCTTCATGTTGGTCTCCAGGAGCTGAGTTAGCTGGGGATTCTGGACTGTTTCAGCCATGCATTTTAGGCGAAGCGGTTGGTGTTGGCTTTCTCTTCAGGGGGGGAGCCGTGGAAGAGAAAAAAAGCCAGCACCCAGCCGCTCAGCCTCAAAAAACTCCTGACACAGTCCAGAATCCCCAGCTCAGCCCTGGAGTTGGCAACGCAGGGGATTTTTTTGCATGGCTTTCGCTGTATCAGAAGTCCAAAACACCAGCCAAGGTCGAAGAAGGGAGGGGGGAAGGAGCAAGGAGAAGGAGGGGGAGCAGAAGCAGCAGCCGCAACAGCTGTCCGGGCCGGGTGAAAGTGAAACCTGCCCGAAGGTGGCTCTCTGCACCGCCCCCCCCCAGAAGAAAGCTGACCTCGCTGGCATCTGGCCCACTTCACAGAGGCGTAGGTGGAGAGAGAGAAGAAAGCGGAATCCCCCCCCCCCGTGCGGCTCCATGAATTTTCTTTTCCGGGGAAAATGGGCCCAAATGGCTCTTTGAGTCTAAAAGGTTCCCGACCCCTGTATTAGGCCATCTAAAACCCTGAGTGGGGAGGAAAGTGACCGCCCTCAGGTGTGTTGTGAGGGAAACCTCTAAAAGTCAATAGGTCTGTCCTCCAATACAGTGAACACCAGTCTTGGGAGGCCCAGTTCCTGTGGCAGAGAAGCCAGATTTTGGGAGTGTGGGAGAGGGAGGCTGTTATGCCTGAATCCCACTGGGCGTAGACTGGGTGTTTTATTTTGTGGTGAGGTACAGCGAACTGAAGTTTATTTTATGAGGGAGTGTGAAACCTCTATAGAAACGTCTTGTATGAAACAGCTTTTCCAGAAGTAAAATCTCAAGTAAAGTGACACCTGTGAGTGTTCATGTTAATTTAGTAACTGAAGTGAAGTGCCTGCAACCGTCAAGCTAAAACAAACTTACTCTGAAACTAGTATGCTACAACCTCTCATAGTACCTGAGAAGCCTCTGTTAAGCCAGCAAATAAAAGTTTTGAGTTTTGATCATTTAAAAAAACTGTTCCAGTCTTTATTTTTCTGTCTGTGTCTGCGTTTTCCCAAAAAGGGTGGTGGCCATTAAAAATCAGTTTTTGTGGGGCTATATAAAATAGGTGGCAGCGCAGAATAATAGCCCCTTCCTTTACAGCATCATATGCAGAAAAACAAATGTCAGTTCAAGATATAAGAAGGTACTTAGAAAATCAAAAATTTGCAAAAATAAATCAGGGAGCCACAAAGGATATAAATAGAATAATAGAGGATGAGTAAATATCAGAGGCAATTGCCCAATTAAAAATAAATAAGGCACCAGGATCAGATTGCTTTGGTGCCTGCTTCTACAAAACATTCCAACTTATCCTGGTGCCACATTTGAAATCCCTATTCAACAGTATTATGGAAGGAGGGGAGATCCCAGAAACATGGAAAGATGCTACAGAAACATGGAAAGATGCTATCAATTGGTTCATTGATTCCACAGAACCAAAAAGATCCACCCGAAGTGAGTGATTTTAGGCCAATAGCACTTCTGAACAATGGTTAGAAACTATTTGTTCATATTGTAACAAACAGAGTTTAAAATAATAAATTAGTATATAGATCAAGACCGATCACAGACAGAGAAGTGTTCGGAGATATGGAACACTAGCTATTGGGATAGGGTGTTTCTTATAAGAAAAAATGGACCCTCAGAGTTATGCAGAGTGATCCTTAATCTCCCAGGACAAAGAAGAATCCTGCCTTTCCAGGGAAAGACAAGAGCCAGACCTCCACTTTTATGTTTGGGTCTTTGGTCTAATGGGTTGAGACATCAGCTTGATGTTCCAAGCTCGAGAAATGCCTCTAAAGGGGAATTTAGCTGATGAAATTACAGCTGTAAAACAATGACAATGTAAATGAGGTGGTCATTAAAGTTAGTAGAGGAAGAAGCATTAGGGCAGGCAATCACATTAACACATCTGTTGTCTTCTCTTAGGTGTATGGTCCAGGGCTGGAGATGGAAGCTCTTTCCAAAGCAAGGTCTTTGTGTTCACTTAATCCTGTCAAGAAGAGTGTGAGAAAGGCATTTTGCAGGAGGCAGACAAGTCCAGACATACCCTGTTTCCCCGAATATAAGATATCCCCTGAAAATAAGATGTAGTAGAGGTTTTGCTGAAGTGCGAAATATAAGGCACCCCCCAAAAGTAAGACATAGCAAAGTTTTTGTTTGGAAGCATGCCTGACGAACAGAACACAGAAAAAATAAGACATCCCCTGAAAATAAGACATAGCACATCCTTGGGAGCAAAAATTAATATAAGACACTGTCTTATTTTTGGGGAAACACGGTGGTTCTTTCTCTTTGTGGGTACACTGAGCCAAATCAAGGAATGGGCTTCCCATTTTGATGCTGTATTGCTAGTCACCCCAAGGGGTGGCTGAGAGACATCACTGACCTCCAAACAAGGTTATCTTGGTCCACAATAGGTTGATCTGCCAACAAGGTGAACCCTAATGGTGCTGCCAGAGCTTCTAGAGCCCATGAGGTGAAGCAGTTCAGTAGACCTCAGGTGAAAAGATGAGCACAAACCATGCTTGTCCACGGCTCCTGTCTTCTCAAATTCTGGTGTCCCAAGAAGCCACTTGGCTCAATTGAGCCCTTACTGTAACTGCTGAAGGCATGGCTGAAACAGCTTAACAGTGCTACAGCTAAGTTATTCTCATTTTTTTCCATATAATTCATGTATTACAACCCCTCCCTATCAAATTTTTGCTTAATGTGCTAATCTGCTATGGCACATTCAGTGGCAATGACTTCCCTGGGATACCATAAGAACATAAGAAAGAGCCTGCAGGATCAGACCAGAGTCCATCTAGTCCAGAACTCTGCTACTCGCAGTGGCCCACCAGATGCCTTTGGAAGCTCACATGCAGGATGTGAAAGCAACGGCCTTCTGCTGCTGCTGCTGCTGCTGCTGCTGCTGCTCCCAAGCACCTAATCTGCTAAAGCATTTGCAATCTCAGATCAAGGAGGATCAAGATTGGTAGCCATAGATCAACTTCTCCATAAATCTGTCCAAGCTCTTTTTAAAGCTATCCAGGTTATTGGCCATCACCACCTCCTGTGGCAACATATTCAGAACACCAATCACTGGTTGAGAAACAGGAAACAAAGGGTGGGTGTAAATGAGAAGTTCTCACAATAGAGAGACACAGGGAGTGATGTCCCCCAAGGATCCATTTTGGGACCAGTATTTTTTAACCTATTCATAAATGACCTGGAAGTAGGGGTGCAAGCGTGGTGGCCAAACCTTTGTTACTGTGGTAACAATAGCCTTTGTTACTGTTAGAGAGTTAATTCAGACAGATTTCTTGTGCCACTGCAACACCAATGGTCATAACAAGACAGACCAAAAACATGATCAACTGAAGGATTGTAGGCTGGTGCTATGTACCCCCCACACCTTCCAATATCACTGAGGCAAAGAAACCTCTCACTGACCAGGCTTGTCAGATTTTTTTCACCTTTTTCATCTCAGAAACAGATTCTAATATGGTAGCATTTGGTGACAAGAAGCACTTTCCCTCAGCCTGTAATTATTCCAAAGGGTGAAGGATTTTAAAAACTTTCTTAGCAAACCCCCTTTATAAGGTACAGCAAAATAATAAAACTAAGGTAGAAACAACCTAAACAGAATAAAATATTTATTTAAAAAGGAGGAAATGAGAATGGGAGATGAATAATTTGGAGAAAGGAATAGATAAGGCAGGAAAAATAAATATTTACAAAAAGAGCTTTGGCAGATAAACAGTATTTGTTTTCAGCCACAGTCTCAAATAAGTTTGGACAGTTTCAGTAAGTGGTTGTAGTGGGTTTTCCGGGCTGTAAGTTTTAGTAAGCTTAAATGATAAATAAGACGTTTCCTAAATTGTATAATTCCTTATACTTCATATGGTACTTTGGCTAATGGATTCCTTCTCTCACACACAGGGTATTATCAGGCTTGGTACATTAACTTCAGCACCCTTACCCAGCTTTCACCAATAGAAGCACCCAAATATATATAGCTCTTCAGCCTGAGCTCCTCAATAACCTAACCACCAGATCTCCTAGCCCCGTGTTGGCGAACCTATGGCACTCGTGCCAGAAGTGGCATGCCGAGGCCTCTATGTTGGCACACAAGGGCAAATGGTGTGCAAAATGCTCCTCTGATATCTCACAGCTGCCAGTGGCCCTGCAACAGCTGCGTGGGGTCTATGCCCCCAAGGCGGGGGTGTGGCTGTTGGGACAATCCGCTCTGGTGGAGGCACTTCCTGGCTGTGGAGACACCCAACACGCTTCTGTTCTCCCAGGCGCACAGCGTGGTGCCTTCCATAGAAAAGTGACTGTGGGCGCCGTTTACAGTTTAATCCCTCCACATGTGAGAAAGTACTCAAGAAGCAGCTGATATGCAATGACAGGCCCCTCTCCCCTGGCTCGGCTGCAGTGCACCACCGGGTCAGAGAACAGAGTTCAAGCTGCCGGCACTCTCCAAACCTCCCCCCTCCACTTGCAAAGTTTGGCAGCCACATGCTGTATAAGCCCTTTGTTTTCACTTTTGCTTTCTGCCGCTGCCTAAGTGAGACAAAACAAAGCTAAAACAAAGCTGTGCCAGGCCATTTTCTCCCCTGGGAAAAAACAGTGTGGAACTCCACAGACGAAACATTTTGTTTCCAGCCTAAAAAACATTTAAAATGGTGTGTTCAAAAAGCGTCCCTGTGTGAAAATTCCAAAGGTGCCCACAGGCTTACTCCTGAGTAACGCGCACCTCGGAGCCAACCATTTTTTCTCAACAAAAACCTTAGTATCCAGGTTAAATTGCCATGTTGGCACTTTGCGATAAGTAAGTGGGTTTTGAGTTGCAGTTTGGGCACTCGGTCTCTAAAAGGTTCACCATCACTGTCCTAGCCTATGTATATTTGTTTTCAACCACAGCACACAGTGCGGTCACACAGTAGGGCAGGCCAAAATCACACTGCCTCTACTTTCTTCAGAGTTGGTATGTTTTGTCACATACCAAAGGCAAAATAGCTTTTCACTTCAGGAACTTCAAACTGCAAAAGTCTTTCAAACAGTTTTACAAAGGGAGATAACCTCCACCCTCTCTGTGAAATCAAGTCTTCTACGTCTGATCAGAGCACAGGGTTGCCTCAGGTGGCTTCCCTGTTTCTAGGCCTTTATGCTTCATTCTGAGTGTAAACAATAATGGCTGCAGTCAAAGCTGCACTTTTAAAATCATACTTTCTTCTGTGGTTCATCACAGCTGGCATTTCCAGGGATTGTCAGGAGCCATTGTTGGTTTCAAGGGGTTATGCAGAAAAGGGCTATATATAATTAATTTGTTCCTTGCCAATGGTTAAATCAGAAGTATCAGTTGTAGGGGTGGTAAGAAGAAAAAGGAAGCTTGAACATCAAGGCTTAAACCTGACCATTTCCCAAAGCCCCAACTCAAAACTGGAAGCTTTTATACTTTGGTCTACATAGGAAATGCAAAAGATAGCGAATTCAGTAAATGTATTATCCTGAGAACTGACTGAAGTGGGCCAATGTGGGACCAGAAGATAGCCAATTCACAGAGGCCCACTCCGCACTGGCCAGTGAAGCAGCTGCACACTGGGATAAATGACCCAGGCGCAGCCCCGGGGCTGTTAGCATACTTCCATGTGGGTGACCCCGGAGCTGCTTCAGCTCGCAGAGGTGCCTCCGTGTGGAGGCGTGTCCTTTTTAAAAAAACTTACCTTCTCTTCCCTGCGCAGCTCCACACACAAATCCACTTGTTTAGTGAGTTTCAAAAACTCCAGTTGGGGAAGGGAAAAGGACAGTGCTGCCCTGCCTTGTTTCAGAAGCAGCAGCCGTGTGAAGTTCTCCCCCCAACTGATGTTTTTACCAGGTCCGCACCAGTGTTGTTGGCCCATGCGGAGTGGTCCTTAATGTATCCAAGTTGATGGGGAAGTCACAGTGAAGCAACAAGAATTATCTTTCTGTAGAATTTCTACTTTCAATTTGGAGAAACTTGCAAGCTTACAGTAGATCCAAGACATCTGGCAGATATTGCTGAAGCAATTATCAGTTTTCATCCTGCAGATTTCAGCAGATTCCTAGCAAGTTTGGGTAATATGGTGTAGTGTCAGACGAGCATCTGAGAGACTGAAGTTGAAATTTCCACTTTGCCAGGGAAGTTTGCTGTTCAACTTGAGCAAATCACTCTCTTCCAGTCTAGTCTACTTCACAGGGTTGCTGCTGTTAGGATAAAATGGATGAAAGGAGAATGATGATGTAAGCTGCTTTGGGTCCCCATTGGACAAAATAGAAGGGCATAAATATCTAATTAAAATTTGAATGCCACAAATAAATAAGCGTGACACCAGCATATAGGCTCCTGGTTAACAGCTTGGTTCAGCTGGGCAATGTTGTAAGCTGTTCCTGGAAACTCCAATTTCTTGCAATGTTTTCTTCCCTAAGAAAATCCCACTCAGAATTCTAATCTTTTTTGTGCACCAGTTTCTCCTCATCATTCATTTTCCGAACATTAGATGTTCACTTTACTTTCCCAAAGCAGTAACAATTACTCTGACAGTCATTATTTTTCTTCAGTTACAAACTTTAAATCCTGCCAAGAGGATGAACTTCAATTTTGCTACCTACAACAAGTTTAACACTAATTAAACTTCAAAATGCTCTATGTATATTTAATTACATGAGGCTTCCTAGATCTCCAGCAGCCAGCCTTGGATTAATTTACATAATATCTATGTTATGTTAAGAAAATATGTACTGTCAGCAAGAAACAAGCTGTAATAAGAAGAAATTCTGTTTTTTTCCTTAAGGATTGCATCTGTCTGACTCCGCGTGTGTGTGGATGTATGGTGGGAGGGAAAGTGTCTTCTCAAACTAATGTACAGGGATAATTAATTCAAATCTAAACTCTCCTGTTAAAGAAGTGCATTCAAAGGAAACTCAAAATGGAAATCCACTGTACTTTTCAAGTTCTGCAGGGCTCCCCTGTTGTTTTTATACAAAGTTAAAGATGCTGGTTTTGAATATGGACTGAATAATTTAAACCCATTCTAAGTCAAAGCAATTGTTTCCAAACTTTTTACCTTGAAAGCTCTGTTACGCATGTGCCCTGGAATTTCAGTGCATTTCAGAGGATTTTGTACATTGCAGCAGTATTGCTGGGATAGACTGTTATGCTCTAAGAATTCCCTGTATCTCTATGACTTCACCATGGAGATTTTAGAAGTTCCTAGACCATTGTGTGATGTTGTGACATCACTTCTGGGGATAAACTTGGAAGTCACGTCACATGGATTCTCTGGTTCCCACGGGTAGCAGGAAATGCCCCAATCCTGGCTCCAAGTCTCTGGCATGATTTTTTTTTTACATAGAGTCTCCGGTGATCCTTTGACCAGAGTCATATCACTCTTGAGTTTCCTCAGAAGTGATGCCATGGCATTGCATGACAGTATCCCTATGTTCCAACTCCCTGGGCTCCTACCAGTTGGTAAGCCATATCTGGCAGTCCCAGACATTGTTAGCAATTGGACAACTCTGCCCATTTAGGGTTTCTTGGAGGCAAGGAACCTCTAAGACTGGCATCAAGCAAACCTACAACCTCCCCAAATAGATTCCACTCAGAGATTAAGAACCACTTTATTTCAAGGGATGGGAGGGGGCACCCCTTAGCCTAGAGGTGGGTCTGGCTTAGTAATGAAACTATATCCTTTTCCACTAAAAGATCTAAGTGGAATTGTGAACTATTATGCCAACACTTCCTCCCCTCCAACCCAACCCACCCCCAAACACCAAGCCAGGTCTGTTAGGACAGCAACATAAAGCCACCCTCTCCCCCACTGGGCCTGGCACAGTCCTGCCAAGCCCTCTCTTCCTACTGGCTGAGCTCCATGAGGCATACCACCCACTCCTACAACTAATAAGTCTATCAAGCTCTATTTAGAGCAGTGGCAGATATATATCATGAAGTTCTCTTATTTGGTGGACCAGGACAAAGACATCTATTAGTACCACTTCAAAAACAAAACTAGATTGTTTAGGGTCTAGGAAGAAATTCATATGAGGTATTTGGAAATATGTATAGTGATGGCCATGTTTTCTTCTTCAGATATCTAGCAAAACACAGCCTCAGATGGCTGCTTCAGTACCACCAATCATACTAATTTGCATAACAAAGTGACCAAGATTCAGAAAAATACATCAAAACATGGAGAAATGCAGACATAAACAAAGTCAAACATTACATTTTACCTAGATATTCCATTCCCAGGAAATAATGAGATTTTGGTAAACAATGTAACTTCCACTCCCACTGAAAAATTATAAAACCACAAGTATAAAGCAAATGCATCAATTTGGTTCTGTTCTGCGCAGCACAAAACAGATGTCTGTGGGACATCTTGAAAAGAATTGACTGCCTCTTTTTACCCCACACACAGAAAATAAGATGTCCAGAAGGCATCTTAAAAAGAGACAGCTTCTGGTGTGCTTTCCAGACAGCAAAGGCATCAGAAGGGAAAAGAGCCTGTTTCCCACCTGAGTGTTTTGCTCTCTGTTCAGTGTGTCTCTCAGCTTGTACCCAACATTTTGTGTGGAGCTGAAGGGATTCTCCCTGCTGCCATTTGCTGAGGGTTGCCCCGAGATGTTTGTTCTGCAGGCTCTGATCCTGGGCACATTTTCAGCCCCAAAAGTACATAGTTGTACTCAGTTTGTCCTGCTGATTCTGGCAATTTATAGTTTTCCTACTTAAAAAAATATGAGCTATCATCCTAGCTACACAGACATCCATATAAAAACGTTAGCTGCTTCAAAGACCCATCTACCTCCCACTGAGAAGTGTTGAGTTGACTTGACCTCTGCAGACTGACAATTTTTTTCTTACTGCACAGAAAAACTAGTCAGTTTCTGGAGGGTAGGTCAACCCAATGCTTCTCAATGGGAGGTAGATGCATCTTCTGAGTAGCTAAGATTCTCGTATTTGTGTCTGTGTAGCTACGGAGATATCTCATCAAAAATAATTTACAAAAGGAAAACTATATAATGAAAGAATTGGCAGGATCAGCAGAGTTCAACTATGTACTTTTGGGGCTGAAAAGGTGCCCAGTATCAGAACTTGCAGAGCAAACATCCTGCAGCAACCTTTAGCAAATGGCAGCAGAGTGAATCCCTTCAGCTGCACACAAAATGTCAGGCACAAATTAAGACCAGAGAGCAAAGCAGTTGGGCAAAAAAAAAAAAAATACGATGCCTCCTGAGCTCTGCGTTCCTCACAGCAAAGCAGGAAATGTCTTGTAGGTGGCTTAGGGGGAAAGGTGCATTTTTGAACCTTAAGATAAAATAAGGCTTTATGAGGATGTCTTGGGAAGAAAGCTGTGCACAGTGTCTTCTCAGGACACCTTTTAAAGTGTCCCCAGAACATCTTATTTAGACTGTGCAGAACGGACCATATTTTCTGAAAGATAAAGTGGCATAAACAATTCTTTTTCAAAAAGAAATAAATAAAAGGCCTGTATAATCCCCATATTTAAAAAGTTATTTTGCACATTACCTTTGTGTATAGAAATTACCTTAATTCAGATAAACATCAGATTATTTTTTAAAAAACAGGATCCTCATTAAACAAACACAAGAAAGAATACCACATATGTTGGTGTTTCAGAATTATTATCCCCCCCTTTCCGTCCCCTCCCAGATGCCAGTAGAAGAAATGTCAAATTCTCTTTTGCAATACGATCCTGTTTGGCCTTTCCTTAAATGACAAGGAAGATATGATTTGGGGAATCTTTCTTCAACTTGGTTTCAAGAGATTCTAATAAATTAAATAGATTCTTATTTAACGTACCTGCACATTCTACTTTTCACTTTTTAAATTAATAATTCTCTACATATTTATTTTCTACAGATGGGCAGTCTATCCCTAATTTCATTCTGATGATAATTTCCATTGCTGGGTTTGCTGTGTCATTTTCCTAGAAGCACAGAAGTTTGGTTAGTTAGTTCAAATCTATAAGTGATTTCCTCATCCTTGCAGCTGCTGGCTCACCCAGTCTTATTAGTCCTGCCTGTTTTTCCATCCACTTTCCTCCCTCTTTGTCTTTTCTTTTCCTTTCATTCTTCTGAACTTTTTTAAAAATGCACTTGAATAAGTTATATAGCTATAGCAAAATCAGTACTACAACTTCTTCCAATCAAATAGAGGAGGAAATCAATATATCTAATTCTCAACATAGCCTACCTGTAGATACATAATCCAGAGACTGGATTCATAGACAGATTAGATAAATCTTTCCACAAACCTGAGAAAATCTCTAGGTTTTCAGAAAAACGTGAAATATTGGTGTGTGGGGGCGTTTACTCCATAAAATAATAATATAATTAGTAGCTGTAGCTCTAAGAAATTAATGCCTCTGGGGAAATCCAGCCTCAGATTCCCACTCCGCCATGGACACTTGCTGGGGGATCTTGAACCAATCCCTCTCTGTCTAGCCTACCGCACAGGGTTATTGTGAATATACCTTAGAAAAGAATGATGTAAGCAACTTTAGGTCTCTATTGTGGACAAAGGTGAGTTATAAATAAAGCAAATAAATAATAAATATAGTTGAAGATGGACAGCAGATAAAAGGTTGGTTATTGGCAGGATGTTAAATCTGTCAACCTCCAAGTGGGGTCTGGAGAATACTTGGAATTACAACTGACGTCTAGACTGAAGTTATCAATTTCCCTAGAAAAAAATGGCTGCTTTGGAAGATAGGCTCTGTGACCTTATGCCTTACTGAAGCCCTGTCTTCCTCAAACCCCAGTTTCTCAAGACTCCATCCCAAATCTCCAATAATTTCCCAATGTAGAGTTGGGCAACCCTAGTGGGTAGGAAAGGGAGAAGGAAGCAGGGAAAGGAAAGAATATATGGGGGCTTCCAGGAACAGTAAAAAAGGAAATAATATGGGAAGGGGGCTGGAGGGGGAAATGAAGTATTCCCAGGCCTTGCTATCAGAGTGTAGCGAGGGGGAACTGTGCCCGGGACACATGTGTGCTCTGCGCCCCTGCCTGCCTCTGCCATGCCCTGTCATGCCCCACCATGCCCCCACACTGGCGCACATTTGGTGCATTGTGCACCCCCAAACACCTTGGTGCTACACCACTGCTACTACCTCACAGTAAATAGGAGTTGTTGGACAGTAACCAGAAACTGGGGGCAACCTCCGAGAACTGCTTGGAGCAGGAGTTAATCCTGTAAAGGAGATAGGAGAAGCTTTTAAAGACATGGAGGGTGGAATGTACCATTGGCCAGGAGGCCAGTCATCTGATGTTGGAATGTATTGGTGGGAGCCTGAGGAACTTCTGCCTCAGGTAAACCTGCATGAATACAGCCAAAGAGGACGAATCTTGTTCTCCATGTCACAGGGCAGGAAGAGAAAGAGGGAGCCAGGCTGAAGAAACATATTCTCCTCTCGTCATTGCTGAGATATTGCTCACAGGGAGGCTAGGAAATAAGAAGCCAGACAGCAAGCCCCCTGCCAGACTCTGGCCTCTGACCAGTGGAGTCAGATATCAGTTGTGCCCACCTTTACCTCTAGAATCAAAACAGTACCATGCATGACAACTAGAGAGACCTGTTTCTCAGTCCTGCCCCTTTTAGTAAACCTCATCCAAAGCCTGGATTTTTACTATAATTATCACAAAATCTACTTGTGGGCTATACAAGATTTCCACAAGCCTGGAGAGATATTTTCAGGCCATCCACAGCATATACATCAAGGTTAGCTCTGGATCAAGTCAATTGCATGGCTGCCTGGCTCAAAATTGAAACAAATGGCAGATGCCTTTGGCAGCTCAAAAGACATCAGCCATTTGCTTTCAGCCCTTTGTTTTCAATCAACAATCTGACAAGAAGCCCACTTTATACTGCTAGATCCCTATGGTTATAAAGAATGCCACATAACATATGAAAAAGCTTAGCAGTAGATAATTATCACTTATGGCATCCCAGGCCTTGCAATATGCCTCAGCCTGAGTCAGTCTCTAGTTCATTACAACAGTACTATTACAGCAGTGATTATGATGGGAACATACCATTGCAGCTGGCTAGGTTGCTAGATTAAGGTGGGAAGAGTCCGAAAACTAACCCAGCTGACTCAGAGGCATCCTATTCATTCATTCATTCATTCATTCATTCATTCATTCATTCCATTTATACCCCGCCTTGCACTGAAGTCCCAGAGCAGCTTACATAATGAGGTTTAAATCTGCATTAAAACATTACAATCCTAAAAACATAAAACCTTAAAACCTCCATAAAAGCGTCCATTAAAACAGTCAATAAAAACATCAATTAAAAATCTTCACCCCTCCGTCCCCACTCCCTTCAGCTGGCACCAATACAGGAGACGCTGGGGGTCACACATTTGAAGGCCTGAGTAAAAGGGAAGTGGTGCTTGGTGAATTACTGCAGGGAGACTGTTCCACAGCTTGGGGCCTGCCACAGAAAAAGCCCTCCCATGTGCCCCCTCCTGCGTCACCTTGGCAGTAGAAGGGATCACTAAGAGGGCCTTCCCACTTGACCTCAGTGCACGGACCCGCTCATATGGGTGTAGGCACACCTTTAGAAAGGGACCCAGCCATTTAAGGCTGACCCGAAACAGCCTGTGCCCCAAAGAGCTGCGCCAGTCTAAAGCTGTCAGCTGGCATGGTTGCGGGCATTATGGAGATGTTCTCAGGGGATTAGCTGACTTTAGTCAGCTTCCACTGTGATTTTTCCCTGGGAATGCCCTCGGTGAAGCCCTTAGACTTGTGCCACGAATACAGTTTGTTTGTTTCCTCTATGAGGCTTTTTGGGAGGCTGTTGTGAAGACAAGATGAAGAGAGGAGGAGGAGAATGCAAGTCACTTTGGGAGAAATATGAGGTATGAATGAGGTAAATAAATCTTTGAGCCTAGGTTCACAAACCAGCAATAGTTAAATTTAGCCATGGTTTTATGTTACATCTGTACTGAGCCCATGTTTTGCTTGATTCATTTAATGGTGACATCACTTATTTGGGAATTTATTTGGGATTTGTTTACTGTGGCTTAAATTTTAATTACAAGATATTGATGTCTATGATGTGAGATATTCAAGAGATGTCAAAAAGAATGAAAGGATATCATCAAATTGTATCAAAACAATTTTTTGAAATGATGACAGTTAAAATAGGGATAAAAGAGTAAATATGATATAGTATTTAGAGTGTTGGACAAAGATTTGGAAGATCCCATTGGGAACCGAATTTTGCCATAAATGCTTACTGGGTCCCTTTCTCTCAGACTAATTTACCTTGCAGGATGGTGGTTATTATAAGGATAAGATGGAGGAGGGGAGATGATATTGTAAGCTGCTTTGGGTCCCCATTGGGACCTTGCTTCCTAACAACTGTAATTATAATGGGTTTCAAATGAATATTGGTTGTATTGGAGATGTGTTGATTTTAACATTGATATGGTTTGATTTACTTAAATAATGAAAATTAGAAAGAAAATAATTGCATACATATACCAATGATAATAGGTATAAGGAGAAGGGAGGAAAACATTACAGGAAATGAAAGCTGTGGTAATGTGTAAATTCACAATGCATCTGTAAAATATTCAGAAAATGAAATTCAATCGTTAAGAATTCATAACCAATAAATTCACTATTCAAAATACAAACTCAAATCATTTGTAACTCCAAAAGCTTGGATGAAATTCACAACAGAGTTCCAGAAACATCCTTCTGTGGAGATCAATCCTTGGTCATAGATGTTGTCAGGTCCCCTTAGCCTGAACTGGGGATTCATTATCTGAAACCGAGACTTAACCTAGTAAGCCACATGGTTCGGTTTTGAAGCATGGAGAAAGGTGAGCAGAGACTGACCTTGCATAGATAGATGATCCATGGTGGGGGCATACTGGTGACATAGTTTCTGACACATTTCTGACTCAACCTGGAAGTGATATCACCTAGGGCTGATGCTCTAGAATTTGTCCAAAACTCTATAGTTTTATGCTACAGCATCCCCCCATATGATGATATCATTTCTAGGTTATTCTGTAAGTGGCAATCACTACATTACCATCACTGGCAAACCCTCCTTTCTTATCACTGATTAAGTGAGCAGCAGTGAGGGAGCAGGCCTGCTGGTAAGTGGCCAGTATGGGAGATCCGTCAACTCTAATCCCAGTCTCCTGCTTTCTAGCAGGAACAACTACACAAAATGGCTGCCAGCACCCTTCATGTAAAGTCCAGCTCCCATTAGTCTGTTTCTACTGTGTTCTGTACATGATCACATGATTTGCATTTCAAGTCATCTTCAACTTAAAAGCTTCATCCTGACAGGTTCTTATATTGTGAGGAGACAGAATAGTTAAGATAAGCCTCGACAGCAAGCAAGCTGTGAAGACAGGCTCCTTTTTGTTTTCATTCCACAGAGTGTGCTGCCTCAGGCTGACAGCCATATCTATTGTGCCAGTAAAGGAGAAGAGGCTCATTGCTGAATGAGCACACACACACTCTCTAAAAAAAATATGAAGTTCAGGCTACTGGCCAGATCACACACATATGCTACACTCCATTGTGAAAAGCTGAGAGAAGTTAATGACATACAGCTCCTAGCCATATCCTGCACCATTTCCCAACAAAAGAGTCTGACCTGCAAATAGGCAGGATTGAGCAGTTTGTTCTCACTCAGACTGATGTGGTGATAACCTTAGGGTTGAGAAACACCTTAAATATTCAGTAAAATTCGGATTTGGGCTTATTCAGGCATAAAAGTATCTGTATGCATGAATAAGCCCAAATACCATATTCGGTATGCCCGAATATATTTGGATATCCAAATATACTTGGGTCCATCTGAATTGTTTTGTATTTTTTTTGACATTTTTTCATATTCCACATTTTTAAAGATAGTGGCACCAAAATTTCAGCGTATCATCTGGAGACTGTTCTGAAGATGCCGCCCAACTTTGGTGAAGTTTGGTTCAGAGGGTCCAATGTTATGGACTCCCAAAAGGGGTGCCCCCATCTCCAGGTTTCCAATGGGAACTAACAGGAGGTGGGGGCTACCCCTTTGAGGGTCCATAACATACCCTAGAAGAGTCCCCCTGGGACAGACAAGAATGCAAGGTTGTTATTGGGGGGAGATTGTCATTTTTTCCCCTTTTTTTAGCTTTTCAAGCCATGGGTGGGGAGGGCGGGAATCTCCAGGAGTTTTTTTTTTACTTTAACAAGCCATGTTCAGCAGCTCTGGGGATTCACGTTTTTTTTCTTTTCTTTTTTAAAGTTTTACAAGCCACTCACGGTGACTGCGAGGGGGGGAATCGTGGTTTTTTTTTGTCATCTTCCCACACCGCGCCAAAGACCAAATAAGAACAAGCTGATCTGAATACTTGTATTCGGATCATCTCATATTCAGGCAGGATGTATTCGGGCCACATATGGCTGTATAATACTATATAAAGAGAATAGTAGTTTCAGACAGATAGATCTTACACATGTCAGGGTCATAAAATACGAAGGCATCCCTAGCTAGCATAGAGCAAATACTTCAATACTTGACACCTACCCTGAAATAATTTTTAAAGATGTAAAAAACATTATGCTTTTAGTTATTTATTCAAACAAAGTTTGTTATTGCCTCTCCAAGAAACTTATCCGAATCACCTTACAAAATGCAACATAATGAAGACAAACATACTACAAGTCATTTAGTTCATGATTGCATGAAAGAATTGCCTGAGTTCAGATTTTTAGAAAAAGAACTCAGGAAGGGCTGAAGCAGGGCTCAACAACATTAAATAACTCAGTAAGAATTGGAAAATATATAAGTTTGTACAACTTAACTTTTAACTCCAGAATTCTAAACGAGCATTTTTTTCCCCTCAGGAAATTTGATGGTGAGAATAGAAAACTGATGTCAAGATTTTCACATCAGGTATACATAAAAGAAACATGAAATGTTGCTTTGAACCAGAATATTTATGAATTGTTGTTAACTAATGGAAGATTCTAATGGAATAAGAAGAGTTGGTTTTTACACTCTACATTTCTCTACTTTAAGGATTCTCAAACCCCCAGAAAAGGAACCTTGAGAAACAGGTGAGGCTGAAAGAACTACGACTAGCCCAAGGTCACCCAACAGGCTTCATGTGAAGGAGTGGGGAAACAAACCTGGTTCACCTGATTGGAGTCTACCATTCTTGAGAAGGAGTGTGGAATCAAACCCAGTTTTCCAGATTAGAGTCCACCACTCTTAACTACTATTCCATGCTGTCCTTTAGACATCTTCATTAGTGGAACTATACCTTATAGCCTCTCCTTCCTACTTCAGTCCAGTGGTCTTCCCAAATGCTGCTCCTGAAAGGAAGGGGATCCTCAGGAACAGGCTGAGAAAAAAATAGGGGGTCTACAGGTGGGAATGGGGAAATTGACAACATTGCACACACACACCCTACCCCGCCACACTTTCATTAGAGGAAAATTAAGTCAGGATCCAAACCAGGGTTTCCCAATACATGACTGCCTGCTTTTTTGATCAGTAAGTTATATGAGACATTAGGGCTGAATGTCTGTTGTGAATTAAATATTTTTGTTGGGGAAGAAGTGATGAATATTAAAACATTAATATCTGGTGTGTTTCCTCCATTTGAATACTTGGGGCTTAGATAGTGACAGGCTGTAAATTTAGGCACTTGCCTTGAAATTGCTGCATTTTGTGTACAATTCAACAAAGATGCTACAGAACTCTTCTGCTGAATATTAATTTGGATAGCAATTTTTTTTCCTACAGGGAAGAGAATTTCTGCATGCTTAGTGATTTTGCTAGTGGCAGATGGACATAGAAAGTAGTTCCAATGACTCCTCTAAAGATTCTCACAGAAAGAAGAGGCAGATGGCAAAGCAAATTGCTTTAATTTTAATAAAAGCTTTCATTTACTCTGATTTTAGTGCTGGCAAATAGCTGTGAGTCACCTAATGTGCAGATGATTAGAATCTATCTTTCCCAGGGCCAGACAACTTAGGGGGCTGGCAAGGATCTCGAGCCTTTGGCACACATTGCTGTCACAGCTGATCAGGACTGATGATGAATTGCAACCATGTGATAGCTTTTTTGATGGTCTATGGTGGGTACCATTCCTTCTGTTTCCTAATAGAAGGGATTCCACACTTAGGAAAACGCAGGTGGTCATTCATATTGGCGGCTACAAAATAAACCTGTGCAAATGTAGATATTTTTCTTCAAAATCTCTTTCCGTGAGGGGAGGAAGAGAAAAGAAATTATTAGATATTCAGACCATGTAGGTGAGTTTATTGGGGCAAGCTGAAAAGAAGGCTGTGGTCAGTTCTTGTGCAGGTTGGAAGATCAGTAGTCAAGGAGCTCAGAGAGAATACCTAATGCTCTCCATCTATGCCAATTTACTCATGGGAGGAAGAGAAGCTATCTGTGACCCTTATATTAGTCTACTGAATAGAACTGATCTCCAGTATTACTAGCATCCCTAGGCCAAGAGGATTCTGGGTAGTTAAAAAGGATTAAACTGTAGGAACTCTGAAAGAACTGTATCTGAGACCTAGAAGGGCTGTTGTGAATCAGAGTAGACAGTACTGAGTTTGATGGGACAAAGGTCTGATACAGTAGAAGGCAGTTTCATGTACTCCAGTGTGTGGAAGGGTGTTTCAAAAACATGAATGAAAACCCAGCTACTGCATTTGTCTTCTGCAGCCATCCAGCAATCCTATATCCGTGCATGGGGAGAAACTTGCACACAACTAGCAGTCCTATTGAAATTTCCAAAGCAGCTATATGCACTGTGGAAAAAGGTGCTTATCATAATTTTTAAAAATTCAAAAATAACTTGTATATGGAGGGAAATCCTTTTTTAAAAAGCTCTAGTTAATCAGTACTCCCCCCCCATATATCCATGTGGATTCATTGTTTGATTTTTAACATCTTACAAAAAAATCAACATGAATAATCATAGCCTTGAATGCATTAACATATTTCCATGGACAGCGACTTCTTCCCAAGAACTCAATTGAAAATACCCTAACATTGAAAAAACTGAAATATCTACTTCTGTCCACTTACGTAAAGAGAAAACTTGTCTCTCTTTCAAAACCTCTCTCAATGAGATAATGTATCCAAATATGAAAAAGAGAAACTTGTTTTCCCATAGTATGTAACATCAAAAGTTATTGCGTTAGTAGCCTCTCTGTCTATATTAGGCTTGTTATTTGAAAGGTTAGAGAAAACATGTGCCCTGCTGGGAATTCAGAACAGCTCAGAATCTAACAAAATCTAGACAATAACTCAGATTATTGTCTGCTATTTTGAGTTGAATTATTTCAGAAATATGCCATTCAGCCATAATAATGGCTCAGCATGCTGGATGCTATTCCAAGAAAAGAATACATAACACGAGAATGATGTCAATTATCTGCTTTAAGGAATCTGCTGTTATTCTGTGTCTCCCAGCTTAGAAAGCACACATTCAACACCCCAGGTTTTTCATTGGGAATCAATAGGGATTTCTGCAAGGGTTCCAAAATGAAATTTTATCACACAGTGCTGGATTAGATTGGTTGACTAAAAATACTTTCCATAAAAGTGAAAAATGCAGGGTTTGGTAACTTGCAGATTGAGTGAATCACTGTTTTAACTGGTATTTATTGCACATCTTACCAGAATAGTTGTGGGAGTCTCTTCAGTAGCTCATAATTTTAGTTACTGAAAATAAATTAGGGGCAGAGAGTTCTGCTGCACAATTTCAAAAGATTCTAAAGAAACATGTATTTCATATGTAATGTATAAAACAGTAAAATGCAAGTGTGTTCCATTTTCAGTGGAACTATACCATGTGCATTTTGCACTGGAAAATTATGATAACAGAAAAAATGGAAACATATGTAGCACTAGTAAGTAGGGGTTTCTCAGCAGCAGAGGTTTCCTGGTTTGGTAATGTAGGTTTGTTTACATCTCCTATGTGTCTTGGCTATACCAAAGATTGTCTATGGACAGTGGATATTTAGAATAGAATAGAATCTTTATTGGCCAAGTGTGATTGGACACACAAGGAATTTGTCTCCGGTGCATATGCTCTCAGTGTACATAAAAGAAAAATACATTTGTCAAGAATCATAAGGTACAACACTTAATGATTGTCATATTTATGTGAGTAGTTTGAGATGGGACAACAGTGGTGGGATTCAACAGGTTCGCACCACTTTGGCAGAACCGGTTGTTAAAATGGTGCTTACAAACAACCAGTTGTTACTAGTTCTGGTGGGTTTTCCAGGCTGTGTGGCCATGATCTGGTGGATCTTGTTCCTAACATTTTGCCTGCATCTGTAGCTAGCATCTTCAGAGGTGTATCACACAGTGTGTAACAGACTTCCGTCTGTGATACACCTCTGAAAATGCCAGCCACAGATGCAGGCGAAGTGTTAGGAACAAGATCCACCAGACCATGGCCACACAGCCCGGAAAACCCACCAAAACCAGTTGAATCCAGCCGTGAAAGCCTTTGACAAAACAACCAGTTGTTAAATTATTTGAATCCCACTACTGAGTGTACCTTCTCAGTGAGAACTAGGTCTTGATTTTGTGACATTGTTCAGAAAGTAACATTTTTATAATATTTATAAACCCATCTTTCTTCTTGGCAGATAACCAAATTAAAAATAAATAAATAAACCACTGTAACAAGAACTATAGCCAAAAACAAATAAAACCAACAAATATTATACATAAGAAGAGCTGCCATGTATTATATCACTGTTCCCCATCTATGAAGCCCCAAAAGCCTTTTTAAAAAACACAGCCTTTGACTTATTTTCTCATTACTGGAAGAGGTGCAATAATTTCCTCCAATGCCCCTTTCTTGCTGCAGATCTCAAATTTTACTTGCATGCTGTTCCTAGTAGGATGTAGTGGGTAGAGAGGCAAAAGTGTCATGCATGAATGGTAAATGGGAGCCTGGATCCTTTCCTCATACGGTGTTTCACAATGTAGGAGTTATGGCAGAAAAAGTCTATGAATGAATCACCTTGTGTACATTGTTGTGAAGGAGGGGTAGTAAAATATCACCTGGGAAAGGCAGAATGCCACACCATGAGATGGAAAAAAAACAAGTATAATGTGAGGAATGAAGAAAGGAAGAGTCTGGGCATTTGAGGACCAGGGAGCTGAGGGACCCCTTCTTTTACTGGATTGTTGAAAGTTGTTATTTTTGTATAGGTCCAGGAACTAACACCACTGCTCTCCTGCACAGCGAGGGAGCATTTCCTTCGCAGAAGAGATTTTACTCCAGGTCAGTTTCAAGATGTTACAGCCATCATTGAGCCCTGAAAGTATATTCAGTGGTTCAAATATAAGCTTTTGCTTTGATATCTTATTTATTTATTAGCTTGCTTGCAAAATGTATATTCTGCCTTTCTGCCCTTACAAATGTAAATTTTGCCTTGGTTGTACAACCTCATCACTTGTGGGCAAATTCTGCTTATACACTAAAACAGCTCCAACATGAAAACGGCAGTAGTGTCTTTTTTATTCTATTACCAATCAAATACCAACAGTGCAGAAATTTATAAAACTTTTCATTAAAGATGAACCTTTAATGGGTATTCTTATTCATGTTGAATCAGAAATGTCATCATTTAAAATTTTACTCCATTTCATTTTAAAGTTGTTATTTAAACATTTGAATTATAAAAGGTCAGCAGATAAAGTTTAGATAATATACCTTTCATTTTAGCAAAATTGAAATAAGGAATTCAAAATAGTCCCAGTTGCTCTTGCTCTTCCACTATTAACAGCAGACAAAATAAAGTTCTTGTTGCAAGTAGTGAAATCAAGTAGACTTGTTAACTCTGTTTTAATTAAACAAGTAGACTTGTTGACTTTATTTAAATACTGAAGATTTTAAATAACTACCTCAATTCACAAGATGATTCAATCAAATTTTTAATAATTGCATATGGCTGTTCGTATTATTTATAAGGGATATGTAAGAAGTAAATCTGAGACTTATACCTCTCAATTTATCCCATATTTCTAGCAGAAATTGTGCTGCAATTGTACTTAAGTTCTGTCAAAACAGTCTTATAAGAATCTTGATATTATCATTGTCAATAGCTTAAAGATATTTAAAGCAACTGTTGCTATTTTCTTAACAGCAGCAACCCATAGAATCTAACAATTCTGGTGTGTGGCACAATAACAACATACAGTTTTACAACAAATGAACAAATAAACAAAAATCATAATAGATTGTCCCCAATACAAAATTAAATAGCAATCCTAAGCAAATCTACGCAAGATACTGATAGGTCTGTTCAATGGAACTTATTTGTGGAAAGTGAAACAGATCATTAGACGTTGCTTTATATTGAATAAAACCCTTGGTCCATCCAGGCTAGTCTACTCAGACTGGCAGTAAGTCACCAGGATCTCAGGTAGAGGTCTTCCACATCACTTACTACTTGATATTTTTACCTGGTGATGCCAGAAATTGAACATGCAGCAATCTTCATGTGAAGCAGACACACTCCTCTGAGCCAATTCCCCACTTAGGAAAATGTTCCTAGGATTGCATGATAAGAGCACAATGCAAAGGGGGGATGGGAAAATCTGCTCTTGGAAGCAGCACACCATCACACCAGTAGATTCATCTTTCCTGGGGCACTTACCCCAGCAGAAGGGCAATTCCGCCTGTGTGTTGCCACCCCCCAGCTTTGAAATGTGGTGCTGAATGCCTAACCAGTGTCCCAGGACACCTGTCACCACCACCAGCATATTGAGGGTGGGCCAGGAGCATGGCCATGCGAAGATTTTGCTGATGTTATTCTGGAGGATTATTTCTCAGACTTAAGTCACCCTCTTGGGTAGCATAGGTCAATTGAGGCCAATAGAAGCTTCTCTGAGGTGGGGAGGCTCTTTCACTTTTCAAGCCTCCCTACTCTGCCAGGAAGCTTCTTTGGGGCAGTGGTCACCATGGCACCCTGGTTGGGTGCCCAGCTCTTGGAAAGGGCTGCCTGAATCCCAACTGCAGCCACTGATTACCAATAACAACAAACTTATAATGGTATAACATGGCAGCTCATAAATATAGCTGCTGAACAAGGAATGGAAAATAAAATTAAAAAGTTATCAGAATAGTAAGCAGTCAAGAAGTAAAAAGGAAGATGACTTCATGAGAATCTGGAATAATTTTGTAATATATTTAATGAGATTTCCAGAAATGAAAATCTGTGATAATCTCTCATATGAGTAGAACCAGCTTTGGAAATAGTAATTTGGAGATAATTTGTATTTATGTAAAATGTATAGAATCCAAATAGAATTATTGCTAACAATGGAAGTTAGCATCAAGATTGGTAGCCATAGATCGACTCCTCCTCCATAAACCTGTCCAATCCCCTTTTGAAGCCAAAGGATGCTGGGGAGGAAGTGCATCCATTTCCTTCTATTTTCAAAAGGAGAAAGGTATCCTTTACCGCTGCAGACAGAGGGGCTTTCCGCACTACAGAAGGGAGCTAAGGTCGACTCAGTTCCCTTCAGTGAAGGGCGATTCCAGGATGTCCGCACAGCAACTTACTTGGCCCCCTGGAACTGAGCTAAGTAGGTGGGATCATCTTGGTGCCTGTTTCGCTCCTCGATCGTGATTGGAGCTTGTGTTACCACGGGAAATGGGAGCGTTCTATTTTTTTAACAGTTTTTACAGTTTACAGTTTACAGTTACATGCCCGCCATGACTCTCCCATTCTGCACATGCCACAAAAGCGGCTCCTGATTGGTTGAACAGATGAGGTATCGTTTCGATGCGTCCGCACTTTGAAGCTTCGAAGCGGTATCGACCTTGTTCCAGCAGAAAGGTGCAGTTCATAACTGCGACAGGGATGTCGCAGTTCTGAGGGGGGGGGGGGCTGAGACAAAACAATGTTGAGCTCGGTTGCAGTGCGGATACACTGAGGTGAACCTAGATAGAAACCAGTACAACTCTGTCAGTGCGGAAAGCCCCAGAATGGCAGCAAATAATATTTTCTATGTGTCCATTTTTCTGTAAGAACTTAGAACATTTTAATGGGTAGCAATGTTGCATCATATGAGATATTTCATTTCTTACATTTGCCTTCATTACTTCCTGTTGTTTTCACGAAAGGGAAAAAAGTATAAGTATTTATAGGAACTTGATTTACTGTAGATGTAAAATTTCGTAACAGCGCTTCAAACTAAAGTGATATCTGGAGCTGGTGATAAAACTTTAAGTAAAATGACATAATTAAAATGTTAGTGAGGGGATGAATAAAAGATCTATGCACCCATCCTCATGTATTCAACTGGATCGTACTATAGCTGCAGTGTACCTAACAGACGTTCGTGCTGCCAAAATAAGATGTAAATTCTGTCTTGCTGCATAAATGATCGAATTAAATCTTCGAAGCAGGATTTACTGGGAAGGCACTGAAATCAATCTCTTTAAAAGGCATTCTAAGGACATAAACAAGTGTTGTAGATACTCCGGGCAAATTTAAACATAAAAATGTATTGCCTTTGAGGCAGAACAAAATAGTTTCATGCAGTGAACAATATTGCAATGCCTCAGCGTGAATTCTGTTTCAGTGAAAAAAACTTGGGAAACACATGCACAGAAAAAGAATGCATTCATAAGAAGCTTTTGTCCTTGGTAGTGTTGAAATCCTGGGCTAAAAAGTATAGTACACATAACTAACACGTTGTTGTTGTTAAACCTCATCATATAACATCATATTTTTCCACATGTTTAGTTTACTTTCATTTCCCCATGATGATCAAAAAGGGACAGAGCAGCAAGAAATCAAAACTAGGGATTGAAATATAGGCAGTTATCTTCTATGGCCCCTTCCCCACTTCTCTTGCTGCCGCCGTCACTGCGCGCTGCTCTGAGCGCGCGGCATCCCTAGCACGCGTCTGGGCGTCCCCACGATCCCGCGCTACCCCCGCGCTCTGCCAAAGGCGCTGTTTTCGCCAGCGGCAGGGATGCCGCGCGCTGAGCGGGCGCAAGAGCGGCAGCGTCGAGGCGGCTGCGCTGTTGCCGCCCCTGACGTGGGGAGTGCAATGGGACCCCGCGCTACTTGCGGAGAGTAGCGCGGGGCTTATGGTGAGTGGGGAAAGGGCCTAAGTACACTTACTACCTCCATGTTACGAAGCAGCTCGTGGGATCAATGTAATCAAAGCAAGGGCCAAAGTCAGAGGAACTGAATTATGAGTCCTCACAAAGATGCAGCAGAAATAAACTTGAATATGTGACTAAAAAACAACTATATGCAATTTGTGAACTGCCCCTCCTCATGCCTAGTATCTCACTAATCATATTTTGCAATTCACCAGCTGCTTGACAGCCCTGTTATTGCAATCCCTGCTTAAGGAATAGAATTATGTGTACCTAGAAGCTGGTGAGTTACCAAACGTGACTGGTGGGCTGCATTCAGCTTGGTGAAGTAGAAGAGGAGTTTGAATTAATACCCCACTTTTCTCAACCATATGGAGTCTCAACCATATGAACTCTGTTCATTTAGTGAGAACTTACTTGAGGTCCCTGGCCCAAAGGAAGTCTAAATTGCCCTGACCAGGGCCAGGACATTTTTGCCCCTGGCTCCAGCCTGGTGGAATGTTCTGTTTAATTAAATCAGAGCCCTGTGGGACCTGATGCAGTTCTACAAGGCCTGCAAGACAGAGCTGTTCCACTAAGCATATGAAGAAGAGGAAGAGGAAGAGGAAGAGGAAGAGGAAGAGGAAGAGGAGTTTGGATTTATATATCCCCTTTCTCTCCTGCAGGAGACTCAAAGGGGCTTACAATCTCCTTGCCCTTCCCCCCTCACAGCAAACACCCTGTGAGGTAGGTGGGGCTGAGGCAGCAACCATCTCTGACCTCCCCTCCTTTTTTCCTCCTTCTTTGATTTGTTGGTTAATTTTAGTATAAATTGGATATTTTATTGCCCTCAAAGAATTATAGATGTATAGGTACTGTAATATATGGTTTTGGTTCTGAATTTTATTGTATTTATTGTATTGGATGATGTGTTCTATTTGTGGAACCCACCTGAGCCCAACAGGTATAAACAGCAGCATAAAATCTGCTGAGCCCAAAAGCAGTATAAAATCTAATTAAATAAATAAGTAAACAAACAAACAAATAAGATTTTTTTTAAAAAAAACCCCTCTCCAAACTCACAGCAATTGTAGCATATACCTGCATGGATGTGTAATAGCTTCAGACAGCATCTTACCTCCTGGTGTGCTTCTTCTCATCTGTAATATATTAAAGGCTCAAAGCTGGTATCCAGTCAAATAGCAGAATTATTCACTGCAACAAGCTTCATTATTGCAGCACCTGGATGATTTAAAAAAACTGGTTTCTAAAGTGCATCTTTTCTGCCTTTGTTTAATGCAGGCAAGGAATGGCAGCACAGAGGATGAAACCAGCTGAATGCACATCATCATCCCAGAACATCCTACTGAGATACATTATCTTGATGCTGTACAGCAGCTGGGCTATATTTAGTTTTAATGTCTTGGAAACAGCACGAATTTGGTGTTAGGCATGCACTTGTCTCCATAAGAAAGCATTTTTCATTTTCTCTAATTTCCTGTTTTTCACAGCTAGTTGTGGAGAGTCTTGTTCATTTGCACCCGTTTAAACACTGTTCCTTGTTTGGTTCTCAATGGGCAAGAGTTAGTGCAGCAGCTTTCTCCATTTTATCTCTTGACATTTTATTATTTTTTGAAAAATCTGTTCAAGGATATTTTTTTCAGTTTAACTCGACATATATTCAATCATTCTAATGATCAGGGAAGAATGTTAATCTACAGATAACATTTGGTTTTTGAGGAAAGAAATGGTTATTCCACTTAGAAGAAGGGTTTCGCACTCGTTTTGCTCATTCAAACAACCAAAGTGTCAATTACTAATCTTTACTATGCAGTGCTAGAGAAGTTCATCAGAGGTCATTACAATCAGTGCAAGTTTCTCATGTACAAAGGTCACCTCTTTCTTTCTGCACATGTTATTCACATCTTGGCATTTGCATGCTGGGGACATTTGTCTTGTTTTTTTTTTAATCTGTGCTTTATCTTACTGAATGTATATGGGCTCAAATTAAAGTTACTGATAACCTAGAGACAGGAAAAAGTAGATGTTTGCGTAGATGAATGGAAGATAAGAAGGAGTTGTTACTAGGCTTACCATTATACCTAACAGAAACAATATGATGTGCTGTACAGACATGACTACAATTACAGTGCAATCCTAAGTAAGCAATCATATTTGGGTCTAATCAGTGGAACGTACTTCCAGGAAATGTTCTCAGGATTCTACTGTTAGTTACTTAACAATACAGAATAATAAATGAAAGAGTCTGAAAAAGTACAGTATCAATATTGTCTCCCCAATCAAATCTCAATGGACTTTGGGAATATAGATGGAATACAGAAGAGTAGCTAATATTATTAGTATTATTAGTTAAAAGGATGGGCTGGATCTATGAACTGCTTCTAAAAGTGTCTTTCTCCAGCATCTCCTACACTAAACAGCTCCATAAGGCCCTCCTCTAATCAGGGTTGGTGGTCATGGGAACTTTCTGGACAAAATGTTCTCAGCTGCAATAAGGTGGTGGAATGAGGTAAAATTGTCTCCAAATCTTTCCTTCTGCTAATGGAGCTAAACCAGTGAAGCAAGCTTTTTACTGGCACAAGGTGTGTATGTGCGTGCTCCCCAAGCACAATCCCTGTTTTTTGGGAATCTTCAGGGGCTACTCAGGCAAAGCAAGAGGTGGGAACATCCAACACTATGAATGTCTTCTATTCGCAATTCATCTGAACCAATCCTGGAATGTTAACATCGCTGAACTTCCTGTTAAAATATAAGAGACACCAACTAATATGCAAATAAAATCATACGAAAATTTTGGTTCCAGATGCTTACACAGCCACTTATGCATACACGCAACAAACCAACCAACATGACATCTATATGTTATGGGCTAGGACTGTCTTTTGGAAGGGGATATTTGAATTTGAATGAGAAATTGAATGAGAAATTGGCTGGAAGGGGAAGGGTTAAGACAACTTTTCAGCCCAATATTTTTGTATGTGAAATTGAAACTATTTGTAAAAGCTACTATTGTGCACAATTGTAATAATATATAATTGCTCCCTAAATGCATGTGTGTGCTAGAAATACTTATGTGAAGGGATATTATGCAAATGCACTAGGGTAGCCACCTGTGAAGGGGGGAAAAGCCATTCAGATGACCCTGTGGGAGTGTTGCTCCGGCATCCAATCATCTTTCAGAGGGGAGATGGACTATTGGAAGGAAACAGGAAAGAGTTCAGATCTGCCTCTAAGAGAGTGCAGTGATTGTTTTTGGGGATGCCTCGGGTAAAGAACAGACAGTTAGAAAGGTAGCTTTGCCTGTGGCCTGGCAGAGAGGTGTAACTCTACCTCTGTGAGAGAATATAGTATGTGATTGTTAAGCCTGGCTCTGGTGATGAGCAGACCTTGTACTAGAGGCAACCCAATCCATATGGGGGGGGGCAATTGTGCTGTGGGAGCAGCAGAAGGTATAAGGGGCACCCAAGCTGGCAGAGGAGCAAAAACTCCAGTGTCTGCAGCAGGCAAACCAAGAAGTCCAGGCCACCACGGATCTATGCTGGCATCTGAGGGGATGCCAGTGTCAGGGGGACAAAGTGTCCCTGGGGGTGAAATCAACTTTATTTGGCTTACACCAGCATGGCAGCCTGGGAACACTGGCTTCTAGCCCCACAAACTTTTGTATGGCATAAGCCTGCTAGTTCTATGAGGAGATTCAGAAAGCCAGAAGGATTTAAATTTTCCCTTCTTCTGTCACCTTCACGCATTCCCCCCCCCCCCAAATCTAGATTGCAATGCTAGTCTGACTCTTGGGGAAGGGTAGACTTATGTGGATAGAATCCTGAATGGATAAAATAATCCAACCTAGTGACTAGTCAGTGAAAGTATATTTGAACCTGAAAGCATTAAAGAATTCAAGCCACAACTGTGAGACCATAACTAGTTTAAATGTTATGTGGCTCAGCCATGTTTCTCCTTTGACTACATGGATGCCTGTGCTTCTGAGTTGTTCTTTGAAAGCAACCTATACATATATACATACATTTTTGTAATTTACAGACAGCTCCTGTCTCAGTGATCTCCTTGCTTGTTGTCACACAATTTACCTCATGGCAGGGAACTAAAGCCTTGCCACTCGCTACCCTAAGAACATCTTGCAACAAAAAGCAAAGGCTTACAGCTTAAAACAAACCTGCTTCCCCAAATCATAAGGGGCTGTGTGGCTCCCCTCAGTTGGTCAGTCACCCCACCTCATTCCCCATGTAGGGGATGTTGCTTTTCAAACCTCCTCTCAGAGAAGTGAGGGATTTGCTGCAGCTTTTCTCTTTGGCTCCCTGCCAGGTCCTGTCATCCTTTGAAAACATTCAGATTTTCAACAGCAGGTGAAGAGAAATTTGGGCAAGGTCTGCAGCTCACTGGTAGAGCATCTACTTGCCATGTAGAAGATCTCAGGTTCAATGCCAAGAATCTCTAATTAAGATCAGGTAGCAGCTGATGTGAAAGACCTCTACCTAAGCCCCGGCTCAGCTGCTGTCAGTCAGCACAGACAATTCTGACCTTGATAGACCAAAAGCTAGACTCAGTACAAGTAAGCTTCACCTTTTCAGACTGCAAATCAGGAGGAAATGCAGCTGTCTTTGTTTCTGCTAAAAAAAATTAGGGGTGGATAGATTTTCCCTGCTACTTTCCTTTACTGCTCCAGAGTTTAGCTCCCTGCCATATTTCACTTCTCTTTAATTCTGCCTTAACTGGGAAAATTTCAAAAATTAATTCCAACACTGGAACATGTGTAGTTTAGCATGACTATCTGTTCCTTGCTTCTCCCCTTGGTATAATTAATGTGGGCACATTCATTGATAGAACACAGAGGGAAAGGGAGGGGGAATCCCCAAATGGAGATTTAAAGGCCATTGTTCCATGACTGGGTTAAGAGGGTTGTAGCAACTTGACAGTTTAATTGTCATGGTCTCATACAAAAAAATCTGAGCAGTTGTAGCTCAGTGGGTTTGCTGAGAATTCTCATTTTGAGATCATCTTCCCCATGAAAGAATCCCAGAGTTCATTGGGGAGAGAGAGTAACTATTAAAGTAGTTTAAATCTATATTGTACATATGTCCTAAGGGTACCAAAGAGGCATTAAAGTTTTGGAAACCGTGAATGGAATACTGAAATTAATCGCAATAAGACATTAAGTTTTAATGGGATTTATTATTTAACTGCAAAGCAATACTGCATTACACCAACTCCCTGAATGCCTTTCTTTTCTTCAACCTGAATCCAAAAAATTTTGCTGTTGAAATAAGCCTCAAAATGTGATGTTCTTTCCAGTATTCTGGATGATCAGTTCATTGCAATGGAGTGAAATGAGAGAAATCATTTGTTGGGAAGTGAGTGCTCACAGCAGATAGAAGAAGCTCAACATGATTTTAAAATCCTCCCCATATATAAAAAGGAAGGATAGAAAATAATAGAATGGTGTTTTATAAAAAGTATATGAAATTGGATGTTTTAAAAAATTCATTGTTTGACATTAATTCCATTTTGCTGTCTATTACCATACATAATATTCAGGCAGTACCCTATGTCCACGGAATCCAATCCAACAAATTTCAGGGAGGGCTTTTTCGCACTTCCCACTTGATTGTGTGGTGTGCTTTGCATTGGGTATTTCCTGCAGTTTGCCATTTGCAGGGAAATCTTCGGCTGTGAAGCATCCCCCAGCCACGCAGATTGATCCTCTTGCCCACCCTGCAGTTTCTTGTTCTAACCCTGCCAGAGGAACTGTTGGATGGTGGGGTGGGGGGAAAGCTGGGACAAGCAAGAAAACCTGAGGAAAGGTTCCTTTTGCTTTCTGATTCCTTTTGCTTTCCCTGCAGCAGTGGGGAGAAAGTCGCGCTTCAGCAGGTTTTGGAAACCCTGAAGACAGTCTGATCTGCAGTGACTTCTGAAGAGGCTAAAACATGTGCATTAGGGAGAATCAATCCTGAAGGGAATAAGCACTCGCTTTGAAGCAGACTATGAGTGCATAAATGACTGCAGGTAGCAGAGGGTCCCAGTTGTATCTGTAATTTAAGGAAACCACCAGAAATAAAAGATCTGTTTGGTGATTGATTAATTTGCTGTAAGGACATTCATTTAAGATAAAAGAGCTTTATATGATTAAGAACAGTTTTGGGGACTTGGATATAAGCTCTGAACAGAAAGTTTGCTTTAGATGTTACCTATACTTGTCTATACTTATTTGTTTGAAATTTAATACAGAAACAGAAAAGGTAAACACACACAGTATTACAGGTCATGTGATTCTGTGCTGTGGTTAGGAAGGAAAGAACTCAACACAGGGATACTATTTTATGCAGCAACCTTATGTTGACACAGGAATGCAAGACTGGGATGCCATTTTCAGCAGCAACCCCATGTTATATGCAATATATCAACCCTCTCTTACATAAAACAGAGTACACCAATAGTGTAAGAATTATTCCCCAGTTAGAGGCCATTTGCTAACATAAGAACATAAGAACATAAGAACATAAGAACAAGCCAGCTGGATCAGACCAGAGTCCATCTAGTCCAGCTCTCTGCTACTCGCAGTGGCCCACCAGGTGCCTTTGGGAGCTCACATGTAGGATGTGAATGCAATGGCCTTCTTCAAGTAGCTGTTGCTCCCGATCACCTTGGTCTGTTAAGGTGCATTTGCAATCCTTCAGATCAAAGAGGATCAAGATTGGTAGCCATAAATCGACTTCTCCTCCATAAATCTGTCCAAGCCCCTTTTAAAGCTATCCAGGTTAGTGGCCATCACCACCTCCCTGTGGCATATTCCAAACACCAATCACACGCTATGTGAAGAAGTGTTTCCTTTTATTAGTCCTAATTCTTCCCCCGCAGCCTTTTCAATGAATGCCCCCTGGTTCTAGGTATTGTGAGAAAGAGAGAAAAAATTTCTCTGTCAACATTTTCTACCCCTATGCATAATTTTGTAGACTTCAATCATATCCCCCCTCAGTCACTTCCTCTCCAAGTAAATCCAAAGAGTCTCCAAACGCTGCAGCCTCTCCTCATAGGGAAGGGTGCCTCCAGTCCCTCAATCATCCTCAAGGTTGTCTTTCTCTGCACTTCTTTTTCTATCTCCTCAATATCCTTTTTTTGAGATGCGTGCCACTCAGAATTGGACACAGTACTCCAAGTGCCGTCAGCATTCACTGCTTTATATAAGGGCATGACAATCTTTGCAGTTTTATTCTCAATTCCCTTTCTAATGATCCCCAGCATAGAGTTTGCCTTTTCACAGTTGCCATGCATTGAGTTTGACATTCCCATGGGAACTATCAACTAAGACGCCTAAATCCCTTTCCTGGTTCAGGACTGTTAGCACTGACCCCTGTAGCTTGTATGTGAAGTTTTCTTCTGGATTTTTGCCCCTATGTGCATCACTCTTACATTTTGCTACATTGAACTGCATTTGCCATTTCTGGAGCCCACTCACCTAATTTATCAAGGTCAGCTTGGAGCTCTTCGCAATCCTTTGTGGTTCTTTTACCAACCCTACATAATTTGTATCATCTGCAAACTTGGCCACCACGCTTACCTGCCTACCCCAGTACTTCCAGGTAGGTCATTTATGAATAGGTTAAAAGAGCACTGGTCCCAAACGGATCCCTTGGGGGGACACCCAATCATAATTTTACATCTCTCCATTGTGAGAACTTCCCATTTACACCCAATTCTCTTTGTTTCCTGTTTCTCAACCAGTTTTTAATCCATAGAGGATCTCCTCTCTTATTCCCTTTCATTGCTGAGTTTTCTCAAACAGTCTCCTGGTGCAGGAACTTTGTCAAAAGCCTTTTGGAAATCCAAAGTAGACAATGTCCAATCCGGGTTCACCCCTGTCCACATGCCTGTTTACACCCTCAAAGAACTCTTAGTAAGTTTGTAAGCAAGACAGGATTTGCCTCTGCAAAAGCCATGCTGACTCTTTCTCAGCAGGTCTTGCTTTTCTACATGTTTTTTAATGTTATCTTTAATGATAGATTCTCTACTAATTCTACCAGGAACAGATGTCAAACTGACTGGGCCTGTGTAATTTCCTTGGTCCCCTAGGATCCTTTCTTAAAGATTGGTGTGACATTGGCCATCTTCCAGTCTTCAGGGATGGAGCCTGATTCCTCAGGGTGATAAGTTGGGCATATTAAAAGTGAGAAGATCAGCAACTTTCATGCTTGGAGCTCTTTTAAGAACTCTTGGGTGAATGCAATCTGGGGCCAGGGGATTTGGTAACATTTAGTTTATCAATGGCTGCCAGTACTTCTTTCCTTGTCTATCACTATCTTCGCCAGTTCCTCGGATCTCGCCTCCTAAGAAGCTTGGTTCAGGTGCAGGAATGTTCCTCACCTCCTCTTGGTGAAGACAGATGCAAAGAATTCATTCAGCTTCTCTGCAATGTCCCTGCCATCTTTAGCACACCCTTTGTTCCTTTGTCATCTAACGGCCTACCAGCTTTCCCTTTGCTGGCTTCCCCTCTCGCTTTTGATGTACTTTGGAAGAAACTGTTTGTTGCTGGTCTTGATGTTCAGCAGCCATGCGTTCCTCATAATCCTTTTTTGCCTCCCTTACAGCTACTAACTTGCTTCTCTTTTGCCACCATTTGTGTTCCCTCTCATAATTCTTCTATCAGCCAAACTGGACTTCCATTTTCTAAAAAAGACATTTTCTTTTTTTCTCTGATAATTTCCTCAACCTCTCTTGTTATTAATCCATGAATTTGGCTTTTCTTTTTTGGACTGGTAGCCAGCCTTTTCTAACCCAGTGGAACACACATTCCAGCTGAGCTTTTATTACTGTGTTTTTAAATAACCTCCAAGCATCCTGGACAGTTTTGACTCTCTTGATTTTCCCTTTCAGCTTCCTGCGTATCCCCCTCATCTTTGAGAAATTTCCCTTTCTGAAGGCGAATGTAACTACATTAGTAGTTGCCACTTGTTCGCATGCTGAGATACTGAATCTGACAGCATTGTGGTCGCTGTTCCCTATCGGCTCAACAACACTGACTTCCTGCACCAGGTCCTGGGTCCCACATAGAATTAAATCTAGGATCACCTCTCCCCTGGTTGGTTCCACAACCATCTGCTCTAAGCCACAGTCATTTAGCATATCCAGGAATGCTCTCTCCTTACTATGACCTGAACATGCATTTTTCCAGTTTATATGGGGATAGTTAGAATCACCCATTACTACTACATTTTTGTTTTTGTTGGCCTCTCTAATTTCTTTTTCCATCTCAGAATCCTCTTGTGCACTTTGGTCAGGGGGACGATAATATATTCCTAATATTAAACTGTCCTTCACACCTGGTATTGATATCCACAGTGATTCTGTAGGGGAACCAGCTCCCCTTGCATTGTCTATTTTATGTGATACTACGCTCTCTTTGATGTAAAGGGCAACTCCACCCCCAATGCGCCCTGTCCTATCCTTCCTATAGAGCCTGTAGCCTGGTATAACAGCATCCCACTGGTTCTCCTCATTCCACCATGTCTCTGTAATGCCCACTATATCAAAGTCCTCCTTCAAAACTCTGTACTCTAGCTCCCCCATTTTAGGTCGAATGCTTCTACTATTAGCATAGAGACACCTGTATACCCTGACTCTGTCCTTAACCTGGGATTTATGTGCTTTACCCTCAAGTCTTTTGTAGACACTATCCCTTGTCACATGCACATTGCTATGTTCCTTGCTTGTATGTGGTTGATTTAGAAAAACCTCCCTCTCTGTCTGCATCCCCATAGATACTGTATTCCAAACCGAAGTCACCTCAGCTCCTGTCGGCTTTCCCCCAGTGATCAGTTTAAAAGCTGTTCTGCCACCTTTTTAATGTTGAGTGCCAGCAGCCTGGTTCCTCTTTGGTTAAGATGAAGCCCGTCCCGTTTGTACAGGCCACCTTGTCCCAAAAGGTTCCCCAGTTCCTGACAAATCTGAAACCCTCTGCCTTACACCACCTTCTCATCCACGCATTGAGACCCTGTATCTCCGCTTGCCTAGCTCGCCCTGCGCGTGGAACGGGTAGCATTTCTGAGAATGCCACCTTGGAGGTCCTGGACTTCAACCTGTTTCCTAGCAGCCTAAATTTAGCTTCCAGAACCTCCCGGCTACATTTCCCAATAGCCGTTGGTGCCAATGTGGACCACAACTGCTGACTCCACCCCAGCACTGTCTAAAAGCCTATCCTAGATGAAGCGTGACATCCGCCCAACCTTCAGCACTACAGGCAGGCGAAGGGGTCACCATCTCGGTCCATCACGCCTCTCACAAACCCAACTTTTCTACATTTCTAATGATCGAGATCACACTCGCACTACAAAGGAGCCCCCCACCTCCCGTAGGGGGGGCCCATCCTCAAAGTAGCGAAGGGATAGCTGATCACCAGTTAAGGAAGGGATCCCATCCCTAAAGGGAGCATCTTCCCCCACCTCAGACTGGCACCTCCATCCCTAAGGCTCTTCATTCTCCATGACATCTGAAGAGATGCTCACGTGGGAGTGGGACCGGCTGTTAGGTCCCTGAAAGCGGCTCTGTCTGTCACCCTCTCTGCCTCTTTTCTCAGCTTCTCCAGGTCTGCCACCTTGGCTTCAAACCGAGAACGCATACCACGTTCAGCGCCTTGGAGTGCCAGGGAGCTCATTGCAGCGAGGGCACACCCACTCGACTTCTGTCCTAGTGGCAGATGGTGCAATACATGTGACACCCCCATTCACCCTGCTGGCTTTCTGCCTTCATATCTGATTTGTTTTAGATATTTAAATATTAAGCTTTTAGTCACTGCCCCCCTGGAGCTATCTGCACGTACTATCTGTCAAATATGTCCTTATTAATTAAAAAACAAAAAAATTAAATTAAAATTGCGCGCGCCGTTAGGTGCGCGCCGCTGGTTCCAGAGACTGAACTAAAGAAGCCCCACACCCTCTGGGACAAAAAAAGCCCCACCTCTCAGGACAAAGAGGAACAAGAGATGAACTCTGTTAACCCCTGTTAAGCCCCACCTTCCAGATTCAGCAGCCTTACAAGGAGAAAAAGAGATAACCCCTGTTAAAATACACTGTTTTAAAAGCTGTGGCTTTGAGAAAAGCCCTCCAAAATGAACACCAGCAGGTCACTCTGCTCTTCCTGGCCAAGTCTCTTCTGCTGAGACTTAGTCTATGCGATGTCTGTAGGTCATCATTCATTAAAGATACCTGGCAAGTAATGTGGACACAATCAAAGCACAGCTAAGCTGTTTTAAATGCCATCAGTTTCAATGGGAAGATTTGGCACACTGCTGATCTCACCTATAGCAATTAGTGGGGTTTAAACATTTCCATGAGATTGTTCTCTTCATGGTGGCAGGGAGAATCCCTTCAGCTGCACAAAAAATGTCAGGGCCATGCTGGGGTAAAACTGGCCAGAGAGCAAAATGATCGGGCAGGAAAAATAAGATTTCTCCTGAGCTCTGCATTTGCACAACCAAGCAGGAGATGTCTTGCAGGCAGTTTAGGGGGGAAAGGGGCATTTTTAAACATTCTCCAAAAAAGATGCCTTGAGCCAAAATAAGGGGTCCTGAGGACATTTTGGGAAGAAAGCTGTGCACAGTGCCTTCTCAGGTAACTTTTTGTAGCATCCCCAAGACATCTTACTTAGGCTGTGCGGAGTGGACCCTGAAGTGTGAGGCTGCAGTAGGTGGCAGGTGCCATTTTCCCTCCCTCTTTTCTCAATCCTTCATTACCACAGTGATTGTGGTCAAGAATGCTTCATTGTGTGATATATTTTTGGCAGTCATTTAATCTTTGTTATTTATTTACTTACTAGCTGAGCACTGGTTTTTCAATTCCTCTTTCAGGTTCTCTATAAAGCTTGAGTGAAACCAATAGTACAATTCCTTCTGTATGAGCAGAAGGGAAAAACCAAGAGCTCCTTGGCTCCTGGGCTGTGGTTTGCAACTTGCATCTTCCAAAAGAAGTTGCTTTGGGTCCCTGCAAAGAAGAAAACTTGGCCTGAAAGCCTCTCTCACAACTGGGCAGCTGGGTCAGGTGGGGCAGGCACAAGGGAGAGAAAGGGCAGCAGGCAGGACCCTCCTTCCCTGACTCGAAGATGAAGACACTCACAGCACTGAGCCTGAGAATGTCAGGATTCACTCAGAGACACATAGGGCAGAGGAGGAGGCTTACCACTGACATGCCAAAGAGAAGAAAGTCAGGGGAAAACCTAGGATGAGAGATATTGAAGAAGCCCAGCGCCAGTAATCCAAGCCCTCACAGAGGTAGATATGATGCCTGGCTATGTCAGAAGGGGAGAGAGAAGTCCAGGAAACCCCAGGTGAGGGTTCCCACACTGACAGACTGAAATGAACATAGAGGAGCATCATAGCAACAAAAAGGTTAAAATGAGCAAGTGTCTTGAAAGCACCTTAGCAACCTATTCCTGCAAAGAGCTTAAAATTAATTAGCAGCAGAACAGAGAAACACACATGCCTTAGGCAACAGAAGCCAATAAAGTGATTCCATTATCTGCAAATTACAACTGTGAGTTAGTAAAGAAACCAAAGAGAGATGGGTCACGACAATGAAGAACCCAAGAGAATGCCTGGGTTCAACTGGTTTGATGCCAGATGAACAGCAGCAGGGAAAATGTTCCATGAGCGAGGTATCTCAATTCTCAACAGTAAAGGTTCTTTCCCTTGGCTACCCCTCTTTTCTTCACAAACTGTTGATACACTGAATGGAGCACTCAAAACTGATCTCACAGGAATACCACAGGTAGGCTAGTTCAAACAGACGCCTGCCCACCATACCTAGGGAATATCTATCATTTTACTTTGTAGAGGATGATCTGGGAGACAAGCTTGGTCAGCACTAAGCCCCACCAACAATCTGACAGAAGTGGTTTTGTACAAAGAAAATCATGCCCCCCCCGCCCTACTGCTGCTGTCAAAATGATACACCTGTTTTCAGCAACAGAAAAGTACTTAAGATTCATCAACGCTTCTTTACATTGGAGTGTAGACTTGTTTCTTTACATTTTAATTAAGCAATTTAATAGACAAATCAGAACAGAGATGGTTTGAAGTAGGAATAAGGAAGAGAAACTAAAAAAACCCTTGGTTTGTAATTTTGCATTACTATTTTATTTCATCCCCCACCCACCTTTCTTGAGCTGTCTTAAAGCATTCTTGCATTGAGGATCCAATTCCCTTTCAAAATGTCTTTTCCAGTTGGAAAAAAGGTTTGTAACAGCAAGCAATTTAGTATTCCTGATACAGAGGAGGATTTGTTTTTACAGCAGAGGAAAACTAAATCTGAAAAGGGTCCAGCCACCTCTCAAGAGGTGGTGGTGACAGCCAAAGAAGATAAAGTTCTGGAAACATTTCTTATCAGTTATCTCATTCCTGTCCATGTTCAGATTCTGTTGCAAGAGCTATATTTAGAAATTTAATTGGGGATTTGGAGGGTGCAAGTGAGGATGGGAGGCAAATGCTGAAATGCAGTGTATAGATTTTAATTAAGAAGGCCAGTGAAGAGTTTCTTCAGGGCTGATTTTCACTTGTCCAAGTTGAAAATGCCTGTGTGTTCCATCAAGTATGAAGTTGCAGCTGGGTAGGTCAAGTAGATCAGAGAGAAATCAGCCAGCTTGTGCTGATTTCTAATTGGAAGCTCCTTCTCATATATTGCCTGGCGGGCTGAAAAAACAGAAGAAGCTTGAAATACTGGTGTCCCTTTTTCACTCCCTGTTTTCCCAGGAAGGGGTGAGCCTCTAGTTTCTATCCAAATAAGTAAAGAACTTTGACATGAATGTGATCACCAGTCAATTGAATCTCTTATGTACTGCAAGTTGAACACTAAAAAATAGCAATTAAAACATAGGATGGGAAGTAGGGTGTCACTGAGGGGATGCCCTGTATCCAATGGTTGAAGACAGTGATAGAAGGGGACAGAAGAAGTTCCATCATTTTGGTGTCAAAACTGAGAAAGCCCTTTCTTGGTATGGCACCCATCAGAAGGTGGGGCACTGGAAGTAGGACCTCATATGATGTCTGTAACAGTCATTAAAGTTCTTATGGAAGTAGGAAATCCGTAAGTTATACTGGACCCAAACTATATCGGGCCTGAAATATCAACACCAAGCATCTGTGGAAGCCAATGCATATGACCCAACACTAGAGTATCATAATTCCTGTTACCCACTCCAGGCAATGTCCTGGCTTCAACATTCTGAGCCAACTGAATTTTCTGAACCCATTCATTCACTCATTCATTTATTCAAGGACAGCACCATATAGAATCTAATCTACCACCATAATCTACCACTGTCATGGCCTGAACTTTTCTGCCCAGGAAAGGTTGAGGGTCAAATGTACCCAGGCTGTGGCCATTTAGTCACGTGGGGGGTAGAAAATCGCCCCCACACCCCTCCTCCTACCTCCAGTCTATCACTGACTTCAAGACCTGGTAGAAAATGTTTTGTGGGAGGGCAGCCACCCATATTTGGGGAGGGGAAGCATGCGGAAAAATCAAATTTTGTACCAGGCTACATTTTTCCTAGATACGCCTCTGCATAACTCACATTCATGCATGTGCAGAACTGATTCTAAGATTTGTACTGCAACTCACTTATATGACTGTTTATCATCTAGGACAGTGGTGGTGAACCTATGGCATGGGTGCCAGAGGTGGCACTCAGAGCCCTCTCTGTGGGCACGTGCAAACAGAGTCCCCCCCCCACATCTAGGCTGGCCTGGGCCCCTGGGCTTGATTATTAGCATTAAACTAATAAAGCCAATAAACCAATAAAGCCAATAAAGGCTTGCTATTAGATTATTAGCATTAAACCTAAGACCTAGTTTTGGGGAAACAGTGTGGGTAAGGTAACCCTGTTTAGTGCTGTTAAACCCTACTGATTTTCATGCGAAGAACTAAAGTGCGATCCTTTACCTGGGAGTAAGCTTGGTTGCTGCCAGTGGGGCTTGCTTCTGAGTAAACTCTCCTAGGGTCATGATTCACCCATTGGAAGAGTTGCACGGTGGCTTCAAAGCAAAGCCACCTACTACCACCAAGCTTACTCTCGAGTAACGCGCGCCTCGGAGCCAATCGTTTTTTCTAAACGAAAACTTCAGTATTCAGGTTAAATTGCCGTTTGGGCACTTTGAGATAAATAAGTTGGTTTTGGGTTGCAATTTGGGCACTCAGTCTCAAAAAGGTTCGCCATTACTGATCTAGGATTATGGCTGGATTAGCGATGCATTTGTGTTTAAAGAACTCATCTGAGCAACCAACTAATCAACTCAAAAGATAACATTGTGTGCCAGAAGTACTGCAAAAAAGAAGAAATCTAAAGACACATCTTCTGTATTAGCTTAACAAATTTGAAAAGCAAGATTGTTGCAGAAACATGGAGGAACTGAAGAAATTATAATTCCTCTGGGACAATGGAAGAATGTGCATGGTGCAAATTTATTCTGATCAAGGTATTTTGACAGCCATTAACATATATCACGTGACATAGCCACAAAGTATAGAGGGAACAATTCTAAGCAAGTCTTCTCAGAACTAAGTTACATGTTATTCAGCTTACCCCCAGCAAAGTGCCTTCTGGATTGGTCCCCACTGGGTTGAAAGGTGTGATATAAATAAAGTAATACATATGCCAAGTATATAGAGTTGACATGGGGTTTTAGTTAAAATGTATTGATGTTAAAATGTATTAGCGAGGATAGATTTATTCCAGAATGGTGTAGTGGAGAAGAATGGACAACTGTGTTTGTTTTCCCCACACCTCCACAAGAAGACTGCTGTGTGACCTTGGGCTAAGCACAGTTCTGTCAGAACTTCTCAGCCCCACCTACCTCATAAGGTGTCTGTGGTGGGAAGGAGAAAGGAAGGCAATTGTTGACTGCTTTGAGATTCCTTAAAGGTAGAGAAAAGCAGGGTATAAAAAACTAACTCTTCTATTACCCACGCTAGATAAAAATGACACCTCCATCTTCAGAGGCCACATCTTTTTGAAAACCAGATTCTGGGAACAGAAAGAGGGCCTCCTGATCTCTATTACCCTTGTTTGGGGAAGCTGGCTAACTGATGCTAAAGCAACTGACTTGATGGACCTTTTATTGGTCCTTTAAGGCAATTCTTAAGATTCTTCAGTGATTATGTCATATCTAACCATCATTATTTTTAAGGGAAAAAACCCTACCATCTACAACTCTACATCTCTGAGATATAATGAACAGGGTTTTTTTGGTTTTCTTTTTTAAAATCAGAGCTACTCACTACAGATAAACCAATAGTTTGGAGTATTTCCGTGTTCCATCTGAATAAGATTAAGCATTCACTGTGTTGAACTATTTACTTTTTTTTAAAGCTGTGCCTATGGTGTATTCACATGAGTTATTCAGGCAGGCTTCTAATCAGGGCCATTATGTTTTATGAATCTTTGTAAACAGCATCATCGTGCATTGATGGCAAAGAAACAAAAAAGCTTAGCTTTGCATTGCAAGTCAATGAGCCATCGCTTCAGGAATCTAAAGTGAGGTTTAGAGTACCACGCAAATGACATAAATGAAAGCCTGAAGCCACTTTCTAAACTATGTGCTCAGCATTGGAACATCCGGAGGCCATTGTGCTGGTTCTGAAAAGCATTAGAAACCATGTATGATTCCACTTTGTCACTTTCTGACAATGAGTGAAATGAAAAATCACCACCTGTGACGTGCAAACATTTCATAAGAGTATGGAATTCAGATGTCCATCTTCTGAGGATGAATCTCAGCTCTGTGAGCCTCTGCTGCCCCCCCCCCAGCTTCTGTTACTCACTTTTGCTGCTTTCTTTTGTGCACACTATTCCTTTGAAAACTATGACACATACAAATGTTTTCATCTTGCTTGCTTATTTAGACTGCTTTTTTCCTTCTCAAATGAGGTTAAAGGGGCTTGTAACAACAACAACAAAAATAGAAATAGAAATAAACCAAGCAGACAACTATCTGTCTTGTACTGGTCAGGAGGATTCAATAACTAGTTCCTCCAAAGACACCAGATTACACCTTTGACTTTTGCTCTTCAGCTTACACATAAAGGATCACACATTTGGCCATGCTCATGCTTTTTAGCGCTTGCAGGGAGAGAAGGACAAACTTACCCCAGTGGAATTCAGCTGTTGCCACCTGAGGATGGGACCACACTTGCTCAGAGCCCAATGACCCAATAACCACAGCACACTCGTGACCGGGGGAAATTATTTGGCCATAGCCAACCGTTTATTGCACAGTAAGAAGCGTGAGGTGCAGCATGGGCTTTTGATCTGATTTGGAATGCTGAACAGCCCACTCTTCTCACCACCCTGGTAACTGAAGAGATGCCCTGTGCTGCTGTAGAGGAGCTCTGGCAGATGGTTGGCCTCTTACTGGAGCTCCGCCCTGTGCCACTATGATGCTCAGCTGGGCGGTCGGCCTCTTGCTGTAGCATTCCTTGCCAAAAAGGGAGGGTAGCTCCCTAGCTCCCCACCCCCCAGCTCAATTCCCATGCGCCAAATTGCTGACTGGCTATGACAAAGAAGAATGCACTAACACATCACCAAATCTCAAAGGGAAAAGTGGGCAGGCAAGTTGCTGGCTGGCCAAACACACATGGCTGGCACAAAGAAGGGCCTGGCCTTTTATAGGCCCTGGGCCCCTGGTGATGACATCATGGCGCTGATGGCACCGTGATGCCTGCCTTCAAGAGGGTTGGCTGAGAGCCCCCCCTTCCACCCTCACAAGGGCAGAAGCCAGGGACTCTTTCCTGCCCATCCTGGGCAGCAACTTCGGCTGTGATGATTCACAGTCACTCTTTTGCTACTTGCCATCAGCAAGATCTTCCTCTGTGTGTGTGTGTGTGTGTGTGTCTGTCTGTCTGTCTGTCTGTCTCTCTCTCTCTCTCTCACACACACACACACAGAGAGAGAGAGAGAGAGTCAGAAAAAAACAGAAAAAACACTAAAAGCTAAGTCTCAGCCTTTACTGAATGGACCAATCAAATTAAACCAATCTCCAAGTTGAGAAGCTTGGAAATGATCAATGCACCCCATGGTATTTGCAAAAGAGTACAAGAGTGGGTCACACTACATACTTCCAAATATTGTTCTAAGAGGCAAAAGTTGCCTTTTATAAACTTCTCATCCAAGATTGTCAAGATTTTAGTCAAGTCACAAATATAAGAACATGGGTAACAACTACAGTCATACCTCAGTTTTCGTGGCCTTCAGAAATAGTTGGTTTCAGTTTTCACCAATGGGATCCAGCCGTTTGTTGCCTTTGGTTTTCATCTATCACCTCGGATTTCATTGGCATGCCGATGAAATCTGAGGCAACTTTTGCGTAAGTTGCTACGCCGTTTATGTTGTGCCTGTGTAAATGGCATAGCCTCGGTTTTCGCCGGTTTCAGTTTTCACAGAGGTAATCTGGACAGATTACTGACAAAACCCGAGGTATGACTGTAATTCAAAGGCCTGCAAAATTTCAAGATACTTCAGATATATCTGCCATTCCACTGAAAATTCCTGCAACCCCTGCTTTCTCCTGTTACAGGCAAGGCAATGAAGGAACATGGGGACACACTAATAAAAACGAGTTGAAGCTAATGTCTTAATGTAGTGAACAATGTTCCCACACCATAAGTGTTGCACCAAACATGCTATAACACTATTCAAAAATGAAACATACAAAAATACTGTTTCAGGTTCCTTAATTTTACAATAGGCAGGAAGTTCTAGAGGCAACACTGCCTAGTTCTCATGGTTCCTTTTGTGTTTTTATTGCTTTCTAATTTATTCAGAAATATTCAAGGAGAACATACATGAAGGAAAATAGACATCCCTATAAAGCTTTGTCGAATAGCATACAGCCTAAAACACTTCTATCTGAAATAAAGATATCAATCTTATAAATATGAAAAATATACTAAAATAACAAAATCTAAATTATGCAATGAAATTATGCAATGAAATAAAACAAAACAAAAATGGTCGAGCATATGTGCTTGGAAACAACTCTCCACAGATGTGAAGATACCACCAAATCCTGTCCTATGTCCTGATACATTACATTTCAGTAAAAGATGGGGAATGGAACAATGTCACTTCTAGAGGAGGTGCAAGGAATGTATAAGAAAAGTTAATGCCTACTCAGGGCCCAGTATGTCCAAAGCTTTAAAGGTAATAAGCAGTAACATGAATTGGGCCCAGAACATATGAAAGAAGTAAAGATGAGCTAAATTACCTATAGTAGGTTATCTGCTGCCCTCATAGCCATGAATCAGGCTAGAAATTCAAAGATACCACTATTGTCAACCCACTCCTTTGTTTGCTGATGAAAGCCATAGAGTTTTTGTATTTGAGAACATTTTTATCATGTTTTTCTAGCAAGTGATGTCGGAATTCCAGGCCCTGCCTCCCAACTTGCTGGCTGAAGCCTAGAAATCCTAAATTAGGCTGTGGGATTCTGTACCAATGGAAGCTATGCAATGGTTTTCAAGGGTGGCTCCACAAAGACTACTTCACAATTGTATCTATGGGAGATTATAATGCATACATAACAATGAGAGTGTTACTGTAAGAACCTACAAGGAATATATTTTAGTTAGGAAAAAATCTCATATATTAAAGTGTTACTAGTAGTACTAACAGTAGGAGAATTCTTACCGAATCTGTGAGGAGATATCATCTTGAGTTGTAGAATGCTGAAAGACACTTGGCCTCTTTCACCAGAGGAAGTCTTCTTAAACCAGAGGAAGATTGCAAACTTGGTTGAATAGACAGGTAGTGTATAAGCCATTATACATGATGTTGCTGTCTGAGTGTGGACCCATTTTTCTTTCATGTGAAACCCTTTACCAATAATATACACCACTCCATTGCTGGGGTAATAAATTGGCCATAGCCATTTTATTGAGTGAAAGCGTGAGGCTAAGCATTGGTCTGGATCTGGTCATACGGGTATCGTGCTGAAGCTCCCGCAGGGCGGGTGCCCCGTACCTGAGCTTCGCTCTTCTGCGGGGCTCTGCCGGGTGGATGCTCCTGGCAAGAGATGTTCTCCCTCAGCCCTGTTTGGCAGGGGTGGTCACCTCTTGCCACTGCCGCTGTTCCCAAGGGGAAGGCCTAGCTCCCTAGCACCCTTCCCCTTCCAGATCAATACCCATGCGCCAAACTGCCACAAGAGCACAGGGGCCTGCCCCCGTCTCCTGCCAAACGCTTCCCTCTACCCCAGCCACTCCCACAATGCTGCCAGTATGCTATGCAGCCACCAGTCCATGCTCAGTTCGGGGAGGTGGACGCCATTGTCCCTGTAGAAGGCTGGATCTCGGAAGGAGATGGACAGGTGGGCGATGTTTCTGAAGCCACCTGCCAGCACAAGCCGAGACACAGCCCGGTTGATCTCTCTGCTGGCTGCATCAACCTGACCAGGGGCTCTAGCCCCACACTAGACCCATCGCACCAGCAATTGTGACCAGAAGATGGTGGCACCGGACAGGAGGGGGTATGCTATGCAGCTACCAGTCCATGCTCAGTTCGGGGAGGTGGACGCCATTGTCCCTGTAGAAGGCTGGATCTCGGAAGGAGATGGACAGGTGGGCGATGTTTCTGAAGCCACCTGCCAGCACAAGCCGAGACATAGCCCGGTTGATCTCTCTGCTGGCTGCATCAACCTGACCAGGGGCTCTAGCCCCACACTAGACCCATCGCACCAGCAATTGTGACCAGAAGATGGTGGCACCAGACAGGAGGGGGACCTCACCCAAGCTGGGCAGCATGTCGTGCAGGAGCTACAACCGTGTCGATTCCAGCAGGTCATTCTCCCCCAGCTGGATGACAACAGCATGAGGATTGCTGAGGTGCTGCCGGGCCCACTGGAGGAGCTGCAGCAGCGATGCCCAGCATATGCCCCGGGTGCCTCTCTAATGAATGGTTGCCTGCGGCTAGAAGCCCAATGATTCCTCCCAACCAGAGGTGGCTGCGTAGCGAGATGCCCCAATGCACAATGCTGTGGGTCATGATCCAAACCTACCACTCCGCGGTACAAGGAGGAACTGAGAAAAGGACAAGTCAATGTGTAGGGAAGAGGTGCATGTAGCCTCTGTAGGCGGAGGACCGCCACAGGCCCACTGTCTGGATCCCGGCCAAGGGAGCCCCCAAGGCTGCAACTGTGGATGCGGCCCCGATCCTGAAGGAGTGCAACCTGTAGGATCTGGCTGGAATCCCCAAGCTTGCCAAAGTCAGGTGGAAAATGCAAGCATGTTGGTATCAGGACCGGCAACAAAGGAGTGCAAGACCCTTTAAAGTCTCGGTTTGCCCCGCCTTTCCTCCGGTGACATTAGCCCTTGCCAGGCATGGGTCCTCTTCCCCTTCTGCCCTTACCTGGGTGGCACCCTCTGATTTCGCCTCCCCCCACCCCGAGCAGCAACTGCATCTTGTGGTAATTCACAGACGTATTTCTTGTCTTCAGTATTTCACTTTTGACGGCATATCTTGACAACAGTGAACAAATGCTGAACAATTTTAATGTGCAGTTTCTGTTCAGCTCTGAAGGAAATAATTTCTTCATTCTGAGAAAAGTTGATCATCATTAACCATCTATTCTCATACAAGCTATTCTAGCTGTCACAGCAAATTTCCTCTTGATTCTCATCATATTTTGTAATGCTGTTTGCATTTTCCTGCTTTCAACAGGCAGTGGAAATTGGCAGGTGTAAAACCAAGTATCTTTGAATGCCACATTTTTTTGTAATACCATCTAATGAAACATTCATACAACATACAAGATTAGATATGCTATTTTAGTCCTATGAACTTTTAAAGCATTCTACATTTTCTCTACATTCTTCTTAAAAACTCTAAAAGATGACATAAATCAGGTGATGACTACCAACTGCAGGCTAATTTAAATAAAGTTGAAATTATGAAAAATCTTTGAATATCCCCCCTTTACATTCTGTGTTTCCATCACATTATTTACACTAATTTTCTCACAAAGGGTAAATAAGATTAACATGGAACAATCTGTTAAAGACACACGCATTCTCTTTCCATCTGTGTGTACACAACAATACACATTCAAATTAGTGCTGGGAATGTGTATTCAAATCCTAAAACCACACAGAGGGCTTGACTATTGTCACAGTAAAAGACCACACCTGGATACTGGTCCAGAGAGTTCATGAGGGTGTGATAGCTTAACTGGCAGAGTTAAGAGTGGGTTCAGAGAAACCCCAGAGCTTACTCCATTCCAAGCCAGTGTGAAACCCTTTGGAGTTAAGGGTGGGTGTTTTGGGACAGTGTTCAGGAGTGTGAAGAAAGGTTTACCCTCAAAAGAGACACCTCTGTGTGTAAGAAGCGGTATCTGGAAACTGAAAAAGCCATTTAAGTGAAACTGCATTGTATGTAGTAACATGTAAGTAAAATCTGCCTAAAACAACACGAAACACTTTAAAAACCTCTTTGTAACATCTGAGAAGAAATAAGCTTGTAAATAAATTCTAGTTTTGTTTTAACTGTTAACAGCCTCACAAAGTTCCATTTTTCCCTTACAAAAAGGTGGTAGCAAACATTTTATTTTTTCTGACAGGATTTTGTTTAAAGAGCTTGTGTTTGCATGAGTGGGGCTAACAGCAGCTACCAACTGAACCACCCACACACAATCCCTCCTGCTGGGCTTCTATCTCTGTCAGGGAGTTGGAGTGTGTTGCAGCAAGAATTGGCTGTGATGCTTTTTACTGATATATATTCCTGCAAATAAATATAATAAACATGCCTTTCTTGAGCCAAATCTTTTAAAATGCTGGCTTATAAATCCAAGCCCCACTCCCCATGATAGTAAAGTTGAAGCAGCAATCTTCCTTTTTTCTCCTTTTTTCAAAGAAGGCTCTTGTGCTTGGCAACTATACCTCCTCAGAAGGCCCATATATGGCAACCAAGCCCAGAACTACTTCTCCCAAGTAACATTGTTTTTCTTCCTTCATTCTGGCCTTGAAATCCACTTACAAGAGGCACAATTCATTTCTGAGTCCAATACCACAACCTGGAAACATGCACTTTACAAGGACTCTATATAACTCTGGCCGTTTCAGCACGGGCAATTAATGGTGGCCTGGAGACGGTAAAAACACCGTCTCCAGGCCTTCTACGTGTCCATCGGCACAAGAGAGCGCCAGCTGCATCGCGAGCCGCACCGCAGCCTCAGCGCCCGCTCTGCCTGTCAGCTTGAAGCCGGCGTTTCCCCAGAGCGCTTGGAAGCACTCTTTTTGGGGAACCGCCGCCTCAAAGCCGCTGCTGAGCGAACAGCAGTGGCTTCGTGACGCCTCCCCCACCCGGCACTTACCTTGTCCCCGGGCCTCTGGCGGCAGTCGCCCGAAAGGAGCCTGGGGACACGCCTCTGCCCTGCGCCGCTGGAGGCGAGGCGGCGCAGGGCCAGGGGCTACGTGTCCCCCAGGCCTCGGCGACGGCGTCCGAAAAAACCATGTTCGGTTGGCCGGGCGCCGGCGCTCTGTGGCGCCGGCTGCCCGGCTGTTTCCAGGACCGTCCGTGCGGACGGTCCCAGCGTCGTTGGGTCGGCGTTGTAAACGCCGACCCGGCCGCTTCCGCCTTCATGCGGAAACGGCCTCTGAATTTTATTAGGCATATGGAAGGCAAAGAGTTGTCAAGAACCAAGACAAAGTGCTGCAGGTTGAAAAGGGAACTCAGTTACCCATCCTGGATAGTCACAGAGGTGAACATCAGTTCAGTAATCATGTGTACTGTGTATCTTCTTGGTAAATGTAAAATTATTGGGGGAGGGGGGACTAAACTTAACTTTATGTAGACTCAAGATCACTTATCAAAATAATGTGCTTATTGATGCTGTCAAGGTTTTCCAATGCAACAGAATGTTTCCTGTCTTTTTTTTTTAAAAAGTATATCTTAACCAAACAGAATGCAACATCTGAATAAGAATTATAAATGCCATTGTGGAATTATGTAAATTAGAATGCACCCAGCTAGAAATTCATTTGAATAAAAATGGAAATTAATGCATTGTTGTTTTCTGTATAAATATTCAATGCCTGTCATCTTAGTTCCCATTGAAATTGGCATGCAATGACATATGTAGATATATTTTGACAGTCCGTCATATTTGAAGTATTTTTGTGAAGAAAAAACCCAATAATTTAACTTCAAAAGTTATCTTTAAGCATAAAGCTTTTATGTAAGTTGAAAGCTGTCATTTAAATATTACACTGAGAACGTGGATCCCTTTATATTTTAATCAATCCTTTGAAACATCCATTGTGAGAACCTTGGAAGGCATAATCCTGATTTTTTACCATCTTTGTTCTGACCTTCTGCATTGCATCACCCTTTAACTGTACAGCCATATTGTGGCCAACATTGTACAGTGGGAGAAACAGAGTTATGCTTCAGGAGAACCAGTATAATTAAGTGAAAGTTGGTGTGGTGTAGTGATCAGAGGATTTGCAAGACTGGTCAAATCCCCACACTGCTGTGAAACATAGGCCAGCCACACATTCTCAGCCTCATCAACTTAATAGGGTTGTAGTGGATATAAAATGGGGAAAAGAGAACAATGAGGCCCACCCTTAGTTCCTTGGAGAAGAGAAATAATACACATAGATTTAAAGGCTTATCCCCATCCCCTTAGCATCCCCCCAAATATAGGTAAGTATCAATGACTGGGAGAAAGATGTACAGCCTTTATGGAAGAAAAATGCATTTTAAGAACAGTGCTTTTGAGAATGGCAGGCATTGGCATGGGAGAAATTCTAGGTGGACTGCTTTTATATATACAAGCTACAGCAGTACTACAAATTAAATGGTAGCTCAGGAGCCTTTCCCATTTTTAGCATGGAGTTCCTCCGAGTAGCCCAGAGTGATGTTCATAGGATGCCTTTTTTCCCCTATTTTACCTTCACTTCATTTTAGGATTGCCATTTACTCAGTTCTAAGGATACACAAAATCCCCAGGCCCCAATGGTGATCATGTCCAGTTGGAATAGGAAATGACATCATGATGCTCTAGGAACCATAGAGATTTTAAAATTCCTAGAGTGTTCTAACATTTCCTTTTCTAAAATCAGAACACACATTAGCACTCTATCTGGGATTCCATTCACACTTTTTCTTAACGCAGAGAAACCTAGTATAATGAAGTGCTCTATCGATGGTTCCTGATCTCAGCAAAACTTACTGCTCTTCTATGCTGAAAATGTAAGGTAGCCAGAACTAGAGCAGAAGCCTGTTCTGAACACAATATACTTGGATAATAGGTACACAATAGCTTTGGACAGCTTGGCAGTCTTGGAAAAAATATGTTTGATGATTCTTTTTCTAAGGTCAAAAAAGACCTTGTCAGCAAAAGTGTTGGTACTCAGTGGAAAAGGGACCTTGTGGCTTCTTTTTCTAAATGGGTTGGAGGCATAGAATAAATGGCAGGTGGACATTGCATGCAGATGTAAAGCTCAGTATATACTGCAAGACTTTTTAGAGGAATGGCCTGTGTTTATTGTAACATCAGAGCATATACTGCAGACAATTACCACTGCAACAACACACTTACATATTTTGATAAGTTGTTATGCGATCTGCTTCGTTGCTCTTTTTTCTTGAGAAATAAAAAATGTAGAATAATGAAAAAGCTAGGGAAAATGTATTGAGAATTTCTTCTCAGCTATCATGGCCTAATGACAACATTTAAATGACAGAACTAGGCAAGAGGATTCGATTTAACAAGTTTTCAGCACCACAGTTGAGCTGAGACTGCAATATCAGGTCATTTCTGAAGTAGTGTCCTGACAAAGAAACATTTCTGAACTCAATTTATTTCTCACCTAGATGAGACTTTTAAAAAGCTGAATCAGAAAGATACCAATTTAATATGACTTTTCAGCGTCTACAGGGATCTGTAGCATTGCTCACAAAGATACTTAACTGCTTACATAACTGGAAAGCCTTGACAACCCTTAAATTTCATGTACCAAATGAGCAGGTACCTTGTGGCTTAATTATGATTTGTCTTAGAGCACAGGTTTTTCCAAAGCCTCACACGGAGAACAGCTTCTTAATGGAAAACTTGCCTCTTTGGCCACCTCCTGTGTCACCTTCAAAAAAATAATAGAACATCTTTTTTGTCAATTACATTCACTGGTGACACAGGAAACAGCAGTAGTAAGATATTCTAGGTCATTGTTAAAGGTGCTGTAAAGGTATCTCAAAGCAGCACAGAAACACGAACTCCCTGTCAAGAGGACAGATCTCTTTGGATATTGATAATGTGTTTGGAAGCCATCAGCAAAATAAGAACAATGAATTTTGTCAAACTTTGTTTTAGGGGGCAGAAATACAAGTAGACCACTCTTTTAACTGACAATGTCTATTCCCCACTGGCAATAGCCAAGGAAAACTGCACTTCCCTTTTCTGTCAAGCAATTTTCTGCTTTTTATAATTTAATCATAATCCCCAACCAAAACAAAGTTTATACAACAGCAACTGTTCACATTTAAGCTAACAATTTCTTCCCCCTTCTTTTATATTTAGAGTGCCATTCGGAAGCAGAAACAGAGGCCTAGTTGCAAACAAATTCTTCCACATATGTGGGAAAATACCTAATCTTTTGTCCATTCGCAGCCTTGACATTGCTCTGGATGCTGATCTGGGAGAGTTGTTCAACCTCCTGAGCAAGTTTTCCAGGGCACAAAAAGCTGTGAGGGAAGTAGGAGGCCGCAAATGTCCTATGTATCTCACAGGTATTCCTTTGGCAAACAGCCAAGTACCATTTTTTTTTTTGCTTTCAAAACTGAAATCCCTTGCATTGCAAATTTCACCTGCAAAATATGGGTGGTTCTACTTCCAAACTCCTTTGATTCCTCTTTGTTCTTAGCCTAGAATATGGAAATTGGATGAGAGTTTCATACCAAGCACAGGTAGTCTTAAAAAACCTCAAGGGACTGAGTTCGTTGTGCACAAAACTTCAGAAATCTTAGGAATAACCTCCTGCAATGGACCATGATACTTTATTCCATTTTCAGCCTTGTAATCTATTTTTGACATCTAAATTCATTGTGATTTATGTGACAAGGACTTTAATTAAATCTTGCAAGAAGAAGCAACTAGGTCAACTTTTGAGTTTGTATTTTTCTCATAACCTTTCGGTACAGTGAATTCAGACCATTCTTATATTTTAGCAGATGGGATGGCAGACACAATTTGTAACTATGTATTTGCAACTCACCCACCCGCTACTCAGAGAAATTTTGTCAGTTTTATTGAACAGGTTTTTGTTTTGTTTTGTTATTCCTTCAGAACGAAAAGCTCCAAATATGGCCTAGAATGTTTTTCTTTAGGTAAAAAATAAAACCTCAAAGGCTTGCATGCCTTTCTAAAATTACACATCGTCTTAAGCAGAGTTAGAGCTTGCTAAGTCTATTGACCTCTATGGACGATAGACTTGAAAGGGTCTAACTCTACTAATTTTAGCATTGTTGAATGATAGCAGAGGTGTTCCTATTTCAAGGGTTTTTTATTTGTGCATGTTTATCATGTTGGTGAAAGAAGGGGCAAAACCCCCTAACAAAGCATAAGAAAAGAGGCCTAAGAAAAGCTAGGTCTCTGACTTGACCAAAATTACCATACAGTAACCTATGGCACATTTACAATGAATGCATTTCCATTTCTGAGCTTGTTTACATGTACAAACAAGGGTTCATGATTAAATGGGTCAGCCTATATTCTTGGGTCGTTCCGCATGGTCCAAATATCCCAGGATGGGCAAGTGAACTATCCCAGTTTGTGCAAGTTTTCTGCATGGTTCCCGGTGCTAAAGCGGGCCTGCCCCAGGGTTGCCCCGCAATATTTCCCTTATCCCAGGATTTTCAAAAATTGCCAAAATAGTTATTCTTTTTAGATATCCTGGGGTGATCCCGCTGCCTTGCAAACACCACAGGAGCAGAAATGGTTTATTTTTCCTGCCTTGCCACTCTGGGTCGACGTATATGCCACCTTTCTCTTTTGGAGAGCTCATTGTCAGCAAACAAGAAAGGAGGGTAAAGCACAGAAACAAGTTGCAAACCTGTGTGTGTGTCTGCATCTGAGTTCCATTCAATCAAAGAGATATTAACACAGCCTAAGAACAGAAGGGTGGCAGCTTTATTTTAGTTGTTATGGTGGCTGACAATCAATAGTTATAATAATTAAGAGTCATGTGACAGCTTAAGCACTAACCATTTGTTTATTGTTAGCCATTAAGGTACCGCATGATTCCTATTTTTTTTTTTGCCACTGATCTGTGAACCTTCCTAACTAATTGGCCAAAAGTGGGATTAAGTCTTCTGTCTCGCTTTGTACTGTCTCCTACTAGGGTCATGTTTGCACATGTGGGCCTGCACTTGTGGGGTAAATACAAAAGACCCGGGCTTTTGTATTTTTTTGCGGAACAAACTGGAGTATTACCTCCCAGTCCAAACTCAGCTCCTGGGAGGGAGCTGTGCGGAGGGAGAAACTGCGATAAAATAGACCTGGTTTGTAAGATACTGATTCTAACCTGATATAGTTGTGCCATGTGGAAACGGCCTTGGTAAGGTTATTCCAGCTTGGGGAAGTACTGGAAAGTACCAAAATTCTTCAGGAGATAGAGACACATTGTAATTTCTGCCCAAATATCATCTGGTCTAAGGATTTTATGAAACTGCAGCAGTTGTTTATCTCTTGTTATACAATTCTTATGAAATATGCAGTACAGTGAGAACTCTTCCTCCAGCCACTCTGGTGGGTCTGACTTCTCTTTGTGTATCAATATACAATACATTCTTAAAGGTATTCTCTGTTTTTTGTCTGACTTCCAGTCGATGAGCCTGAATTCTCCCATAATTGCAATTCAGATCAGAGTCTTCTTGTGAAAAAATGCAGATTTCTGTGTGTGCAGTCAGAATTGGTGATATTTCAGACACCATAGCCTTCTAGTCCTTAGCAACACAGTTATCACAAATACAAAACCAAGGACAAACAATGAGCAGCCTAGCAGTCAGCATTTCAAACCATTTTTTTCAGTGTGTAAATGTGACTCAACTGGGGTAAGATTACAAATCTCGAGATTGAATCTGGATTTCTCTCAGCATTGCAATTAATATCCCAAAAATAGAGATCAGTTCCTGGTGGCAGCTGATCTTACCTCCCCTTTCTGCCCCCCCCCCTTCTACCAGCACAGCCCCAACTGGCAATCCCAGTTTAGAGTGGCACTATTAATTATCTTCTTGCCTTTCTTAACCCAGCATAATCTATTATTCTGTTTCAGACTCTGCTGGTTTAAGTCCTAGCCCCTCCTCCCCAGGGCTAAAGCCCGTCACATATTTCCTGGGATTGTTTTTAGTCTGCTGGGACTCCTGCCTGCTCCAAGAAGTCCCCAGAGGTCACCTTCTTTTACCTGGTCTCCTGTCACTGCCCAGCCATTCTCTGCTAGCATTGTTGCTCCTTCCTCCCCCTGCTGGAAGCCTAAGAATCCAGTTGCTAGGGAAGAAAAGTGCTTTGCCATTCACAGTGGAGAAAAGTGCTTTGATGCCATCCAGCAGTGGAGGAAAGTGCTTTGCCATACACAGGAACCACTCAAGTGTTCCTCTTATTCTGAATATAGGTATTTTAAGAAAAGTATTAATACTTGTTTTTTGTGCCTAGGATTGTCAACAGGCTAACTGCTTCCCAGTGGCCATTCCAGTCAGTTGAAATATGAGATTTTTCATATATAGTTGAGGAAACAGGAGAGGGACCACTTTGTACCAGGGCCGTACCATCCAGGGGGACATATGGGGTCAAATCTTCCCAGGCTGCAGCTATTTAGTCATGTGTGGGTGGAAAATCACGCCCCTCCTCCTTCCCTCTGGGTTTATACACTGACTTTGAGATGACCTGGTGCAAAAAAAGTTATTTGGTCATGGTGGGGGGAGGGCAGCCACCTATCCGGGGGGGGGCGGGGGGGGGGTGGTAGAAAACTCAGATTTTGCACTGGGCTACATTTTCCCTAGATACGCCTCTGTTTTGTACCAACTTGGTGCTTTTTAAGATAAAGGGATCTGCTTGCACTGTATTTTGAAAACAATAGCAGCACTAGGCTTGCAGCTTTCATTTTCAGCCAAGGCCTTTCTGTGCCTCAAAAGCTGCTTCTCTGAACATGGCAACTTACTCTGGCTGCCTTGTCTGCTTCCTTTCCCTTCTAATAACTACTCAGCTAGAAAAATAAGACAAAGAGGGAGTGGGAAAGAATTAAAGGAAGACAACTATGAAAAGCTATGAAAAGCATCTCATTTTACCCCTGTTTTGTGCTACCTGGCAAATAGGAATAGTGAAAGAGTTCTTTTTAAAACTGAAAGCACACATACTATAAATTCTTGTTAAAAATATTCTTCAGACCCAGTAGCTAACAAACTTTAGCAGTGTTCACTCTGATCATATTCATATTTTCTCAGAAATAAATCCTACTCAAAATAATGTGTCAGTCTTCAAGTGCTGTATAACTCCTTGTTCTTGGAAACCTTTAAATACCTTTTCATTTCTTGTTTTTCTGGAAAAATAGGAATCTGGGTTTATCCATGTTTATCTGCTATCATATATAGGTAGGGTTGCCAGTTCTGGGTTGAAAAATATTTGGAGATTTTGGGGGTGGGGCCTGAGAAGGTCAGGGCTGGGGCTGGAGGGACCTTATAAATCCATAAGAGTCCATCTTCCAATGTGGCTATTTTCTCCAAGTGATCTGAACTCAGTCCCCAGGATATCACTTGTAATAGTTGGAGATCTTCAACCATCACCTAGAGGTAGGCAACCCTATGTATGGGTGTACTGCTTGATGGGATTTGTAAGTACATGAAATATCTGTTCACCATAGAGCTATTGGTTCAATCCCTGTTAACTCCCCAAATATGGCTCTACCCACCCCTTGACCTCATTGCCTTCACCCTTGGGTGGGCAGACCATGGGTTGGGTTGCACACAAACCTTACCCCTTAACAGGTTAGTGCCTTACAAGAGCTGGAAGCCCTACCAGTGCTTTACATTCTGCTGGAGATAATGATGTTTGCCTCATTTCCTGGGTATCTGAATCCTGGGCCTATAGCCATTAAATAAACCTCAGAAGATATAGGCCTTACCAGAATCAGGTCTGTGGGGCTCAAGATGGTTGCAACAGTCCACCAACTCACAAGTGCTGGTAGTGTAAGTGCCTTGGGCATTTTTTTTGGTTAGCCATGGTTTCTACAGGGGTATCCTGAGAAGAGACCTGTTGCTCCTCAAGATACTTCACACACACCTGGTTGTGCACTATTTTGCTGAGACCAAAAAATCATGCTACTGTTGGCCTGGCCCAGCTTTAGAGCTATTATGAGGTATTAGTACTCATTATGAATGTCACAATTATATGGATCAAAAGAACACAATGGAGACAGTGAAATTGCAGCTAATTTCAATGTGAATGCTAAGAAAGAGCATTCCATACATTTCCTCTGCACTATTTTTTTAAGGCCACAGTATAATTTACATATTAAGTGCTCATTAAGGTGAAAAATGTCACTATTGAAAAAAGAGCAAATAAATTACCTCAATTTCTGTTTTTCCCCCCTTCTAATTATTAATCTTTAGACTAAATTTCTTTACAGGGTTAATAGGGAAATGAATTCATAATATGTCATCCTACATACTGGCTGAACACCATTAGCATCCATTTCCATTAGGCTGTTCTCCTGTGTTATATTACAGTAACAGTATCTGCAGCAGACCTTAATAGAGTAGACACTACCTGTTCCATTAATGGCTATTAGTATTCAGGATCAATTATCTTTATATAACCTTTCCTCCTAAAGGCTTATACTGGATGTGACAGATTCCAAGACTTTGCTATAACATGAGCCAACCTGAATATAAAGAGTTAACTATGGAAGCATGAGAGAGAGAGAGAGAGAGAGAGAGAGAGAGAGAGAGAGAGAGAGAGATTGCTTTTGATTGGCTGGAAGAGAGTATGCCAGTTAATTAGTTGGTGGTTAAATTGAACAGAAAAGACAGTGAGAGGAGGGTTCGGGAGAGGCATAGGCTGAGTGAACAACTCTGTACTTTTGGCTGAAAGTTTTGTTTTCTGAGAGGACAGATGTGGTTGGTCTGATCTGTGTTCCCTTGTCACAGTTTAACACAGACACACATGGATATTGGTTATCTTTGGGAAAGATATGCTGAAGGGGAGAGGCAGTGAGGCTTCTTATTCAGCCAGTACCCAAAGAGGGAAAGAATTCTTTTGAAGGACAGAAGGAAAATCCTAATCATAATCCATGGAAGAAGGAATAATCATGTGGTTGATTGTCCTTAGTCTAGTCTTAGGTCAAACTGCTAAGATTTCACCTCAGGGTAAATGTATGCTCTCAAGCTATCTAGAGGTGAAGAAATTCTAATGAATCTAGTGTCAGGAGGCACACAGACCTAACTGAAATTATAAATTCCCCCAAAAAACCTTAACAGTACTTAAATTTTTGTGAAAGCTACCAGTAAGTTACTTGTGACTTCTTACCAAGGACTGAGAAACATCTCCAATCATGTAACAGTGTCTAAATTGAAACAGCAACATCACCCTGTAAATAACTGCGGCCGTTTCCGCACGGAGGCGGAAGCGGCCGGGTCGGCGTACTTCGCATGAACGGTCCCAGAAAGAGCCGGGATGACGGCGCCGCAGAGCGCCGTCGCCTGACTGACCCGGCATGTCCCCGGGCTTCCGGCACATCGCCGAGGCCTGAGGACACGCCCCCCCCGGCCCTGTGCGCCTGCTCCAGCATCGCAGGGCAGGGGGGCGTGTCCCCAGGCCTCGGCAACGCGCCGGAGGCCCAGGGACAAGGTAAGTGCAGGGAGGGAGTGGGGGAGGCGCCTTGAAGCCGCTGCTGTTCGCACGGCAGCGGCTTCAAGCCGGCGTTTCCAGAAAAGTGCGCTTCCCAGCGCACTCTGGAAACGCCGGCTTCGTGCCGGTCGGGCGGCGCGAGGGCGGCGCGGCTGCGATGCAGCTGCGCCCCCTGTGCGAATGGCGGCCTGGGGACGGCGTTTTTGCCATCCCCAGGCCGCCATATTCCGCCCATGCGGAAATGGCCTGCCTGATTTTGAAACTCATCTGCTTTCTTTGTGCCAATGCTAAACAACTTAGGCTGATTCCGCATGGGCCAAAAACAGCAGTGTGAAAACGGTGTGAAAACAGTATAAACCCCTTTACACCATTTTAAACCCTTTTACACCATTTTCACACCATTTCCACGCTGCTGTTTTTGGCCCATGCGGAATCAGGCTTAGTTTCAATTAAAAAAAAACTATGCAAAAACATCTGGTGCCAAATTGTTTCTGCCAAGGATAGGGTATGGAAATTAGGACTGAGGGTGAAAAGTCCAGTTTATTGAATATATATTTATTTTAGTTAAAGGTGGGACAATATTTGTATGTCTATATAACATCACTCTCATGCTTTGCTCATAAAGTAAGGGCTACTCAGTTCCACAGGGGACACTGATTAACATTTGGAAGGAAAATTTTCCTCAGTGCATCTGACAGCGCAGGGTCATTGCACTGGACAATACAGCGTAATGACTTTTCAGGATATGCCACACATATTCCATATTTTGCTACATCAGTAGTCCTGTTCATATTTTATAGTGGATGCATATACATCCTTCATGATTGTAAGGGCATTCCCTTTGCAATTGAAAGCAAGGATCAATACCTTGATAAACAAGGATTTTCAGTCAACCATTAAACTGTATGTGAATTGATTTATAACATGAAAATTACAAAGCATACTCACTGAAAAATATTAAATGTACATTATATACAGATTTTATGGGCATTTATTGTAACTTCAGAACAGATCTAGTGAGGTCACAGGGTCAGGGGCCAGCATAGTGTAGTGGTTAAGAGCAGGTACATTCTAATATGGAGAACCACACTTGATTCCCCACTCCTCCACCTGAGTGGCAGAGGCTTATCTGATGAACCAGATGTTTCTGCACTCCTACATTCCTGCTGGGCAGAGGCACAGCTGGGCCAAACTGCACCCAGAGTGCATTCTGTATTTTCCACCCCCATAGGCCCCCCACGGCGCCCCTCTTCCTCCCTTCCCACACTTACCTTAGTTCCTTTCCTTTTTCTAGAACTTTTTCAGGCTGCAAAAGGCCTGTTCACAGTAAAAACAACCTGATGGGAACTATACTTCCCAGGAGACCTTGTGAGCCCCAAGGTCTCCTAGGAATTGTAGTTCCTCAAGCTGTTTTTACTGCGAGCAGGCCTTTTGAAGCCTGAAAACGTTCAAGAAAAAGGAAAGGAACTAAGGTAAGTATGGGAAGGGGGGTGAGGGGGGTGCCATGGGAGGGAAAGGAGAGGGGCATGGTGGTGATTTTCTGCACCCCCAGGTGTGCTCCTGGTGCACGGCGCACCCCCCACTTCCTTGTTGTTCCACCACTGCTGCTGGGTGACCTTGGGCTTGTCACAGCTCTTTGGAACTCTCTCAGCCCCACCAATCTCACAAGGTATTTGTTATGGAGAGAGGAGGAGAAAGGAGCTTGCAAGCTTTCTCGAGTCTCCTTACAGGAGAGAAAGGTGGGGTATAAATCCAAACTCTTTTGCTTTTACAGCTGAGGGCATCCTAACTTAAGAAAAACACAAGGCATTACTGAGTGTTCTCAGGAGCAGCGGCCAACGGGGAGGTACAGCTGCCCAGTTTATATTTTGGCAGCATCTCCCATAAGCAGGCTTTTGCTGCTGGCTGCTGAGGATGGTGGTGGAGCTGATCCCAAGCTGTAGTCTGGTACAGTCTTCCATAAGGCCCCTTCTGCACATGCAGAACATGGCATTTTCAATCCACTTTCAATGCCATTTGCAGCAGGATTTTACTGTGCAGAATAGCAAAATCCACTTGCAAACACTTGTGAGAGTGGGTTGAAAGTACATTATTCTGCATGTGTGGAAGAGGTCTAAGTCTTTTGGTTACATAAGAATTTAGCTGTGGACTGAAAGGAATATGTGGCAATTGCACAGGAGTGTTTTACTGTGTGAAATAAACTTCTGGTTGTGAAATAAACTTAATAAATTTAATTAGTTAATTGCTACCAAGCTGTTTTGAATATAGTTGACTTCTCCACTGCATTCAGGAGCAGAGTTGTGCACTTGTGAATCCACTGACATCAGTGACTTAGAAGTGTATGATTCCACATGTATTTTATGATCTTATTTAATTTATTGTCGAAGGCTTTCATCAATCTTATTTAACATCAATCTTATTTAATTGTTGTTAATAATGTAGGATGAGTTACTTGATGATGCTCTGCCATTTTTGGTAACTACAGGCTTATAATTCTGTTCCAAACCAGATGGTAGTCCTAAAATTTCATTGTCATTTCCTTTGAGATTCAAGGGAATCGCAAGGCAATCTCAAGGAAAATTAAAATCCGGCCAAAGAATAGTCTACAGTACTGAATATGTGGCAATTTATTCGGTAATTTAGTTAAAATATGAAATTGTCTGGTTTAGGGCTGAGCCACTGACTATGGAACCTTAAAATAAATTGAGTTGAATGTTCTCCCCCCCCCTCCCTTTTATTATGAGAAGAGTCAAGTTTCAATGCATTTACATAACTCTGTGTGTGAATATCAGATGTGAACATGCATCCAAGTCCCCCCCACCCCCCCCTTTGTAGGTCTGCTTCAGCATGTTGAGAAGTTTTTGCCTCTTCTCTCTTTTTATTCAGTTAAGCAGAATGAATGTGTTGCCTTGCCCATCTTATTATATTCTCTATAAACAAGCCCCTCTCTATGTAATAAAGCAACCTTTTTACAAGAATTTATGGATAATTATTTTAGAGTGTTTATGGAGAAGAAACTGATCCAAAATTAATTTTCTTGAACCTTAACTCATAGCAAGATTTCCTTGCATTTTCTCCACCCCCCCCCCCCCGCCCAATATTCTTTATACTGGAAAATTACGGTTGGCACCAAGAAAAGCAGATACATCTCTTATCATAAAAGTGTTGTAATCCTTTTACCTTATGTTACAAAACTAGCAGACTGCAGTTAAAGGTTGGATGGTTGTGAAGAATGAACAGGGAGTTATGAGAAGGACCTTAACAATTCTAAATGGCTGGGGATATTTTTTGGATGCCCTGGAGATCACCTTTGAAAAGGTGACACAGTTAGAGCAATGAACAAGGGCAGAGAAACAGCCTGGAGTAAGCTGATTATTGTATTTGGAAGAGAGAGCTAATCTGAAGCAAATAGGGGGTATATGCCTGGAGAGCAACTGTAATAGCTGCTCTGTGGTAATCTGATGCCTAGTCAATAGATTTGCTACCTGCCACCTGAATGTCTAATTGCCAATGCTATGTTTTGTTTCTTTATTTGTAAATCCAACAAATATTGCAAAGTCATGATAAAAACCCAGTTTTCTTACCCAAATGAAAATAAACCTGTAAACTGTCCTGACCTGCATTGTCCATTAGAGATCTTTGAAGCTAAACTGGGTCAGTCTTGGTTAGTGCTTAGATTGGTGACCATCAAGGAAATCCAGACTTGAGGCAGGCAGGGGCAAACCATTTTTGGAAACATCTTGGAAACTCTACAGTGTCACCGTAAATCACCATCAAAATTACCACTGGAATGTGTTGCCATTTTGGGAAGTGAGAGGGGTATATAAGAGACAAATATTGGAGTGTAAAATTATTCCTGTGTTGTACTAGTTCTGGTAAGGTGACAGTGGTTGTAACCTTAGATTATATTTTTTAAAATGTCGCTCGTTTTAAATCTTACCTGGTGTTAATATGTTTCAGATTGTAAAAGGCCTTTGGCTGTAAATAATAAACTTATTATTCACACTGATAGCTCTGGTAATGGTCCTGTGTGCCATTAATGGTCTCTAATGATATTACCAAAACAATTTCAAGTAATAACAAATGACCAATGAGTTTCCTGGATACTTGTGAACTTTACGATGGGAAGCCTGCTTGAATATAACAAACACTTTAAAAGAAAATAAATCTGGCCTGTCAAACTTCTCAGAGCAAAGTCTTCCATAATAAGGGTAACTTCAGAGAAGGTTCTGCCATTTACCTTAACATATCTAACTTTAGAAAAAGAAGGGATTTGGACTCAAAATATCGATGAAGGGCACGTAAATCCCTTACGCCTATCTTTCACTCGCAGCTGCTTGCTGTGGTTCCAAACCACTCCCTTCACTTTTCTGCTAGTCTGTTGAAGGCCGTTTCCCTTCTCTGTTTCATGTTTAAATGATCTCCCAAACTTAGCAATCACGTAGCATATGAAATTGTGTCATGATATTATGAATTTCATTAGATCTGGCTATTTGCTGACCTTCTAAAGGCAAATGAAAGTAATTCAGAAAGTATGAGCAATTCTGCTCACATGGGTGACCCTTATCAATCAGACTTTGTAAATTATCAGATATTTTAAAAAAATCATAGCCCTTGTTCAGCAAACCCCTACCCCAAAAGAGGGCTTGAAACCTCTTTTTGATTTAAATGTATTTGGAAAAATCCCATTTGGCTTCTATTTTGGCTCAGCCAAATTACTGAAATTATATTGAGTCCATATGTTTAGTCTCCTAAGCACAGTCAGATAAAATGCTGTTGTTTAATATTATTATAATTTTGCTAAATAGGACAATTACCTCATGATGTCATTTTTTAGCTGTTATAAGATGGATCATTAAGTTTAATAGTGTCAGCATGTTCTTACCACACCATTTACTTTCATTAGTATAAACAGAACTTTTCTTAATACAACTTTGGACAGTATCTATAATGAAGTATAGTTTTGGAGGTCAATAAGCTAAACTCTCATGAGATTCTTCTTCTTTCTCATTATAGGAGAGTTAGTCATTCAAGAAAAACCAAATACCAGACAAAGCAGAGAACAGCACCAAAAGAGGATACAGATAACAGAAATAATTATACCATGAATAAGATCTAGACTTGAATCCAATGCCTTTTTGCCATGTGTGTTTTTCTCTGGTCACTGAGAGAGGGGTATTCCTTCTCATGATAGACATTTCAGAGCATATTCGAAAAAATAGTCATGCACAAGTGGAAATGTCTAGCAGAAAAGTGTGCTCCAAAGTGGCTACGGAGAGGAGAATATTTATTTATTTGCTTCATTTATACTCTGCCTTTCTTCCAAATGGGAACCCAAAGCAGCTTATATTATTCTCCTCTATTTTATCCTTGCAACAGTCCTGTGAGGTATGGTTAGGCTGAGAGTGAGAATGAGAATGAGAATGACTGGCCTGAAGAAACACAAAGGTTTCATGGAAATCAGAATTCAAACCTGGGTCTCTCATATCCTAATCTGACACTCCAACCACTATACTAAACTGGTAAATTTGCATTGCGCAGGGGGAGTGGTGCTTTTGATATTTCAAAATCTTAGGCCGTTTCCGCACGGGCGGAATATGGCGGCCTGGGGATGGCAAAAACGCCGTCCCCAGGCCACCATTCGCACAGGGGGCGCAGCTGCTTCGCAGCCGCGCTGCCCTCGCACCGCCCGAGCCGGCGTTTTCAGAGTGCACTGGGAAGCACACTTTCCTGAAAACGCCAGCTTCCCGGCACTTCCCTCCCCACTCCCTCTTTTCACTTACCCACTCTCCGGCCCTCCGGCGCGTCGTCGGGGCCTGGGGACACGGCCCCCTGCTCTGCGACATGGAAGCAGGCGCACAGGGCAGGGGAGGCGTGTCCCCAGGCCCCGGCGACGTGCCGGAGGGTTGGAGAGCAGGTAAGACAACTGGGCAATGGCGCCCAGCGGCGCCGTCTTCCCGGTTCTTTCTGGGACCGTCCATGCAGATGGTCCCAGTGTCGTCAGGGCCTTATTTTATAATGGGTGTTTTGAATTGTTGGCTGCTTTGGTGGCCCCAGTAATGACAAAAAAAGGTGGCACACATTTTTTAAAGTAATAATAAAGAAAAAGATCTTTTCTTTGACAACCATCGACCTTAACTTTGAAAGCAGAGCCTCTGAAACTGATTGTTATCACTGGACTGCTTGGGAATAAACACCCCTTAAGATATTCTATTCCGAACCCTCTTATGATTTTTTTGGTCCATTGTGTTTCAAATAGATGTTTGCACAGTTTCAAATGGATGTTAGATAGCACAGGAGACAAAATAGAACCCTGAGGAATTCAGTAGCATAAATACGATTCAGGCAGATTGATAGTATTTCAACACCAACTTCTGGGAACTTCCAGACTGATAAGGACAAAACCATCAGAGCCTTGTGAGCCAAACTCCCGAAACTTACCTTTAAAAATGGTCCATGATGTAGCTGGTACCAGTATATCAAAAACTGCTGAGAGAACTAGAAGAATGAGTCACTCTCACCTTGTCTCACTCTGGATAACCAAAGTATGTTCAGTCCCACATCCAGGGCAAAGTTAATTGGAAAGAAGTGAGAGGCCCACGAGTTTCATCAGGGGGGTAATCTTTTATCTCTCCCACACATCGCAGCATCAGGCCCTACCACTAACCTTAAACTCAGCTCCAATCCCAGTTGCCTCAGTGAGGGTGCTGGGGGAGCTGCTCTGGGCTCAGAACTGTTCCCAGGCACCATTGCTGTTGCTGCCAGCCCAGCTCAGAACTGCTCCTGGCATTCAATGCTGCCATGGCTGGCCCAGAGCCATTCCTGGCAACTGCCCCACACAACCAATCCCCAAGCTACTCCCCATGCTTCAACATGGCAGCTGGGCCCAGAGCAGATCCTGAGACAGCAGCCACTTCCAAGTCAAAAGGTAAAAACATCTCTCTCTCTCTCTCTCTCTCTCTCTCTCTCTCTCTCTCTCTCTCTCCAGGGGAGTACTACAAATTTGCAGAAAAATCTGTATAGTTTAGTATTGGTGTGGTCCATGGATTTAAGTTTCTGCAGATGGGGTTCACATATCACTATTATATAGATGTATTAAGGTAATTGGTTTCCTGAGGTAGTCTAGAGGTCTGTTACCACTGGTATTGTACCACAGGAATTGTCCTGGGTCAACATTAGATTGTTCATTAAGGCTCATTGTTTATTAAGGCTCATGAACAGCTTCTTTAAGAGCTGTCTCATAGCTGTTTCCTTCCGTTCCCTTGGCTCACTCTCTCTGCAAAGTGATATTCACTGCCTTCTGGACCCAACCAAAAGTAAAAAAAAATGTGCAAGAATTGAACATATAAGCAGTTGTCAAGCTCACCCCACCACCTATCCACAGCCTCATTCTGCAACAGCTAAAATTTATCCAATTTTTTTTCTTATTCTGTAAACCAGACATATTTGCAGGTTAAATAGTTTTCAGGGGCCTACAAAAACATAAAGACAGTTTAACTAGACAAGAATGGTTCAAGGTGAAGTCAATTGGCAAGAAAAAGATATTTCATCTGAAAAAAGTAAAAGAAACCTGAAGTGAAGACTTAATCATGGCCTATCAAGAACAAAGTCTTGGAGAAGGAGCTAAGGATGTCTTAATTGGCAAGTAATTTTGTATGTAATTGGCAATGAATAATTTTATTAAGTCACCAAACAGCCTGGACATGGCTCAAGTGAAATCGGACAGGTCTCTCTCCTCAGAAAAATGTTTCTGCTACATACTTCACTGCTTCTCAAGACTGAGTTAGTGAGATGCCTGGTCACTAAGTGAAATGTTTTAAAAAGCCGCCAGTAATCTACATCCTTTTATCATACTCAACACTATTAATACCATTTTCATGTGCTCCGCTCTTTTCCAAGCAGCAAGGAAGTCCAAGGCAGCATTGACTGAGGTTGGCTCTTTTTGAAGTAAAAGCACTGGAGACTTATAACATTTTTTATAATAAATAATATAATACCGATAAATCAGAGGTCTTTTCCACACAGCAGAATTATGTTTTGAGGAAGTTATAAAAAGCATTTTAGGGAAGAAGATCTCACATCTCTCTCCCCCAAAACAGCTTCATGCCATTTCATTTCTTTCAACCTGGATTTTTCAAAAATTGCCAGACTAATGATCTTTTTTCCTGAAGATGGGTTGAAGATGTCTCCTGCTTGCCTGCGCGAACAACAGCAGGCTTTTAAAAAATTACAGTGTTTGTCAAATTGAAAACTGAAAACAAGTATACAAAATAGTCGATTACTAACTATGGATTGAAAGCAAATAAGATTTTTCCATGACACTAAACAAAACCAGCTCTGATGGTTCCTTGAGTTAAAGTTTAAACAGTTCCAGCTTCTTCAGTGTTTTATCAAAATAGAAAAGGAAAAAAAAAGTTAGAAGGTCTTTCTTGATGGCAAATCCGGACCTTGCAGTATGAAGTGTGGAGATGGGCCAGAATGTGTATAAATTGTATTTAATCAAGAAATATGGAAAATCCAAATGAACCAAAGAAGCTAAGAATCAAAATGGGAGCTTCTGTGTAAGTGACCAAAAGCCTGCATTTTTGCAATAGGTCAAAAAGGAATGTTACCAGCTTGCTAGTGATTATGCAGGCAGGTACAGATAACATCTTTGGGATCTTGTAACTGCAGGTTACTACGTGACAACAGACATATGCAATTTTATAACTTTGGTTTTTGGGTTAGAAATAGAATGTGATTAGTTAAATTACAAAGTGTTTTTCTATATAGTTAAATGAACACATAAATGATAATGAGAGATTCACATGTATTAGTATTTCACTATAATTCTATTGTTGTTAGAATCAATATTTGTAAATCATGTTTTAACATTTCAAACTGAGGAGAAAGGGAACGTTTTATGATCTAAAGGAATGTCAAGCCTGCATTGCTTGAAGGGGATATCTCTCTCTGGGAGCAAAAACAGAAGAACAGGTTTTTCTTGAAGACAGCAAGCTAGTTTTATGGCTGTCCTTTGTATATGCATAGAGGCCATGAACTAACAGCATGCAGTTTGAGTTCATGCACCCAGGATCAGAGTCTGGGTGCATGACTCTGCACCCAGTCATGCAGTGCAGAGTCACATATTCACATTGTGAATATACGTAGAATACAGGAATGTGAATATACGTAGAATACAGGCTGTCTTCATGTGACCAGGAGACAGATTCTGTCCAATTAGATTCTTAAGGTATATGAATCATAATACGTGAAACTTAAGGGGATGGACTATGTGACGTCTGTATTCTGTATCTATAAAAATTAAGGCTCTTCTTCTACTGGGCGTGCCTCTTTCGAGAGTCACCCGGGAGGGGTCAACCTCCTGTAACGTTCTAAAATTCTGTGTCTCTCACTTGAGAGCACTGGGGCGTGTCTCTCCCTCGGGGGAGTTCACATTCTGTAATCTTATCTAAATTCTGCTAAGTAAAAACTGTCTGTTTGTTTCTAATGTCAGATGTCTTTTGCTTTTATTTCTAACTTAGTTTTTCTTAAACTAATTCAGCTGTGTAGGACCAGTAACGCGGTCCCGGCCCCACAGAAGGTTGCAAAGAATTTTCACACATATACAGATGGGAAAAATGGTTCTGAAACTGGCGCTGAATACTTCTATTGCAGAATGAAACTCCACACTCTCATGCTTTTATTTTATTTTCCCCCAAGATGCTACATTAGATGATTTGGATGGCTATTTACTGAAGGTTGTCCAGGATATTTGCTCTGTAGACTCTGATCCTGGGTGCTTTTTCAGCCCAAAAAGTACATAGCTGTATTCAGTTGGTCCTGTTGATTCTGGCAATAAATAGGGTTTTTTGTTAATTATTTCTGGGAAGCTATCTTTGAAGCTATGCAGACACACATAAGAAAATCTTAACCACTCTGAAGATGAATCTGCCACCCATTGCAAAGCATTGGGTTGATCTGCCCTTGGCTCACTGACTTTTTCTACGCAGAATGAAAGAACTAAGTTGGCAGAGGGCAGTTCAATGCAATGCTTCTCAGTGGGTGGCAGACCTGTCTCGCAAGTGGCTAAGATTCTGTCATGTGTGTCTGTTCCTCAGGGGTTGGGGGAAGGAAAACTGTATATTTCTATATTCTTTTCAGGTTGGAAAGGCATCCAGGATCAGAGACTGCAGAGCAAACATCCTGAGGGACCCTTCAGCAAATGGCAGCAGGGACATTCTCTTCAGCTGCACACAAAATATTAGATGGAAGGCGAGGGTGAAACTGACCAGAAACCAAAACCATCTGGTGGGAAACAGCCTCTTTCCCCCTCTGATGCCTTTGCTGTCTGGAAAATACCCAGAAACTGCTCTTTTTAAGACAACCCCTGAACATCTAATTTTGTGTGGGTGGAGTGAAAAAAGGCAGTCACCTCTTCTGAGACATCCTACAGGCATTTTTTGTGTGCTGTGCAAAATGAACCATAGAGTGCGGAGAACAGATTGAGAATACCAAATTGGAGAGATGAAGTTTTAAAGAGGTATTCAAATGCACAATCAAGGACAAGCTAATGTTTTTTTTCTGAGTGAAAAGTGTAACATCCCAGCCAATTTAGCCTTCTTGGTTCAGACTTTTATTCCCCTCATTTCAACAGCCAGAATTTCAGGGAACTGCATTTTAGAAGAAGAAGAAGACGAGTTTGGATTTATATCCCCCCTTTCTCTCCTGCAGGAGACTCAAAGGGGCTTACAATCTCCTTGCCCTTCCCCCCTCACAACAAACACCCTGTGAAGTAAGTGGGGCTGAGAGAGCTCCGAGAAGCTGCGACTTGCCCAAGGTCACCCAGCTGGCCTGTGTGGGAGTGTACAGGCTAATCTGAATTCCCCAGATAAGCCTCCACAGCTCAGGCGGCAGAGCGGGGAATCAAACCCAGTTCCTCCAGATTAGATACACAAGCTCTTAACCTCCTAAGCCACTGCTGCTCCATTTTCTTTTAAAAGAAAATAGAACTATAGGTTGAAAAATCCAGTTGTCTGAAAACAACCAACATCTTCACATGCTTCATATGGTTTGTCCACTTAATTTATGATTTTAAGGTACTTTCTTTGGGCTTGGTGAAGTACTCATATTTTGCAAAAAAAAAAAAAAAACCATGTTAACCACTGTTGTGAAATATGACTGCAAAATATGTGGTATGGGTCCTGTGTCTTAGCATATGAACATAATCCAAACATCTCTTTGCCAAATTTAATGTTTAAAAACATGCATTTACAGTAAAGCTGGCAAATGGGAGTAAGAACACACTGACATTGTCAGAGTTAATGGTCCTTTGCTTTAATATCAGTATATGGAGAAATGTAGGAACATGTCTATATTTAACAAGATAATCAAACCATGTGAGATTGTACAGAGCATATTTTTGCCAAGCGTCTTTGTCCTTGTCTTATCTTCTAGGGCTAAAGGCAAAAGGTGAAATTTTCTGTAAAGTGCACACTCTAAATAGATAAAGAGTTGACATGGTACAGGTTTTATCAGCACCTTGCTATAGAAGAGAACATGCAGTACAAACTCAATTTAGATGATACTAGTGAAAGGGCAGAAGATGGGAGGTCCAAGTCATTTTCCCACTCTTACTTGTTCTTGTAACTACACCAATACCAGGGAATGTACAGAAAAATAGGATATGTCTATAGATAGATGGTTCAAAAACGCATAGTAGATGAGCTTGTGAATGAAAGAAAGCTGTGTGTTTCATGATGGCAAAATGAGAATACTTTAGCTGGTAAACATCTGTTGTAGATTGTAAGAATGATACTGGATAACGAATCAGGCCCAGCAAGTCCTATTTTCATTCTAGATATGACACAAACACAGGAGATAAACAGTATGGCATGAGGAGGATGTATTCAGTCAAATACTGTCTTTACAAATTGGAGCATATTCACATACAAAATTTTTCCTTCTCTTTTTGCTTCTAAGCCACCACTTCCCCACTGCCACCCTCCTAAGAACAGGAATATGACACAGATGTAGGGATCCCAGGCACCCCCAAGAGCTTTGGGGTAGTACAAAGGACAGATGCAATGTTGCATTATGTGTCAATCTCACATCTGGGCAAATACCTGCATATGACAGCATGTCAGCCAACACTCAGGAAATTCTATAGTATTATCACCAATATTCCAGAGACCTGACTGACACACTGACATCACTTCCAGGTTTTTGTCCAGTCATGATGTTGACATATCATGCATCATTTTACCTCTCTCCTGTATTCTCTCACCAGCCCCAGAAGCAGGTGTGATGGAAGGACTCACTCAAAGCAGGCAAATGGCATGTCTAGACAGGGGCTTTAGAAAGGAAAGGAGATTTACTAGAAATCTTTTGCACTTTTTCAAACTGATTTAGGAAGTTGAAAATACAAGTTACAAAGTACTGATGATTATCAATGTTGGTACTCATAAAAACAGTAGAGATAATTTCTAACAGTAAAAAAGCTGTAGACTTCTGTGATATTCCAAATGTGGTATTAGGCTGCCTCCAAGATCAGATTATAGTGATTGATACTGTGTAAGCATTCGATGTAATAACAATTGTATGTTTAAGATTGCCATTATGAAGAAGAAAAGCTTTGTGACAGAGTCCAGGAGTGTGCATTTGGCAAAAGCCGCCACTACCCAAAATATACCTTATTGGAATTTTTCACTGGAGTTTTCACCTGAAAAAGGTGGCAATTTAAAGGAAGCTGAAAAGCAGATCCTAAATCATGCCATTTGGGGGGGGGGGGCATGATTTAGGCCACTTTGGACCTGCCACCATAAAAAAAATAATGGTACTAAAATCAACTGGGCCTGTAATTGCAACAGGGGGCAGGGCACACGGTAAGCGCTCCAGAAAGGGAGCATGCGTGTCCCTGGGCAGCTGAACTGCCGACCTCACCACCTCGGCAATTGCGCGCTGACGCACACGGGCATTTGTGTGGAGCAAGCCACCTATATAAGGCAGCACGCGGTGGCCTTGGCCTCTTTTTCGACACGTCAAGGCAAACTGACTCACCTGCCCTCCCGGAAGGGATGGGATTCTTTTAGTTTATCAAAAAAACAACAACTTTGCAGCCCTTTGGGGCGATTTGGGCAGAGGAGCACATCATTTTGGGAGAGGACTGAGCTTGCAGGCCGGACCTCCCTGCCTAAGGAGGCCTCCATAAGAGCCTGGAAATGGGCAAGGACTCTGGGAGCATGCCTCTAAGGGCCTCTGCCGGCGAGCCCGTTTCCCCAGCTGGTAGGGCCACAGGGAATGGGGCGGATGCGCCGTGGCCCAAAACCTCTGTCCTCCCCAAGTGAATAGGGGGAAGGCTGGATCAGCCAGGAAGGCTGATCAGCAGGAAGATGCACTCCTCTTGATCGCCCAACTTCATTTAAGCATTGTTTTAATAAAAAGGGCTGCAGCCCTATTTCAATCCAAGCAGTGTCTGTGCTCATTTCAGTAGCCTCTGCACATCTGGCCGCAAAAAGAATCCCTTCCTCATTCAACTGCTTGTAACCTCCACAGCCCCAGCTTCTGAGACCCACATGGAACTTGGAGACCAGGGCTGGTGCAAAGCTGGGACCTGTGCAGACCTCCACCACTGGGCACACACCTGAATGCTGGGTTCCAAGAAATTAGCATTCAGCTCTGCATCTCCTGCCTCCCAATTTCACATGGAGCTCAACAGTAGCAGAAATATTTTGGATTCAAAGTTAATAGAACCCAAAATGTCAAAAACATCAAAAATTCTGATATGGGGATTCAGCTTTTTGGGTTGTTGTTTTTTAAAATGAATTAATCCTCCCTGAAACAGCATTACTTTAAAATGAATCAATCCTCCCTGAAACAGCCCAGACTCTCCATTTAAGGTGGATTTAAAAGAAGAATCTGGGCTCTTTAGTCTAAACAACATTAAAAGTGATGCTATTTCAGGGTGGATTCCCCCACCCCCTCAAACAGCATCACTTTCAATGTTATTTCAACCAGGGAGTCCAGATTTGTGAGTTGGGGCATGCGTTCAGATTTGTGAGTTGGGGCATGCTCTATAATGTGATTGTGACTTTGAGATGACATGGTGCAAAAATGGTTCCTGTTGAGGTGCAGTGAGTGGGGGAGGGCGGCCTTCCAGTGGTCGTAGGGGAGGAGGCCGATCCCATACCGCCGATGCCCCCGCAAAACTCAGATTTTGCACCAGGCTCCATTTTCCCTAGCTACACCTCTGGGCTTCCACCAGCAAAAATGCCCTCTCTGGGGCACAACCCCACAGCAGAGGGGCACAACCACCAGCATGCAGCCACCAATGGTGGGACATGGTGTGGGATTCCGCGCCAGTGTCCCAGCACTCCTGCTGCCAGTGCAGCATGTGCAGTCTGGGGGTAGGGCTAGGGAGGAACCAACATTATTCTGGTTCCTTCTGGCCATTCACCAGTTTTCACTGGCACTGTGGAATCCGGACCTTTGGGATCCTTTTGGGTCATGTAAGTCCATTCAGCCCCATAGAGGTTTATCAGCAGCAGGGAGGCTGTTTTGTTTTGCAAGCCTCCCTGAACATCCAGGAAATCTCTCTGGGGGTGGCAGAACAGCTCTGCTTGGATGGGGCTGCCCATCTTGAAAAGCCTTTTTCATACAAAATGGAGTTGAGTGCTCAGCTGTTGGAACCAATTTGTAGAACAAGAAGATGTTATCACCTACATTTAGTTCACTCTTATGCTTTCTATGATTCTCTGGAAATAATTTTATGTCTATTTTAATGAAAAATAATTAAAATAATCAAGAGTTAGAATCAGATAGTAGAAGTCTAAAAACAGACACTGTCATTTGTGGGGATATTTCTCAAATTCTCACATACTAATTTGTGTGGGACTCTTTATTTGTTTGTTTGACTTTTATCCTGCCTTTCCCCAACTGCAGTCAGCTCAGGGTGGCTCTTCAAGATCCAAGTTCTGAAATATGAAATTTATTCCAAACTCTCCCAGATATATAAGATTAGATTTGACTGGAATTTAATTCTATCTCCCCATGGGCCCTAACTACCTCAACCCTCTAGCTCACTCCAGCAGAAATTCTACCAAGATTCTCACTTCAGTTTCCTCGTAACTGAGCTGTCTAATGGCTCAATGCTGACAAAGCCAAACTCATGACACAGTTTTAAACAATTTTCCTCCATTTTATAGACTCATAATACTTGTATTAATCAGAAAATCTTTGAAATGCTAGTGGCTGTAGATTCAATTAAGCAGTACATGATCCACAGCAGAGTTGTGGTGTACTGCACAGTGTGAAATATAATTGTTAATGTAAAGGTCAATGAGCTAATTAGCCACATTTAAAAGTTTCATTCAAATAAATGTTCAGCCATTGACTATCTGCCTCTTGTTATTTATGCAGTGTCAAGTTTCCTCTTCTCAGTCAATGTTCTTCTGCAGCAGTGGTGGGCAATAATTGGTCCACCCATAGCCTTCAAAGGGCATCAAAACTGGGCCCAACACTATTGACTGTGAATTGGAGATCTTGTGAAGATTATGCTCATTTCTTTGCTGATAAAATCATTCTCATCCTGTCCAACTTAGATGCCAGTTTGAGGGTAGATCTCGGACTGGGGAAAATCAGAAGCAGCTTCTTTTCAGAGATCCATAAGTTGCGGTAAAGCGTTGTCAAAGTTCTCCCTAGATGTTCTTATTAACCTAGTGGTTAATAAATTGGACAAGCTCAAGAGATGAGTGTTCAATTCTCATTCATCACAAAATTTAATGGTTCCTTAATGAAATCATTTGTGCTAGTGTTTCTGTCTCAACCTGATGTACCTCCCACTACAGCAGAGGCCAGTGGTGTAGCACCAAAGGGGGGGGGGCGTGACACCCTGGGTGTTGTTGCAGTGGGGGCATGGCCAGGGCATGGTGGGGCATGGTGGGGCGGGTGGCACTGCTGCAGGAGTGCAGGGTGCACACGTGCCCCAGGTTCAGTTTCCCCTTCCTCTGCCCCTGCAGAAGGCCTTCAAGCATTCTGCCTCGTTGTCTGCTTGCTCCAGTGGGAGGAAGCATATTAGGATTTTGCAAAAAAAATCTATAGTTTTACCATAGAGTTCTTGTACGAAAGCGAGAGGGTACTCCATGTTATTCCTAGTGCAATTCTGGCATGCAAGGCCCCACTATGCATTTCCTCCTGGGAGTTGCTATCTGTAGCTTGGCAACTCTAACTTGAGGATAAAATGGTAATGGATAATCATCAATACATTTTATATAAATGTTAACAATCTGAACTCTTCAAAACTGGTAGTATGTGTAGCTTGGTCTGACTGGGTGTTTTTGGACACCTTTGAAACAAGAAAGTGGGAACAGTATGGCCTAACTTTCTGCATGATTCCTCCTTGCCTTCTTGTGTTTAGTGTTTTGGTAATGACATCTCAAAGTTGATGAATGGGCTCATTTTGCAATGTGTAGTGTAGGGTTTTAAATATTAACTCCAGAGCAGAAAAGGAGGATAATTATACAAATACAATGGATCAGCTCCATGGATTATTTTAAGATTACTAATATGCTAATTTAGTAGCATAGAGAATTATAACAGTATTAGGGATGTCAGCTGAAATGTAAGAATCATTATTCTGTTGCCCTTTTTTTTACCATTCATTGGAGCAAGACCTAAGGCCTAGATGGATAAAAGCTCATGAAATGTAAGTTTAATGTTAATGTCTTCTAAATCACAAAATTGTTTTTAGAACATGGACTATTGTAATTACCTACAGGTTGCTGGCCCAGGAAACAAAATAATATTTGGTTCAAGCAATTTCCATTAATTATGACTCACAAACATTATTCTTTATGCCACCTTCATAATTGAGGTACTTTGTTTTCTTCGTGAAATGATAGTTTTGGGATACAAAACAGAAAACCTTTCTTTTTCTTTCTCGCAGTCTCTTTGCTAATTGACTAATCTTACTTTTAAGAGTTTTCTCATTTAAGCTATGCAGTACAGCCATCCAACAAACTAATTGCAACGTTTTGATTTTCAGAGCTGGTGTTATCCTGCACACATGTTTCCACTTGAGCTTAACTTTCTTATCAATTGCTGTAGTTAGAATGACTTCCACATTTTGTTTACTGGCTTACAGAACATCAGTTAGCACAAAAGGAGTACATCTATAGTCAAAAGCGTGTTGATAGGAAATGGTGCTGGGTGCATACTCTCCTCTGGGCACCCCCCCCCATGTGCCCAGGGCCTGGGGGTGGGGCTTGGGGCCAGGGGCTTGGACTGAGCCCCTGTGCCCCCTGCCTTTCTGCAGGCTGGCTCTTGCTGTCCCCAGGGCCTGGAGAGGGCAAAAGTGGCCTGCATGGAGGCCGGGGGCAGGGCTCATTGGCAGCGGGCTGCCCTTTAGGGCACTAAGAGTGCCTGCTGCTGATCCCCACCCCTGCCTCTCTGCAGGGTGGTGGGGCTCTTTGGCATGTGGCTGGGGCACAGACCATTTCATCACGTGACTGAAAGGTGTGCGCCAAGAGACATGGGTAACCCCATGTCTCTATAAAGCATACACTTCTGTCTATAGTCTAGGAGCTTCCTTGCTCCTATGAAGTCGATGTGCTGATTAAATAGGCCAGGTATAATACAAAACACAAAACTGTTTACCCAAGAGGGTTTGTGTTTCTCAAGAAACAATCACCTGAAGTCACATAGTAAAGTGGTTTTAAGAGTATTTTTGAAGTGAGTTGTTATTAAAATTGCCAGAACCCACTTGGCCACTAGGAGGATGAGGATTAGGCATGCCAGATTCAAGTTGGAACAAAGATCTCTGTGAAGTACAATACCATTGAGTCCATCCCCCAAAGTATTCATTTTCTGCAGGGGATCTTATCTCTGTATCCTGGAAATGAATTGTAATTTTGGCGAATCCCCAGGTTCCTCTTGGAGGTTGGGATACCTAGATGTGATGTTGTTGTCAACCACTTCTTAGCAAAACTCCAGATCAACCTTTTGTATGCTTTCTAGAAGGACCTACTGCAGCAGTAAAGGTGCCACTCTCTTTGGCTTCATGCTCTGAGATCCACTAGAGCAATGAGGCCACTCAGTGATGGACAAGATTCTTTTTTTAGCATGGGCAGGTTTGGAAACCACTCTCCTTGCCCACCTGTCCCCACCCCCTGGCAAACAAACTTGGTCTGTCAACCCCACTAGTTTGTTGTCCAGCGTTCCACACACACTTGTGGTACATATCCCTTCCCCTGTTGAGACCATGGTCCCTCCTTTTCCTGTAACATGACTATGATGTTTCATGACCACCTGCTACTTCTTTGAAGTGTATTTGGTCTGTCACCTGATGATTAAAGGTTGATCCCAGGTCTAGAATGAATGAAGACCAATGGCTTAGATAATTTGCAATGTAAAGTGGGGGAAACTGATTTTAAAACACTCAAGGGCATGCTGAAGTCCTTGGACCTATTTAAAGTAGTTTTATGATCCCAATCCAAATAGATGTTTGTGAATCAGGAAAGAAGGCCTCACCTACTACCACAAGGATTGGTGTATGTAAGACAAGACAAGTATATCATGTGCCATGGACGCCATTTGAAGGGGGAAACTTGCCTGCCGCAGCTATGCTGGCTATGTGCCTTGCCTTAGTCTTCATACCATATGGCCCATTGGTGCAGCTCCCATGCTGAGCTGAGCTTTAGAGAGAGGCTCCCATGGCCCTAAGCTAGCAACAAGATGCTCAGCCAAACAGCTTGCCATAGGTGCTGTTTTCTGTAGATATGCCCCAACCACAGGTAGAAAGTGGAGGATACCTCAAAGGAATGAATGACAATGCTAGAGGAGCAGTCAGGCAATACCTATAGTATAACTCACTCTACTTCTAGTCATTCTTTATACTGTTCAGCAAGTGCCCTTAGACTGGGACACATTTTCACATCTGAATCAGTTGCATTCATTATCTTCAGAGTCAGAAACTGAAGGAGCATCACAACATGCCTTTGGATTCATATATATATATATGAATCCCAACCTGAATGTATATATGTATACACATATATACATTCAGGTTGGGATTTGACTCACTGTGTTCATAAGTTTTGTTCAGGTTCCTTAATATTCTTATGGCATATTTTAGAGTCCTTAATATATTGAGGTTATATTTCCATTGCTTTTGATGGAAAATACATTCCTATCTTCATTCCAGAGGCAATCAAAATTCTCACCTGTAGAGTGAGTTAGGGGGGAAACAGCTGCTTCGTACCACCTAGTGTTATGTTCAAGGTAAGGTGGTTGACTCTCTCATCCATGGCCTTCACTTTTGCTTTTTAAAAAACCTTCCTGCTGGAGTCCCCACTTGAACTGGGAGATTGATGTGTAATCAGATCCCCTAGGACTTGTGTTAGACAACTGGTGAGATCCTGTTGAATACAGAGATCTGATCTTTCTTTCATCTCACCCTACATGTATGTTATAATTGTTGAAGGATAGAAATCTGAACATCCACTATCCAAAGCACACAAGCTGCTGTAAAACTGGAGTGTCAGACTCATGTTTGAATTCCCAGTCTGCCTTGGAAGCCTGCTATGTGATTTTTAGACAATACTGTCTAACCTACCTCGTAGAGTTGTCATGGTGAAAATACCATGGAGGACAGGAGAATATCATTGTAAGATTTTCCCATTAAAGAAAAATTTAGCAACCACCCTGTGTTTTAAAAAACAGGGCAAGACCATTGCCTGTTAAAGACTGTGATTGGCAGTTGATTGCCACCTTAATACACCTGGCATTGTGCTGAGAGGAAGGGAGAAGCTGCAAGCCACCTGCAGTGCAAGCCTCATGGAAGGGATGGAAGTAAATGTGATGGGGTTTTTTTGGTTGATGGTAATTGTAAATGTGGGTCTCCATGACCTATGGAGTGAGTACCACTGATATAAACAATCTGCCTACTCCTGCAATCAAGCCAATGCCAGAAATGTGTGAGAAAGAAGCACCTCTGCCCTGGTTGTGGAAGGAGCCAACAATGTTTTTTTCACACCTCTATGTTGTGTATGCATGAATCAACTTCATTTGTTATATGTTGCGAGTTTGTATTTTGATGTGATTTAGATGTGATTTTATACTGTTTATGCCAAATAAAGGCTAAATGATGAATTAACAAAATGATAATGATGACCTCTATGTTGTCTCTGCCCTGACCTGGATTACCCAATCTCCTAAACAGGATTTACCCTCGTTAGTATTTGGATGGGAGACCACCAAGAAATACCTGGGTCATGATATGAAGGCAGGTAATGGCAAACCACCTCTGAATATCTATTACTTGAAAATCTCATGGAGTCAATGTAAGTCAGCTGTGACTTGGTGGCAAAAAAAAGTATTTAGATTTTTATGGAAATCACACTGGAGGTTTTTGTATTTTACCACATATTACAAGAATAACAGGAAAATATGAGTTTAGTCACATTTCTCGGGAATGATGTGCACATTTGTGAGGGAGAGGCTTCTAAGTGAACATTTTTTGATGTTTATTTGGAGCATGGAAAGGAGGAAACAGCATTAAGTAGTATAGCTCAAAATGTTGCTGGGGAAGGAAAGCAGCTCTTTATTAATGAAGGGGTTGCTTGCCTCCACGTTTTCCCCCTCTATGGGTATACATATTTTAAGGACATTGCAAACACAGCACAAAAATTCAATATCTACCCAACAAATTGGTGCTAGTGTTTCCCTCTAAATGAATAAGTAAAGAGAAAAAAATGAAAATTACCATGCTGAAAAGTGTTATTATTCTGTTTACTTCATTGTGCGATCAGTAGTTATTAATGAATAAAAGAAACTTCAGAGAATGCATAATACTTATTATTGTTATTGACCATTTGTGTGGTAATAAATCAAACTGCCCCTTTTTGTCCCCTGTATATTGCCCTTGTGTTAGTCTATCTCACCAAATGTAGGAGAGTTAGATTTTTTTTGCCTATAATAAATAGGCTTGTAATTAATACAAAAATTTTAAAGGTGCAAAGTGGTTTTCTTTGTTTATTTTGGCAACACCCGTGTAAGGCAGACTATTATTGCTACTCACATATTGTACATGTGGGAATGAGCAACGGTAATTTATGTAAAGTCACCTAGAGAGTTCACAGGTGAAGTGAAATCGGAACCAGGGAATTCCTTAAGAGATACCGCGTAGTGTAGTGGTGAAAGTGTTGGGCTAACAGCTTAGAGACCCTGATCTGAATCCCCACTCTTCCATGGAAACTTGCTGGGTGACCCATAACCATTCACACACACTCAACCTAACCTTTAAACCCATGGGGGAGAGGGCAACAATGGGGGAGAGGGCAACAATGTTTGCTCGGAAGATTAAAAAATGTAGAAAATAAATAAGAGTCTGAAAATGGGACCATTTGCATGTCATAAGCTGATTATACACAAGGCGTTTGCTGTGCTGCAGGGGCGAATGTTCATCGAGACAACCTTTCTTGTATGGATGTATATTCTCTGAGCCCCACTTTAAGCACGACTTTAATTTTCTTTGCTGGCAGAGCAGGGGAGATTTGCCGGTGAGCACAGCTTTGCCCTGACACCTTCTCTCTGCCCACTGCCAGCCTATCTAGCTTCACCCCTCCCTCCGACAGAGAATGGGAAAGTGATGATTGACAATCAGGATAGTGTTCCAAAAGGCAGACCACATTGTTCCAGGTGGCCTGTGCCCTGCCATTACTGCCCTCCTTCCTTTCTGCCAGAGAACAGAAGCATTGGGCAGGGGGCAGGCAAGGATTTTTTCCCCAGATTTATTATTTCAATGTTTGTTATTTATTATATCATTATATTGATATATATCAATATAAAAAAGATAATCATTGTAAAAATGATGCTTTTTTGGTGAATTTTCAAAGCTTTTTTTGTTCCCACTACCCCCACCCATCAAAAAAAAAAACACCAACATGATTGCAGGGGGATTTCTCCAGTTGTGGTTGGATAAGCACTTGCATTGTAATCCCCTTCCTTTAGTGAAAAGAACACTCATCCCCGAAATCTCCAAGCAATATAAATTATGACATACTCTGCATAAGATATTTGAATTACAGGCGTATTACACACAGCGAAGTTCCCACAACTTCAAAGAGAATTGGCTGGGGAATCTTGTTTGGCATTTTACTCACTGCCCTGTTTGCAGCAAGGTAGGCATTACCCATCAGTTGGCTTTTTGCTTTCATCCTGGGGGGGGGGGATGTTTTGTGGGTTCTCTGTCATGCATGTGTGCTTTAATTTTTAATACAATCTTTACTGAGTTAAAATTCCAGATTCAGCTTTGAACAAACAAGTGAGAAGAACAATTCACTGAATGGAGAGGGCAGGAAGGGTTAAGATTTAAACTGGCCGCCACTTAGGGTTGCCAGTAAACTGAGGCCTAGCCCCTGGGTTGCTGGTGATGCATTGATGTCACTGACAGCTCATCAGAAGTAATACAATCACCTCACCAGTGACATACGGAAGTTCTTGTATTTGGCCAAAAAGTCTATGGTAAAAGCCATTGTTGCCATAGAATTTTTGCTCAGATATCCTTGCACCCTGATGTCATCATCAACATGATTACATCACTTTGGTGATGTGCTAGAAGTGAGGTGGATGCATCATGACATCTGGAAGCTAGGTCACAGTTTGCCATTGGCAGGATCCCTGCTAGATGGTTGAACACGTAGGGTTGGTCAATACTAAAAAAATTCGGTAAAATTCGGATTTGGGTATTTTGGGGCATAAAATGATTTGAATGCCCGAATCCGAATCATAGCCAATTCGGATATATCCGAAAATTCGGGTAAATCCGAAAAATTCGGGTCCGTTTTATTATTTTTTTGAATTTTGGGTGTTTTTACACGTTTTGGCCTGCAGGGGACGCAATTTTAAAGCTAGCGGCACCAAAATTTCAGGATATCATCTGGAGACTGTCCTGATGATTCTCCCCTAGTTTGGTGCAGTTTCTTGGTTCAGGGGCAAAGTTATTGACACTCAGTAAGCGGGTGCCCCATCCCCATTGTTTCCAAATTTGGAAGCTAACAGGAGATGGGGCTACACTTTGAAGGTCCATAACGTTGACCCTGAAGAGAACCAAACTTCACTCTCAAATCCTTGGGGAGTATCATAGGGACAGTACATTTATGATACCCCGAAATTTTGGTGACAGTAGCTCTAAAACTGCACCCCTCACAAAGTCACCCAAAGAAATTTCCCAGATTCTGTGCTCTGTAGTGGCTGGCTGGCTCCATTTCGCAAGCCAATAGGAAATTTCTGGGAGGGCTGTGGAGTGCACATTTCTCATGGTACACCCACAAAACTTTCAGGGTAGTCCTCAGGGAGAGTCTCTTCATGACACCATCCAGGTTTGGTGACCGTTGCTTCCAAGGGGTTCAATGTTATGGGTAGGTGGGTCCATCTCTCACAGCCCCCCCATAAGCAAAGTTCCTCAACCCTGGCTGGTGCCATTCAGAGACTCTCCTGAAGATACTCCTGAACATCTTTGTGACTGTACCTTGATAAATGTGCGGCCACACAGCCCTCCATCACTCCAGAAATTGCACATTGACAGCAAATGCAGAAGTCACTGCAGAAAAAAGAACCTTGGGCAAATTTTTGGGGGTGATTTCTCTGCAGGGGCACATTTTAGACATATCAGCATTCTAAAATGTCAGGGGATCATCAGGAGACTGTCTCTTGATGACACCCCCACGCTTGGTGCAGCTCTTGGCTTTAGGGCCAAAGTTATGGACCCTCAAAAATGGTAGCCACTCATCTCCTTAGCTGTCATTGGAAAACAAATGGGGATAGAGGCCCCCCCTTTGAGGGTCCATAACTTGGCCCCTGAACCAAACTGGCACCACAAATCCTTTGGGGGGTGTCATCAGGACAGTCTCCTGATGATACCCTGAAATTTGGTGCCACTAGCTTTAAAAATTCCGGTTTTCATGTTTCAATCCGCTTCCTGCAACATGAAGCCTGCTGGAGTGAGTGAGCGTGAAACACGCAAACCAGCATTTTTAAAGCTAGTGACACCAAACTTCTCAGGGTAACATCAGGAGACTGTCCTTCGATGATACTCCCCAAAGTTTGGGTGCAGCCTGGTTCAGGGGAGCCAAAGTTATGGGACTTCCTCAAAGGTGTAGCCCCTGCATCCCCAATCAGCCCCCATTGGAAACAATGGGGATAGTTGCACCCTTTGAGGGTCCATACCTGAACCAAACTGCACCAAACTTCAGGGCAAACATCAGGACAAAAGCTCACCTGATGATACTCTGATAATTATGCTGATACATCTCAAAAAATCGCGTCCCCTGCAGGCATTCCCTCCCCCCTGCAGAAATTGTGCTCAAGCATTCTTTGGTTCTGCAGTGACCTTAGCTGTATTGCTGTCAATGGGGAATTTCTGTAGAGGGAGCTGTGAGGTGCACATTTCTGATAGGTAGGAGTCATCACAGGTCTTCAGGGTATGAGTCTTGATGACACCATCCAGGTTTGGGGAATTTTGCTTCAGGGGGTTTAATTCCCATGGGGACTCCAAAAAGGGTAGGGCCCATCTCCTCCACTTCCACCCTTCCAAAGTAAAGTTCCCCAAACCTGGACATGGTGTCATCCAGAGACTCTCCTGAAGTTGATACCCCTGGAAAGTTTCCTTTGTGGGTTTACCTATGAAAAAAATGTGCACTCCACAGCCCCCTCAGAAATTCCCTATTGACAGCAACAATGCAGCTAAGTCACTGCAGAACAAAGAATCTTGTGCAAATTTTTCTTCTTGGGGTGCTCTGCAGGGGTGCATTTGTAGATGTATCGGTATCGGTGAGCTCATTGATTAGTGGATTATCAGGGAGACTGTCCTGATGATACCCTCCCAAGTTTGCGTGCAGAAGTTGGTCCAGGGGCCAAAGTTATGGACCCTGAAAAAGGGTAGCTCCTCATCTCCTTAGGGTTCCCATTGGAAAGAATGGGGGATAGGGGACATTACTCACTTTTGGGGGTCCATGCAACTTTGGCCCCTAAAACCAAAATGCACCAAACATGGAGGGTATTATCAGGACAGTCTCCTGATGATACCCTGAAAATTTGGTGCTGATATGTTTAAAAATGTCTCCCCTGCAGGCCGAAATGTGAAAAAAACACCAAAAAATAAAAACGCAATTCTGAAAGTTGGTAACTCCTAATCCCATGGGATTCCGGATCTTTGTTAGATCTTCGGACAGCTCAGATTCGGCTCCTGCTCGTCCGAATCCGTCCGAATCCGTGCAGATTCGGTAAAAATTCGGATTTGGACTGTCCGAATCTCCAACCCTATTGAACAGTGTCAGGGGGCACAAAGTGAAGAACCCCAATATCCAATGTCAGCATGGCAACTCTCCACCACCATCTGGACTAGTCATATACATCAGCCCTCACACAAGGAAGAATTCATCAACATCAGTTTGCCAGCTCAAATAGAGGGGTTTAAATGTTCCACAGACACCCTGTTCCTCTCTTCCTAGTGTGATGGTATCCTTATGTGGAAGGCCACAAACATTTATCAAGCAAGCTGGCTGACCCATTTCAATATCCACCTTGTCTTCTAGGACTGTGGACAATTTCTGTTCTTTTGGGTTTAAATGATCTGGACATTTTCAAAGCATGAAAAAAGTAGGACTTCCATTGTGGCATGGGTTTTTTCCCTGACTTTTTCCAGATCCCCCCCCCCCCCAAAAAAAAAGTCTGGTCTATTAAACTTTATCGCGAAAAATTCAAAGCTTCCAAAGTTCATGTGGTTTTTGCCGGTGGAAGGCAGAGCATAGCTTAACTGAGCAGCCCAGTGTTAAGCTCTGTTCTGCCTGCTGTCTCTGAGCCCCATGGAGACTTTGGAGGAAGTGGGGGCAGAGCTGAATGCTAAGCCTGGCACAGTCAAGCTCAGCTTTTGACTTTGTGCTGCCTTCAAAGTCCAGGTAGGCTTCAGAGGCAGTGGCATGGAGCTGAATGTTGGGCTCAACCAGACCAAATCCATCTTTGAGCTCTCTGCCACCTGCCTCCTCCAAGCTCATGTGGACCACAGCAGGTCAGCAGATAAGTGAGTGGGAGATGGAGACAAATTCCCTCCAACTTTTTACGGTGGCACGGCCAAAGCAACCTCAAAAATGCCAGCAGTTTTCAGCAGTTTTCAGGATCTCCTTTTTTAGCTTCTTTATATTGCTGCCATTGGGGGGCGCGGGGCACCCCAAATACTGGTAATGTTTTTCAAGGTTTTTTTTCCCAGTTTTGCTTTGCTGAATGCATATCCCCATGCAATTTCCCTTTCAAAATAACTGCTACCAGCCACCTCCCTTGTTCTTTCCATTTTCATAATTACAGTCAAAGCATTTTTGTGCTATGTGGACAAGATGGAACACAGGTCCCTCACTAGAGTCATTTTTCTTGCATCTGATACAAAATGGAGGTGAAATCTAGAACAAATCTAAGGGGAAAGCTCCAGAGTCAAAGGACAACAGAAAAGTGGCCTACATATGACAAGTTTACAATTGTTTAAAAGCTATGGAATTGCTGCCATATATTGCTGCCATTGGGGGGGCGGGGCACCCCAAATACTGGTAATGTTTTTCAGGGGTTTTTTTTTCCAGTTTTGCTTTACTGAATGCATATCCCCATGCAATTTCCCTTTCAAAATAATTGCTACCTCCCTTGTTCTTTCCATTTCCATATGCGTATTACTCTGCCCCCTTGGAAGATGTTGTTAACAAGAAATATTTGTTGAGCTAATTCAAACACCATTTTCCTGTAATGCATCTGCAAGATTGAGTGGAAAATGTTCACGTGTTCGGATGATTTTCTGGCAGCCAATTATACCCATGATGTCTTAACACAATGAATTTGTCCTTCACCTTTCCCTAGAAGTCTATTTTTAAAATAAACTAATGTTAAGGGAATAAAAGAAATCTTTTTCCTGCCTCCTGCAGCATATTTGTTACTGACAATATTTTAACAATCTGTTTCACTGCAGATCAATATGAAGCAGTAAGGAAATGTTAATACTCAAGAAAGGCAAAGATTTTTTTCCAGATTGTCAAGCATTACATACTACTTGTAAGAAGCTTTCAACATCTCTTGCATTTAACTGTTACAATCTGCTTTCATCTTTAGACACGTTGCCTGCCGGATTAATTATCACTCTTTTCAAAAGCTGACTTCCCCTTCAAATACAGCCACATGTTCATCTCCTTTTTGCATTCTCTCTTCCCTGAAAGGATTCATAAGGTCATATTTGAACTACACTTGCTTTTTGACACATTGTATTTTCTGAATTCATCAAACTACACAGAGCAGAATTTTTCTTATGATTTCTGGAAGAAAAACTCACATGGTGGTTTAGCAAGACTTCAAAACCATATAGGAACATTGTACTTATTTCCTCCTCATCAGCAACTGAAGGACAGGTTCATGGGTGATAGTTAGATGTCCCACAATTTATGTTTTTGACATGAAGTGAAGACAAAAAAGACATTAGTAACAGGGAGCTTGGCATCTGAATACAATGATGGATGCTATACTGAGCTCAGTGCTTGAAAATTTAAATCATGGTCCAAAGGAAGGCTGAGAATGGCTGGCAAATAGTGCTAAGTAATTTTGCTCTCAAGACCTTCCTATTCAATTATGTTTTACTTCTTCAGAGGATGATTTCTGGTTTTAGGTTTGGCAGATGGCCAGAAAATAAGGCTGGCCTAGTTCCATAGCTTTTAAACAATTGTAAACTTGTCATATGTAGGCCACTTTTCTGTTGTCCTTTGACTCTGGAGCTTTCCCCTTAGATTTGTTCTAGATTCCACCTCCATTTTGTATCAGAGGCAAGAAAAATGACTCTAGTGAGGGACCTGTGTTCCATCTTGTCCACATAGCACAAAAATGCTTTGACTGTAATTATAGTTAACATCCTCAAAGTGGGACCAACCCTAATAGGATACTGTCCCAAAAGAGAGTGCTGGTTTGCAAAATATTGGAGCAAAGCAGGAAAAAATTATATCAGGGTCCCCAATATGGTGCACATGGGCACTATGAGGTCCACCATTAGGGTTGGAAATTTGGATGAAACAAATACCAGATTTGACCCGAATCTGGGCGAATTCGAAATATTCAGACAAAAATTGTCCGAATATGTCCTGCCCAAATATGAATGAATCCAAATGCAAGGTATTCGGGCTTTTTTTGTATTTTTGGTGTTTTTTCTCATTTTGGCCTGCAGGGGCACATTTTTAAAACTACTGGCACCAAAATTTCAGAGTATCACCTGGAGACTGTCCTGATGATATCATCCACGTTTGGTGAAGTTTGGTTCAGGGAGGCCAAAGTTATGGACCCCCAAAGGGGGTGCCCCATCCCCCATTGTTTCTAATGGGAGCTAGCAGGAGATGGAGGCTACCCATTTGAGGGTCCATAACTCCCCCCCCCCAAACCTAGCTTCACTGAACTTGGTTGGTATCATAAGAATAGTTACAGGGTGATACTCAGAAATTTTGGTGTCACTAGCTTTAAAAAGGCACCCCTGACAGGCACATCAAGAAATTTGCCCAAGATTCTTTGTTCTGCAGTGCCTTCATTGTAGCTAGAGGCACCAGAATTTCAAGATGGCTCCAGGATCCCCTCCTGGTAATAGCAACCAGGCTTGGTGAACTTTGCTTCTTTGTTTGGTGAACTTTGCTTGGTGAACTTTGCGTTTATGGGCCCCCAAAAGGCTTATTTTGTTTCCCTGCTCCTGCACATGAAGCCTGCTGGCTGAGTTCTCTCAGAACTCTCTCAACTCACGCCCCTCACCCAGCCCCAGAAGCAAAGCTCACCAAGCTTGGATGCTATTACCAGGAGGCCTCTTGGAGCCACCTTGAAAGTCTGGTGCCTCTATCTTCAAAAATGTGCAGCCAGTGCTTACACAATCAGAAATTCCCCAGAATCTGCCAAGCTGTTCAGCAAGTTCTATTGGGAGATGGGGGAATTACTTTTCCCATCATAGACTTCAATGGGGCTTTCTGTTATACCCAGATGGCTCTGTGGTAGAGGTTTCAACAGGAGGTACTCTGTCGGGGATCTTGCTCTGGGTGGGGGCATTTACTGCAGGGCTGCTGGTGTGAGTCTCCTGAAAGGAACCAGCCAAATTTGCTAAAGTTTGTGTGGGAGAGGAAAATACTGTGGGCACCCAGCTGAAGGTGAACCTGATGCCAACTTGGGATTTCAGTGAAAATGGACATGAAGGTTCTAGGTTCAATCCTGGTATCATCAGTTAAAGTATCTCAGGTACCAGGTCTTGGGAAAGACCCCTCTCTCCCTGGAGATCTGTCATTCACAGCAGACAAACCAAAACTAGATACACAAATCATCTGACTTGGCATGAGGAAGCTTCATATTTTCCTAAATATTAAGTGATTGCTTGGCTATCTCTTGACAATATTCAAGGTGCTAATGATTTGAAGCATTGATATTTGGCAATCATCTTTTGCTTATAATGAACCAACTCGGGGAAGAGTCTGCTATTGCCTTCTTTTGACCCTTGACTCCCAATCTAAATGCAATTAATAATTAAAAGTTCATAGCTAAATAGTTTTTTTTAGAATGATAAAATAAAATAGTGGAATAGAATATTAAAATAGCCCAAAGTAGAGTTTTAAAGCAATGCTAAAATAATATATAATATTTATATATTATATAAAGATATATTAATTTATTTAAACTCATAAAATATTAACAAGCATCAAATTGATTGTACCATGTGGGGGTTTACGCTTTCTGCTGTCCTGGAAACAAAACCAATAAATTTAACAAATCTCCTATAGGCTACCATTTAGCTTAAAAGAAAGAACACAAATTAGACAGGCTTTCTCAATTGGTTTGTGATCAATCATCCTTCTCTTAATATAAACCCTCTGAGCTACGGGTTTTCAATTATGATTAGACTTGGGTTTTTAAATAATTGTACCCATATCCATAGCAGAGAGGCTGGGATTTCAATGAAAAAGAACGTGGTTTGTTTGTTTTTTTCCTGTTGAATGTTCTAGGTTCATTCCTGGGCCAATATCAAGCCTCCTATGTTTTTTTTAACTACAACTCCTACTCCAGTGAGGTGAAGGAAAACCAAGATTGGCCATTTATTTTGAAGAAAAAAACACTTAGTAAAAGAAGCAAGTGTGTACCAGTAAACACTTCGGTAGACACCACACCAGGGCACTCATACTGGTCATACTGAGGATCATGGTTCTAGACCGCAGAAATCTAAAGGGAACAAGTACCACCTCTCTGTGAAGTAAAATTTGCAAAAAAATATGGGGAGCAATCAGTCTCCAGTTGTGGAACTGCATCAAAGGACAGCCCTCTTGCATAGAAAACCTCTTTCACCTCAACTTTTCAGTGTTTTAGAAAATCTTTATAAGTTTAGCATTCTTGAAGTTCTTTTAATGGCAGTGTTTTATTGCATTTATACTGTTTTCCCTTAATGTGTAGCTTTACAGTGCATGTTTTTCTTTTCTTTTTTAAATGATGCTTAAACGTATTTTATTGCTCATTCTGTGATCTGAACCATCAACTTCTCAGGTGTGTCTGAGGCAGAAAAGATATCCCTCATTATTTATTGCCCATTATATTGACAAAGTTGAGACTATACCTTTTACTTACAAATTGGGAGATTCTCAAAAATGGAGAATCTGCTAAAAAGTAGGATAGACAGGATTACTACAGTCACATTTTATTGTATACTGTAGTAATAGGAGCTCCAATCAGGGTGAAATTTATACAACAGTATGCTGGCTAGTTCTTTAATGACTGTAGTCTGCTTTTAACAAATTGGTGGCATGTTTTATCATTAACAATATTAAATCGACTTTCCTCCCAATGCTAGGCCATTTAAGTATATTTGGCAGAATGTGATTACGTGTTTGGATTCTGTATAACTTGTATTTATCAGTTGCCTTGGAGACTATTAGGCTGTGAAAATGGGGATAAATATTTTATTGCACTGGATAATTGTGTGAGCTAAGTTTCGTTTCTTGTTAGAAGGAAAGGAGGATTATAAATTTTAAAAATAAGTAGTAACTATTGGTAAGCTTGCTATAATAAGGCAATTGCTTTTTAATAATGAAAATAAAGTTTGTGCTTAGGAGAACACTGGGCATCAAGTGAGTCTAGAGATGTCAGAATCTGGATCCACAATCCTATCATGTACTGTTGTGTTGTTATCCACAGAATGTTATAACTTTTTTCTACATTTTTCTCAAGGCTTAGCAATTCTGTATGACCTTTTTGGTTTCCACCTGTTGCTTTATTAAGTCTAGAGTTTATATACAATGATTTGAGAATGAACTTTAAAAAGTAAATCTAAGCTTATTTGAAATACTTCGTAATTCTAGAATAGGGGCATATTTCATTTTTTTTAAATTAATATATTTATCATTTAAAAAGAAACACAAAAACCATCAAAGACAAACACACTTAAAACATAGTAGGGCATGAACAAGCATGCCCTTGTTATACATTGAACAAACAGACATACCAAATGCTAATTAACCTATATCTCAGTCTTGCATATTGCGTATAATAAAGTGAAAATCACATGGGGGTCATACTTTGACCACTTGAACACTTTCCTACTAATCTAAAAAAGAAGGAAAGAGAAAAGAAAAAAATAAAACATAAAAAACATATAAAAGGACTTCTCCTCCATGCCACATCAACTTCTGTTATACTTACATAATTAACTACTAATTGTTGTTCAACTACTAATTGTTGTTCAATCCTAACTACTAATTGTTGTTCAATGAAAATAGAATATTATTACATAATTGAATTCAGAATTGCTAACTACATACAATCTCTTAATTATTCTGATTTCTCTCATTAGAATTAATATTATCTTAGTATTCAATTGGATAAAATTTGACATTTGATTCTTTCTCTAGATAAGTAATCCATGGTAGCCAGTCTTCTTCATAAATTTCAGCTGGGATCACTTTTGTTTGGTAAGAGCTTTAATCCATAACAAATGACTGTAGCACTTTTAATTTCCATTCTTCTGGGGTCAGAATCAGGTCAGCCTTCCATAATTTGGCAAGAGTAAGTCGAGTTGGTAAAGTTAAGTGGGTCATAACATGTAAATCCACCTTCCCCAAGGTTGTTCCTGAGAAAGTTGGTTGTAAAAGGTAAGTCAAAGGCTCTTTTTTAATTTCCCTTTTTATTATTTTTCCTATCTCATTATATATCATCTCCCAATATCTTTTAATTTTAGGGCAGGTCCACCAGGAGTGCAAAAATGTACTTACCTCCTGGTCACACTTCCAACATTTTGGGGAGTTTCCCTTATTTATTTTATGCAATATCATTGGAGTAATATATGATCTATAACAAATTTTTAAACTATGTTCCCAATAGTCAGAGTTTGGGGTGTATTTGTAGATGCTTCTCCAATATTTTCCCCACATTTCTAAGGTTATTGTATTGTTTATGTTTTCTGCCCATTTTATCATATATGGTCTAATTAATTCTGCCTCTGTTTTTTGAGTTAAAAGGCATTGGTACAGTTTGCTGATTACCTTCTTATTGTCTCCTGTAAAAATTTGGTCCAAATCCATCTGTTTATAATTAATTCCCCAACATTTCGTATCATTTTCCCAACTGTTTTTTAATTGTAAATAAGTAAACCATTGACACTGCTCACCTTCCACAATAATGTTGCTTCTTGGCTTCATTATTAATCTACCATTATATAACATTTTCATTTCTTTGTATGTTAGCCAGTTTCTGCCACAGTTTTGATCTCTTATTTGTAAACCTTCCATTCTGTCCTTGTATTTAGTCCATATTTTCAATAATGTTTTCCTAATTAGATAGTTTTGGAATAATTTATCACCCACCTTTTCCCTCCACTTTGGGCCACAAGTAATTATGCCATCCAGCTTGATTGTTATATTTTTCAATATTTAATGTTTTGTAATCAGCAAGGTTAATCCAAGTTTTTATCCAAGATAGGGTCACAGTGTCATGGTAAAATTGAAAATTCGGTAATCCATATCCTCCTCTTTGTTTGATATCTATTAAATATTTGTATTTCACTTTTGGCTTCTTCCCTCCCCAAAGAAATTTGACTCTATCTCTTTCCCAGGTTTTGAAAATTTTTGTATTTGTAATTTTTGGTATATTTTGGAACATATACAACATCTTGGGAAGAATAGACATTTTGATAATAGATATCTTCCTGACTAGTGAGAATTTTTGCTTCTCTCAATTTTCAAGTTTATATCGAATATCCTGCCATAGTTTTTCATAATTGTTCTTGATTATGTTTTCATTGTCTTTTTTCTAGCCATATTCCAAGGTATTTTAATTTTTCTTAGCTGTGAAAGGTGAGATTTTTGCTAAAAATTTTTTACCTCCATCCTGTTTAGGAGATTGTTATACACTGTGTCCAGACCTCTCTTATTAAAGACTTCTCTCTGTGATACATCTCTGAAGATGCCAGCCACAGATGCAGGCGAAAAATTAGGAACAAGATCTACCAGACCATGGACACATGACCCGAAAACCCACAACAACCAGTTGAATTCATCTGTGAAAGCCTTCAATGTTTTTTAATCTAGGGAACCCGATTCTCCCTTTAAATCTACTCAGAAGGGACCAGAAGGGACCAGAATCTGGGGAAAATTTGAGGGTGCCAGTCAGTGGAACAATCTTTAAGTTAGCAGTACCAAAATTTCAGGCTACTTTCAGGAGACTATCCTGATGATACCACCCATGTTGAGTGAAGTTTGGTTCAGGGGGTCCAAAGTTATGGACCCTCAAAGGAAAGCCCCATCTACTGTTAGCTCCCATTGGAAACAATGGGGGATGGGGCACCCCCTTTGGGGGTCCATAACTTTGGACTTCCTTAACCAAACTTCACCAAACCTGGCTGGTATCAGCAAGAGACTATCCTGATGATACTACCCTGGTTTAGTAAAGTTTGGTTCAGGGGGTCCAAAGTTATGGACCCTCAAAGGGAAGCCACATCTACTATTAGCTCCCATTGGAAACAATGGGGAATGCAGGTATCCCCTTAGGGGGTCCATAACTTTGGACTCTCTGAACCAAAGTTCACCAAACCTGGCTGATATCAGGAGTGTCACCTGATGATAATCTGAAATTTTGGTGTCACTATTCTAACAACTGTGCCCCCTGCCAGCCAACAAAGTAAAAACAGTAAAAAAAATTAAAATACATTTTTGATTTTTAGCGCCCCCTTCAGGCGTGCGCCTGGTGAAACATACAACCCCCCCCCCGGCTCCTTGTTGGCTATGCCACTGTGACATCATATCTGAAGAACTACTCCTCCCTGTATGTCCCCTTAAAAGACCTAAGGATGCTGCAATCAGCGAATTACAACTTGCTGGTGATCTCTGATTTCCAGATAGCTTCAACAACATCCAGTGCATTCTTGCCCTCAGCCCCAATCTGGTGGAATGCTCTGTCCAGTGAGACCAGGACCCTGATGCAGTTCTACAGGTCCTGTAAGACAGAGCTGTTCCACCAGGCATATAATCAAGTCAGCTATAGTTTTTTACCATCAAGGTGGCCTCCCTCTCTTCCTACCCCTCTGTATTGCTGTGGTTGTTAAATCAGCTGGGATGTTACTAAATTGTAGAATGTTCAGCTGATTAGAGATCTAAATTATGTTTTAAATGTTATTTATTATATGACCTGTGTTTTTATATGTTGAAAACTTCTCTGAGCCTGTGAGGGGAAGGTTACATATCAATTAAATCAATCTGTAAATAGAAAGGTGGAATGAAATCGTTTTAAATAAATAAATATTTGTAAATGTCTTTTTAAGTATAAATGTATTGTAGGGCACTTGAAATGCTGCAGGCCCAGGCATCAGAATACTTTATATGGCAGAACAACAATGTTAGTGCCACCACAGAAAAGGACCTGCTTTGTCTAAAAAGTATTATGTATTTCCAAGCAGAATGGATTCTAGCAGGTTTTAGCCATTCACATGAGGAACATTGTTCTGTCCTTATGAACATCTTGTAAAGATGCCTAGTTGACTCTTATTATTTTTCACTTCTATTAAGTGGAGCAAGCATCCTCCCAAAGGATACTGTGAGTGAAAATACTCCCAATGCAGTCCAAGGATGGCATGTATTTTCAACTAAACATTAATTCTCAGCATGTTACACTAGAGGTCAACCAACATCTCATTTATTTTCTTGACTTTCACATTTCACACTCCCTTGAAGGTAATTTTTCCCCATTTTTCCTCCTGTCTGTAATGGGCATACCAAACATCCTTCTTCTCCAACAAATGCTGTCCAGTTCAATGACTTTAGTACTAAATATATCAAAGACCAAGCCCAACATTCCTGATCTCACTTCTGCTCACTTGGTTTTTCTCTTACAAACTCCAATTGATTTGTGAAGACCTCAGATAGTAGAAAAACAGTGTTGCTTACTGTAACTGTTCATCTTGTGGACCTCTGTACAGGCACATGTGGAACTGCCCTTATGCAGGCCTGCCACGGAGCATTTTAGTTAACATTTTAAAAGTCTATAGTCATTAACTTAGTGCTCCCCTATCCCAGTCACAAGCCTGGGCTAGCTGCTCTTCCCACCCAGGATCACATGACTTAGTGGGAGGTCCACACTCTCTTTCTCCATATCTCCCTAAACTGACGCAGTGAACTACCCCTTGAGCTAGATGACAGTCCACAGAGGGGAAGGTGGGAAGGACATGTACCTGAACAGAGGATCACTAGATGAACAGTTATGGTAAGCAATGCTGTTTTTCATCATTTTGACCTCTGCACAGTCCCACATGAGAGAATGGCAAGCATAAATGCTTAGGTAGTAGATGTGGAGCAAATCACAGATTGTAGTACAGCTTGACCCACATTTGTCTCAGCCCTAGCACTTATGTCCACTGTATAATGCTTGATGAAAGTCAAAGGGATAGACCATGTAGCTGCTCTGCATGTCATTGAAGTCCACATGTGATTCAAAAACTGTAGAAGCAGACAGGGCTCTAGTACAGTGCACCCTGATGGCAATTGTGCAAGAAGTGGCCTTAGCCTTGAGGTAAGCCAATTTAATTGCAATTGTAACCCAACAATATGAAGGTTGGAGCCCTTCTTGGGTCCTCCAAAACACACAAATAATGCAGTGCCCATTCTGAAGGACTTAGTTCTGTCACAGACATGACAGAGCCCTTCTTGGGCCCTCAGAAATACCCCAGCAATGAAGTGTCCATCTGAATAGACTTATTTGTAACCCTGCCCTGCATACCCTTCCTTATGAATTATTCGATTTCATATTGTTTCTCATACTGTGTGCTGCAAAATGTCAGTTTCCATGTTTGTATGGGTGGATAGCAGAGTGTCCAAGCTGAGAGCAAGCCTAAGGCAAAACAATCAGTTTGCAAATCTGTGAGTTACTCCAGGAAATACTATCTGGATGTCTCATAATAAGGGCATGCATCTTTGATTATCCCACCCTGCCAGAGAACTCCGTTAGCATAATGGAGTCTGCAGAACTCCTGAGCACCACACCTCGCTAAGCTGGTTTTTTGGAAGCTCCTGATACTGTGCCTTTGAGAAAACATTTCCCAAACAATTGCTTCTTCCCTGCATTTCCCCCACCTCTCAGATATGATCTCCCTAACAACAAGACCCTTTCCTAAATCACTCAAGCCTCATCTAAATTTGAATACTTAAGGCAGAGACTTTAGGAAGTACCTCTGCATAAAGCCTTTCAGAGGTACTGATATAATCTAGGACCAATTGACCCCATTGTCCCGGGAAGTAGATTAATAGATAGAGCTGCTGATTAGCTCAGCCCTGCAACCAGCATAGAGGCATGAAACAAAACCTAATGCAAAGGGTCACTTTTCCCGCCAAACTAGTGATCCATCCTATAAAAATCCTGCTCAAGCTCATTGCTCATTTCTAACCTGAACCTCCCTTGGTAAAGTTGGTGTGAGACACAATGTAGCGTCCTTCGCTTGGGTCCCTATGCTGGCATAGAGATCCTTGCCTTCTTCTGGAACTTCTCTGCAGATCTTTGGTAATGTATAAGTCCCCTGCTTCCCCAAATCCCATTCTATCATCTCACCTATCTTTTCCTCCATGTTTATATACTTAGGAACTGTGTGTATGTGCCTTAATGTCTCAGGCCCTTTCCGCACGGAGGCATCCCAGAAAAAACCGGGAAGATGGCGCCGCTGGTTGACTTACCTGTCCGGTCGACTTACCTGCTCTCCGGCCCTCTGGCGTGTCACCGGGGCCTGGGGACACGCCTCCCCTGCCCTGCGCGCCAGCTTCTGTGTCGCAGAGCAGGGGGGCGTGTCCCCAGGCCCCGGCGATGCGCCGGAGGGCCAGAGAGCAGGTAAGTGAAGGGAGGGAGTGGGGGGGAAGCGCCTTGTAGCCGCTGCCGTGCTTCCAGCCGGCGTTTCCAGAAAAGTGCGCTTCCCAGCGCACTCTGGAAACGCTGGCTTGGCGCAGGTCGGGCGGCGTGAGGGCGGCGCAGCTGCAAAGCTGCACCCCCTGTCCAAATGGCAGCCTGGGGACAGCATTTTTGCTGTCCCCAGGCCACCATATTCCACCTGTGCGGAAAGGGCCTCTCTGTGTGATTGTGTGCAACCAAAACTCATATAAACATATTTAAACTGCAATTTGGTCTCATGTGAATTCTCTGCAGATACGTTTCAAGCCATTTCTGGTATGGCAGAAGATGGCAACAGAGCCTCGAGTTCACTAATTGTTTCAAAGGTAGCAGGAAGGTTGCGGCAGAGCGACATGACTTTATTGGCAAAAAAGCTCATAAAAGCCTCACAACTATGCACTAATTGAGAATTTGTAGAAATCTCAGAAAATGAGGACAAAGACTGAATAATCTGGAACAATTGTGCTGGGCAAGAGTTTGTGGACATGAGAGAGGAGGAAAAGTGATCCCTCTTCGCCCTCTTTGTCACCATCTCATAGGCCTTCATAAATGTCCTATAAGATAATTGTGAATCTTCATCACAAGACTTCCTCCAAATTTGTTCTAGTCATCTGAGTTCCCTTTTCATACAGCATAGCTCCTCTGTATATCAAGGGGCCAGATGTGAATGGGGCCACAGAGGGTGCTGGGGAGCAATCTCCTCAATGGCCTCAGAGTGCCTGGAATTCCAGTCTCTAACTTTGTTCGTCGAGGGTGCCAATGGGCTCAGAATACCACAGACCATTCAGGAAATCAATTGGATCCATACATCTCCATGGGCAGGCAAAAATAGACCTGTCACCTAGACAGGATTGGTGTGGCAGGCCTATCCGGATCCTCAGGGCATAATGGTCAGACCATGTCACTTTGTCCACAGAGGAAAAGACCAAATAAACACCTGAACCAAAGACCAAATCCAGAGTGGGACCCGCTTCAAGTGTGGGGTCAGAATTGATTAAGGAGAAGCTCAGCATGGCCATGGATGACACCAGGTCTGCGGCCACTGAACATGAGGCACAGTCCACATGGACATTAAAGTCCCCCCCCCAATTAATACATCTGGGGAACCACAGTTCCCAATTGGCCACCACCTCCAGGATCTGTGGCAGGCTGTCTGAGGATGTGCTAGGTGACCGGTACACTAGCAAGACAACCAACTTCTCCATGGCCTCCCACACTAAGTTGACACATTCAATGCTATTGAATATAATCAAGCAAGTACCCATTTATAGATACTTAGGAATGATATTCCAACATAAACTGAAATGGTTGGCACAAATTGAGCAAATTAACATACTGACCAAACAAAATACTGCTGTATTCAAGTGCTTCTAAGAACATAAGAACATAAGAACTAGCCTGCTGGATCAGACCAGAGTCCATCTAGTCCAGCATTCTGCTACTCGCTGTGGCCCACCAGGTGCCTTTGGGAGCTCACATGCAGGAGGTGAAAGCAATGGCCTGCTGCTGCTGCTGCTGCTCCTGAGCACCTGGTCTGCTAAGGCATTTGCAATCTGAGATCAAGGAGGATCAAGATTGGTAGCCATAGATTGACTTCTCCTCCATAAATCTGTCCAAGCCCCTTTTAAAGCTATCCAGGTTAGTGGCCATCACCACCTCCTGTGGCAGCATATTGCAAACACCAATCACACGTTGCGTGAAGAAGTGTTTCCTTTTATTAGTCCTAATTCTTCCCCCCAGCATTTTCAATGTATGCCCCCTGGTTCTAGTATTGTGGGAAAGAGAGAAAACTTTCTCTGTCAACATTCTCTACCCCATGCATAATTTTATAGACTTCAATCATATTCCCCCTCAGACGTCTCCTCTCCAAACTAAAGAGTCCCAAACGCTGCAGCCTCTCCTCATAAGGAAGGTGCTCCAGTCCTTCAATCATCCTCGTTGCCCTTCTCTGCACTTTTTCTATCTCTTCGATATCCTTTTTGAGATGTGGCGACCAGAACTGAACACAGTACTCCAAGTGCGGTCGCACCACTGCTTTATATAAGGGCAAGACAATCCTTGCAGTTTTATTATCAACTCCTTTCCTAATTATCCCCAGCATAGAGTTTGCCTTTTTCACAGCTGCCATGCATTGAGTTGACATTCCCATGGAACTATCCACTAAGACGCCCAAATCCCTTTCCTGGTCTGTGACTGAGAGCACTGACCCCTGTAACATGTATGTGAAGTTTGGATTTTTTGCCCCTATGTGCATCACTTTACATTTAGCTACATTGAACTGCATTTGCCATTTCTGAGCCCACTCACCTAATTTATCAAGGTCCGCTTGGAGCTCTTCGCAATCCTTTGTGGTTCTTACCACCCTACATAATTTGGTATCATCTGCAAACTTGGCCACCACACTACCCACCCCTACTTCCAGGTCATTTATGAATAAGTTAAAGAGCACTGGTCCCAAAACGGATCCTTGGGGGACACCACTCCCTACATCTCTCCATTGTGAGAACTTCCCATTTACACCCACCCTTTGTTTCCTGTTCCTCAACCAGTTTTTAATCCATAGGAGGACTTCCCCTCTTATTCCTTCATTGCTGAGTTTTCTCAACAGTCTCTGGTGAGGAACTTTGTCAAAAGCCTTTTGGAAATCCAAGTAGACAATGTCCACTGGTTCCCCCTTATCCACATGTCTGTTTACACACTCAAAGAACTCTAGTAAGTTTGTAAGACAGGACTTGCCTCTGCAAAAGCCATGCTGACTCTTCCTCAGCAGGTCTTGCTTTTCTACATGTTTAATAATTTTATCTTTAATGATAGATTCTACTAATTTACCAGGAACAGATGTCAAACTGACTGGCCTGTAATTTCCTGGGTCCCCCCTAGACCCTTTCTTAAAGATTGGTGTGACATTGGCCATCTTCCAGTCTTCAGGGATGGAGCCTGATTTCAGGGATGATTTCTACTTCACAAAAGGGGGGCAGTTTTTACTCTCTGCAATTAAAATATTTACTACTAAATTACTTCCAAAGTTGCTTTTCAGCACTCCAATATGGTTTAGTGGCCCTCTTCTTCTCTCTGTATACCAATGACTGCATCTCAAACGATCCATCTGTTAAAATACTGAAGTTTGCAGATGATACAACAGTGATTGGTCTCATTCGAGACAACGATGAAACCGCATACAGACGGGAGGTTGAACAACTAGCCTCGTGGTGCCACTGGAACAATCTAGAACTGAACACACTTAAAACCGTAGAAATGGTGGTAGATTTCAGGAGAAACCCTCCCATCCTACCTCCTCTCACAATACTAGACAACACAGTATCAACAGTAGAGACCTTTAAATTTCTAGGCTCCATCATATCTCATGACCTAAAATGGTCACCTAACATCAAAAATGTCATCAAAAAAGCACAACAAAGAATGTTCTTTCTGCGCCAACTCAGGAAGCTCAAACTGCCCAAGGAGCTGCTGATACAGTTCTACAGAGGAATCATTGAGTCTGTCATCTGCACCTCTATAACTGTGTGGTTTGGTTCTGCAACCCAACAAGATCGATACAGACTTCAGAGAATAATTAGAACTGCAGAAAAAACAATTGCTGCTAACCTGCCTTCCATTGAGGACCTGTATACTGCACTGGTCAAAAGGGTTGTGAAAATCTTTACTGACCCCTCCCCCCCTGGTCATAACCTCTTTCAACTCTTACCCTCTAAATGTCGCGACAGAGCGCTGCACACGCAGACAACTAGACATAAGAACAGTTTTTTCCCGAATGCAATCACTCTGTTAAACAAATAATTTCCTCGATAATGTTAAACTATTTATTATATATTTATTATATAATTACTGCACTACTTTTTTCATCATTCTTATTACCCATCTCCTCCCACTTATGACTGTATGACTATAGCCTGTGCTGACATTTCATTTTAATTCATTTTATTTTATGATTTTACATTTTATGGTTTTGTTACTATTGATTGTTTCCTGATTGCTTACTAGACCTATATGACAATCATTAAGTGTTGTACCTTATGATTCTTGACAAATGTATTTTTCTTTTATGTACACTGAGAGCATATGCACCGGAGACAAATTCCTTGTGTGTCCAATCACACTTGGCCAATAAAGATTCTATTCTATCTATTCTATTCTATTCTATTAAGGACCTAGAAACAATTCAATCTAGGTTTTTCGAACTCTACTTGGCCTACCAAATTGTGTAGCATACCATTCCCTATGCCTTAAACTGGACCTAAACTTCATAGTATCTCATATTTGGATGCTCACCTTGCAATTCTGGATACGTCTTCACTTTAGAGTGAAGCCTGGCAGTCTGGTGTGGCAGAGTTTAACTGACTCCTATCACTCTAATTGGGATTCTAAAATACTTAACCAAGTTAAGACCCTAGGTTACTCTTTGGATTTTTTTACAAATCTAGGCGAGGCTCAAATCCTCCCAAATATAAAACAAAGAATATTGAATACTGAAAAACAAATTTTGTCATCTCACACCAGTAGGCCATGCTCACCACTGATCTATGGGATTCCACGGTCACCCCGTGGATCTTTACCAGACTATTTTTCCAACCACACATCCCCAGTTTTAAGACGTGTCTTTATGCAGGCCAGTTTCTAGCTTACATAAGTGACAATAATCCTAACATAAGTTACAACAATACTATCGTTAACTAATGAGTTCCTAACCTAAAAACCAGAACAAAGAAAACCAAATAAGTAAATCGATAAGGACTGTATGGGCTGAAAATTGAAGTTGTCAACAAAAAGAGCTCTCCTTAAAGTTTCAACAGCTGTGATTTATAGGCCCTCCCACCATTAGAGAATCCTGACCCTTGGTGCTCAGGACATTCATTTTTCCAGTGTCCTATTTTCTTACAAGAAGCACACTGATCAGGATCCAAAGGAGGGCATCTCTCTGCACAAGCCGCTATTGTATCTTCTGACCAAAACCCTCTTCCTTGTGACCTACTCCGATAACCGCCCCCTCTTCCCAACATTCCTCTCTCTGGTGCCACTCCCCTTCCTCTTCCTCTTCCCCCTCATCCCTCTTCAATATTATCTTCTTCTTTCCATCTGAACCATCAAGTTTGCTTTTGCCCTTACGTCTTCTTCCTCTCTTGCAATACATATCTTTTAGGCTATTTGTAAAATGGTCATGACCGTTTCATTCCTCAAATGATCTTTCTTTTGAATTTTCCTTCGTATATCTGGCCAGGCTCATCCAACAAAGTCCATTTTAAAGTCGCTGCATTAGCCATGTCATCACAATCCACTTTCGTATAAGTCCTCATGGTGTCTTTCAATAGTTGTAAAAAGATTAATCTCGAATATCTTAGCCACGTTCCCCTACTCCCTCCACTATTCCTCTTATAATAAATGTTCTATAAGTAGCCATACTATCCCTATCTGCTGCCACATTTGGTTGCCAGTGTAGATGAACCTCAGGTGTCATTCTATTTGCTCCCACTGCCTCCAATGCAATGTGATCTCTTATAAAAAGCTGATGCCCTGTGACATGTATCATGCCAACCTCCATAGGAGTAAACAAAGTTGACAAAATGCTCTGCATTTCCTTCCAAGCCCTCAGCCACCATTTTCCACTAATCTTGACTTTCTCATATGCTTTTCCTTGCCTTGCGCATAAATCCTTTTATCATTTTGGTTGCCCTTTTCTGTTTTTTTTCAGAATTCATGTATCTTGATTTTCTGTTTTTTAATGATAAAGGATAAAAATAAATAGTTTCACTTTCCTGCTTTCTCAGATACAGTTCTTGTAAGTGATGAAATCACAGATTTTATTTGATTATCCACTGGTGGCAATGACTTCAGTAAATTTTAAGTTTCATCTGATTACAGGACCAATCTTCACCAGTTGATAATTCTAGTCCACAGAGGCACTGAAGAACCACAAATCAGACAATGGCTAGTTAAGCTCCATTGCGATATATGTAGACTCCATTATTACTCAGAACAAAACACTGACTTCTCAATATTTACTCCATACTTCTATTTTGCTAAAGGCTTTCAGGCCCCATTGTGCACAATTAGCACTGGAAGATTTAATTCCATTTACCTTTTTATTATTATAAAAAACCCACCTATGTTTAACTTCCAATTGTTTTATTACAAATGTGTACCTCAAAATTAATCTGCCTCAATCATCTTCCAATAATTTATCTCAACATCTGCTAAAGTCACAAATTTTGCTCCGGTGATATAACAGGAAAGCAATTAAATCTGAATATAAAACATTTGCAGACTACTGGGTTATTATTACTTCCATAAACATAAGCTCAGCTTTTTTCTTTTCTTTCTTAAAGTATAAAAAATAGCAATGGGAATGATTTCATGGCTCGAATTTTACACTATTCATGGGGCAAATATTCAATATTGCATTTCTATTCCATTTAATTGAATATAGAAAGGAAAAAAAAATCTTTGTCAAGACTGGCAACTGGCAGGAGATTCACCTGAGGGAAGGTCTAGCCAGTGATGTTGCAACAGCACTGTTGAATGGTGATATCACCTCCAGCACTTTCAAGAAGTGATGTCATAGCATAGGTTTACTATGGAGTTATACTTACCTGGCAGGGGAGACACCATGATCACGAGTTATGAGTAAATTACTCAATGATGTGATTTCTGGGTTGTTCTGGAAATGGCATAAAGTGTCACCATGGTTCCAGCCATTTTCCATTTTCCTCACATTTTCCCCTCCCACTGCTCAGTTGATCAGCAACAGAAAGTGTTGTTGATGGGCAGAATTGTGCCTTGCTAAGCACAGCTAAGGCATAATTGGTAAAAGTATACACACTGGCAGTTATACAAATAGCCATTTTTAATACATCCTCACAGGCAATGCTGCTCAATATATTGACAGTACACTTACTGAACTATACATACTGTGGGTCTGTACTATACAGATGCCGGCAGGGCTCCTACAGTTTGTTTCTATATGTTGCAGAATCACCAATGTGAGAAAGAAGCATTCATTACAAAGAATAGACACAATTAAGGTGTGCATTGTTTTCTTTTAAATAAGGCAGGCATATGTAGTTGATGAATTGGTTAGAATAATTGATGAAAACCTTTCCAATGATTAAAGCAATTGTAGCAGTTGTATAGTAATAATAGCTTTTTCATCTACATGTATGTAGAAAATCTTTGGGTAGTAAGGTACCACCCTAGAAGAGGTGGATCCCATTGCTCTGCTCAGTTAATTTTGAAGCTGTTCTCCAACCAAAGGAGCCTTCCTTGCATGGTAAGTGGCTCTTCTGCCAGAAGTTACTGCAGGAAGAGCTTTAGGAAGAAAAGTTACTTGTTTGGAGGAAAGCTTTACATTTTGCTTGTGGGAGTGACAACATACAAGCTGGTATTTCCCCATCTATGTCACCCAGAAAAGTGTGCCTCTTCTATGATCAAATGTGCTATGACCCATGTAGGAATAACCTAAAAACATTTTTTTTGCTGTGGTACTAAATAAACTTAGATTTAATCAATTAGTCATATTCACTGATCCATTGATCAAGAATTATTTAACATGACTAAGTAAAATGAGCACTGTTCATTTATTAGTAGATGAGGCTCACTGGCATCATGCTAATACCTGTATGTCAGTTCCAGAGCATCCCAAAAGTGACATAAGCTTTCCTTTATTCTTCAGAAACCTGAGATTTTTTTCATTACTCTAGGTGAGCATGATAGTTTACGTGCACTAAACAGGTTTATGTTGCATTGTGAGAACATAAGAACATAAGAACAAGCCAGCTGGATCAGACCAAAGTCCATCTAGTCCAGCTCTCTGCTACTCGCAGTGGCCCACCAGGTGCCTTTGGGAGCTCACATGTAGGATGTGAACGCAATGGCCTTCTGCGGCTGTTGCTCCCAATCACCTGGTCTGTTAAGGCATTTGCAATCTCAGATCAAGGAGGATCAAGATTGGTAGCCATAAATCGACTTCTCCTCCATAAATCTGTCCAAGCCCCTTTTAAAGCTATCCAGGTTAGTGGCCATCACCACCTCCTGTGGCAGCATATTCCAAACACCAATCACACGTTGCGTGAAAAAGTGTTTCCTTTTATTAGTCCTAATTCTTCCCCCCAGCATTTTCAATGAATGTCCCCTGGTTCTAGTATTGTGAGAAAGAGAGAAAAATTTCTCTCTGTCAACATTTTCTACCCCATGCATAATTTTGTAGACTTCAATCATATCCCTCCTCAGCCACCTCCTCTCCAAACTAAAGAGTCCCAAACGCTGCAGCCTCTCCTCATAAGGAAGGTGCTCCAGTCCCTCAATCATCCTCGTTGCCCTTCTCTGCACTTTTTCTATCTCCTCAATATCCTTTTTGAGATGCGGCGACCAGAACTGGACACAGTACTCCAAGTGCGGTCGCACCACTGCTTTATATAAGGGCATGACAATCTTTGCAGTTTTATTATCAATTCCTTTTCTAATGATCCCCAGCATAGAGTTTGCCCTTTTCACAGCTGCCATGCATTGAGTTGACATTCCCATGGAACTATCAACTAAGACGCCTAAATCCCTTTCCTGGTCTGTGACTGATAGCACTGACCCCTGTAGCGTGTATGTGAAGTTTGGATTTTTTGCCCCTAAGTGCATCACTTTACATTTTGCTACATTGAACTGCATTTGCCATTTCTGGAGCCCACTCATCTAATTTATCAAGGTCCGCTTGGAGCTCTTCGCAATCCTTTGTGGTTCTCACCACCCTACATAATTTGGTATCATCTGCAAACTTGGCCACCACGCTACCCACCCCTACTTCCAGGTCATTTATGAATAGGTTAAAGAGCACTGGTCCCAAAACGGATCCTTGGGGGGACACCACTCCTGACATCTCTCCATTGTGAGAACTTCCCATTTACACCCACTCTTTGCTTCCTGTTTCAACCAGTTTTAATCCATAGGAGGACTTCCCCTTATTCCTTCATTGCTGAGTTTTCTCAACAGTCTCTGGTGAGGAACTTTGTCAAAAGCCTTTTGGAAATCCAAGTAGACAATGTCCACCGGTTCACCCCTGTCCACATGCCTGTTTACACCCTCAAAGAACTCTAGTAAGTTTGTAAGACAGGATTTGCCTCTGCAAAAGCCATGCTGACTCTTTCTCAACAGGTCTTGCTTTTCTACATGTTTTATAATGTTATCTTTAATGATAGATTCTACTAATTTACCAGGAACAGATGTCAAACTGACTGGCCTGTAATTTCCCGGGTCCCCCCTAGATCCTTTCTTAAAGATTGGTGTGACATTGGCCATCTTCCAGTCTTCAGGGATGGAGCCTGATTTCAGGGATAAGTTGCATATTAAAGTGAGAAGATCAGCAATTTCATGCTTGAGCTCTTTAAGAACTCTTGGGTGAATGCAATCTGGGCCAGGGGATTTGGTAACATTTAGTTTATCAATGGCTGCCAGTACTTCTTCCTTGTCTATCACTATCTTCGCTAGTTCCTCGGATTCACCTCCTAAGAAGCTTGGTTCAGGTGCAGGAATGTTCCTCACCTCCTCTTGGGTGAAGACAAATGCAAAGAATTCATTCAGCTTCTCTGCAATCTCCCTGCCATCTTTTAGCACACCCTTTGTTCCTTTGTCATCTAACGGGCCTACCGCTTCCCTTGCTGGCTTCCTGCTTTTGATGTACTTGAAGAACTGTTTGTTGCTGGTCTTGATGTTCGCAGCCATGTGTTCCTCATAATCCTTTTTTGCCTCCCTTACAGCTAACTTGCTTCTCTTTTGCCACCATTTGTGTTCCCTCTCATATTCTTCATCAGCCAAACTGGACTTCCATTTTCTAAAAGACATTTTCTTTTTTCTGATCATTTCCTCAACCTCTCTTGTTAACCATGGTGGCTTTCTTTTGGACTGGGTGCTGCCTTTTCTAACCTGTGGAACACATTCCAGCTGAGCTTTTATTACTGTGTTTTTAAATAACCTCCAAGCATCCTGGACAGTTTTGACTCTCTTTGATTTTCTCCTTTCAGCTTCCTGCGCACTACCCCCTCATCTTTGAGAAATTTCCCTTTCTGAAGGCGAATGTAACTACATTAGTAGTTGCCACTTGTTCGCATGCTGAGATACTGAATCTGACAGCATTGTGGTCGCTGTTCCCTATCGGCTCAACAACACTGACTTCCTGCACCAGGTCCTGGGTCCCACATAGAATTAAATCTAGGATCACCTCTCCCCTGGTTGGTTCCACAACCATCTGCTCTAAGCCACAGTCATTTAGCATATCCAGGAATGCTCTCTCCTTACTATGACCTGAACATGCATTTTTCCAGTTTATATGGGGATAGTTAAAATCACCCATTACCACTACACTTTTGTTTTTGTTGGCCTCTCTAATTTCTTTTTCCATCTCAGAATCCTCTTGTGCACTTTGGTCAGGGGGACGATAATATATTCCTAATATTAAACTGTCCTTCACACCTGGTATTGATATCCACAGTGATTCTGTAGGGGAACCAGCTCCCCTTGCATTGTCTATTTTATGTGATACTATGCTCTCTTTGATGTAAAGGGCAACTCCACCCCCAATGCGCCCTGTCCTATCTTTCCTATAGAGCCTGTAGCCTGGTATAACAGCATCCCACTGGTTCTCCTCATTCCACCATGTCTCTGTAATGTGTCTCAAGTATACCTCATGTAGCCTCTTAAGAGGAGGTTCACACCCTCTGAACTGGCTACAACTAATGACCAATGACTTTGCAGTCCTGAGCAGGCACCAAAGCAGGAAGTCTACTCAGCCTTTAGTGGACTCCTGTATTATGCGGTGGACTGTATGAGTTCACTATGCCACATAATGTGTGCCCCCAAATTAGCAAGTGTAAACTCAACATTTTACAAGTGCCAAATATATCTGCATTACTCTTTCAACCCGCTACTACCACAGACATTCAGTTTGCAGCAAGAACAAACAGTACCAAATATGTGTGTGTGCTTTTTAAAAATTCCAAAGCCATCTTTCTTCCCTGATACTAAAGCTGAAGAGACTGCACAGCACACACTGAATTAGTTAAATGTAAATAAATGAAACATCCCTTTTATTCCATCAGCCTGACTTTCAAGGCATTTCTTCAATAGCTGATAGGGTGGTTAATGAACTCTGGTATCACACTGATGAGGCCATTACAATATTCTTGTAAATGCCACTGCAGTTTTCCAGTGCAAGTGTTTCTTGTTACCCATCAGGAATAGCAGATAGTAATTCAAATTAGTCCTACTGCATAATGAGATCCTTTTATGTTATATGCACTGTGTTATGAGTACGTAACCATCAAATCAAGCCTGTTTGACAATATTATGCTGAGTAATTCCACCCACCCTTAGCAAGAGAAGCTGAAATTCTTATCAAATGTAGGTTGTTGTCCTATTGTTCACAAATAGGGTTGCCATCCTCCAGGCAGTGGTTTGGACTTCTCCCAGAATTGATACTGATCTCTACATTACAGAGATCAGTAGGCTTGAACAATACCAAAAATATTAGGTTAAATTTGGATTTGGCTTTATTCAGGTGTAAAATTATTTGTATACCCGAATAAGCCAAATTTCATATTCAGTATACCAAATGTATTTGGGTCTGTCTAATTTTTTTGGTATTTTTGGTGTTTTTTTCAGGATTCAGCCTGTAGGGGCGTAATTTTAAAGTTATTGGCACCAAAATTTCAGGATACCTTCTGGAGACTCCTGATGATACCACCCATGTTTGGTGAAGTTTGGTTCAGGGGTCCGAAGGTATGGAACCCCAAAAGGGGTGTCCCATTCCACAATGTTTCCAATGGGTGCTTACAGGACATGGGGCTACCCCTTTGAGGATCCATAACTTTGTGCCCCCTGAACCAAGCTTCATCAAACTTGGGTAGTATCATCAGGGGAATCTCTGGACGATACCCTGAAATTGTGATGCCACTACTTTTGAAAATGTGCACCCCTCCCGACACCCCTTTCCTTAAGATTCCCCATTGACTGCAATGGAGCACAGAATCTCCCAGCTATTCAGCAAGTTCTATGGTGGGAAAATTATGGTACTTTTTCCCACCATAGACTTAAATGGGCCTTGGTGTTATGCCTAGCTGGCTCTGTGCTGGAGATTTTACTGGGGGGTCTTGCTGTGAGTAGGAGCACCTATTTCTTGCAGGGCTGCTGATGTGTCTTCTGAAAAGAACCAGCTAACTTTGCTGAAGTTTGGATGGCTGGGCACTGATTTTGTGGGCAGTGGGCACCAACTTCACCTTCAATTGGGTGCCTTTCCCAAGCAAACTTCTGCAAAGTTGGCTAGTTCCTTTCAGGAGATTCACCAGCAGTCCTGTGGGAAATAAGTGCATTTACCCAGAGCAAGACCCCCACCACAGTCCCCCTATTGAAATCTCTACCACAGAACCAGCTGGGCATAACACCAAGCCTCACTCCATCCCACACCTCCCACTGCTTCAAATGGAGGGGGAAAGGTGGCATTTTTCTCTCCAGAAGAACAGAGGTAGAATACACCCCCCTTCCGTAATGCCTTCTACACCCTCAGCAAAAATTCCACCTCTTTCCATTGTACAGCAACAACACCTAATGAACTATGTACATCAAGCCAAGTGGCAGGTTTGCCAACCCTGAGACTCCTGCCAAACTGTCCACAGCACTACACCACAGCAACAGAAACACAGCCTTCCCCAAACCTCTGTAAGCAAGACCAACCAGGGAAACAAACAGAAAGAAATGACAAGCAGAAATCACTTCTAAGGAAAAATATAAAATTACAAGATAAGCTCCTACATTCCTGCTGGGTGACTTTGGGCTATTCAGAGTTGTCTCAAAAATCTCTCAACCCCACCTAGCTCACAAGGTGTTTGTTGTGGGGAGAGGAAGGGGAGGGAGCTTGTAAACCACCTTGAGTCTCCATACAGGAGTGAAAAGCAGGATATAAATCCAATCTCCTCTTAAACAGGTTGGAATGAGAGCAATTTAACAACAGTTTCAGTACACCAGAAATAACCACATTTGGGGGGGGGGGGTTCTCTGGTGTTTTTTTGCTGCTGTTGTTTAAACAAAGCCGTTTCCTGCCACCAAATCCCATGCAGGGGGGAATTCTGTTGGGGGTGGTGGTGGTTGTTCGTTGGTTTAAACAAAACCACTTGCCGCCAAATTATTTTTTGGAGGGGGGGGGATCTCTGTTTTTTTATTTTGTTGAAATAAAGTTGCTTGCTGCCAACGAATCCCACAGGGGGGATTCTCTGAATAGGACCGAATAGGCCACAATTTGACCATTTTACCCAAATCACCAAACCTAGGGATCAGTTCCTCTGAAGGAAGTGACAGCTTCAGAGGTTGGGCTCTATGATGGGCTCTATGGAATTGCACCCCTGCTGACTATCCCCTCCCCTAACTCCTTTGTCTCCAGGCACTTCCTCCATATTTCCAGGACTTTTCAAAATTGAAGTTGGCAGCCCTCTTCACAAATAAACCTATGCAAAATATATTGTTGATTACTTTCACAGCTGGAATCAATTGGCTGTTGTGGGATTGCAGGGTTTCCAGGCTGTGTGGCTGTGGTCTGGTAGTTTTAGCTGCTAATGTTTTGACTGCATCTAAGGCTGGCATCTTTAGAAGCATGTCACAGGCTTATTGAGAAGTGAGTCCCATTGGATTTAATGCTGTTTAGTTAGAGTTGCACCCTCCAGGTGAAGCCTGAAGAAATCCTACAATTACAACTGACTTCAGAGATCAGTTCTCCTGAAGAAAGTGGTTGCTTTGGAGGGTGAACTGTATGACCAGTGTGGTCTTTCTCCCCAAAATCTCCCCTCCCCAGATGCTATCCTCAAGACTGCAGGAATTTCATAGCCTGAAGTGGACAATCCCACTTACTCCTAAAAATGTATCTATAGGATTACACTCTTTGTTTCTTAACCAATTTTTTCGACTCTGTGATGTTATTATGGTGCACATTCAGATTAGGGGTGCCAGCCTCCAGGTGGAACCTGGGATCCTCCAGAATTACAGCTCATCTCCATCTCCAGAACACAGTTCAATTTCCCTAGAAAGAACAGATGCCTTGGAAGACCAGCTCTATGGTATTGTATTCTGCTGAGGTCCCTGTCATTCTCAATTGCCACCCCCAAATCTCCAGGAGTTTTCCACTCTGGAGTCAGCAACCCTGCAACCCCCCAATACTGCTGCTGCTGCTGCTACTGCTTCTACTAACTTGGCACACTAAAGGGAAAATGATAGCCAGAAACAGCAGAAAGAGTCTCCTGAATTTGACATAATGATTTGAATTAACCAGCTAGTTTTTGAGCTGCAGGGTCCTAGTATAAAAAAAAAAACATTCCAAACATTAAATATATTCTCCTGGCTCCTTTTTCTAGCCCACTTGTTTACATCCAAATGTGCTCCAGTCTATTATCTCACAGAATGACTCTTTGATTAATAACTTCCCCAAAGAAGCAAAGTGGTAAATCTTTCCCATTTCACTTGCATAAGAAATGGTGCCCATGCCGGGGTAACGGGATATGGATGGAGTCCTTTAATGATGCTGACTGAAATATAAACCTGGAAGCAAAAATTAGATTTACACTTAACTTTTTAAGTCCCGTTCTATAAGTAATTAATTTTATAGATTTCTTTTGGTCTGGAAGCCCATTAATGGACATCCTTACTTTTCACTCTGAAGACAATATTGAGTTAGATGTTAAATAGTGAGCAGATTTTTTAAAAGCCTACAGAAAAGCACAGAGTTAACAGAGTGTGCTCTCGACCATTCATCAGCTGTCAGGATGCAGTGATCTGGTGGTGAAATCAATAGAAATGCCACCGGAAACAAAGAATTACCCCTGTTGGAATCTCTAACCTGAATATGTCATCATTCAGATGTTTACACATATTTGGTAGTTAATATGGCTCTGTGCTTGCAAGCTCTGACAGTTCCTTCCTTCCTTCTTTTTCAATCTTTTCATTTAAAGCATTTACCACAACAGATTGCCTTTATTGTGAGAAACTTTCTATATGTACTATATGAAACTGTCTATATGTACTGCTGTACTGTTACAGGTTTCCTCCTCTTTATGAATCTTGCTATACACTGAGATATGTATAGGATAGCTAGTATTTGTTGTGACCGTGTGTGATGTTATCACGGTTATGGCACAGGTCAAAATTCTTCTAGTTATTACATTCCCCGCTCCTTTGAAGGAGCTGAGGGTGGCAGGCATTGTCTCTTGAGCACTTGAGCGTCAGAGTCCCTTCAACAGAGTCAAAGGTCCTTTCCATTTCAACTCATATCACATCAGATATGACTCTTGAAAGCTCATACTCTGAAAGTCTTGTTGGTGTCTCAGGTGCTACTAAACTCAAACTGATCTGTTCTATGCATTTGGTGTCTCCATAGATATGCATCTGACCTATCCCTTTTCCACATGCCAGGATATAGATGAGCATGTTGTGATGCTGTCAGACATTCCTGATTATCCAAGGCACTCCTGTAAAGTCCAGCAGTTTCCTAACATGCAGGCTACTCCTCTAGATGGTTAAGATCATTGGTTCATAGTATTGCTCTCCCTACAACAGATACTTTCTAAGGTAGGTGGTGCTGAGAGAGTTCTAAGAGAATTGTGACTTGTCCAAGATCACCCAGCAGGCTTCATGTGTATGAGTTCTGAGAGAATTGTGCAAAAGTGAGGAAAATAACCTGGTTCACCAGATTAGAGTTTGCTGCTTTTAGCCACTACACCACACTGGACTTCCATTTCTCCTAAACTCTATGATATTCTATAAAGTCTGCCCTCCAAAGCTGCCATTTCTTCTAGAGCAACTGATCTCTGCAATCTGGGCATAGTTGTAATGTTGGGAGAACTCCAGGCCCCACCTTGAGATTGGTAATCATGTTGACTACAGGGAGCAACAAGGTACATCGAAGCATGCCTGCCTGAGGTACAGAATGGGAAGGAGAGCCAAGCTGCATTGGAATTCTCTCCATGTGATCAAGAAGGGAGTCTTTAATCTTTTGCTTTGCTTGGTTTTATGATTGCTCTGCCGTTTGATTTCATTATATTGATTTTATCACAAATTACTATGAACAGTGTCTTCCTCCCCAACCCAAACAAATAAATTAATAAAACCAAACATAAAGCCTTAGGTTTGTCAATGTACCCTTTTCCCTAGTGGAATAAGCTGCCTAGACTAAATGGTGAAATATGCTTACATGTCAGGAGCAAATCTCTCTTTCTGATTATCCTTCATTACAGTTGATGAGGCTCAGTTTTATACTTAACATTGTTTTTAAAACATCTCTCTTTCAAATGGGAGATTGAGCTCATGGCACATTCTCACTAGAATTATTCAGTGATGCAGAAGCCCAATAAAGTTGCATCTGGGGGGGGGGGTGAGGGGAGAGACAGATTAATCAAAACTGAAATTGAGCCAGCTGGAAACAGCCTGTTTGTTTTGTTTTTTTAAAAAAAAATAAAATCAGAAATGTGTTTTTCTTGGTGTGAGAGCAATTGGAATGTCTGAGTTAAACCTGCCATATAGGTAGTTCTAGGAAAGATAATGTGAGTTGACAAATGGAGAAATTGGGGTAGCATATTTTTGAAAAATCAAAGATGGTTATATTATTTTGGAATGTGCTCCCACAAGAGGTGGTGATGGCCACTAACCTGGATAGCTTTAAAAGGGGCTTGGACACATTTATGGAGAAGTTGATCTGTGGCTACCAATCTTGATACTCCTTGATCTGAGGCCATTTCCGCACGAAAGCGGAAGCGGAATCCGCACGGACGGTCCTAGAAAGAGCCGGGCAGCCGGCGCCGCAGAGCGCCGGCGCCCGGCTGACCCAGCGTGTCCCCAGGCCTCCGGCGCGTCGCCGAGGCCTGGGGACACGCCCCCTGGCCCTGCGCGCCTGCTCCAGGGAGAAAGGGGGGAAGCGCCGGGAAGCACTGGGGAAACACCGGTGTGGGGACGGGCGGGCGGCGCGAGGGTGGCGCGGCTGCAAAGCAGCTGTGCCCCCTGTGCGAATGGCGGCCTGGGGACGGCGTTTTTGCCATCCCCAGGCCGCCATTAAATGCCTGCGCGGAAACGGCCTGAGATTGCAAATGCCTTAGCAGATCAGGTGCTCGGGAGCAGCAGCAGCAGAAGGCCATTGCTTTCACATCTTGCATGTGAGCTCCCAAAGGCACCTGGTGGGCCACTGTGAGTAGCAGAGTGCTGGACAAGATGGACTCTGGTCTGATCCAGCAGGCTCTTTCTTATGTTCTTATGTTCTTATCCCCAGCAATTTTGCTCTGCCCATGGATTACAGAATCCATGGGCAGAGCAAGCTCTTCCAGCCCGCCCCCCCTGCAAGCTTGCTTTTCCCATAGATCACAGGATTCATGGGCAGAGCAAGCTGTCTCAGCCCCCCCCCCCAGCCTCTTTGAAATGGCCTGGTGCAAAAAAATCGTTGTTTGGTCATGGTGGGGGAGGGCAATCACCTACCCCCCCACCTCCACAAAACTCAGATTTTGCCCTGGGCTCCATTTTTCCTAGCTACACCTTTGTTCCCTCATGCCATTTTTATGAAACAAAGCATGGGGGAGTTATTTACCAGTACCACATTTTGGAATGCCAACCCTATTCATTAAAAACATACTTTATAGTTTGGCCCTTTATCTGCCCATATGCAGGACACACTTCTTTTCAGTAGTGGCACTGGCTCCTTGGACAATTTTACCAGGAGGAGTGAGGAGGGATCCTCTTTTGACACTGGCCATAGGGCCTTCTTATGCAGACAGGCTTTTAATAGTAGTAGTCGAAGTATGTGGAGGTTGTGAAGCCCTTGAGCTGATGTGAAGTGAATTGTTGGTGTTTAACCTTTTTACTGACTTTGGCTAGTATTGCCCACTACCTTTCTTTTATAACAAGATAGATGGGTGTTGGTCTGGGTTCTACCTTAGGATCCATGCTTACTACCTCCATCATGTCAAGGTTCCTTTCTCCCACCTGGGCCAGCCACAGATAAGGCAGAGCAGCTGGAGCTGTGCTGTTTTAGTTCTTACCTGTCCTGTGTGTGTAGCTCTCTCTTTCTGGCTTTCTATTCATCTCCTTTCCTGACTGGGCCTTTCCTCTCTTTTTTATTCCCTACCAAGACTCCACCTCCATTGTTCCTTCTTAAGGTTGCATTTGTTCCTCCTTAAGGTTGCATGTATCTTTAGCATTTCCTATGAATCTTCTTGCTCACCTGGTCCCACCCTCCCTATAGATGGACTTGGGCACTCCCTTGGATTCCTGGGTTACTCAAATGGTTCTCTGTCTGTGCTGCCTCTCCTTGCTGCCTCCTCAGCTCTGAGTAGGAGCACAGGTAGTATGCTCCACTGTCATTGGAGCTGGGTTTTTGCTGGAGGCCTGGGTAGCCACCAGGGTGGGTGTCTTCATGATATGCCTGCTGTTGGCCCTCCTCACTGCCTCCTGGACCTTTCTTCCCTCAGACATTTAGTTGCGCTGCCACCAGGTGGATAACCTGTTCCCAAGTTGATGAGGCAGTGGCTGTATGCAGGCTTCTCAGGCAGGTGGTGTGGCTTGTTCCCTGCTCCCTAGCCTACAGTCACATGAGTCTGTATGACAGTTGTCTAGGGCCAAGACTAACTGGGTTGCACCTGTTCAGGCCAGATCTGGACACTGGAATTAAAATGTTTAGGAATAAGTAATGCTGACTTGTTATTGTATTCCACTGAAGTTGGCGTCACTGTCAAAATATTTCTGCATGTAACATCTTGATCTTCCAAATGCTTTTAGAGACTTGCTTAACAAGCTTCATTGTCTAAGGGTGAAGTGGCCAATTATAGGCTAGTCTCCAATTTACCCTTTCTGGGGAAGATAATAGAGCATGTGGTGGTGAAACAGCTCTGGGGGTTCTTCAACAACATATTTGCCCTGATCTATTTCCTCTGGGTTTAAGATCTGAGTTCAGTACTAAAATGGCTTCAGTTGCACTGGTGGGTTTTGTTAAAATATTTGGCATCTCTTGTATAAGTTATTGCTGGAGCAAGATATTTGCACCATTTGGTTTGCTGTATGTTAAAGCAGGGCAGGTGAGCAGTTAATTGGTGATTGAGGGTCACCTTCATTGTCTGCATATTATGGTATAGCTTTGTATGCTCCTCCCTCCTCCTTCCTTTCTTTTTACTCTCCTCCTTGTCCTTATGCTGTATTGTTGAATTCTGCTGTTTTCCTTGTTTGATTATTGTGTAAGCTAGTCTGCTTGCCAGTGCTTTTTGGCACATGACTATTTTGTCTTCCTCTTTTGTTAAGTATGTTTTGTAGCCTAACTTTTTATATTCAGAATTTTATTAAAGAATATATATATATATATAAAAACTCTGCTGCATTTCTCTCTGCTGGGAACTGGATAATTTCAGCTATTCTATCAGGTCTTTGTTTAAAAGGGGCCAACATCTCTCTTGTTGATATTGTTTGGTCATGGGCCTTTGTTTCAGTTGACAACAGGAATATATAGTTGTATTGGAAGAATGGCTTTGTGATGTCTCCTCTCTTTCTATTATGATTTTTCTATGATGTTTGTTTGCACTGCTGTTTTACAAACTTAGTATCAGATGCTGGAAAAAACGGACTGTAATTAGAGGGAGCCAAAGAATGTTTGTCCAGTCAAGCAGAGAGAGGGCATCTTTGCCACAAAATGTTTCCATTTTCTACAGAGATGTTATAGAAGGGAAAGATATTAAGATTGGGAAGCCCATTAGCAATTCAACTGCATTTTAGCCACTGTCCTTGTAACCTCAGAGCTCTGTCTTATTTTACTGAAACATTTACAGCCACCATTATATTTTGCAGTTACAGTGAAGTGTGGCAGAAAATAGCTGTTCAAAAATGTATTTGAGTAATGAAGTTTCAGCCATTATTTGAAAGGCTGTTGTTATTTTAGTAAATATTTAATCTTCCTACCAGCATGAATTCCTAATTAAACTAATGAATTCCTAATATTGTTCTTGGACATTCCTAATTGCTCCTTAAAGGTACTGTAAATCTAGAAAGGTAATATGTAATGAATGAGGGGAGTGTTTGATTAGGCTTCATGAACTGTACCTAGTAAAATATATTTTCAGATCAATTCATATGATCACCATATCCTCTCATGTACTGATTTTTTCCAGTTATTCCATCCAGATGAAATCTTTATAATGGTCCAACATATCCCTGCATACTGCCGCCAACAGTAATATACAAATTTTCCCTAGCTCAAATCAAATTTGATCACAATTATGAGTGGTATCCTTGAACTTACAAAAAAGTTTGCATCTTATCAAGTATTTACAATTGTTTTAAATTAGATCACAAATATTTTGTGCATGCATATTCTTATTGGAGTTTTATGGGAAGAGTTTGTGTTTCCTAAGTAACCATCCAATGCTCTTTGTACTTCCTGGGTCACAATGGCAGGTATCTCACCGTATAATTCCTCAAAACAAAGTTTCATTTTGTGGAAGTGACTGTGGAAGTGATTTCTACTGATTTTCCATCCTCCTGAAGATCTCTACTTCCTTCCTATGCTTTTTCATGTGGGGCTGCTGACATCCAAAGAAAAAAAAATCCAGAAGACTGAGTAGGCCGAAGTAGGAGGGCTGCAGCTAAGCAGATGCTTAAAGCTTCTCGTAAGCACACTTATCTCTGAATCAGTCCAGAACACTGCCATCTATAAATAGTGACTGTTAAGACCTTTCATAAATCTCCAGACTTTACTACCTACTAGATTTGCAAAAGCAGTGGGCCGAGAAGAGGTCTAGTCCTGGAAGATCAGTCTGCCAACTATAGATTGGCAGATGGTGGGGGGGGGGGAGGGAGATTTGGAGATGACACATTGGGAAAGGAGGAGTTTGAGGAAGAACTTCAAAAGTTATGATGTCATAGGCCCCTTTTGCACAGCAAATGTGTAATGGGTTGCAGTCAGGATAAAGGAACCCATTCTTTTGTCTTTGTGTTCACATGCATCTGTGAAGATTGGAGCCCACAGATACAATCCAGGTTGCTGTTGCGCCTTCGCACAGAGACATGTCTATTTTTTTTGTTTACTTCCCACCAAAGCATAGCTGTGCAGACATGTACAAATGAACCCCCACAGCTATTCTGCTGTCTCATGAAATGACCATCTGCATCTGCGGAGCTACTCAGATGTAAGCCACAAAGGGTTTTTTTAAAAAAAAATAAGGAAAAGGGAGATGAATAAAGTGCCTTCTGCTCAGCCATTCACTCGGGATTTTTGAAAAGTCGCGCTAGTTTAGCGACTTCGAAAAAAACTGGTTTGGGGTAAATAACATGGGACAGACTCATTATAGGGGCAGGATCTGTGCAAAGTTCCCCCTATACCCATGTTTATTGGCCCTTGTGGAACAGGCAATAGACCATCCATTTTTTGACTGTGGGTAGCAGCATTCTGTAATCCTAAGTGAATGGCATAATGATCAATCTTGGTGTTTTCTATCACTCAAAATAAGGATATTTGGACTTAATTCACTGAGTCACTCATTGACAGAGATGTCTTAATTTTTAAAGTATTTCCACAGCTGGTAGAGAGCAGAAAGTTCTTAGTCTTTTCAAACCAGGGAAATCTGAAAGTAAACATATTTTAATGTAGATTCAAGTCCAGTAGTACCTTAGAGGTCAAAAAATTTGGGTTATGAGCTTTTGAGAGTCAGCTGCATCTGAAAAAGTGAGCTTTGGCTAATTTTTCATGGTCAAAATGTCCCGTGGTAGATCCAGGAATGTACCTACCGCGGCACTTTTTGCCCTGCTTTTGTCTTCACTGCTCCCCGGCTCTTCCTGGGATTTGAGGCAGGGCTGGCACATTATGCCCCAACTGCTTCTCCACTTGCACCACAAGCTCTTCCTCAATGTCTTCCACGCATGCGCGGACAGCCTCCGTTTCCTGTGCTCTGATTAGCTAAATCTCCCCCCCATTCCCCCCACTCACTTTCACTATTTTAGTTTTAAATGACTCTGAACACAAAACAGGCGCTGAGAATCGGTGCCCTCGCCCCCCTCTGTTTAAAATCCTTGTGTGCGAGAGAGAATCACCGCCATCTCATTCGTGGCACCTGCACATGCCGCTTTTCTGTCTAAAAACCAAGGTTTCTCCCTCCATGTTTTTTCCACTATGGTGGGGGGGGGGAGGGAGTCAATTCTCAGTGCCTGTTCATTGGTGGGGCAGGCCAGAGTGGCAAAGCAGAAAAAAATGGCCCTGGTTCTGCTGCCGTGGAGTTTTTCACGGCAACGGAAGCCACCAGAGCAACAAAGGGGCATTTCAAAAGAACTTCAAATTTGGCATTTTTTGAAATTCATGAAGCAAAGCCAATGCTGTGGGGTGGTGCCAGGGCAACAATGTGGCAGACATGCTGCAGCACTAGGAGCTGTGCCAGACAAGCTGCAGCACTGGGAGCCGTGAAGAACTCTTGGTTGCCAGGAGTATTCTCCATGCTAACAATGGGACATTTTTACAGTGAAAAATCAGTCTTTGACTCTTGAACGCTTATACTCCAAAAATCTTGTTTGTCTTTAAGGTGCTACCAACTCCAGACCAACACAGCAACCCTCTGAAATTATAGTTAAGTCTGACTGTCTTAATTTATCCTGCACCAGTCTCAGATTGGAGGGTGACAATCAGGAACAAGCTGGTACAATCAGGAACAAGAGTCTGACAAGCTTGTACAATCAGGAACAAGTGTGTGAAATTTGGACAAGTCATATATGCAATGGCCAGGGATGATGCAAATGTCAAAAATGGGATCAGCATTTGATTTTACCATGATTAAACTGATATTTACTTGCTAGTTGAGCTCCTCAAAGTTTTTGCTTGAAGTTCATGAATGGGTGCAAGCCTTCATATTTTGCAGCAGTCAACCTAGCTGCTGTCCATACAGCAGCTTCCACAAGTTTTTATGGAAAAGATTGTGCAGGGTCACACCTTGAAAAATAGACTGCATTTGTAATTTATCTAATACCAGTAAAGACATTTACCACACGAGCTCATGGTTGGGTCATTAAAACAAAATGATGTACTTTTTGACTAGAGGTCACTCATGGTTTCCCCCTCTTTGCACAGTCAAGATGCATCTTTTAAATGATCAGCAGTGGATCAGAAAACCCTACAATTCCCAGGAAGCAGTGTGATAGTGGCCATATGCAGATTATTCCTGATCCAGGAAGTTTGCCTTCCTTTGCCATTAAAGGACATCCATAAATGAAGGGAGAAATTCACAACTGTATGTTACCTATGAAATATAAATTTTAAAGATTGTGGTGAACAATAGAATGTGAGAAAAGATGGTGGTGAATGAGGAGGGGGCAGAATCAATGGGAAATTAATAAGAATGTGCCTGCGTAATTGCCTTATTTGACCATCAAACATATGTGGATCTTTCCATGACAAATGAACAATTGTCTGAATGTTCAGCAATACTGATTACAATTTATGGATAAATTATGAACCGAACTAGCAAGTGAAGGAGCATCCCTGGTGATAGTAATGATAGGTACAGATGCTATTGCTTCACACACTTTGAAAATACTTTAATTAGGGATGCAGAATTTACAGTGGTAATCAGAACAATATCTACACTTCCACTGTTTCAAGCAGTATTTATGAGAAAACCATGGATATGACAGTATGCATCACTGAAGAGTAGGGGTTGGATCCAAATGTTTCTGCAAATGAAAGGAATTCTAAAAGTAATTTTGCCGCCCGAGGATGGGACGATCCTTTCCTGGAGCCCCTTGACCCAATAACCACACCACACTCCTGGCTGGGGTAAATTACTTGGTCTTAGCCAACCGTTTATTGCACAGTAAGAAGCGTGAGGCACAGCATGGGATTTTGATCTGATTTTTAACACTAGGCAGCCCCTCCTGAGGGGTGCCTCCTGGCGAGCTGTTCTTCCCACCACTTTGGTGGCTGAGTGGATGCCCCTGCCTCTGCCGTGGGGTTCCAGCGGGCGGTCGGCCTCTTACTGGAGCTTCGCTGTGATGCTCAGTTGAGCAGTCGGCCTCTTGCTATAGCATTCCATACCAAAATGGGAGATAGCTCCCTAGCTTCCCTCCCGTGGCCCCTCAGATCGATTTCCATGTGCCAAACTGCCGAAAGGTTATGACAAAGAAGCATGCATGAACACATCATCAAAGCATAAAGGGGAGAGGTGGATGGGCAAGCTGCTTGCCGGCCAGAGTGCATGGTCATCACAAAGGCTGGCCCAGACTTTTGTAAGCTCTGGCCAGTTTCCCCCAGGTGATGTTGCACCTGCCCTTAAGGGGCATGGTGGAGAGGCCCCCAACCGCCCTTGCTAGAACAACAACTGCGGCAGCGATAATTCCTGGCTGCTGTTTTGTTATTTTTCCATTTTGAATATACTCTTGATTTGTACTTTATAAATGTCTGGTAATACTCTAGAGCCTATTTTAAATACCTAATAAAGGTTGTTGTGTTGATCTTTCCCTTACTTTTGCACTAAAGGTGAGCACATACATCTACCAGAGGGCTCTCTCCAAGCTACTGCTGAAGCTTGCCTGATCCTTTAGATCAATATCTGATACATCAAAGGAAACTGCAGCAAGAAAAGGGAATCAGTAACAATTGGCCCTCTTTGTGTACAAGAGTAAGGAAAGGAATTCTGCAGATTCCCTCTGGGTCACATGACTCATGTTCAGGAGGATCCCTCCTAACTCTTTTCAGGAGATACAGGATGCTGTAGATGGATCAGCAGTGAAAAAAAACACAATTGTGGACTTGCTCCAGTTACAGAAACTTGAGATTTTTCCCATCATATTTTTCCATGTTTGATCTTTCTTATGTGTACCTGGTAGCTCTAAGAAGTAACAACTGTATTACGCATTTTCTCCTTTAAAACTGATCAGCAATTGTAACACGCAGTGATATTCCCAACAAATAAGTTAAGGAATCTCTCAGCTAGTATGTCTTTAGAATGGTAAAGGTGAGCATTTTCTCTTTGTGCACCGTAGGTCCTCCTAGACTGAATTTTGTTTCTAAACTGTTAATCTGAAAGCTACATTATCACATTTTAATTTATACCTTTACTTTCTTAGCCTCAATGGAGGTGAGCTTTCACTGACATAAATCTCAGTTGACAGCACGTGTCATACATTGCTGACCCACAGGCTAGGAGTTAAATCCCATTCGCTTTCCAATTGCTTATTAAGCCTGGTCAATTTCTATAACTTAATTTACTCTGCCATTATGGTAGTGATTAGAACACTTGTTATAGAGCATCTTAATGACAAAAAACATGCTGAATAACTGGCTAATTAAAGTCAGCACACTTTTTGATGTTTTTTTTTCTTAATTGATCCTATGGGGAATGGCAAGTATGTCCAATTACCATGCTTCCAATAAATATAGTGGCTCGTGATGCTGCTGAGAGTTTGTTTAGAAGACCAAAAAAACCTATTGGATGTCACCTACGCAGCAATGCAGTTCAGGAACAATTAGATGATGATATATAAATGAGCTAAATTATTTCCCACCCAGTCCTTTAGTTGCCAATGAACTGCCTGTATGTGTGAACACAATGGTCCCATTCTAGCAAAACTAACAAGCAAATAGCTGCATGTAACATCTGGCACCCTTGATGCGGCCATGCATTAGCACTGACAGATGCCTTTAGTCAACAGGACATGACTAGACAATGCAATGCAGATGTGAATGTGCATCCAGATGTGCATGGAAAGAATGTGGAAGCTTGCAGAAAGCTGCTTTACAAGAATAGATCTCTTGTTAAATTGGAGCAGTTTTGGAATTGTATGTGACAGCTACCCATTACAATGGATGCCAGCTTTTTAATTAAACATGACCTGGTGCATTTATGCAGAACCTTTTTCTTAGGAGCAATAATTTTGGGTCTTTCTATCACTTGCCCTTTTGTTTTGGTTTTATCCAACTAATCTGCAAATAAAGTGGAAAGGCAAAGACATTTTTTTCAGCCTTTTTTGATCTTAAGGGGGTCTTTGATGCTATCCCTAAGAACTTGTTGTGGAGAAAGCTTGTCAATCTGGGCATTGATAGTAGACTCTTAGCCCTAATTAAGTCACTCTATGGCTACATCCTGCCAAATTAAATGCTCCTGTTCTGGAATACTAATTCTCAACTGTCAACAGAGGCGCATAGCTGGGATGTGTTTTGGCCCCTGTATTTTTAAATATTTTTAATGATCTTGCTCCTGCATTAACAAAAATAAACTCACATTGCCCAAGACTAGGTAATGTACATATCCCAATCTTGCTCTTCGCTTATGATGCAGTCCTTCTCTCTTGCTCCATGGTAGGCCTCAATCATCTCCTTACCTGCTGCAATGATTATTGCACCAGCAATAATCTTGCTTGGAACTTTGGGAAATCCAAAATCCTCATATTTTCAAGGGCTTGGAGACCTACCCACTTATTCTTAAATGGTAATTCCCTGGAGCAAGTTAAGCAGTTCCAATACTTAGGACTACATTTCCATCATGGAATGGGCTGGGCAACTCATCGGGACATAGCAATCTTGGCAAGCAAGAGCAGTGTTGTGGCAATAATTCGCCACAAATATGTCCCTGTTGCCCTTAAGGTCTTTAACGCCAAGGTAGGCCAGTAGTTGCTCTATGGTGCTCCTATATTGATTGGTGCTTGGAACCACTCAGTTGAACATATACTATCCTGCTTCTTATATAAGTTACTCAGTTTGCCACATTGTGTGTCCTATACTGTCTTTGTCTTGAAACTGGTCAACACTTTTTAGAGACCAGAGCCTGGCTTGCTACATTTAGGTTCTGGCTACATCTCTTTTTTAACTTTGAGGACTCAGGCCTTACATACCAATATTTTGAAGACAGAGGCATATCAGGGAGTAATGGCGCCCAGGGACAACACCTTTTCTGGGTTCCCCCTGTACCCTCTGTGCTTGGAGACATGGCACAGGGGTGGATTGACACCGCAGAGGCAAGCTGGCTCCTGGGCCGCACACCACTGAGCCCCCCCTTGCCTCACTGCAGGCCAGCTCCTTCCTGGGGAGGGCAAAAGCTAGCCTACACAGAGGCCAGGGGCAGGGCCACATGGCACTGAGCCCTGCCCACCTCCCTGCAGGCTGGCTTTTGCTTTCCCTGACCCTGGGGATAGCAGGAGCTGGTCTTCAGGGAGGTGGGGGCAGGGCATTGTGGTGGGTGGCCCAGGAGCCGGCCTGCTGCTGTGGCGCCTGTCTAAACCTTCGCTGCCCCTGAGGGCCTAGGGAGTGAAGGAGCCGGCTCGCATGGGCATAAACAGCAGCTGGCTCTTGGCAGCAAGCTGGCTCTTTCTTTAGGCTCATCCCCTGCACCAACTCAACTCTTCTGAGCTGAGTCGGTGCAGGAGAGGAGGGGGTAGAAGGTGATTTTGCACCCCCTGCCATTGTGCCTGGGGTCATTTGACCCCCCGTCCCTGTGGGTGATATGCCTCTGTTTGTAGATCTTCAAAATTCTGATTGGTGGACCTTAGTAGAACAAAAATATTAACATTGGGATTTACACTGCTTGTGAAATCTTTCACTCCTTAAAGCAAAGATTAATTGATCCGGAATTCCAGTATCTCAGCAGTGCAGCTCACCCCTTTTTTAGGAATTCCCTTTAACATAGTTAGGGAGGCCCTGTTTCATAAAAGGTGCTGTTTTCAATTAAGAGTATGTAGCCCAATGGCAATATGGCCCTCTGTACCAGAATGTGAGATTAGGGCTTTAATAACTTATTTGCCATCCAGGGGAGGGGGGGGGGTGTTGATCTAATTCCAGCAGAGTGTTACAAAACTTTCTTCGATTGGTGAGTCCCTGTATTAACAAGTCTTTTTTACACAAATTAATAACACTGGAAGGATACTGGAAGGATCTGGTTGGACATCTAGCATAATAGTACCTATTCATAAGAAGGGCGATAAACATGATCCACAGAATTATAGACCGATCAGCCTTCTTTCAATTGTTTCCAAAGTCTATGCCAAATTTTTGAAATGTAAATTGGAGAACTGGGTTAACGATAATAAGGTCCTGCATTCCTGCCAGTTAGGATTTAAAACTGGCCATTCTATGATCAAACATTGCCAGACATTATATCATCTAGGCTACTCAGCAATAAGGGGCCCCACAAAAGCCTTGCATACTGCCTTTGTTGATCTTGCAGCAGCCTTTGATCCCTTGGATAGAGGAAGGCTCTGGCAAAAGCTGGTCTGCTTAATGCAGGAACTTCATTTGAATACTTCTCTTAGAATTAAGGTAGGAAGTTTTGGTTCTTTGACTAGTCAATACCAGTAGATAAAGGAGTAAAGCAGGGGTGTCTGATGGCCTCTCTCCTGCTCAATTTGTATATTAATGATGTTGTAGATAAGTTGGAGGGCCCCAAATTTATGTCACCATCAATTGGCCAGACTAAAGTGTCAATTCTTTTGTATGCCGACAATATGGTCTTAGTCTCCATGACCAGAGTTGGATTGATGAAACTCTTGAATAAACTTGGGATGTATTGTGAGGAAGAGGGACTGAACATAAACTACTCCAAAACCAAGGTGACCAAGGATATTTGCATGGAGACGGCCCAGGAAATTTGCATGGAAGATTTGGGGTGCACCAATAGAACAAAGTATCTCCTAAAAATATCTGGGTCTAATATTCAATGAGACACTTTCTTGGAAGGCACATTTGACATCCTTGCGTGCATCAACTCTAAAAAATATGGGGCGAATGGCTAATTTTTTTCTAGAGGGGGCTGTTCATCAACAAAATGATCCCTTGTATGTTATATGGGATCCTTGTATGTTATATGGGATAGAAATCCGGGGCTGGGGCAAATTTATTGTGGTTCCTAATTGAGAAAATTCAAAATACTTTTATGAGAATTGTGAGTCTTCCGGGATCACCTATAACCCTTATGGGAGTAGAATTAGGATTACCCTCCACAAGAGTGTGTGCAGACACTTACATTTTAAATTATTGGAGGAAACAGCTATCCAGCAATCAAAAATCTTTGTGTCATCAGAGTTTGATGTTGAATCTGGTCCAGGAAAAATCTCGTTCAGAATATCTTACTTCAGCTCAAACACTCTATTCCATACCAGATGATGTTCTTAATAGCGATAGCCAGGGAATGGACCTGAGGGACTGGATCTTTCAGACGGATGCATTAATAGATAGAGATTGAATTATTCAGTCCAAAGTTGCCCCCTTCTTTAAACTTTTTTAAAAGGACCATATTTGGTCACCATATTTAGAGAATCTGTCAACTTACATTTTTTAGAATGGCATCTACTAACCTTAGATTCCAGGCTATACCAACGGCAGTGTATAGAGCACAATGTAGTTAATGTGCCAGTATCTAACAATAGATGCATTTGTGGCAGTAAGGCAGATGAAGACATCCTGCATTATGTTTTGGAGTGCCGTCTTTATGATGACAAAAGGACCAAATTTATTAAAGGACTTCTTCCAAATATATGAAAGGACTTCTTCCAATTGACAACATTGGGAAATTGATTTGTCTATTGTTTGAAAGAGATTCACACAGTTTCAACTGAGAAGCACTTTTTGGTCATGGTCCAAGAAGAATTAGGCTTCTTATGGTGTAATTATGATATGTTTTATTATTTGACAAGGATATTTGTATCAGTGCTAATTAAGTTCTTTTAGTTATATTGGTATATATGGGGTGTTTTTCTGTGTTGGTTTTAATATCACTATGTTTGTGTACGAGGAGATTGTGAAGGCCTATGGCCAGTGGTGGGATCCAAAAATTTTAGTAACAGGATCCCATGGTGGTGGGATTGAAACTGTGGTGTAGCGCCAATGGGGCTGGGCGGGGCATGACGGGGGCGTGGCTGGGCATTCCGGGGGTGGGGCATTCCTGGGCAGGGCTGTGGCAAGGATGCAGCTGCTGCGTCGGTCCTTGGGCAGGAAACGAATGCACGCAGGCTCAGGCTGCCACGCACGCTGGTGCACCTCCTGCTAGACTGCTTCAAGTTCTGCGCACTACTGCTGAGAGGAGGGACGTAACTAAGGCAAAAATCACGTGGCAAAATCACCAATTAGTAACCCCCTCTCGGCACACACAAATAATTAGTAACCTACTCTTGGGAACCTGTGAGAACCTGCTGGATCCCACCTCTGCCTATGGCCAAGACAATAAACATACTACTATTACTAATTAAGAGTAATAAAACAAGTTTCCAGTGTTGTGATTGATGTCAGGATGACTGTTATGGTTTAAACAAGTTTATTTACAGTTAACAATAAAAACTATTAGAACAATTAAGAGCTACTCAGAGGGTCTCAGTCTGAACTCTCCTGGTCCCATGTTCTAACTGTTTTTCTCTGGTCTCTTAAATCTGTCCATCAACTAAAACTCTTAAAGGCATATCTCATCATGCCCAGCATGAAGGAAATCTTAGATAATAACTGATCAGAGGCTTAGTGACAGTCTCATCCGCTTACTAGGCATATGAGAACCACTGCTCTTTCGTACAGCACAATTACCCCTAAATTCTGCTGGGGGAGAGATTGGAGACATGTGGCATGTGAAAGTGGGAGCAAACAGTCTTTATTATTATTATTATTATTATTATTATTATTATTATTATTATTATTATTATTATTATTATTATTATTATTATTATTATTATTATTATTATTATTATTTCTTCCTCTTTTTTGGTACAAGAGCTTTGCACAATAGCAGGATGTCTGAACTGTGAGAGATTGCATATTATGGGAACTTGCTTGAGTTCCAAGTTGCAGGAAAGAAAATATATATATAGAAAATGGAGTCTGCCTTGAGTATACAACTAAGTAAACACTGGGTTTTTTTTTTCACTCCAAGACATTAACACATTTTGGCTCTTGAAGAGATAACTTAAGAAAGGTTTCACAGAGAATTCCAATAAGTATCTTTTTGATGCATTTTTAGAGATGGTGAGATAAGCTAGAACTTCTGAATTCCCAAAGTCATTGATTAGGTTTTTAGTAACTAAGTGATAAAAACGTCAGTGAATGGCACATAAGCTGATAATTGCTTTGATTAGCAACGATCTCCATGCAGAAAACCCAATATTATCCGAGACAAGCAAAAGCCAAAGGTCTCCTGAGACAATGACACATTGATATTTTTTAAAAAATTAGTATGAATGAACTATTTTAAAAATGAAAGAAGGGGACCAGAAAAGCAGGAGGGGGGACCTCCTGATTTAATCTTAGATCTTCAAAAAAAAACCCTGTTTTTCTTAGATGTCTAGTGACATTTGATCTTGATCACAGACATTATGTGGGCTGGATTATTTCTGGCAAGGTCAGTAAAGATTGCAACAGTGCTTTTGCGACTGAATATTGAGCAAGTAACTCAAAAAGCAATAAATTCAGATAAAGCTTTCATTTAAGCACACAAACACACACACACACACACAAAACTAGAACACATAAAAACGTTCCTCTATTGGTTTTGTTCATCTGCAAAAAAACCCTGTTAACAATGACGACAATTTTGATATTCTTTAACCCTGGGTCTAGATATATTCAATAGCTTTCCAAACATATCATAGTCATGACAGCTTTCAGAGAAATGCAGACAAAATTTATTTTTATTTATTGACTGTATTTATATCTGCCCTTTCCCCCCAGTGGGAACCCACAACATCTTGCATCATTCACCTATCTTCCATTTTATCCTCACAACAACTCTGTGCAATAGGTTTGATTGAGAGAGTGTGACTGGCCCAAGGTCACCCAGTGAACTTCCATAGTATGAGAGGGGATTCAAACCTGGGTTTTCTAGAAATTAGTCCCACGCTCTTAACCATTACAGCACACTGGCTCTCAGCTTGTCCCTTTGTGCATCACTCTTGCCTCATTCAGACAGACAAACATAGCAATGTTGTGAGTAAGGAAGCAAGGAGGAACCAAGTGGTTAACATAATATGGCAATGGGCTCTTACAATATTTGGTGTCTGCCTTCTGTCAGACTACTTGGTGACTCATTCACAAAGGTCTTGCAATTTGGCAAAGATAACTGTATGAAGCAGAGCTGTCAGGAGGGACCTAAGCTGTTTTATCATTAGCGGAGGCAAAGAAAGTTAGCAAAATAGTTTTTCTTCAGATTACAAATCAGAGATGTTTTGGCATGCAAAGGGATGCTTTGGAGGGTGGACACATGGCACTGTAGCCCACTAAGGTCCTTGTCCTCTCCTGGCTCAATTCCCCCTCCCTCTCCCTCCCCTGCATGCCATCCCTCCCTCCCCTCCCTCAATCCCTTTCCCTTCTGTGCCACGCCTCCCCCTCCCTCCCTTTTCCTCCGCTAGGGTGGGTGGGCCATGTCCAGATGCTGGGGCCCCTCCCTCCTTGCATGCCACCCCTCCCTCCCTCCCTTTCCCTGCATGCCACCCCTTCCTCCCCTCCCTCTCCCTCTGCTAGGGTGAGTGGGCCATGTCCAGATGCCAGGGCCCCCTGCCCATTCCTCCCCTCCCTTACATGCCACCCCTCACTACCTCCTATCTCCCCCCTCACTGGGGGAGATATAGTTTCACAGATGTGAGTGTATGCTACATATGCTATTTGCATAGCTGTGTGTGTGTATTACTCTATATATGTTTTACTTTTGGTTTAAGTAGATTTCTATGATGTGTTTTTGTTGGGTATATATATTAGCAGAGTAGAATGGCAGAGTCAGATTCTCAGTTGCTTTTATATATGAGTTTACTAGCTATGAAGGGAGGGTTACTTGGACACTTGCAAAATCCCAACAATTTTTTGTAATAACACGTTTTTAATTGTTACCGAGTTGGTGACCCTGATTGGGCAGAAAGTCCGAGTATAAAAAATATAATAACATAATATCTAAACTAAAATAAATGTAGTCCTCAAGTCAAACTACAGAAACTGTGAATGAAAAAACTTCTGGAAACAGTCATGAGAAACCAATTGCTGGTTCACACATGACTGGAATCTGTTGGTAGCTGTAGTACTACCTGGCCTTTTTAAAGGTACTACTGCTATTCAGATGTCTGGGTTCTGTAGCCAGAGGCTTGGGTCCAACCAGCTTTTCTGCTAATGAAAAAAAAAAGAATCAGGGGTCCTCTTTGACCATCCAAAGGCTTTGCTGGGGATCATGGGACCTGTATGTACACAACTCATGTTGGAAAGAGCTATAGTAAAGGGGGAGGGTTATTTTAGGCCTCTTCCCCACACGCAAAATAATGCGTTTTCAAACCACTTTCACAACTGTTTGCAAGTGGATTTTGCCATTCCGCACAGCTTCAAAGAGCACTGAAAGCAGTTTGAAAGTGCATTATTCTGCATGTGCGGAATGAGCCTTAGCAAGGTTGAGTGGAAAACTGTTAGATCCAACCCAGAGTATGCAATCTGAGATTCTTGACACAACTTGAAACTTCCATAAATAGCCCATATGAATTGAGCCTCTGTCTCAAATCAGAATTTGTCATATGAATTTTGTTACTGGTCTATCCTGTAAATGTTCTTTTGGAACCCTCAGCTTTCCCCATATCTAATTGTTGGAAGCCATCTGGTCTCAATGTGTTCACAATTCAGCCTTATCACTTACACAGTTTTCCACTTAAATGTTCTATCAGTGGAATTCCACCCAAGGCAATAAAGAATATCTCATGCACATCACTTTGAAATGGACCTATTAGTCACTGCAAACAGGACTGTCAGCACAGTATAGAAGACAGATGTCTAATGCCACTGTTTTATGCTTAATAGCGAAGTGAGATCAGACAAAGCTAACTCTTTCATCACTGCATATTTAAGGCACTTGCCTAAAGCCACACAATCTGCTCTTATTCACAACCTCTCATTTTCACAACCTGGGAAGAGGTGAGATCATCCTTGAATAACGGTGAATTGAAATGAAAATATAATTGTTTAACGGGTGTCCATTCAAGGCTACAATATATCACTGCTATGGTTGACTTACTCATTTGTCCAGTATACCACTTCTAAAGGATTCAGAAGCTGTGACTCTCTGCCAATACTAATAGGATAATGGTCACCTTCAGTGCTGACTGAAGTGAAGTTTTTTTTTTGTCTAGAAATTCCAAGTCACAGCTCCAAATCACTTTCATCTCATCAGCAAAGACTGAAGAACATTTAAAAGTGGCATTTTAATAGACTTAGCCTAACACACCAGTTGGTTATCTGGAACAGTTTGCTTACACAGATGCTGAAAACTTTGACGCAAGAATAGTTTGCAGTTGAAGTGATATCAACTGAACACCTGGCTTATACCCAACTAACAAAGAAAAAATTGAGCTGAAAAAAGCTACCCTTTTTCTCTTTTGTTGGGGGAAGGGATTAATATGTTGGGGAAAATGGTAACATGCAATATTCCTTTTCCTGTCAAGCCTAAATTTATTTTACCACTTTAACAACAACATCACAGGCATATCTGGGAGGATGGCATCCGGGGACAACAACTCCTCTGAGCACTTTCACCCCCCCCCCTCAGGGCTTGAGGGCATGACTCAGGGGCAAAGGTGACTTGGACAGGCACCACAGCAACAAGTCAGCTCTTGGGCTGCATGCCGCCGAGCCCCTCCCCTCCCCAGACTCCCTGCAGGCCGGCTTCTGCTGTCCTCAGGGCCTGCACAGAGGCCAGGGGTGGGGCTCAAGGACAGGGCCACTCACCGCTGAGCTTCGCTCCTGCCATCCTCAGGGCTTGGGGAGGGCAAAAGCTGGCCTGCAGAGATGCCATGGGGTGGGGCACAGGGGGTGGGGCTGCCTGCCACTGAACCCCACCCCCTGCCTCTCTGCAGGCTGGCTTTTTGCCTTCTGCAGGCCCTGGGGACAGCAGGAGCCAGCCTGCAGGGAGGCAGGGGGCAGGGCACTATGGCAGGTGGCCCAGGAGCTGGGCTGCTGCTATGGTGCCCATCCAAGCCACCCCTGCCCCCCACCCCTGAGGGACTGGGGAGGGAAGGAGGCTGCTCGGATGGGCACCACAACAGCAGGCTGGCTCTTGGCAGCAGGCCGGCTCTTTCTTTAGGTGCCTCCCTGGGTCAGCGCAGGGGAAGAGGGAAGTGAGGTGATTTTGCACTCCCACCTTTGCACCCCCACCTTTGTATCATTTGACCCCTCCATCCCCATGCGCTGTATATCACTGTCATACATTAACTATAATATTGCTTTTAAAATGATATTATTTGGAATATTTATGGAATCTAAAAGTAGAAATGCCTTAGCATACAATGCAATGCAGAATTACACTCTTCTAAGCACCTTGACCTCAATAGGCATTTGGGTTATCACCTCCAGATAAGGCCTGATAGTCTCTCAGAATTACAATGGATTTCCAGAGTACTGAGATCAGTCTCCCTTGGCAAATGTCTGCTTTGGAAAGTGGCTCTATAGCATTATAACCCCCTCCTGCAGCTCAAATCCTGCCCTCCTCAGTTTCCACCCCCATATCTCTAGGAATTTCCCAACCCAGAGCTGATAAACAAAATGGAAATAGAACAGTGTAACTCTGCTTAGGATACAACTGTGGCTTTATATGAGCAAAATTGCATATGTACCTAGTGTGTGAGAGAGTATTTGCAAATTGCTGCACCTTTTTTTGTCTTAAAACATATATATTAAGTTTTGTCATCTGAGAGGTAGGAAATTAGAAAATAAATCTTGCAGTAAACAAAAATGTTGTTTGGATAAAAACAGTCTCAATGCATCACAATAGAACTATCAGCATACTTTGATATTAAACTTTATAACCTTGAAACCCATGAACTGAAGTTAATGTATTGTCAAAAACATATTACAAGATATTAATTGTTTCCAAAATTATTCACATTTAAGCAATAATGATATCCTTGGAAATGTGTGGTATGTGTCTACAATGCACACAAAAATTATCATTATGTTTCTTTTTGTGTGTGTACTATACATCCAGAATGTGTGAAACTTTGCCTTCAAATGCATTTAGTTCATTTTGAAATAAACAGCATTTCATTGGAGTTTTTCCCAGTGCTCTTCAAAATTTCTCCATCAAAGAATTGGGGAAAGGAGTCCAAGAAAAACATGGAAGTGTGGGTATCCTGGTGAATTTCCTCAGGTTTTCTTTCCCCAGGCCTCCACATTTCTATATGCAAGTCAGTCCTCCTCACTGCATCTCCAGGATGTTGCTATTTATTTGCAGTCTAACCCAAACACCATGAAGAATAGCACTGTGGTTCTGCAACAACAACTTGTACTTCACTGCTCAGTCATGCTTTGTTAAACTTGTGCGTAAAGTGCTGTCAAGTTGCAGCTGACTTATGGTGACTCCAGCAAGGGGGCTTTCAAAACAAGTGAGATGCTGAAGTCGTTTGCCAATAAGTTCCTCTGCAGAATCTTCCCTGGTGGTCTCCCTTCCAAGTACCAACTGTGCTTAGCTTCTGAGAGCTGACAAGATTGGTCAATATAACATGCTATCTTCTCTCCCATTTTTTGTTCAATACACTTTATTTCTGAGTGCAGCATGTGGTCCCTTTTACAGTAACAAGCCTTTATTGGCATAAAATAAACATACAAAACAAGCATACAGAACCTGCCCACCATTGCTCACAGTCATAGACACTGGTACTAAAATATATACATGGTCCCTTTTACGTCAGCTCAACAGGTAAACTCAGAGTCCCCTCCCCTTGGAGTCATCATTTGGACATCAAAGTGACCAATACAGAGTGCTTAGAGTTGGTCGTCAAAGTTTGGTCATCAAAGTGACCAGTTTGGTCATCAAAGTGACCAATACAGAGTGCTTACAGTTTGTTTCCTGTTGGAGCCTACACAATTAGATGCATAGTTTAAATGGCCAAATGTTTATCTGTTGCTTCCTTTTTACACTTGAAAGTACACTTGAAATCTGGTAGCATTTGTTGTGATTACAATAAAGTTTATTTGTGTGGTTACAATCAGTGGTGTAGCGCCCATGGGGCCGGGGGGTGCAACACCCCGGGCAGAGCAGCAGTGGAGGCATGGCCGGGCCATCGAGAGGGCAAGTTCCAGGGCTGGGTGGGGGCGGGCGTTCCAGGGCAGAGGCAAAGGGCATATGCGCACCCCAGGCACGGTTTCCCCTTGCTCCGCCTCTGGTCACAATAGAGCACAGAGACAACAAACAGTTTAATTTCAATACAAATTATTTAAATCCCTTTCCTTCTAGACTGTAGTTTTAAATTGGGAATTGCAACAGCATCAGATGCAATAGCAAAATGACAGCAGTTGAAAGCACCATGCATGATCTTATCCCCAGAATCAGAAATACTTGAACTGTTCAGAGAAGTAGACAAACAACCTGCTTAATATTTGACACCATGATTACTGTGTGGAAGGATGATGTCAGCTGAAGCAGCAGGTAATGTAGGAATCCTGTTTATCTGCAGATATCCACTGATAAACAACAATGGATTAAACAGTGCAGTCTTATAACTTTCCAAGTTCATAGAAGTCACTGCACATAGAAGGATGCAACTCTGCTTGGAATGACATTGTCAGAGTTTCAACTCCTATTTTTTTCCTCTACTGGACTGTTGAAATGCTGCTTCATTCAGTCTTCCAGTGAGCAATTATATTTCCATCGTGTAGAAAAAGATAACTGCTTCCCTCTGTTTTGTACTCTAGGTTTCAGTAGATGTACTTTGTGTGTACAATGAACCTTGCATGAACAGCCTGTGCACACAACTGACTTTTTGTATGGTTCTTGACCCTTAGAATAGGCTACCTCCAATGACATTGAGATTTGAAGACAGGAGTAATTGGATAAGTACCGTAGCAGAAAACAAGGGGCAAACCACACATCATTTGAGAGTAATCCCAAATAGTGCTGCTAAGAATCCTCCTTAATCCTTTGTGGCTTACTCCCAGAAATGTGTTCTTAGGACTGCAATAAAAGGGGGTTAAATAAACCTTGCTGTATTCTGCACGAATTGACTGAGCTCCCCTTCACATGCCTGCAGTAAAAACAGACATTAAAAAGTAGAAGAGACACAAAAGCAGATAAAATGCCCAATCTAGAGAAAAGGGAAGAATATGAACTTCCTGACCATAAAAAGAAATCTCAAAAACAAAACAAGAATTAATATATTCATACCTACCTGCTTCCCCATTCCATCAGAGAGGTTACTGGTACAATTATTGTGTTTTGAAGAGAGCTCCATGCATATCTAAACAGTCTGGAACAGTGATGTTTAACAGGGCTTAATTGGGACTTATGTCCAAAGTTGCCAGCAAATATCACAGTTATTTTTGTTTTAATATTGGCCCTTAGGAAACAGGACAGCTATTTGCCCTATTTAACTGCCCATTCTAATGGATAAAACAAATGTAAATAAAATGAATAATTTTGATAGCATTTTTCTACACATGGAACCATACTAATGATAACATTATTAAAAATAGAACTGCTACATTACTACTTCCCCTAAACTGGCCAGGCAGGTAACAGACTTGCAAATTCATCCACAAATGTAATCACTTTTTCATAATAATACTTCATCCCAGGAAGAATATTATGCTAAGAACACTTGTCTGATAATAGAACATGGATGGCCATCTATCAGGAATGCTCTGATTGAACTTGATGGCCCTTGTGGTCTCTTTTAACTCTATGATTTTATGGAGTTCTGCAAAATAAACAACTACAACTAGGTTGATTCCCCATTTCAAAAATGGAACCCGATTCAAACCGGTTTGGTAGGAATCGGGAGCTTTTCAGCATGGATTTATGCTTCCCACTGCAGCTTCTACCCCCTTGCTACTAGAAACGCGGCAGCCACGCAGGATTCCCCACTGACGGCTCAAACACGCGATCCGCTCAGGAGCTTTCCTGATTGGCTGCCACGTTGTGCTGGGGTGGGAAATTTTTTTAAATCTTTGAACAGACGGATCCATGTTTCCACGAGCATGCGCAGAAGGACTGCATAGGGACGGGAAATGGGCAATTGAAACAAACCCCCATTTCCGTGCTGCTTTGTCCCCTCATATCCACATGGATACAACATTTAGAAGTTCATTGTATTGCCTTTTACTCAGTGAAACATTCGAAACCGGCCCTGAATTGCCTCGGATCCATGTTGATCTCGGGCATGGGAAATGGAAAGGGACGTGTGAGCATGTGCAGAGCAACTCTACAGGGAAACGGGCGATTAAGGGCAAGCCCCATTTCTGTGCTGCTTTGTCCCCTCATATACACATGGATACGATGTTTAGCACTACTTTGTATTGCCTCTTACGCAGTGAAGCATTCAAACTGCCCCCATGTTGTTTCATATAGATGTGGATTTTAGCTCCGTGAAATTATTTAAAAAGGGATGTGCGTGCTTCGCACACAGTTTACTGTGTCCTGATTGGTTGGGAGGCTCCATGGCACTCACAAGGGTGGGTAGTTCGAATCTGGATTCCCCCCCCCCCAATTTCCCCACTGCTCCAGATTGACCGTGCGTTTTTTGAAAAGGTCTACTTCCAGATTCTGAAATAACACGTGCTCGGGGGGGGGGGGGAGCGGCAGAAACTGGATGAATGTGCATTCAGCGCTGGTGCAGTGGGGAGTTCTGCTGGAAACCTGGATGTTTGGAGAGACAAGCATGCATTTAATCGTGAGTGAGGAATCGATCCTAGTTCACAGGATCTGACAGAAGATGCAATGCTTTTTTTGGGGGGGGGGAATGTAACCATAGTATCAAATTTTAGCTGTTTTACCATTTTTTTCTTTCCACTGTAATCATGATAGAGGAGAAATATTTGAATTAGGAGGACCAGATGGAATGAAAGAATTATTACTGCTAGAATGAGGTGTGGGAATTGTAGGTTACAAATAAATAAAGAGAGAAGACATCGGACACAAATCTATATATTTGACAGAATGATTCGCACTCATCTTCTTTAAAGTTGTACTGGCCAGGATGCCTACATATGGGAGTATGGTATCCAGTTCTGGGCACTGCACTGTAAAAAAAAAGATATAGCCAACTGGAAACAGGTTCATAGAAAAGCAGTTAAAATAGTCAAGGGCAGATTCCGCACGGGCCAAAAACAGTGGTGTGAAAACAGTGTAAACCCTTTTACACCATTTTAAACCATTTTATACCGGTTTCACACCGGTTTCACACTGCTGTTTTTGGCCCGTGCGGAATCTGCAAAGGTGAATAAAGCTGAATGAATGGAATTTGGAAAACAATGTGTTCAATAAAAGGAGGTAGGAATTACATTTGTTTAATCTGACAAAGGAAGACTAAGGTACATGCAGAATAATGCACTTTCAATCTACTTTCAAAATTGTTTGCAAGTGGCTTTTGCTATATTCCACAGTAAAATCCAGCTGCAAAGTGCAGAAAAGGGCCTTAGGAGAAGCTTGTCAAACCCTCAAATTGCTGTGACACAGAAGAAGGCTATGATGAGCAGTGCAGTCCTGAGGGGGAAGGTAGTTACACCACAGCAAGGGATGGTGCAGCCAAAGGAGCTGTGCTGTGGACAGCTAGCCCAAAGTGATGTTGTCCCTTCCCCTGTGAAAGTGGTCTATGCAGCTCAATGGGCTGTGCTACTGATTTTACCAGTGCATGTCTCCACTGCAAAATGGGAATGTTCCTGGGCTGAAAAGTCAGGAAGCTTTACAAAGCCAGCCCTGCCTCCAGGAATGCCTCCTTTGGGACTGGCCTGGGCTTCTGCTCCGGAGGAATGCTGGCATCGCAGTTGTGCTGATGCCGAGGCATCACACTGTCATGTGGCTACCTAGTGCCACTGTAAGTACACCTGCCCTTATGCTGGTGCAGGTGGCATTTACACTGGCACCGTGGTCACATTGTCTCCTGAGTGGTTTCACCCCACTCCCCCCTTCAGGATTGCACTGTTACTGTGGGTTGCTCCCGAGGGTAAAGGTAGATCTAGTGAGGTTAAGGAGACACACTCTGAGTGAACATTAAGAGCAACTTCTTCATGGTGACAGCAGTTTGGCTCCAGTGCCAGTTATGTAGCAGGGGTTTTTCATTGTTGGATATCGTCAAGCAGTGACTGGACAATCTTTTGTTAGGAATATACTAGCTCTATTTCTAACATTGAACAGGAATTAGGCTAGATGGCCCTAGATGTCAACCACTACTCTCTCCATCTCGTTACATTTTGAATGAAGGCAGTTCATGAAATCAGTTGAATTATTAAGAGAGGTGGACTCTAATCTGGAGAACTGGGTGTGATTCCCCATTTTTATACTTAAGCCTGCTGGGTGACTTTGGGCCAGTCACAGTTATCTCAGAACTCTCTCAGCCCCACCTACCTCACAAGGTGCTTGTTGTAGGGGATGGGGTAGAGAGAGAAGGTGATTGTAAGCAGCTTTGAGATTCCTTATGGCTGAGAAAAGCAGAGTATAAATCCAAAACTCTTATTCTTCTTCATCCCTATATGTTATTGCTAATAAATGGATAAGAAGAGCAGGAATCTGATTGGCTAGCAAAGTGGAACATCACAGAAGCATGAATCCAAATGTGTGCCCACTAAAGATGTGCTGAAATAAATCTGCTTTTCAACATTTACAGAAGGTAAGTATTTACATTGCTTAATTTACAGAACAGCACGATGGGATTTGTAGAAAGGTTCACTACCCATATACTACTTAACATAATATTTAGGTATTCCTTTTTCATTTTAGAATACTACTGGAGCAAGGTTTTTGTTGAATGGTTCTCACCTAGTGACACACTAGACTTTTTTTGACTTGAGTGGTTACAGTTAATTTAAAATCCTTCAAGGTATAAGTGGTTTAAATTGTTCCTTCCAGTGTACTATACCTTGCAGTTATCAAAGAGAATTTAAATCTTTTTTCTCTGACTGGCTCAGTGCCTATCTTTCTAGGACCTTGTGAAATACTTAGCAGTCTAGAGTGATGTTTTCAATATAGACTGTCATACTGATGTCGTGTTATCACTACAGATAATTTCTATGTGTTTCAAATGAGACCAGGCTTCATAATTTCTGAAAACATTAATCTGAAAGTCAAGCTGTTTAATCAAGACCCCAGAAAGCAAAACCAATAATTGTGAGGGGAAAGAATGGGATTCTGTCAGAGATGGCACCTAGTTGATTGAAATGTATTCCTAACTCCATGTAAGTGCTACATGAAATATGGACGTTGATTGTATCTGGGTGATTGAGATGCATTTTTGTCAATGTAACAGTTACAAGATATATGTACTCAGCCTGATATATGTTACCACTGCTGTAATTGGACATTCTTTCCTTGATTGTACTTTGATGGCTTCACATGCTTTGTAGATAACTAAACTTATCCCTGACACTTTCTTCTCCCATGGGAAATGGGGTGTTTCTGTTGTTCTGTGGGCGTAGGAGTCGAGGTAGCTTTATCTCTATCTGTCACAGACCTTGGGGCACCTCAGTTCCAGAGTAACACTTTCTCACATTCTTTGGAAAATGGGAGGGGGGATTATTTTTGAATAAAGAGGGCCACAAAAGCCAGGATCACCAAAACTGGCTTCTTGCAAGCTGGGTGCTTCGTTGCCTTCCAATAAACACTGTTGATCAACAATCCAGAGTCCCTTAATTGATTCAAGGATTCAGACCTAACAGATTCACCCTCTCCCACAAGTTTTCACAGGCGCTAACCTATTAATGTTTTTTCTTTATTACGAACTTCTATAGATCATGGATTTGTCTGCTCAACATCTGCTCTTTCATGGTTGTTCATTCATTTCAATGGGGCTTGTGCAGAACTACTTTCCAGCATGTTGTACTCTATGGTCAAGATTATATTCATTTATTCATTACCTTTATTAGGCATAGGGGGAATAGGTCAAGATTCTATAGTGGTCAGCTATTTAAATCAAAACTTTTTTGTCCCAGGATAGACCCTGCTCTCCAGATCAGGAAAATAGAGCCTGAAGCACAGTCCAAAGATATGGGGGTATCCTGCCTTTCCTCATGGTTCGAGACAGATTGAAAACTGGCCTTAAAGTGAAAAATACTAGTCTCACTAATGTTTCTTAGTCTTTTGACAACCTTCTTCTTCTTCTTCTTCTTTAAATAATGTCATTAAGACTTTGAAGACATATATAAAGAAAAAACAAGAAAGTACACTAAAAGAACATAAAAAAAACAAATTAGAAAGGGAAAGGGAAGAAATGGAAAAGGATTTCATCTGCACCAAATATTAGCACACTTAAACATTTACTACTTGCTCTCTAACTTAATTATAAAATTAATTCTTATTCTTACTAATAAGATTCATACTTTTTATATTTATTTTCTTGTTCTAGTCATTAAATTACAAATCATCAGTTCATTTCTCTTCTGTCTTACGCAAAAAACTATCAGATTTCCATTTATCAATGAATTTGCCTGTTCTTTTCTCTAATCAAAGAAATACATTTAGCCATTTCCACCAGTTCCAATTTCACAATCTATTGTTCTGCAGTTTCCTATTTTTACACATATAATATTCTTCCCACTGATGTCATATACATAACAAAGTTCCATGGTTTTTTTTCAAGCTGACTGTCCATGACATCCAAAGGAAAGCCCTGTGATTTCATTTTTGTATTTATCTTAATCGGTTCACATTTCCAACAGAAGGTTTTTATACATTTTTGCCAATTTCTTCAGTGACAAATACCACCAATATATTGTTTTGTAGAAATTCTTGTTAAAATTGGTACTGAGAGTAAATTTGATACCTTTAACAGACCAATCCACAGTGCCCTCCAAAGATGGCTTTCATGTGGCACAAGGAGGTAGCAGAATTTAAAAAAAAACAGCCACCTGAAAGCCCCCATAGGGCTAAATGAAGTTGGGTGGCATAAGTCTCAGGCCCTGGCCATGACACTCCCAGTTTGAAAGCCTATAGTCAGCTCTACCCTCAGGAACACTTCCCCCATGCCAGTGTCCACTCAGAAGACAGCAGAGCTGTGCTGCTGGGTCCACTCCTAGGTTTTGCCATTGTAGAGCACCTGGATGCTGGGGTCCTTGTCCTCTTTTCTAGTTGAGATGACCCTGATGCTGGCTAAGGGGACAAACATGCTGCATCGCCCAACACCACATCTGAGAAGTGATTTCTCTCCCCCCACCCCCCGTTTGGGTTGTTAACCACATATTCTCCCATTGCTCCATTTGTATATTGTACTTAAAATGCATAGACAATTTCATCATACAGTCTTTCACCAATTCTTCTGTTTTGATGCTCAACAAAAGCTTATACATTTTAGCAATAACATGATCATCATTTGAACACAATTCTGCCTCAAATTCAATCTTTGATTATTCAAACCACAGGATCTTTGATCTGCTTTAATAATTGTTCATAAAGGAACCAATTCCCTTCTGCCATTAATTTTTTTTCTTCATTCTATTTAAATTTCCCATATGAGAAATCTAAAATCTAGCATGTTATACACATGTTTTCAAATATAATTTCTTGTCTGAATAAGGCTTCTTGTGATGAAAGCTATAGAGGGATTTTTTTTTACGCCGTCTAGGTTTAAATTTGTCAATTTTTTTAAAAAATGGCACACTTAATATAATGATTATTAAAATTCTTATTGACTTTGTCATACTATAAATAAGCATCCCATCCAAACTTCAAATTGTGTCCTTCTAAAGTAAGCAATCTTTTAATTTTCAACATAACCCGTTCTTTCATCAAAACCAAACAGCAGGCAGTTGTTTTCAGAGGTAAACCCTAGGACCTAGACCTCTTTTTTTGTCTCTTGCAAGATTTTATACTTTATCCAAGGCATTTTCCCTTTCCAGACAAAATTTGATACATCATTCTTCCATTGTTTAAATTGAGCATCAGTTGCAAAAACTGGTATTGTTTGAAACAAAAATAATATTCTTGGTAATACATTCATCTTAATCACAGCAATTCTTCCGAACAACGACTGCTTCTTATTCCACCTTGACAAATCTTTTTTTAACTTCATTCTGTTTCAACATAGTTATTTTGAAATATCATACGATTCATATTTGCAAATGTAATACCCAGATTTTTAACCTCTTTAAACCTTAAGACTTGTTTTATTCCTCAGATCCTTTTGATTCTGTAGTTTCATTTTTTGTTAAAACCTTCATTTTCTGTTTTAAAACCCACTAATGCATAAAGTTGTGTCAATTTCAACATTAACAATTCGGTTCTCTTTAATGGTTTTTTTTAAAACCAACACCAAGTCATCAGCAAATACTTTCCATTTATAACAGCCTTATCGAGATTAGGTGGGGGGATGGGATTGTTCTGCTTCCCAGGTGGTTATTTAGGTGCCCTGCACCTGGCCAAAGCAGAATGTAAGACTCACTGGCTCAGTTAACAGTTCAACACTTAAAGCTTTAATTGTAACAACGTTGACAGACCCTGACTCCTCCCGGGTCTAACTAAATAAAGGTTACTTTGTTGCAGAAACTTTCTGGAGGCTGGAACTTAAATACTGTGAGCCTATAACATCTATGGCTGTCTAACGTAAATACTGTGAGCCTATAACATCTTTGACTGTCTAACGTAAATACTGTGAGCCTATAACATCTTTGACTGTCTAACTTGTTGCTGCCACCCAGCTTCCGTTGGCACCTAACTGCCAAAACCAGACGGGTTGCTGGGTAATAACTGCTGTAGAACACCAGCCCTAGGGCTTCTTAAAGGGACAGAACTAAATTAGGTTCCCTCCCATTGAATGCTATACAAAATATAGCTAAACCCATACTAACTGTGGGGAAACTAAATCTTAAAGGGGAAATAAACAAAGGCTCTGTGGGGGCATGACAGGGATGACACCATTCCAGCACTGCCTAGCCTTCTCAAAAAACTTCCCTGTGGTGTGGGAAGCCCCTCCACCCCCTCCCCAAAACCAGCCAGCACAAATCCCCCATCATGAATAATGTAGATTTGTCATGAAAAATGTTGTGTACCTCTGAGGCAGGCTCTGTGGGTGCGTAGGGGCTGGATGGACAGTGAAAGCTAAGATCAATTCCACTTCTTATCCTATCCCCAGAATGCCCCAGATAGCTTTTTACACTGGCTTAGAGAAGCATGCCAGTTTCCAGGTCAGGTGCTTCAGAGCCGTTTTGGTAAATTACCCCTCCATGGGCGTATTTGACCCTTATTAACTTGTGACGTTTATTTTCTGAGTATTCCTGTGTATTTAATGTTGAGTCAATGGACCATAATAAAAGTTGTTGAGTCTTATATCTTTATTCAGTACTTCAAGTTCCTTTCTGTATCTCATATGGTTTTGTCAACAATTATTTGAGCTGATTTCAATATATAAATTGATTTTACCCATTTTGTAAAATTCTCGCCCAAATCCATGCTTTTCAAGACTTTGAATAACAACAACAAAACAATTTAATTTATCAAATACTTTATCTGCATTTAAAAAGATCAAAGCATCCTGTTTTTCATTATGTTTCTCCAAATATTTCAAGATGTCCAGTATTGTTCTAACATTGTTTTTCAATAGTCTCTTGGGTAAAAATGCACCTCTCATTGTATCCATCGCTGATTTACAAGTCTACCAAAAAAATTATCTGAATGAATCATCCAAATACAGTAGCAGCATGACTCTGCATTCCAAATCTGGAAGAGCAAGCAAAAAAGGAATATCAGCACCCACAGGCATCTGTTGAAGAGGCGTAGTTGGGCCAAACTGTGCCTGGTGCGCAGTGTGTTTTTACCACCCCATGCCCCCCCCATGGTGCCCCCCATGGCACACTCTCCTTCCCACACTTACCTACATTCCTTTTCTATTTCTAGTACTTTTTGAGGCTGAAAATAGTGGCCTCTTCAAAGTTCAGGGACAAAAACTGCCTGACGAACTATACTTCCCAGGAGACCTTGTGAGCCCCAAGGTCTCCTGGGAACTGTAGTTCCTCAGGCAGTTTTTAGCCTGAACTGTAAATAGGCTGCTTTTTTCAGCCTCAAAAAGTACTAAAAAAGAAAAGGAATGTAGGTAAGTGTGGGAAGGGGGGCAGTGTGTGTGTGTGCTGCGGGGGGTGCTGTGGGGGTGCAGGGGAAAGAGGGAGGGGCCGGGAGGAATTTTCCACCCCCCAGGTGTTTGCCCAGTGCACGACGCACCCCCCTTCCCCTTGGTGCTCCACCACTGATCTGTTGGAAAGATAATGTTGGACTAGAAGAGACTTCAGTCTGATCCAGCCAGTTAATTTTTTTATATTCTTGTTGTATTAAGGTTCCTTCATTGGAAGACAGAGAACAGAAGAAATTGTGGCATTTATTTGAAGCTTCTGTCCATTTAAATAGCTGCAACTTCAATTGTTCATTTATGTATTGATGAATTTCTCTGTTATCTCCACACAAAGGAAACGCTATAAAACATGGAAACACTATAAAATATGTGAATACAATAAGTGAATAAAAATAAGGGGGCTTTAAAGTGGCAGAATATTTGAAAACCAATGATAAGAAAGCTAATACAAGTTTAGTGATTTAGGTATCAAGCTGAAATCTAAAAGACTCAAGTACATGTTTTGAAACTCATTGTGTGATCTTGGGTCAATCACTTTCAATCTAGCCTACTTTACAGGCCAATCACTTTCAATCTAGCCTACTTTACAGGATTGTAGAAAAGGGAAAATGGAGGAAAGAAGAACCACGAATACTACCCTGAGCTCCTTAAAGGATCAGGATTATAGCAAATGCAGTGAATAGACCTATCAAACATGAAAATTCTTTTGAAATATAGATCTCTGCTTCCTACCATTGGAATTCAGAGTAGTATTATCAGGTGGGCCCCTCCACTCAAAAAACCTCTGCTCTGTGTTTCTATAGATCTAATGTTTATAAATTAAGGATTGTGGATCAATGCAGCCCGCAGACTATCACTGCGAATATATAGTCCCAATACTATACTATTTTAAATATATGTTTAATACCAGTGCAATTAATATGTAGGATAACATACAGTTAGGAAGATAAAACCATCGTTAACATTACCAGTGGGAATGCTGGAGATTTTTCTAATCTGTATGATATGTAGACAAAATGCCGTATAGATGTTCTACAAGGGCCACCTTCCAGGTTATCGTGAAATAAAGTATTCAATCAAAGATGAATTTGGCAGCAATGTACTTGTAGATATTTTATCAAGGTATCTTCTTTCCCTTACAGAATTCTCCATGGTGCCAGTTTTCAGCAATGAAAGAATTCATCATTATCTTTTTAGTATAATGTGACACTATAGCTCTATAGTAATCTTTGCAGCTGCAGGATATTTTTGACAAACTGATGAGTATTTTTTCTAATTCACAGTCCTTCTACCAATATATATTACATGTTAACTTTATTACTTAGAACTTCAGCTTATATGCTCTTTCAGTAGCAATTTTTTTTCAATACTAATAACAGAATAAGCTATTTGAAATTTGCCTAATTGTAGATTGTGTGTATTTCTGTAGGGGATGCAGCCAGCCTTGTCCTCCAAGAACAATGGTAGTTTGGCAGAATAGGAAGTACCATGCACATAAACACATGAAGGTGCCTTACACTGAGTGAGACTCTTGGATGGTCAAAATCAATATTATAAATTCTCACCACCAGCAGCTCGGTTGTCTCAGATATCTTTCACATCACCTATCACCTATTTCTTTTAAATGGAGAGAATGAATCTGGGACTTTCTGCATGCAAACTAAATGCTCTCATACTGAGCCACAGCCCTACAATAGCTGAGTGACCCAACATATTTCAAGGTGACTAAGGCTCCCATGTTCCTTGGCATCTTTCATTAAAGGATTTTGGATACTAAAGGGAGGCCCTGGAGAGCTGCAACCAATCAGTAGTGCTTTGCCATTGCCTGTCTCCATGGCACAATCCTAATATTCCTTGGAAATCCCCTATCCAAATGCTAGTCAGGGTCAGCCCTGCTGAGCTTTTAAGATCTGATGAGATCAGGCTAGTCTGAATTGTCTAGGTTTCTAAGTAAAAGGATATTCCAATACTGACTTTGACCAACATAGGGTCTCACTCAATATAACCCACCTCCTGTGTTTATATGCATGGTACTTCCTGATTTGCCAAACTACCATTGTTCTTGGAGGACAAAGGTTCAGCCATCCCATTGTCTTGATATGTTAATTTTCTCTGTTCAGGTTGGTTTTAGTCATCAAGGATCATTGTAATCATGAAAGAGAGAGTGATGGGGCAGAAAGAGAAAGAGATGAGGTTGGGGGTGGAGGTGGGGAGGCAGAAAGGGAGAGTTCTGGGCCGGGGTAAAAAGAGATAGTGATAGAGGCATGAGGGAGAGGGTGGTAAAAGGGTGGTGGGATGAAGAGAGTGAGAGGCAGAGAAGTAAGTGGAGAGGGGAGGAAACAAAGATGTGAAGGGAATTGGACGGCTGATCTTGCAAGTTTCTTGCAAGTCCCCACTTGTATAAATATTAAACCTGATACATGTGCTTGATTTACACATGATATTGCCATACCAACTTGGATCACTGACAAGTCAGCATTCTCTGCTTTATCTGAGTATGCTTCTCCAGGATCTCCAGCAGAATAAAGCCATTCCTAACATCAGCAAGGAACCACTTTTAAAGATGCTGGAAGTTATGCCTGGGACCTTCTGCATGCAGAATGTGACCCACCAACAATCCACATCTGTTCCTTTCTAGGAAGCCCTTGCTGCTAGATTGTACCAATTTCATAACAGAAGCTGAGAACTTGTAATAGGACCAGTTGGTATGGAAAAAAGGATCTTCTCTCCCCTCTCAAACTCTAATATCCCAGGACATGTGTAAAGGACTTGGTTAGGTCAGTCACTGAGATATGTTTGCATGTATATACAAATCTATTGCAAGGAGAAACTCACAACGACCTTAAATTTGATCAATGATGCTAAATCACATTTCTGTGCTCCAGGCAAGTAACCATCCATGTAGTGGGCTTATTAGCACAAAATTGTGTGGATACCAAAGGCTGTTGGGAATCTTGAATATAGGTGTTGTTTTTTAAAGGCTGCGTTACCCCTAAAGGTGAATGAGAAAGGAAGTGTGGAACACGTTAATCACAGAAAGCTAATCAAAATTCAAGTCTGGGAGACAGAGCACAAAAGAGAAATCCAGCTGTGCTTGTCTGAACTTTAGCTGGAAAGATCACCACTGCCTTTCGTCTCTCACACACTCACAGGCCGTTTCTGCACGGCCCCCTCCCGCCCCCACGCCGGCAGGAGTTCTGTCGGCGTGGGGGCGGGAGCCTGCTCGCACGCAAGCGTGCGAGCAGGCAACGGGGAGGCCGGCAGAAGGCAGGGCGGCTCCGCACGGAGCCGCCTCTGTACCCTCCCCCGCCCCACTTACGGTGTCTCCCTCGTCGCCTGCGGGGCGTCGCAGCCCCGCCCACGCTGCCCTCCGACCCCTGGAGGTCGGAGGACAGTGTGGGCGGGGCTGCGATGCCCCGCAGGCGACGAGGAGGACACAGTAAGTGGGGCGGGGGAGGGAGAAAGCGTCTTCCCGGCGGCGCGGTTCGCACCGTGCCGCAGGGAAGACGATCCCTCCCCAACAACAACCCTTTAAAGGGTTGTTGTTTAGGGCGGCTTGACGCGAACGGCTGCCTGGGGGCGCCTTTTTTGGCGCCCCCAGGCCGTTGTAAACGGGCCGTGCAGATACGGCCACAGAAAAAAAAACCTGCAGCAGACAGGATGTAGTCATTTGATGAAAATGGACACATATCGCTTTGTGCCTGTTAGCTCTGCTGCTGGAGTTCTGTCATGTGCAATACAGGAACAACTTCTTATGCAGTCTTTGAATAAGACTATACATACAGATACAAAATTTGCAACTTGATGGAAACCTGAGCAAAGGGTTTTCAAGAGGTGATTAAGCAGAAGTGTTTTGTCATTGCCCCTTCTGCAGAACCACACTTGGTGGGGTCTCATCCAAGTACCAACCCATCTTATCTTCTCTGAAGAAGGATGTAGTCTCTAATATTTAACTGATGGAAAAAGAGACTGCTGTATGCCATTTTAACCTCCTGTTATCATTGAATAACAACTATGATACATGGCTCAATATCTTGACCTGATCGATACTTTATGAATTTTATTGCAGTAATTTGTCCTGCTCCAGCTTCTGAAGTCCTTGTGGTACTTCCTGAGGGGTGATGGAGAAGGGTGATCTACATTGCTTTCATGACACACTTCAATTCTGCTTCATAGCCAATGTACACAGGAGGTTCAGCTACTGGTCTGTATCAGGAAAGAATAGAGTGTTGAAGTGGCTCAAAAGCAATTGAAGTGGTAGTGGCAACATGTTGAGGATGGCTTGGCTGTGGTTGTCCAACAGTGGCACATGATAATTAAGTCAGAGACAACTGTACAGATCTGCCAGCACTGTGAGGGCCCCAAGTCTTCCTCCAGTTGAGAACCCTTACATAGTAGGTTCCTCTCTTATTTCGGGTTTCAATAACAAAGACATTTCAACACTGGAGACATCACTGAAGATCCTGATGTGCCCCAGAGGTATCTGCCCACCCTAAGGATGTTGCTATTTCATTTACCAATGTCCTGTTTTTCTTTTTTACTCAATCAAACCATTAATTTGTCCTCCTTCCTCTTTCACAAGTTATCTTGTCTCCTCCAGACTTTTGAGTCCATGCAGATTTGGCTCATTTCAACCTAATTAAAGCATGTTAATCATGTTACCTCACCCCTGCTCTTTGTGCCATGCAGATTTGGTTCAAAATACCCTAGAACAGGGATGGCGAACCTATGGCATGCGTGCCAGAGGTGGGACCCAGGGCCCTCTCTGTGGGCATGCACACACAGAGTACATTGTGTAGGGAGGCAGAAAATCGCACCCCCCACACATCTAGGCTTGTCTGGGCCACTGAGCATGACGTGCGTGCACCGCAGTGAGCAGGGAGGACTCGACTGATGGGCCTGGTGCCTGTGCTCCGGGTGGCTGCTGCCCGAGGTGGGGGCAGAGGCAGAGGAGGCAGAGATGCTAGAGAGGTGCAGAGCAGAGCCAAACATTTTTTCTAAACTAAAACCTCAGTATTCAGGTTAAATTGCTGTGTTGGCGCTTTGCGATAAATAAGTGGGGTTTGGGTTGCGGTTTGGGCACTTGGTCTCGAAAAGGTTCACTATCACTGCCCTAGAAGGAAAGAGGGCCACAACAAGGCAAAGAGAAAACAAGGAAACAAATGGTTCAGAGGGAGATGAATTCTTTAATTATTGTTGTAACCCCTATGAGTTTTTTTTGTGTGCAGCTTCATCGAAAGAGATCTTTCAGATTCTTTTCAGTAATTTCCTCATGTGCATTCATGGGAACATTACTGAAAAAAAATCTGAAAGATTCCCCCTGATGAAGCTGCATTTGAAATGTGAATGGTTACAACAATTAAAGAATTTGTTTCCCTCTGCACTGTTTGCTTCCTTGCTTTCAGTTCACAGTAGCCTAATCAGGGTATTTTTTTCACATTTTTCCCTGTTGAAATTTGACAGCAGTCAACTTTAAACCAGCCAGGGAGATTTAAACTTTTTTTATTCTGACCCAATCCAAAGACAGACTGGTCAAACCCTCACCTACCCTGAGGATCTTCTGTCCATAAAAAAGACCCCACAACTCAGCAATTTTTTCCTGAGATCTCCTGTCCAGATCTCTGCTGCTCAAGAACTCTGGTTCACTTCTCAGAATCGCACGAGACATGAAAATTGTCCTGAAGCCTAAATAGCTCCATTGTATGTGCAAATACACTTGATCTTAGTAATGCATACATAGCATATTCAGTTTTAAATCAATTTAACAATTATTGTTTTTTACAGAAATGTATCTTACTTGTAATTATTCTTATTTACTTGTAATTTGTTCTGTCAATCATTTTCTATATACAATTTGTGCTATAAACATGTTGTTAAATTCTTATGAAAAAATGTACTCTCCTAGCAAAATGAGGATATGTTAGGCAGCATAATCAGGGGGTGGGGCAAAGCCCACTCTGGAGCTTGCACTGGCATGAGTGCCCATTCTGCTTGTGCAGCAGGCAAATGCACTGGTGGAGGGACAACATACTCAGGTACCTGACCCAGAAGCTAGCTCCATTGCTTAGGCTCACCAGCACAAAATGCTGCACTAGCGTGGCTGGGGACATTCCGGGGTTGGTGGTGGTGGGACAATATAAGTCGGCCTCTAGAGCCTGGTCAGTCTCCCCTATGGGGGATTTTTGGATGAGCTTTTTTTTTTTTTTTGCTTTTGGAGCTTCCTTTGCCACAGGAAAGCCCTGTGGAACAGGTGAGACTGTGCCAGAATGCACCATCTTAGTCCGCCAACCCTGACTGAATTGGGCTATTAATCAGTTACTATAAATGCAGATGCAGTAAGCTCTCAGGAAGCCTATGTGGTTTCCATCTAGTATCACTGACTTCAGTAAACTTATGTGTTAGAGTTTGTGATGGAAATTTAACGGAGCTGGGCTACTAAGGCACATACATTGTAACAAAGTGTTTAATAAGCGGCAAATGGAGAAAAGCCAGGAATTTCCTGTCAGAACGTGTGTTTAGATGGACAAAATCTAGATGACAGGTGGACCCTCCTTCCAGCAGGTGCCGTGTGCATAATTAGGGCTGTGTGCACAACTGTACTGTGTGCAAAGGCAGATAAGACATGGGCACCTGATTGGCACCTCAATTGTATATAGTTGGCACAGACTACAGGGTAAAGTGTGCCTGGAAACACCTGTGGTCTGGCGGAGCACTTTGACAGTAGTTAGCAATAAACAGAACTGCACTGGCGACTGTGTGTCTTTCGGTTCTTGTTTGCATTGCATCCTGCAAGGTGACCTACTCGCGAGTAAGTCGCTGCTTCAACATTTCCCCTGTGCAGGACTACTCCCTGGTCTTTGTTCTTGTAGTGGACTATTTGCCTAAATAAAATTTTGTTTTTCTGTTACCCTTATTGTCTGGTCAGTCAGAACCTCAGATAGGCAACATACCTGGGAAATTCCATGACATCCTGAGGCATTTTCTCTTGATTTCCCAGCCCCATGCTCTGCTCTTTGGAAATCAACTGTGTCTATTTCTGGACCTCTCCAGACCTCAAGTCCTGAATTTAAGATTGCATGTCCCTTCCCTAGAACCACCCAGTTTCTTCCGTCTACCTTTATAAATGTTCCCTCTTTCTGGTGTGTGCCTGTGTGTGATTGTTTAGGGAATCACTTTTCAGGTACTTAGTGTAGGTTCTTTACATTTTATTTTTTTAAAATTTTACTTTGTGTACAATAATGCTATTTGTTTATGTATACTGTTATGTATACTGTTTATGTATACTGTTATGTATACTGTTATGTATACTGTTATTCTTTCTCACCCACACTGCCCATAATTGTATTCTGGGGTACTCATACTGACATTCATCCTGGTATATAGAGGCTACGAAATCTCATGTTATGGTTTTCTGGAATCCTTACAAAGCTAGTTTCCCCTTCTCTGGGTCCAATTGAATTACAATACCTCTGAGTCCACTTGGTTTATGCCTGACTGCCAGTGGCCTTCCAAATAAGCAGTTCCCCCAGAACTTCCCTGTTAAGGACACCCTTAGTCTTTCAATTGCCTCTAAATTCAAAAGCATACTAACTACAAGAGAATTCCAACACACACAGTTAACAGAACATGAACTCAGTTCCAACATCAATCATTTGACAAAATTGAGGATTTTTTGCCAACTGTGCAGGTACAGCAGGAGTCAATACGGTGTAGTGGTTGATAAACCAGGTTTGATTCCCCACTCCTACACATGAATCCTGCTAGGTGACCTTGGGCTAGTCACAGTTCTCTCTCTCTCAGCCCTACTTACCTCAAGGTGTTTGTTGTGGAGATGGGAAGGAAGGTGATTGTAAGCCACTTTTAGACATTTCAAAGGTTAAGAAAAGTGAGGTACAAAAATCAACTCTTCTTCCTTTTCAAAAGTGGCCACAGCCTACAATATATGAATAGCCACTGTGGCTTAAATGCCACTGTGCATCTTGGCCCTGGCCCTGGAGCACAGGTCCCTGTTTTAGCACAGCACTCACTTAGAACTTTAAGATACATCTACAACTTAGGTTAAGTGATCGACTCACACATAAAACAAGCAGTCTGATTGCTTAATTTTGAATGGCCATCAGGATCATGTTGAAGTTCTGAGCATCCCTCCTTTCAGTTAATCTCTTTGGCACCATTTTCCTTGACTTTTGCTGCTTTGGTGCTATTGGTATGCTTTCACTGCCACTCTTCCTGGAATCACCAAATGGGTGATTCTATCCATTTGGTGAAATTTTATAGCAATAAGGGCAGTATCACAATTATATTTAGACATATAGATTTGGATATGTGATTATGAGGGAAGTAGAGGTGTATAAGAAATGGGCAGCACTTTTTTAGCACGGGTGAGAAAATGTGAGTAGGTTCATATATTAATTTCATTTGCCTTGTACAACTTACCTGGCTTTGTGTTTTGGTTGCTATCGCAATACAGTACATTCACACAAATTGTCATATGTTTCTGCAACACCAGCAATACCTTAATTACTAAATTTGAATCTACAGGAAATATGTAAGGAAATGCCTTTCATGGCACATAAATGAAGACAGCACACACAGAGAAGCAATTCATTCTAATCACGAGTATCCATGTCTGCTCTTTCCGACTCATTAATAATTTCCTTTGAAACCTAAATTGTGTGCTTACAGGCAAAAAAGGACTGCTTAACAATAACATCATACATCCCATATTTATTTCTCCACAATGCATCTCAGAGCCACCCTTTGTATTTAACAAATTAGATTTTTCCCCAACAATCTGTGAAGCCTTAATGTAATATCTGAAATTCAAGTTGTATTTTCTAGCATTGTACATCATGACCAACAATAATAAAAAAGAAAATTAAACTGCTGATGGATAAAACTGTACCAAACTACTATTCTGCATTGCCAAAGGCTACAGAATATGTTCTGACAATAAACAAAGATACTGCAGCCATAAAGCTGCTGATATGAAACATAGATCACAAAGACATACCACGCAGCAGCAGTGCATCATAGCTGAGGCAAGGGCATTTTAATTAATGCAAGTGTTCTCTTGATAAAGACGACAAAACAGATGTCCCAGCCCTAAACTGGGAATGAATTTGGAGCTCAGTCCCTGTCCAATCTTGGAGATCTGTTTGAAAATCTTCCAAAGTGTTATCAGGAATACTATTTATGAAGGGCAAAAGAGGAACCTTGGTCTCCCCTGCCCTAGATGACCAGAATACTGATCAAACAAACATGTATATTTTTATTGACTCACTAGTGTGGATCTAACAATCTGTTCTGGAATGTGCAGAGTTTTCCTGCATTTCTCTCCATTCCTCCATTCCTTATGATTTCATCCTCTTGTTCTCCCTTAGTCCAACCCTTCCTTCTACATTATTGTTTCTATATGGAGATCCCAAAACACAGAATTTGAAGGGGCTTCACAAACAGGGTGAATTGCTGAGAAACTCTACATTCTGTGCACACAGTCGTAGGATCCATGCCACTGATTCTGCACACCAATGAACTATTGCAACAAATTGTAAAAAACATCAGAATTTGGGGTGTCAGCTCTAGCTTGGAATATTTTTTGAAAATTTGGGGGCTGTGCATTGCAAGAATGTTCAGGGGGATGTGATGTCATTAGACTCCACCCTCCAAAGTTGCCATTTTCTCCAGGGGAACTGATGTCTGGAGAACCATTGTAATTCTAAGAAATCTCCAGCCCCCATCTGAAGGTTGGTAATCCTATCTCCCAGCTATCTTATTGTCCTCACTCCTGCCAAGCACCACTTGTGTATTCCAACAAGCAGATGCCCCCAGAAAGAAGAACTTCAGCTGGGTTTTATACCCTGTTATTCTCTACCATAAGGAATCTCAAGTGGCTTACAATCACCTTCACTTCATTCCTCACAACAGCCAACTTGCGAAGTAGGTGAGGCTTGAAGAGTTCTGAGAGAACTGTGACTAGTTCAAGATCACCAGTAGACTGCCTATGGAAGAGTGGGAATCAAACCTGATTCGCTAGATAACAGTTTGCCACTCATGTGAGGAGCAGGGAATCAAACCCATTTCTCCAGATACGAGTATATTGCTCTTTACGACTATACCACACTGAAAGCTTAACAAAACCCTCTTTCTGATGACTGCCTGCAAAAATAGGGGTTCTGCCAAGCATGACTGTTATGTTGCCTTCAACGTGATGTGCCAGAAATTATAAATCCTGACAGTGGTCCTGTACCACTTATCAAGAGTGGTTATTTCCAACCAATAAAGGGGGAAGAACTGTAAAACCAAACAGATGTTATTGCAAACCAAAACCAAACAGTATTATTGCAGTGTTTGGATGTTTGGAATCACCTGATTAGTGTAATTGCTTGTTTGAGCATTCAGCAGCATAGCATGTGAACCAGCTTGGCCTATATCCTTTGTTTCTTTTTCTTGAAGCCATCCTGTCTCTGTGATCAGTTGCCATAATGGTCCAGTTTCAACACAAAGGCTCACAATAACACTCCTGCCCAGAAGACAAACACTGTTTAAAAAGCAATTACTTTGCTTAATTGCTTATGATATTTACCTCTTGTCACAGCTGCACTTTTTTTGGACCAGGATGAAAGAACCAGATAATTCTGGCACAACTGGAAGCATGGTATCAATGGAACTCCTCCAACACTTCTGAAATCTTGAAAGAAGGATTGGTGACCCCAGGTCAACCAGTGGCAAATACAGAGTTGACCACTCAGGTACATTGTTTGGAAAACTACAGTGTCACTGTTGACTGCAACAAACACTCTTCAGTTGCTGCCAACTAATTTATAACCATAAATGTAGCAAAAATGAAAAAGGAGGGAGAAGTTCAGTGCTAACAATGGTGTGTGTGTGGAGGAGGGGGGATTCACTTTCTTCTATAGTTTGAGGTCCAGATCTCCTCATTTGTAAATAGCTCAGAAAAATGTGGAAATTAATGAAACATGATGTACATTGTGGAAAGTCTGTGCGAGACCGGGGAGAGAAAAGCTAAAATAAAGTAGAAAATTAGGTAGTTTAGCATACCCATTTGGCTCCATGTTGCTTCCTAGTGTCAGTAAGGTTTGACTAGGATTCAATTTTGAAAATATCATTTGCACTGTGGCAGTCTCCTAAAGCATAAAATTGTTAAAGTTTATAGAATTGGCTGAAAATACTGGCTGTGTGGAAATAATATGTCTAGACAAAAGGGGGGAAAAAACCCCACTGACACACTATTTTTGAATCTCAGCCAGCACAATCATTATAGTCAAGTTGGTTTTCAGCTGTTGTTGTATCACCCTCCTGTTGGAATCTTTCTAAAATGAAAATATGGCTTTGGTTGCCACCAGAAGATACCATGTAAATCATTATTGCTTCCCGCTGGCTCATGATATCAGTTGCCCTTCAAGTAAGTTAGAGGGAACAGCCCAGCACAAAAAAAGAGGTCTGTGGAACATCTTAAAAAGAGGTAACTGCTTCTTTTCACTCCATACATCCAAAATAAGATGTCCAGGGAAGTCTTAAAAGAGGTGGCAGCCAGTTTAGTTTCAGACAGCAAAGGCATCAGAGGGGAAAATCTTAGGCTGTTTCCACACAGGGGGAAAACAGCACCCTAGGGATGGTTAAAACACCGTCCCTGAGGCGCTGTTCGCACAGCAGGTGTTGCTGCATTGTAGCAGCACCATGCTGGGCCTGCTTTTTAAAAAGATTTTTAAAAAGTGGCGTCTTCCCGCCGGCATGGTGCGAACCGCACCAGCATGAAGCCACCGCTTTTGGCCCCTCCAGTATCTGCAAGGGACTTACCTTGCCTTTCTCTGGAGCTCCGACCATCTGGACATGCCCATGCTGCCCTGTGACCCCTGAGGGTAAGAGGGCAGCATGGGTGTGTCTTTTCAGCTGGTTGGAGCTGCAGAGGAAGGCAAGATAAGTCCCTCGCAGACACCCTGGGTGGCTCAGTGCGGAGTCACCCCTGCAGGCAGTGGCAGCATCAAGACTGCCCGCATGGGACCATGTGAATATTCCCGATGCTCCACTGGCTTCATTTATGCTGGTGGGAAGCCACTGCCTCTGGCTGTGCAGAAATAGCTTAAGCCACTCAGATGACTCCCATTGAAAAGAATTGGGACCACTTCTCAATGGGCAGTAGACCTTCGTGGTCCCAGTGCTTTTCAATGGGAGTCCACTGAGCAGCTAAAATTTTCTTATGTGTGTTTGCATATCTTCAAAGATTGCTCCTCCAAAATAATAAAAGGAAAGCAATATGTTGCCAGAATCAGCAGAAAGAACTGAGTACAACTTTGTACTTTTCAAGCTGAAATACAACCCAGGATTGGAGTCTGCAGAGCAAATATCCTGGGGCAACCTTCAGCAAACAGAGGCAATCCCTTCATCAGTACACAAATGTCAGGCACGAGCAGAGGGTGAAACTGACCAGAGAATGAAACGGTTGGTTGGGAAACATAAGATGCCTCCTGAACTCTGTATTCTGCATCGCCAGACAGGAGCCTTAAGGAAAAAAAGGTGTATTTCAAAGCATTAAGGGAAAAAAGATGCATTTCAAAGCATTTTCAAAAGAAGATTCCTTGACTGAAATAAGGCATCCTGGGGACGCCTTGGGAAAAGAGCTGTGTGGAGATTTTTATTTAGGTTGTGTGGAACAGACCGATATTTATATTGGAGGACCTTTGCTCTTCAGCTAATGTTGTTATGGAGAAAATAATTTCTTTTTTCTGAAACTCCCTTTTTTAGATCTAGGCCTTTTCTGCACACAACATTTATTCCAATTTGAAGGTGGTTTTGATCCCATTGTTTACGTCAATGTTTGTCCACACTCTCCTTCTTGCAAGGTTGTTTTCTAGCTGCTGTATTTCCCCCCTTTTCCATGCATGCACTGCAGCAATGCTACATAGCTTTGTTGATTCAATGGTCCATAAATATGGAGGGGGGGAGGAAACACATGAAAACAGGAAAAATTAAGTGGAGGGGGGGAAAGGGAGGTTTAGGACCAAAAAAAACCCCATGGCAGAGCAAGCTTCAAAGGGGAAGCTTGGCTACTGCACAGGAGATGTGGAAAATGGCCCACTATTTTGATGGGAGAGAACATTTCAGTACAATTACACTGTGAAGGAAGCCAGTTCAGAAACTTTTCAGCAAGAAACATCACTGTAAAAGCACAGAACTCTGTGGAGGAAACAGGCTCTGAACAATGTAAATAGCCTGTGTGGAAAAGATCTCTGATTCTCTTCTTCTTTTGTCTTTTAAAAGAGAGGTTCCTCGTTGATTTCTCTATGAAAAGAAGTCAATTCATGCTTTTGTACCATCAGCACTTGCAGTTTTACGTTACACGCAACAGGGTGATGCTGTCATAGAAGTATAGAAAGGTTTGTGGAGATATTGCCTGCCTCTGGGAATCAACAGAGTGAAATTCTGATATTTTTTTTGCAGTCTCTCTTTTTTCACCTCCTCTTTTTGACTTTCTGTTGGATCAAAATGGAATTTATTAAAAATTGATTCCTAAATGAAAGGAAAAGTAACTGACTGTTGGGTTTCAGGGAGAAACTAGGTAAAAAAGAATTAAGAGAATTGCTCTTAAGAACCCTACCCCCAAAGATGTAGAAATACAGATAAAAGGAGAACGATTTCAAGCATGATACTTCTGTACTGCCAGCTAAATGTGCTGTTACCTCTGGGTTGGATCCCACAAAAAATCTCTGGGGATGGAAAAGTTTGCCCCCAAAGTAGTGGGACTTTCTCATCTCCCCATCCAAATAAAACCTGAAATGCTCTCTCTCCCAAAAAACCCTACTCCTTGGGACTCTGAGATCTTCTGTGGGCTGCAAATTTGGCAACAAAAATGCATTTCCCCTTCTGTTAGAGGAAATGTTCAGCTGAATCCAGCCCTCTGTATTTGTCTAGCAGTAGATGATTGTTGTATCCTAAGATTCAGCTGTTCAACTTCCTTTCACAAATTCTCGTTCAGATATTATTGCTTCTGCTGTTATTACCATATATACTCAAGTATAAGCTGAACCGAATATAAGCCGAGGCACCTAATTTTACCACAAAAAACTGGGAAAACTTATTGACTCAAGTATAAGCCTAGGGTGGGAAATGCAGCAGCTACTGGTAAATTTCAAAAATAAAAATAGATACCAATAAAATTACATTAATTGAAACATCAGTAGGTTAAATGTTTTTGAATATTTGTTTCAAAGAAAAACAGTAAACTAGCTCTGTAAGTGGAAAAGATGGTCAACAAAAACAATATGGTATCAACAATAACTTTAAAAGTACAGAAACCTTAGCTCAGCATTCTATCCTTCCAAGGTCAGTAAAATGAGTGAGGAGCTTGCTGGGATTAAAGTGCAGAGGTCTGGGGAAAGCAATTGAAAGTTTGGATTGACCCCGGACTGGGGCCTTAGTTGCTCATCCTCCTCCTCTCCCTCTCCTCTCCCGTCCACTGGCCCTGCTGCCTTCGGGTTGTTCCTGTGGTTGTCCCTATGTGCAACCCCTTGCTGGCTTTTTCCTTCGGAGGCCGAATGCTTAGCCCACGTACTGGGGCCTTGGATTTTGGCAGCAAGCATGTGTTTGACTCCTTTTTGGGGAGCCACTGTGAACTTAGAATTGAGATAATGTAGATAATGCAGTGTGAGATAATGCAGTGTGAATAAATATGCTGCTCACTGTCGACCAGCACCTAAATTCCTAGTCCCTTTGTCAAGCCAGCAATGCTTTGTCAAGCCAGCAATTTACAATTCTCCCTTTTTCCTCTTTCTCCTCAACACCCCTGTGAGGTAGGTTAAAATGAGAAAGAATTATTGGACCAAGATCATCCAATCAGCTTCACGCTAAGCAGGGATTTGGCCTTGGGTTCCTGAATTCTTAGGCCAACATTCTAACCACTACATCCCTCTGATCTCATTGTTCTGCAGGTTTTCATCACTAGTGTTTCTAGTTTGTTTGTTATATGCAATTGATGAACAAATAAATCTAAAAATAAATTGCAAGGAAACAAAAAAATATGAACATTAAAAAATTATCATAAGTTCAATTTACACATGGAAGGAACTTAATTAAAATGCAGAATTTCAAACTGAACCAATCCCAGAGAAGAAATCCAGTAGCCTCCCTTTTCACATGTACACCCTTCTTTGACCTCCATTGGATCTTGCTTTGAAAGTGCTAATAGAAAATGCATTCCAATTTCCCTCTCTTAGTGGAAAATGTATAGCAAGAGTCAAATAAACATTTTGCTACTGCTTAGTAGATCTTTTAAGGCCATCATATTTCCAATTGAAATGTGATTTATAGTATTGATATTTTTCACCTTGCCAAAGATCTCTAAAAAGAAATAGACATAATTTTTCTTGGACAAACTGTACCAATTATCTGATTGTCCAGAACTGACATGTTATTTTATTTCTCCCCTCTGAGACCAATCTGATAGCCTGTAAGCCATAAAAGTGACTGGGAGTGTAATCAAAGGCTATTTCTGTAAATCACTCAATGACAATCTGGGGCAATGTTCAGTTACTCTCAGGAACGATTTTTCCCCCAATTGAGCAGACAGAAAATGATAGCAAAGATTTTTAAAATGTCATTTAAGGGCTGAGCACAGAGCCAACTTCAAGAAGCATTTATCTTGATTAGGGTTACGTGTTAATTAGTAAATAAATCAATTAGAACTTCAGTTGATTAAGTAGGAAAGTCCAATTAAAATCATTAAAAACATTTTTTAAGTAGAGGAGCTAACATGAGAACATAGAAGTAGCCCTGCTTGAGCAGACCAATGGTCCATCTATTTCGAAGCTAGTTAAGTGCCACAAGGAACCCTCAAGGAAGGCTTAGTTGAAGACACAAATAAGTTCATTGTTAATATAACAGGGGATAAAATATTAATTGAATGATTTATGATTTTATAAATGAAGTTAATTTTATATTTCTGTTGAGTTTTTGTCAGGAGACAAGTTTGTTTAAATTTAAGCCATTATTAATTAATCTGAAGTTGGATAAAAAGTAAAACATCGTTCATTGTTCAGTGGCATTAATATCCATCCCAAACAAAGCAGCCAGCAACCACTTTTCACAAAGCAGTTCCTGGTGTGCTTCCACAAACACTGGTTTCATTCTTTTCTATTTCCCTGTCCTTTGCAGATACCAAATATGAAAGAGAAAACTAAGACTGAGTCTATGTTATACATCAGACAAAGCCATAGCTGAGATTAACTGTGGTTAATAAACCAACTTCAGGCCGTGGTCATTGACATTTTCCCCATGGCCAATATATCCTGGGATAAGGAAGTGAACCATCCTGGTTTGGCCATGAATTATGCATGACTTCTGGGCCTAAATCGGGCCCATCCCATGAGATTTGCCTTATCCCGCGTCTTTCAAAAAATGATGAAATTGGCAGTTCTTTTGAAAAAGCATGTGCCAATCCCACGCCCATGCAAACACCACTGGAGACAAAACGGTTTACTTTTCCCACCTCGCTGCCTGTTCTCCCTGCCCCTGGGCCCACCTCCTTGGTTTTCCCCTCAGATGTCATGCTCTCCTCTCCTGTCCACCACGTTTTCTGCACATGCCACGACCGCCCGACATCCCTCCTAGCGGTAGCATGGTTCTGAACTGTCCCCATTGCCAAATGTGCATGGATGTGTTTGTGGGACACTAACTATAGTTAGTGGAGTATCCCACATTCAGATAATCACACTAACTGTAGTTTCACATGTCTATAGAATGACATGATGTCTTAACTGACCCAATGTGATAGTTTCAGAAGCTAGGAAAGGCACTGTCACTACAAATGGTGCCACCTAGTTTCTATCACCCTTATAAGCCATCAGTGAGGGACACCAGCTGAATCAACTAACTCCAAATAAAATTTATTTATTGTAATTTATTTATTGTAACATAAGCTTTTTCAAGCAAGTAGGATATATTAGATACTTTCTGATTGTGTAGCCACTTGAAATTCCTTTAATGTTTCACACCTTTTGCTTCCTGCTATTTCCTCAGTCCTTGGTTTGGCGAATAAAAGGTTGAATGAACACTACAAAAGTGGTCACTGTCTCTGCATCTATGAAAGGCTCTATTGGCAGAGTAGCTGCCACCAGTTTATTTATTTATTATGAGATTTATAAACCGCCTCACCCCCGAAGGGCTCGAAGTTCCTATCATCAGGATCTTACTGAATGGTACCCCTGTCAGCTTGATATCAACAACTTATTTATTTCCTCTACTGCTGGAACACAAAGGACAAGATGAATAAAAAGGGACAAAAGCAAAAGCCACAGTAAAAACAACAGAAGTAATAGGTTCATAAATATCCACTAAACCACTTACAAGAAACCTGGGAAAATATAAACGCAAGACACATCTGACAGGTGCCTTCATTCTCTCAATTCCTTTTAATGCCAATGTATTTTTCTTTAAGAATTTTTTTTCAGCATTTCCCTCATGTTGAAGTACCAGTCTAAATAAAGAAAAACAAACAAACCCAAGATATGATGGGTGTTGCTCAGAATGATCCCTGATTAATTTTGCCACCTTTTCTGTACAAAGAGAATGAGGCCTGAAAGGCGGCACTTCAAAAATAGGCACTGTCACATTGATGTCAGAGAAGTTCAAATTGAAAGGTACCTAAACATCAAAATACCTTTCTATGTATGACAGAACTCCAGAACTCTCCAAAGGGGCTGCACCTCTCAGATGTCTAATGACTAGTGGCTCGTCTATACTGTAAACATGTGTACCCCCCTGCACTAAGGTTGTCAGAGGACTACAAAAGGCCTTTAGGCTGCTTGCCAGAATTTGAAAAACACTGACAAGAAGCAGCATTTCCCGTTATTATGTATGCTTGAGACATGCAGTTCAAGCATGCTCGCTATAATAAAATCACTGAATTCAAACCCAGCTCTAATGTCTGAAAATTGCTCCTCTATATCACTTCTGCCAGGTCTAAATATTAGTTATGGTAGCAAGCCGAAACTTTCTGCTACAAGATCCACACCTGGCTCTATAAAACTGCTGTTTCTGGTTGTGATGTTTGGACGTGAGCTCCTCTGACAGATAAACTCCCCAACATCTGCACAGCAGCTCCTTGAAATAGGCATTTTAAAGCTCTTCAGGGGCCAGGTTCATCTTGGGACCATTTTGTGAAGAAAAGGAGCTCCTGCTTTCCCCCTCCACCAAAGTGGGCACATGCAGTTCCAAAATGAGGCAGTTATTCCCCCAGAGTTCATGCTGGCTCAGCAGAAAGGTATAGGAGGAGGCAGGACTTCATAATGCCACCGTGATTGACCCAAGCAGAATTGGAACCCATGAACTTTTAAAACACTGTTCTCTGTAGAAACTGTGTGGCTGTGAAGAAAGCAAGTTTTTTGGACCTGACTTAGAAATTGTGTCATGTGGCATGGGCCTTTACTTAGAACATGAGGGATGTCCTGCTGGATCAGACAAGTAGTCCATCTAGTCTACCATTCTGTTTAAACAGTGGTCACCCAATATTTGTTGAAGGTTTTCACAGCCAAAACGAACAGGCTATTGTCAGTTTTCCAGCTGTGTGGCTACAGAGATCAGTCCTCCTGAAGAAAATGGCTGCTGTGGAGGATGAAATCTATGGTATCACATATCAAAGCCCCTCCAAAAACCCTCTAGTTCCCAGGCTATACCCCTAAATGTCTAAGAATTTCTTAATCTGGACTTAGCAACCTTATTGCAAATTTCCATAAAAATACCATAGAGTTTTCTGCCAAATACCAGAGTGACCCCTTGTCACTGGGGACATAATTACATCACTTCCAGTACACAGCAAAAGTTACATCATTGGGTCACTGGGAATGTCAACCTAGGCTACTCCTTGTTCTCATTAAGCCTCCCTTTTGCCACCCCCACCCCTGGTTGCTGGGGTACTTAGTAGCTCTACCCTTTGCCCAGCTTGGGGCCAGCTCTGACCTCACCATGGCCAGTGGTTTGGCCAGGCATGTCCTCCTTGTGGATGGCCAGGCAAGGTCCCTCACTTCTTTGTGGGGGGGGGGGGAGGAGCTGGGGGAGCTTTTTGGAGCCATTTCTCTCTCCCTAATCTGCTTCTGCTTCCAAGTTCTATCATAGGAATTGCAAGGTAAAAAGAATCCAAGGGAGAGTTGCAGTAGTTCCCTGCATCTTTGTAGATGGGTTGCTGCTAAGGTGTTTATAAAATGAAAGTTGGCAGAATTGAAGTTTAGAGTGATTGCACCTTCCATCCCAAATATCTAGAGACTGTTGTCTGTCTTTTATCAGTGTCAAAGATTCCCTGCACATTATTCTGAAGTGTACTCGTCTTCATATCTCCAGGGTAGTCAAGCATTCCAAACAGGTTTTGGAGTTGAACTCATGTAAAATGTGGCTTAGATTAATCCCTTGCTAGAGCACAGCTGAGAGGCAGCGGGTGCCAAAAACAGGATCTAGGAAGGGAAGATTCAGCAAGATACCAAGGCCTGCTTTTGAATCTCTTCAAGGATAAATGGTGCACATGTGCATACACACACACACACACACACACACCATTAAGAAATATTTGTTGTAATCATTTTTTTCTTTGTATCTCTTGAAATACTTACAGAAACGTTTTTTAACAAAAAGTTCTTTTTGAAGTAATTGGCATATTGACACTTTATTGCAGCTGCCAATTTAATTGCTAATTCTCTGCAAGGAGAGAAAAGTGAGATCATAACAAGTGATTAAGAGAGGGAAGTACTACTCAGTGCCTACTTTGCCTCAGTCTTCTCTTGCAAGAAAAGCAGTGCTTATCCTGGGGAAAAAAGAACATATGATGAAGGAAGGGAGTTGCAGCCTAGGGTAGGCTTGGAGTGCTATGTAAACTTCTTTAAGCGTCTTTAAATGAAACAAAGTCCTCAGAGCCAGATGAATTGCATCTGGGGATATTAAAGGAACCAACTCATGGCTGCAATTTCTGAGCTTCTGTCCATTATTTTTAGAATACTTGGAGAACAGGTATGGTGCCAGAAGATTGGAGGCAGACAAATGTAGTCCACATTATTCAACAAGAGGGAAAAAAGAGGATTCAAGTAAGCACTGACTGTCAGCTTGATGTCTATACCTGAAAAAGATTTAGAACATAAAAGCAAACAGTCAGTCCTTGAGCATTTAGGAAAGATAGCTGTGATTACTAAGAGTTAGTACAGGTTCTTCAAAAACAAGTCATGTCACAGTAACCTTACCTCCTTTTTCAAGAGTTACAACCTTACTAGGTTAAGTGAATGGTGTGGACATAGTTTAACATGACCTCAGAAAGGCTTTTGATAACATTCCACATAATATTCTTGTTGGCAATTTGGTAAAATATGTTTAGGATCCTATTACCATTAGGCAGAGGTGTAGCTAGGAAAAATGGAGCCTGAGGCAAAATCTGAGTTTTGCGGGCGACCATCCTCACCCATCACAACCAAACAGCAATTTTTTGCACCAGGTCATTTCAAAGTCACCAACACATTATAGAACATGCCCCAACTCACAAATCTGAACACAGCAATGGTCCATGCCACACAGCGGAAATAAAATTGACGTTCTCAAAATGCTTTATTACTGCTGTGACAAAATATAAAAATCAAATAAAAGGATTCCAAAAGGCACTTCCGAATGGCTTTCGTTTGTTTTCCCACATGACACTCCAGGGTGAAAGTAGCATCAGGCTTGGAATATCTGCAAAAACTGAAGTAGTAACTTTTAACTTTCACACAAAAGCCCTTAAGACCAGTGAAGAGATTTCAACAAGGGATTTCAACAATTTGTACAAAATCGGTGTGAGGGGGAGAGAAATAGGGAGTTCTCAAATTGCTTAGGTGATAAACCCTAAGCAGAAAGGTTGATTCACACAAAGCATAAAAATGCTGCCAAAAAAAGAATTTAAAAATATGGCCAAAATCCATAGGTTTCAAGAGATTGTTCTAGCAACAAGCCCTGTACTCGGTGTCTTTTTTTTTAACTGAGCAAACACCACTCCTTCAGGAACTTAATTCTGTCCTATCTAGTAGCACAAACACAATAAGCAATTTGTAATTCCCTAAAGTATGTGCCAGGGAGGCTTGCTGTGGATGGGGGGGGGGGAGACTGGGAGAGCTTGTTCTGGCCATTCGATCCTGTTGAACCTGGTGGGGTGGGGCGGGGCTGAGGAAGGAAGGAGGAGGGGCGTGGGGGACGATTTTCCAATGGTGGCCACCCGGGGCATTTATTTCCAGGGCACCTCATGGTAGTTCTGCCTCTGCTATTAGGTTAATCTGTAACTGGTTGACAGATTGTACCCAAAGAGTGCTTGTTAATGGTTCTTCATCCTCTTGGAGAGGAGTAACAAGTGGAGTGCCTCAGGTATCTAACTTGGGCCCTGTGTTGTTCAACATCTTTGTAAATGACTTTGATGAAGGAATAGAGGGGATGCTCATTATATCTGCAAATATACTAAATATGGAGGTGTTGCAAATGCAGTAAAAGATAAAGTCAAGATACAGGATGATCTGGAGAGGCTGGAAGACTGGGATAAAAGTAGCACAATTAATTTCAGTAGAGATAAATATAAAGTTCTGCATTTAGGTAGAAAAATCAAATGCATAATTATAGGATGGGAGACACTTGTCTTGGCAGTAACCCATAAAAAGAAACTAGGAGTCCCATGTTCTGATTGGCTGTTGTTTTTGAGTGGCATCTTCAAGCATTTCTCACAAGACCATAAGCACATTGTAATCTTCTCTTGCCTGTGAAATGGCAGCATTTGCAGCTGAGTGATCAGCCACCTTAGTTAAGGCCAATATTCAGGAAATTTTGGGAATAAGCATTAATACTGATTGAAATACTGTGTCAGCCAATTTTTAAACGAGTGGAAAGTAACCATTAGCCGGGCTCTACAGGCTAATGGTTACTCTACTACAGACATCAGAAGAGCTGCAAGACCAAGAACAAGCCACATGAACAAAGATAAAGAGCCATCTAGAGGGAAAGTGTTCTTACCATACATCAAGGGAACCACTGACCGCATCGGAAAACTGATGAAGAAGCATAACCTACAAACAATCTACAGACCCAATCTACAGACAGATCTACAGAAATTCAATAAATGCTACATTCAGCAAAGGATAAGAGGGATCTTCTAGCTACTGCAGGAGTCTACTGCATACCATGTAGCAAGTCTACATAGGAACCACCAAACATAGTGCTCAGACATGAATCAAAGAACACTGCAGACTATTTCAGCCAGAAAAATCAGCAATAGCAGAACATATAATAAACCAACCTGGACACAGAATATTATTTGAAAACACAGACACTCTGGACCACTCTGACAACCATTACGTCAGACTACACAGAGAAGCCACTGAAATCCACAAGCACATGGACAATTTCAACAGAAAGGAAGAAACCATGAAAATGAACAGAATTTGGCTTCCAGTTTTGAAAACACTACAGCAGTGGTGGTGAACCTTTGGCACTCCAGATGTTATGGACTACAATTCCCATCAGCCCCAATTGGATATGGATATGCTGGCAGGGGCTGATGGGAATTGTAGTCCATAACATCTAGAGTGCCAAAGGTTCACCACCACGGCACTAGAGTCAAGTCAGTGACTAATCAGCTCCACACAGTGGAGTGGTGACTAATCAGTGACTAATCCGCTCCACACAGGCACAGGATGACTATAGACAATCAAAGGGAACAAAGGCCAGACTACTTCTAATCAGATGCCTCACCTATTGACCATGCTATCTCCATTGTTACTCACATGCTACACTTCATTGGTACTCACTTGCTAGGCCTCTCCTATTCAGATGCCCTAACCTATTGACCTTTACTCACAGGTATATATACTCCACTTGCTTTCCTTTCGTACTATCAGATCCTCTGAAGATGCCAGCCATAGATGCAGGCGAAACATCAGGAGAGAATGCTACTAGAACACGGCCATACAGCCTGGAAACCACACAGCACCCCACCTGTAGAGAGACAGACAGACAGACAGACAGACAGACAGACAGACAGACAGACAGACAGACAGACAGACAGACAGACAGACAGACAGACAGACAGACAGGTGCTCTTAGAGATCTTTTTATTCATCTTTGCAGTACTTGCTGTCTTTGTGAACTGCTTTGAATCCCCAGAGAAAGGCAGCTTATCAGTGTTTTATTTATTTATTTTCACAGTGTAGTAATATACTGCCTCTCCCTGCAAAGAGCTTTGTATATGACAACCAATACTATAAATTGAACCTGGCAAGCGATGGGCAGCCAGTGAAGACAATCTTTTGATCCTTCTGTGTACTCCCTAATGACTGTGACTGACCCAGATCATTTTGGGAACAGCTTGAAGGTGATATGGTTTGGGAAAAAAAAACCAAGCAAACCATGTAATGATGCTCAACATAGTTACAAATGCCAAGCTGCACTCTGACCCACCTCATGAACAGATCCCTTTGACATAGGCTGTCCCATTTTTAAATATATATATTTCTGAAAGCAGTGAAGCAAATGGAAACAGAGTTGACAACATAAAAAGAGGGACTTGAGGAGTGTTTGCCCAATTTTACTCTCCCAGACTGTATCTTGGCTTTCATAAGGAACCATAAGCCCCTTCATAAGCCCCCTTCCCCCCACAAATTTTTTTTGCATGCACTATGCAGATGTATACTTATTTCTGCAAGGAAAAGCTCATTATGATGCAAGTGGCTTTTGGGGCCCTTGACACTGTTTGCATTTGGAGAAACTGTCACAGGAGATATAGACTCCACTTCAGATATGTGGGCAGGAGCTTCAGCTGTGATGTGTTGGTGATTTTGGGGTGACTTAGTGCAAGAATCATAAGGATCCATGAAGTTTTCCAAGAAGGTTTTCCAAGCAGGGAGAATTATGTATGCTATCCTGAGCACCTTGAAAGAGCTCCAAGGGGTAGCATAAAACGTTCTAAATTTTAAAAGTAATATCTAGTACAACAGATTTGCAGTATGTTAAAAACTTTACTTGCTAAACATGAATGCTAAAAAGAAGCATGTATTAAGATTATTTACCATGGATTTTTGAATATATATGTACATGTTCCTGAAATGAATGTAATTGCAGTTAGTTTCAGATAGACTGGGAGGTTATAACTGGGCCCTCTGACCTCCCTTGATAGCACCCCTTGGAGAATGCCTATGGAAACAAATGTCTAATGTTTGCACCCTTTCATGGATTCTGCATTCAGTCAGTTATTCTCCAATATACTTCCATTGTGTGCTCATTGTAGCCATAACAGAAAGATTCACCCTGAACAGCCACAGTCATTTGATATCTAAGCCACATGCTGTCGTCACATGCTGTGAGGAAATGTGCTTTCTCTGCTCCCAGACATTTAGATTAGGACAAGTTGCAAACTCCTTCTGTGAACTAAGAATAGAAATGTGTTTCTTTCCCATTCTTGTAGCTGATGTTCTTGGCATGGCATAAAAATTGTAGCTCTTCTTGAACTCCTAAAAGATATTAAGCAGAAGTGTCACAAGGATGTTCCATATGACATTTTCCCCCATTTTAGAGAGGGGGCTTGAAGGAATGTCACACTGAACGCACAATTGTACAAAATGGCTGCTCTGTATGTGGCTGTACCATCACTGTACCAATCACAGGGTTTTAGGGTTTGTTGGTTTTTTTAAAACACATTTCCAGGGAATTCAGGGCAGCATCCTCTGGTTTATCTTTGCAATATTCATTTGAGATATAATCAGTGGTGGGATCCAAAAAATTTAGTAACAGGTTCCCATGGTGGTGGGATTCAAACAGTGGCGTAGCGCCAATGGGGCAGGGCGGGGCACGACGGGGGCTTGGCCGGGCATTCCAGGGGCGGGGCATTGCTGGGCGGGGCTGTGGCAAGGATGCAGCCGCTGTGCCGGTCCTTGAGCCAGAAATGAATGCACACAGGTGCAGGCTGCCACATACGCCAGTGCATCTCCTGCTAGACTGCTTCAAGTTCTGTGCGCTACTCCTGAGGAGCGGAGGAAGGGCGTAACTAAGGCAAAAATCACGTGGCAAAATCCCCAATTAGTAACCCCCTCTCGGCACACACAAATAATTAGTAACCTACTCTCGGGAACCTGTGAGAACCTGCTGGATCCCACCTCTGGATATAATTAAACAGAAACCAAAGTAGTCCTCACAATATGGAGTACACAGGTTTGGCTTGATTCCATGTAAGCATCACTTGCTAATTACCAGTTTTCCTCAGTTTCTCTGTCTATGATGCCAAATTCAGATTGCAACAATAGTGTGTATGAAGAAGAGGCATTATCCTCTTGTACAGGTGTACACTAGTACGCAAATGGCGTACAAGTCTGTGACCCTCTCCAATGTTGGAGCACCCCAGCTTCATGTCCAGAACACAAAAATGTGTATCTAGGCAAAAGCAAATTTGGGACCACTGCTTGTGTACACCAAGATTCTGAATTTTGGTAGCAGAATCTCACTATGGGAATGAGGAGGTTCCCAGCGACAAAGTAGGGGAATAATATAATCAACATTCTATTTGATTCAGCTGGTTTTTTTGTCATATTTTCTTTTATGTTATATTTTTTAATTTTTTATTCCTGTTTTGGTGGTGGCCATCTGTTTGGAAAATTAAAAAATAAATAAACAAGATTTGTGTGTGTGTGTGGGAGGAGAAATAGACTGTTAATGGTCTGTGCACAAATAGAGGATTATGTCATATGGAAACATGAAATAAAGCACCAAATAGCTGACATTGGGGAAATCCTTGGTGTGAAAGCAACTATTTGTTCGGCACTTCCTATTAGATGACTGTTAACAACTTGTTTTTGTGTTGCAGAAACTTTATGGATTATTAATCACTGACTCAATTATCAGCAACTGCTGTATTTTCAGTTACTTTCTTCTACTGGATCTTTGTTGATCTATTGTTCTGAACTTTGACATAGGGCCTTTCCCCACTTACCTTAATCCCTTCTATGCCGCACATTGCTCTCAGTGTGCGGCATCCCTGGTGCGCACCCGGGCGTCCCCACGACCCCGCGCTCTGCGCGGGGTCATCACAAGGCGCCGTTTAAAAGAGCTCCAGGGATGCCGCGCGCTGAGGGGGCGCGACAGCGGCAGCATCGGGGCAGCTGCGCTGTCGACGCCCCTGTCGTGGGGAGTGCCCGGGGACCCCACGCTTGAGGAGAGTAGCGAGGGGCTTAAGGTAAGTGGGGAAAGGCCCATAGATTGGGTCTTTCACTGTAAATTGTTGCTGATTTCTTGACTAGCATCTGGGAAGTAGTACAGGTGAATCAAGTTCTTTAGGACACTTTGACATGTTCCTCTCTCTTATCCTTATTCACTGAAAAAATGGGAATAAAAATGAAGGTAATAATATATTTCATATACATCATATAAGTAAATGAATATTTTAATGAATACTCTTGAGTGAGGATGTTCAATATTAGTTTACATTGTAATTGGTATCAGTTTGTCTTATTGTTTGGCAATTTGCAAAGAAAAACTCAACAAAAAACTAAACATTACTTTAGAATTAACGCAAAGGTTATACTCTTAGCATCATGTTATTTCCCCTTTTGGCAGTTTTGGCACATTCTTTTCTATAGTAAATGATGATTTAAAAATCATGTAAATGATCCTCTGAAGATGCCAGCCACAGATGCAGGCGAAACGTCAGGAGAGAATGCTGCTAGAACACGGCCATACAGCCCGGAAACCACACAGCACCCAAGTGATTCCGGCCGTGAAAGCCTTCGACAATACGATGATTTAAAAGTTCAATGTCATTACAACCTCCACTCAAATAAATGCAAACCGTAACAAAAACAGGGAGAAAGCAAACAGGTGGAAAAGTGAAGTAGAAGTGTCTGCAGGTTGTGTTACTATGTGACTAGTTAGCATGAAAAAGGTTGATTAATGGCTAGAACTTTCTTGGCTTCTTCTAAACAAATAAATCATAGTGTATACTAACAATGCATATCAATTTATTCATGGTGAAAGAAAGAGAGTCATTCCTAACCACTCTTCAATGTTATATTCAATGACATAAGAGTTCCCAAAGAAATACAGGACCAAAACTTTAAAATGTTCTATACCTATAGAACTGAAATTAAAGGCACATTTGGCCAGGCCTATAGGGATGCCAGCTCTTGGAGATTTTATGGTGAAGTTGTGTAGAACAGGGTTTGGGGATGGCAGAGGGCATAGGAGAGCATTATATCATAGAGACCACCCTCCAAAGTAGACATTTTCTCCATTGGGAAAGATCTCTGCTGCCTGGAGTTCTGGAAGATCTCTGCTGCCTGTAATTCTGGAAGATCTCCAAGTCCCATCTGGGGACTGGAAACCCTAGACTTGGCAGCAACTTCTGAGTGACTTGATACAACTAGTGTACATGACTCAACTATGCCTATTTGTTTGCTGCTGTTTGATAGCAGCCACCCTATGAAAACCAGTGTGGAGCAATATCTAGTGGGAGAGGAGTGGGTGGATGTGGGTCTTACCAGGCAAAAATTAGGTTTAGACCTCAATGTTGTTGGTGTGATTACATCACTTGTGGAAGTGATGTCATCATGTCATGATGATGTGGGAGACATTCTGGTTTTTAGGCACAGACTCTATGGTAAAATATATTTTATACTATAGAGTTTTGCCCAAACACCAGAGTGTCTCCCACATCATCATGATGGGACAACATCACTTCCAGAAATGGCATCATCATGCCAATGACTAGGCCTAATTTTCAACTGGTAAGATCCCCATGTGCCAGTTGAACAGAACCCAGGAGGTGGTCCAAAGCAGGGGATTGTCTGTACCCAGCAGGGGTCTGGAACCCTATGTAGGGGTTAGAGCTTCACAGAAGGGTCTAGGAAACTGATAGATTTACAACACCCAAACTCCCTTTCATTCATTGCCTTTGATGAGTCAGTCACTGCTATGAATCTGTATGGACAGCAACCATTCTGATAATGAAGGCAAAGGATACTCAAAATCCTCCCAGTGACAGCTCTCAACCAATCAGGAGGAGGGAGGTGTCTGTTGGTTCAGACCATTAACAGTTGCTGGCAGTTGATCTGGCTGAGGAAAGATCAGTGTGTTTAGTATAACAGGGTTAGTGAATAACATGCTGTATTAGCTGGTTCCCTTGTGTTTTGGTTACTTTGCTTTTGCCTGAGGGGTGAATATGTTTCAAAATTTCCAAACTGAATGTTGGGACGTTTCTGCACTGTGGCAGAAGCAGCTAGCCACTGGCATAATTAATGCTGGTGGAGCCACAGGACCGTTCATATGGTCCTGTGCGGGTGGCCCCAAAGCTGAGGTGAACCACAGAGGCAGCTCTGCATGCAGCCTCCTCCAGTCTGCAAAGTTTGTTTACCTTTTCTTCCCTTTGAGGCTCTGGAGGCAGGAAGTGACATACCCATGCTGGTTTCTGACCCACGGGGGTTGGAGGGCAGCATGGGCGTGTCACTGCCTGCCTCTGGAGCCTCAGAGGGAAGACAAGGTAAACAAACCACGCAAACAGGGAGTGCCTGAAAGTGGCACCCTCACGCCAGTGACCTTCACACAGCACCAGTGGAAAGAGGCCACTTTCCAAAAAACCCGCACTCATTGAGCAAGTTTTGAAAGCAGCATATTCCCGCCAATTGGGGGGGGGTGAACAGCGCCCCAGTGACGGTGTTTTTACCATTCCTAGGAAACTGCTTTTGGCCCGTGCAGAAACGACATTAGTCTAATCTAAATAAAACCTGCCTACTTCAGTTACCTTTCAAAAATGTTAACATTGGTGTAGAGAGTAACCTTTTAACTTTTTCAAGCCATCCAGAGTCTTGCTCACGTGAATATAGAGTGGGTTTTTTTCATTTGGGGTGGGGTGTTTTCAGTCATAAGGCAGTCACTCCTTGTTCATCCAGAAACATGCACGTTCCAGTCTGAGGGAGAAAAATAGGGTCCTGCTGGTAGCAGCAGAAGTATATCAAGGGGAAATGGTGCCTGAGGGCAACACCTCCTCTGGGCACCCCCATGTTTCCCATGCTTGGGGCCACAGCTTGAAGGCAGGAGGCAGGGCTCAGGACTAGGGCTTGGACTGACCCCTGACCCTACCTCTCCGCAGACTGGCTCCTGCCATCCCCAGGGCCTGGGGGGCAAAAGCTGGCCTGCACAGAGGCCGTGGGTGGGACTCAGTGCCGGCAGGTGGCTCAAGCAGGCACCTTGGCCACCCCAACCAAGCCCCACCCCTGCCTTCCTGCAGGGGGTTCAAGTCTCGGTGACGTGCAGCTGGAGTGCATGTCGTTTTGTTATGTGGCGGATGGCTAGTGCCCAGCGCCCCCACATGTGACCAAAAGGCGTGACCCGATGTCCCTATAGGCCAAAAATCTCTGGGTAGCAACCATCTGTATTAAAGGCATCAAGGCTGGGCTAGGGAAATTTAGCTGTCCTTGAAAGAAAATAGGTCAGTTGCAAAGAGAAGTTGCCTTGTTCTGCTGTGAGCTAGTCACTGCCCCCAGTTCACCACAGAAGCCCAAGTTCAAACACATTTAAATTTCAACCTTCTTCAAAGGACTTAGGACAACATTTGTGTCAGTGATCCCACACACCAATAGCATTCTGTAATGTATGCTTGGTTGAGAAACCGTGACTAGTCTTCTGAACTTTTTAAGTGACTGGCTTTTAATCCCAATTGCATCCAACTTGCTGCACACTGCACCTCACTGTTTTCCACAATTATCCCATTATATTGTTATATGGCTTTTGACCTAGGTGTGGTTCAAAGAAACCATCAGTGTCTTATGAGGGAATGTCAGAAGTAGCCCTAACTTACTTTTCAAAGTCAACAGGCATTTTGACTGCTTAGACAGCTGTATGAACAGATTCCATTATATCTGGCTTTTACCTGAGGCCCCTCTCAGTTTCATAGGTACTGACAATAAACATTACCATCCATCTCAGTAATAATCTATTTTTCTGTACAGCAGTCTTGCTACATTACTCATTGCCCTTTTCAACACAACATATTGTCAACAGAGGGAATGCATGACAAGTTCAAAATGTTAATTAGCTCTTTCTCTCTCTCTTTGTAGAGAAGCATGGAATAAGGCTCCACAATGTAACCCAGCGATTCTCAAGGTCCACTGGTGAGAGCTTGAAATCCATGATAGCTTTTATTAGATATTTCAAGTATGTTGTTGTCTTTATCAATTGTAGAAACAGACGTTGCTCAAATGAGACATTTGGAAAATCATCTCTCCCTCTCTCTCTCATGAAACTTACATAAAAAAATATTTACCGTTTATACTGTGTCCTCTTACACAAAACATGCTGAATAACTGATAGACAAAACCAGTAAAATTATCTTCTGTTAGTTTTTCCTACTGCTGTGACCATGGTTCTGTGAGAAATGCTATTGTTTACACTCTGATACAGTTCCAGCCACATGACTTCAGGAGTACTATGTAATGTCATAACTCAGTGAGTCCAGTCCTGAATTAGCACTGTAGATACTTTGGGATCTTTAGGTGGCCAGCATTTTACAGGAGGCTGAGTTAGGGATGTAAGGTGACATGAAGCAGGAAAAGAGGTGCATAGGTAGGTAAAGGCTATCTCTCCCTCAAGAGAAGGTGTTCCATATTCCAGACATGATGACTGATGTCCAGTACTGAGTAGGGTGTCTGACAAGCTATCTGCTGTGTGAAGAAGTAGCCAGGAGGAAGTATAGAATAATCTGCCTGATTTTATCATGGTATTGCCACCTGCACCCTGTGACAATACATGGGTAAGGTGTGGGTATTATTAGGAGTGACATTGTAATTGGTATGGAGTCCTCAGACATAAATATTGCCATTGTCGTGTAAGCCCTCTTCTCTACCATTGCTATAATTAAGTCTTTGACTTTGCTGCAAGAGGAGCATAGGATCCCAAGGCACAACAGAAATGGATGTTCAGGGGTGTTCATGTCAGACTGGACCATAGGATTACATTGTACATACTGAAGTATGGTGGCTAGGCATATATTATGTTGGCTCATCCATGTTACAGTTCAGGACCAGGATATGGGAAATATAAATTTATCTCAGAGGCAAAATTTAAATTGGACACATCCTCAATCTCATCTCAGGTACTTTGCCTTCAAAAGCATTCTAAAGAAAGCTCCATATTGATTTGAGAAGAGTCTTGCTTCACTGGTGATGAACGCTGAGTTATTATCTCCTTTCTAAAACTGGAACTATTTGTAGAGGTTACAATATTGGGTCATTTTGTTGCTAGGTTTGAATTAATATCAAATCACAACAGTAATATCAATATAACAGCAATTTAAAGGGCTTTAACAAAGCCAGCAATCTTGTAACTATAGGGAGAGACCCAGAAGTGGGGACAGACAAGTGACACAGCAGGAAGTTAGGCACCTTCTCACGTGTAAACAGAGAAATCCAAGGAGATTCCACTATGGCCCCATTGTGCAGGGAAGAGCACTGAGGAAAGGGCTCCATGCCATAATCTTAAGGCTTTTCTGCATTTTTTCCTGTCAGTTCTAGCTCCATGCTATTTCAGTGTAATCCCCAAATTTCCACCTGCATTTTTGTCCCTTTCCTTTTTCTTTCTTTCTTCTTTCTTCCTTCTTTCCATTTTTATTTTTGGTTTCCTCTGGGTTGCTTTATGCGTCTTTTGAGACCACTTTAACCCCAGTGATTTCTGATTTTGAGTCAGCTTTTTCCTATAGCATAACAGCTCTCTCTTCACAGTGCAAATAAGACATCCTGAGGATGGGAAAAACAATATCTTGGGGAGGAAGTCAACACAGCTTTTTCCTCAGGCTGACCTCGGGACATTTTTGTTTTTGCTTAAGCTGTCTTATTTTAAAATCACTAAAATGTAGACTTTTTTTCCCACAAGGTGTCTTCAAGACATCTGCTGTTTGTCTGTGTGAACACGAACAGGCAGAAGATCCCACTTTCCCCACCCACCACTGCCACCATGAGAGCGCTTACTTTTATTTTTACAGCTGCTTGCACCTGTCATTTTCTGCTGCTTCAGAGTCCATGCTGCCTCCTGCATGTTTGTTTCCCCTGGAGGTTTCCTGCAGAGGACAGGTCTACCCATTACTTTCAATAGTGAATAGTCCTGTCCGCCACAGAAAGAAAAAGCCAAGATGGTTCTTTTTAAAGGTGTCCTGAGGATGTCTTATTTGTGCTGTTCAGAAAGAACCACTATTTCTATTGGTTTTCTTTGTCCCACCTGCCTCCAGCCCACTTTTCAGTGATTAGACTGTTGCCATTGTTAAACCACTCTCCTTCCCAAGTTGAGTAATTTTAGTTTATTTTAAAACAGTCTTAAAGTATTGATGTAATGCTATAGTATTGTCCTGTTAGTTCAAGCATTTGCTCTGAATTCTGAGCTTTCTTTTCAAATTAAATGAAATCTGGGAATTCAGAGATACTGCTTAAACTATCAGTAGAACATTACAGCATTATATCGATGTTTTAGGGCCTTCTTTAAAATGAAGACAGTTCTCTGATGTCACCGGTAACAACACCATTGATGACAATACCAGTCCTTGAAAAATCTCATTATTTAAGTGACTGACTCCAAAAATGCATGATGCAGGTGTGCAGAAGAACCCTGCTTAAACTGATTCCAATTCTTTTGGATCACTCCCAAGAAAATCAAGAGTAACTTGAGCATGCAGAAAAGGTCCCATAGGCCCATTATACATGAGATGCTTACCTTGGAACTGTTCTCTGTGCTGTGGGCTTTCCTCACATTTCTCTGTTTACAAAAAAGGAGGCAGCCTAGTATCTGCAGCACAGCTGCTTGCTGAAGCCTCAAATCAGCTCTGGTTCTTCTGATTCTCTTCACTTTGCCCATCAACAGCTTTTAAGACACAGATCTCATCACACACCAAAAAGACACCCTGCTTTTACTGTTCCTTCAAAAACCTCCTCTGTTATTATTTCCAGGAGATGCCCAGGTCTCCCTGAAGGTTGGCATCCCTATTTCTAGGCATTGGGCTCCTATCCTGCTGCTGCCCTTGGTGAGGCCCCCTTTGCCCTAGTGTCCATGGCCAGGCTCCTAGTTAGAGACAGTGTGCGTGTTAAGGAAATAGCTTGGGTGTCACCAGGAACTCAGCCACACATGAAGCTGGGCCTACACTGCAAGATGCTTTCACCCTCTGTGTGTAAAGGAGGCTCCTGCTGTCTGGCCTCATTTCCCAGTCACCAGTGCTTGCTGGTGGAGTGCTGGCCCTTAGAGAACACCCCCACCACTGTGTGTCTGCAAAGGCCTCTGGGCACCTGGAATGTTTGGGAATCAGAGTTGCTGACACTTCTCACACAACCCACCCCTTCCCCTCCTTCCTTCTTTCTGCCTAAAGCAAGAGAAGGTAGCACTCCGAGGCAGTAGCAGTGATTCAGAAATGGCTCAAAGTTGTGGATCACACAGAGGGTCAGGAAGGGCTTGCTGGGGGGTGAGATTTGGAAAGCCATATGTTGATATATGCACTTATGTGACTTAGGGAAGCAGGAAAGAGCTGACAGCATGGAGCTAGGGAGGAGGTGTGTAAAACAGTGTGAGGGAGTGGGAAGGCTGGCTGTTGGCAGAGGCAACATGTCCGGGACACAGCTGTCCTCATTGGCAATCTCTCCACTTTGGCACTGAAGCAAAAATTAAATTAGTGGTAGAAGTGGTCTTGCTTGCCACAGGGAGACTATAAAGTGAAAGCAGACCTCCAGGAAATAGGTTCGTACAAGAAATCTTGCAGCAACACTCATTTGCCCCCACCATGCAGTAAACACCTTTTGCATAATCAGCCACTGAGATTCTTCAACTGCGTTAGATTAACTAGCATTGATGGACAATTGGCAATATAAATATAAATTATAGATAAATTATAGATGAAGATGGAGTTTTATGTGCAGGTCATTATTTGGACTGATTTAGCGTCAGCATAATTTTATTATACTGTGCTCTGCCAGAAAGTAATTTTCAAGTATATAAAAAATCAGCAATTTGTCGATGTTGAAAATGATTTTTTTTATTTAAAAAATGCTCCCCTTTGCCATTTCATCTTCAACCTGAGGGTGTTTGAACATCAGTGCAAGGCTATAATTTTCTACAGTTCAAAAATGAGTCAATCCCATTTTTTCCTAAGTGTTCCAGTTGAATGTTGCACTCTACACTTTGCATATTAATTTAATCACTTGCCCTTTACTTTTTCTTGTTGATTTCACAAAGTGCAGCTCTAGATAGCAGAGGCGAGAAGGACATTTTAACTCTATGCCAACATAAAAGCTAGGGCTGGCAAGATTTTTTTTTTGCATTAGACACATGCACACCAATGTACATGCCTGGAGATACATCTATCTGCATCTATTTGTGTATATCTCCATATAGATCTACCCTCTTCTGAACTTTATTGACAAGGTGGGCAGGACAAGTACTATTAGAACGAAAAGATGATCTGGGGGAATCTGTTATCTTTCATATGATGAAGAAGAGTTTGGATTTATACCCCACTTTTCCCAACTGTAAGGAATCTCAAAGTAGCTTACAAATCCCCCCCTTTCTCTCCCCACAACAGTGAGGTAGGTAGGGCTGAGGAAGTTCAAAGAGAATTGTGATTGATCCAAGGTCATTCAATGGGTTTCAGGTGTAGGAGTGGGGAAACAAACCTGGTTCTCCAGATTGGAGTCTGCCACTCTTAACCACTATGCCACGCTGGGCAAAAAAACTTGTCCAAATGTTCCCTTAGTCTTTAAAAGTACAGCAAATTTGTTAGAATATATTTACTTGAGTGGCTTTATGACATCAGAATGCAACAAATCAATCCGATAATTTTGGTTATAGCAGGCAAGTGTGTGTAGCTGGATGAAAGCTACATGTAGGGAAGATAGTAGACATTATTCCTTCCCTGCTATGTGATTTCATCTGCACATGATTTCTCTTAAAAAGCCGATGCATTGCTCCTTCACAGTGAGCAGCCATTGTCACAAACAACTTCATATGCCGGTATATTAACCAAAAGCACCAAACCCTTTAATTTCATTTATCATTTACCAATATTGTGGGATGAAATAGTTGAATGTATTGCTTGGAAGAATGCGAAGAAAGGTAGTTCTACAACTTTTCCCTCTTTGGACGCTATTGCTGGCACCACAGTTTTCTTTCTGTGCACAAGAAAATACCAGCAAAGTGAGTTGGAGAATGTTAGGGAATGTTAGTTAGACTTCATGCTTTGCAAAAGGTTCAGGATGCAATACAAACAGCTATGCGATGTGAGTAGAGTGATGAGATGAAACATGTTTAGATCACACAGTTATGTCTGTTGCTATGAATAATCTTATGAACAAATACTGAAGTATGTTTTTTACTGATAAACCACTTAATGCAGTGCAATCCATGGGGGGAGGGGGGCAAAAGGGCTGTGGAGCTGGCATGATCCTGCCACTGATGTCAATGTCACCCCACACAGTTTAAGTGATGCACCAGTGATGGGGCACTAAATCTGGCACCACAGGGCTTTGCAGCTCTATGGGCATTTTCGCACACACTTTTTATTCTAGAATAAAAGCAAACCGCATTGATTCCTGACCTTTTTGATGCAGTTTCGTCGCTCGATGGCATTCACACATGGCCAGGTAGTCACGCATCTTCTGCCTGCTTCGCAACTCCTGGGTTTCTGCATTGCCCAGGAATGTGGCGCAAACGACCGCTCTGATTGGCTGTTGCGCCATCATGGGGCCGTCTGGGGGCGGGCTTCCAAATTGCTTCCCAACCCATTTCCGTGGACGGGCTGTTGAGCTACCGCGTTAACGGAGGCGGCAAAACGACCAAATGGCGGTCACTGTGCTGCAAAATGTATCAAAGCAAGCGGTGCCACGGGGACTTGCCAGTAGTGCCTTGTGAGCTATCAAGGCGCACACACCCGTAAGCAGCGAGGAGGGGAGGGAGTCGAAAGTGAGACTCAAAGCTGAACAATGGGATGTGCCGCTCGCAACCGGCAAGCCCAATCGCAGCGTTCCCATTGGCGAAACTGGATCCAAATCGCGCGTACTGGTCACACTGTGGGCGTCACCCCTGACTGTCGCTTACTCCAGATTTGTTTCGCACCTAGCCACCAGATTGTGGGGGGGAAAACCGGTTTTTCCAAGCAAGTTGCAGAAGTATCGAGCGACAGGAAAAATGTGGAACAACGGCTGGAATGTGGCACAGAAGGGGGGTCGGGACACATTTTGGCTTAAGTGTGTGCGAAAAAATGTGGAAAACAGCAATGAACTCACATGCTGGATCTGCAACAAACAGTGTGTGCGAAAACGTTCCATGTTACCCAGGAATTAATACTGATGCTGTGCCAGTGCTCCTCTGCCACAGAAACCTGCACTAGCACCAATGAGAACATTCCTGGGGGTGGAACTGGCTTTAGTCAGCTTCCTGATGGCTTTCAGTCTGGGAATGTCTCCTTTTGTTGCCGGTGACTTATGCCAGTAAAACCTGATGAGTAGCTCATTGGAACGGAATGGTGAGCTTCAGACCTTTGCTTAGGTTTGTGTTTGTTTTTTTGTTGACATACCTCCCCATTTCTCTTTGAAGGCAGTGTGACTATGCTTTCCCCAGCCCCTGTGAAACTGCACCCCACAGCAGATTGGGCTGTCTATGTTTACTGGATATTTGTGTGTTTCTGTTTGTGTGTGTAATGCATGTATATACCACCTCTGCTTTTCACTTGTCTTAAAAGCTGGGGTCACCATAAGTGGGCTTGAACTTGATAGCACTGTGTGCATATGGTGCTTGTTGTAAGTGTTACTGATTAGAAACTATTCATTTAAATAATGCAAAACAACAAAAAGAAACTATCATGTGCATTTAGCAAATTCCTGCAAAATCAAATGATTTGAACACCAGGGTGATTTGTTATCCAAACCCATATAGGGATAACAAATGTTTCATGAGCTTTGGCAAAGACTGGAGTAAATTCCTCCAGCAGTCTGCAGAAGGATGACCAAAAAGGGGGTTTTCATTGCAGAACATGTACCTAGCCATGGGCAATGGGGATAAATAATGCCAGATGACTGGTGTCTGACATTTGCAAAACCAAATAGCTGATGGTGTGTTCTGTTGGATACAACCTGTGTAGACCAACATTGAAATGGGTTACCACATGGCAGTGTTTGGTGACTTACATTTCTTATTTATTTTTATTTTATTTTATTATTTTTAATACTACAACGCTACACAGAAAGTGTATTAATCACACTACAAGATAAAAGATAAAATTTAAGCACATACTTGTCAACCTACCCGTAACTTTTCAATATTCCATTCAGTGACATTTAAAATTAAAAGACCACAAAAAGAAAACAAAAAGAAAACTAAATGACTCTCATCTTGTCTTTACCTTGTACATATTATCACTGCAATCTAATCATTTCTATTATCCATTTTTAAAGATTTTAAACTAATAACATCATATCATTTATATAACTACATATATGTAAAAACCTATAAAGATAGGATCTTATTTCTTCACTGAATTCTAAGTTTTTTCTACCTATTACTTAAACATTTGTATAACAAACCTTTGCACATCTACTTATTTTCTCTAGTATTATTAATCATTACATATCAATAAACTACATCATTTCTTTTTTCCTCTTTTTCATCCATACCTATCTTATATCTATCTCTCAACCAACTTCAAATTCAAACCCTTGGTATTACAATCCTCTCTACCTAGCATAGTAAGAGGTTACAAAAGAAAAAAATAGCACACTCAGGTTGCTAAGTCTTTCTTATTTATGTTATAAAACTTCCTTGCTTACGTTTCTTATTTTAGCTATAGATCAAATTACTCAAAATTTCACTTAATTGGTCATGTTAAAAACTTGTGTGCAAATAAGTCCTTCTGTGAAGCACACTGGAGTTAAATTTGTGTAATTTTGGATAGGATCATGTTCTTGATAATAGTCTGGACAACAAACAAAAACTCCACAGATAACTTTCTGATAACTTGATAGTCCGTTCAACTATCAAATGTTAAAAGGTAATTATTGACTGTGGCTTGACTCCCATTAAATATGAGCAGAAGGCCAATGGACAAATGTATTTTGAAATCAAAATTTGGTAACTCTAGTCACTATCCCATTACATTCATTATATCAAACCAAAGGAAGATCTAGTCCCTTTTCTTTGCTGCCCCTGTGCTATACCTGACTGTAAAGATATACAGAGATGTGGAAATTAATTTTCTTTCTAGAGAAAATAGTAGTTCTTATCTCTGAAAAAATGTTTTACGACCTTACTTTTGAAGGAATAACTGTCCATAAATCTCTTTAATTAGCAATTATTAATTAGCAGTAAAACACAGCCATGACTCCCCCCCCCCCCTCAGCTTACTTCCAGCTTTATGTGCTGGCAGTCCCGAAGAATCTTCATAGGAGATGATTTGCAAACACATTAAATTTTTTATTAGGGCTCACGAACGGCTGGTGTCTGTATTAATAATAATACAATTATGTCTCATTAAAGCCCTAAGCAGTAGCAAACAGGGAAAGAAAACCAAAGCTGCCTATTCTAATCAGTGCTTTGTATTGTCATTAGCAGATTTGGATTGGGAGACTACATTAAGAGGCAAATTGCATGCTGCTTTGATTGCATTGCTAAATAAGTAATGGAGAAAATATGAATATTTCAAGGATATCTGTGCTGCTTCATTTGGATTAATCTTAAAGTATCGCAAAATTAATATGTTTTATATTACAGAATTAGTATATTTAGTAATTTCAAGATTACAAAAGGTGAAAGGGTCATGTACATGGATGCCTGTTGAATGCTGTCTATTTATAAATGAAGGTTTCCTGGGTGTTGTTTCTCTATTCATAGTTGCCCATGAAGTCCTAAATGGAGTTGCATCCTTCTGAACCTGTTTACTTCAGTAAACTCAGAACACTGTAACTCTGCTTAGGATTGTTTTATTAGATTTTGCTGATTTTGTTGTTGTTGTTGTTGTTGTCTTGTTTGTCTTGTGTTATCAGTTTTTATGCAATTTATATGATGCTGGATTGTACTGTGACTGGAGCAAATCTCTTGGAACAGGACTTTCCAAACTTCCCTCCACAATCTAGTAACCCCCTTCCCCCACTCCCCAATTCTGGCCTTATAGGTCAGACCCTCACAAACAATTTGGGAATAAAGGGGGGGGGGGTCTGCAGTGGAAGTGGGAAATCTACAAAAATCATTCCCTCTTCTGTCATCAGGACTGCCATTCTGTAAGCTTTGTTACACTGATGAAAGAGCACTTCTGGATCCAATATATGTGTAACAAATTATGAAATATGCATAAATCATATATGAAATATGCATAAATAAATTTCTATTGCGTAATGCTGACTTAGTGATGCAAAAATAACATCACATACAATTGACTAAAATACTAACAGAAAGGAGATAATGATATGAAAATAAACAATTAGAGGTTTGATGTGTCAGAGTCGTCCAGATCTACCAAAGATCTACCAGGACAAAAAAGGAGCTCCATAAAAACTTTGGTAGATCGCGCAAACAGAATCTGTGAACCCCACCCCACAAGTATAGAAACCCCATCTGTGAACCCCAATTCACCTTCAAGATGAACTGAATCACCTAAACTGGGCTCTACAGGCTAATGGTTACTCTACTACAGACATCAGAAGAGCTGCAAGACCAAGAACTAGCCACATGAATAAAGAGCCATCTAGAGGGAAAGTGTTCTTACCATACATCAAGGGAACCACTGACCGCATAGGAAAACTGATGAAGAAACATAACCTACAAACAATCTACAGACCCACCAAGAAAATTGTTCAGCAAAGGATAAGAGGGATCCTCTAGCTACTGCAGGAGTCTACCGCATACCATGCAGCTGTGGACAAGTCTACATAGGAACCACCAAACGCAGTGCTCAGGCACGAATCAAAGAACACGAAAGGCATTGCAGACTATTTCAGCCAGAAAAATCAGCAATAGCAGAACACATAATAAACCAACCTGGACACAAAATATTATTTGAAAACACAGAAATTCTGGACCACTCTGACAACCACTATGTCAGACTACACAGAGAAGCCATTGAAATTCACAAGCACATGGATAATTTCAACAGAAAGGAAGAAACCATGAAAATGAACAGAACTTGGCTGCCAGTTTTTAAAAACACTAGAATCAAGACAGTGACTAATCAGCTCCACACAAACACAGGACAACTATAGACAATAGCAATTAAAGGGAACAAAGACCAGGATACTTCTATTCAGATGCATTCACCTATTGACCTTGCTATCTTCATTGTTACACATATGCTACACACTTCTTTGTGACTCACATGCCAGGCTACTCTATTCAGATGGCCTCACATTTTGACCTCACAGTATATATACTCCACTTGCTTTCCATTCCTACTATCAAATCCTCTGAAGATGCCAGCCACAGATGCAGGCGAAACGTCAGGAGAGAATGCTGCTAGAACATGGCCATACAACCCGGAAACCAGACAGCACCCTCTACGACCCTGGTCTCGGCTGGCTCCTTGGTATACCGAGGAGCTACGAAGCTTGAAACGGGAGCTTAGACGGCTAGAGCGAGTGTGGAGGAAGTCTCGTGGCGAGGCTGCGCAAACATCTTATAGGAGGTTTATGAAGGCCTATGAGATGGCGATGAAGGAGGCGAAGAGAGTATTCTTCTCCTCCTCTCTCACATCTGCTAGCTCCCGCCCAGCACAACTGTTTCGAACTATTCGGTCGCTTACCTCATTATCGAAGGGTTCAAAAAATGATCAATTGGCTATTAGCTGTGAGGCATTTATGAGCTATTTCGCAGATAAAGTCGCGTTGCTCCGCCAGGACCTTCCTGCCACTTTGGAGACAATTTGCGAACTGGAGGCTCCCTTACCGTCTTCTGGCCCTTGCTTGGCCCAGTTTTCCCTGCTCTCTGAAGCCACTGTTGATAGAGCCTTGGCTGCTGTTAGACCAACTACCTGTCCTCTGGATCGTGCCCCTCTTGGCTTATTAAAACATGCCGAGAGGAGTTACGAACCCACCTGTTGAATATTATCAATAGCTCCCTTGAGCAAGGAGTCTTTCCTGGTGGGTTGAAGGAGGCAGTGGTCCGCCCACTCTTAAAAAGACCGTCATTAGATCCTAGTGATCCGGCCAATTACCGCCCAGTTTCAAATCTTTCGTTTCTGGGGAAGGTAATTGAGAGAGTGGTGTTGGAGCAGCTTCAAGGTTTTCTGGAGGACACATCGGCCTTCGATCCCTTCCAGTCCAGCTTCCATGCTGGGCATGGGACGGAGACTGTTCTCGTCGCAGTCACAGACACGCTCCGTATGCAGCTTGACCAAGGCGAATCGGCGCTACTGGTATTATTGGATCTTGCCGCAGCGTTTGATGTGGTCGATCACGATCTTTTGACCCACTGCCTGGCCGCTTCCAGGGTGCGGGGCACTGTCCTTCAATGGATTGCCTCGTTTCTCCGGGACTGGAGTCAGCAAGTGTGGTGCGGGGACAAGGCCTCCCGAGGGTGCCCGCTTCATTGCGGTATACCTCAGGGAGCGCTGTTGTCCCCACTGTTATTTAACATCTATATGCGACCCCTTGCTCAGCTGGTACGGAGCTTTGGGCTGGTCTGTCACCAGTATGCTGATGACACCCAGCTCATTCTGTCAATGGAGGGGGGAGCCATCACCGCCCCTGCAGCTCTGCAGCACTGTTTGGAGGCGGTTGCTGGTTTGTTGAAGCAGAGCAGGCTAAAGCTGAATCCAACAAAGACGGAGAACCTTTGGCTAGGCCGAGGGGGGGGGGCAGGGGACTTTCAGCCGCTGGTGTGGGAGGGGGTCTCATTGGCACCAACCCCCTCAGTTCGCAGCCTGGGTGTCCACCTGGATTCGTCTCTTTCAATGGAGACCCAGGTGGCCCATACAACCCAGGTTGCGTTTTTCCATCTTCGCCAGGCCTGGCGACTGGCCCTCTTCCTCTCCCAGGCGGATCTGGCCACAGTGGTCCATGCAACGGTCACCTCCAGATTAGACTATTGCAACTTGCTCTACGCGGGCCTCCCCTTGCAGCTGATCCGGAAATTAAAATTGGTCCAGCATGCAGTGGCACGTCTGCTCACGGGCGGTGCCTTTAGAGACCATATCATGCCCCTGTTGCGTTGCCTGCACTGGCTCCCAGTTGAGTTCCGGATCGTCTTCAAGGTATTGGTTTTAACCTTTAAGGCCTTGCGTGGCTTGGGACCCTCGTACCTATGAAACCGTCTGGCCCCATATGTCCCACGCCGGTCTCTGCGTTCTGCGGAGGCCAATCTGCTGGTGATCCCCGCCCCCCTCTATGATGCGGCTGGCCTCCACCAGGGCCAGGGCTTTCACGGCCCTGGCCCCTGCCTGGTGGAATGCTCTCCCTCCAGCTGTCCGGGCCCTGCGGGACCTCAATGAGTTCCGCAGGGCCTGTAAGACTGAGCTTTTCCACCGGGCCTTTGGGGAGTCCAGCCGCTGATGTGGGTGCCCGAAACAAACATGCTGAGAAACACTCTAGACCCACTGTCCCTCTCCTAAGAGGAGGTTTTAATAGTCGGATGCCATCTATTTTTAAACTTAAATAAGGTTTGATATTTGAATGCTGCATTTTAAGTTTTAATTTATTTTTATCTTGTTTTACTGTCTGTTTGTTAGTGTTGTACACTGCCCTGAGCCCTCCGGGGGAGGGCGGTATAAAAACGCAATAATAAATAAACAAACAAACAAACAAACAAACAAACAAACAAAAGGAGTATTTATTAGTGAATTTCAAATTAGTGAATTCCAGGTTAGAAAAGTGGAGAGATAGGTTCTCTATCCTAATCTATCTGTCTAGATGGGGTGGATGCAGATGTCATCCCTCCGCACAGATGGTGTAAGAGGGAAAGGGAAGAATGGTGTGGAGAGGAGGAAGAAGCAGGAAGGAAAAAGGTCTCCTAGGAGTATCAGTCTACACATCAAAGGGATAGTGTCAGCATGATAGAAAAAAGGTGTCAGTGTCTTGACCCTCACTAGCTATCTATCTTACTGGCAAAAACACCTCTATGTTTGAGGCAGGAAACAGCGTACAGTCCTTCACTTCCAACACATATGACTTCTGTTTCTGCACCTTGATGCTGGTGTCTCCCTTTAAACTTTTCTGCTGAAGACATTGTGCTGTTTTTCATACTGTTTTTCAAGTTTCCTCAAACCCCTTCAGAAAGGTGGGATAGAAATATTTGATGTATTGAATTCAAGTCTCATGGATAAGGAGGCATCTGTAACCACAGATGTACCCTAACGGCATCCTTTTAACTCACTTCTGTCTCCTAAAAAACATTAATTATTTATATTTATTGCAAATGTTCCAGCAGCAGGAAAAGCCGTCAACTTCAAGCGACATTTCACATTTTTAACTTAATCCAGCTTTACAGCTTGCCATACATTCATTTCTGACAGGAAAATATGCAGCCTATCATTGTAAATATCTGATGATGACCCCCATCTCCCACACTCTTTCCTCAAATCACAGCAAAGGCACTTGCGATTCCCATCATTTGGAAAAAAAATATGACCAAAAAAAGTAACAGCTCCTTTTCCCTTCCCTTTTTGACATCATTCAAGAAGCTATAACAATAAAGTCCAAACAAAATCCATCCAAAATTTCAAACCACTGTGAATCAAAAACCTTCTTTCTGACTATGCATACTTTCTGAGTATGGTGGTAGATGAATGACTTTCATTCTCCAATCAGCAAATCAGCATGGGCTGTTTCTATCATATAGACTATACTTAACAATCTCTTCCCTACTATCAGTGAAAGCTGTCTTCACTGTCTGCTTTTTCCTGCTTTTTGTGGGAAAAAATGCCTGAACATCCATTCCAGTTTAGAAACAGAACTATCACTTAATTTTACTTGTAGGTGAAACTGGATTCAGGGGGCAGAGGAATCAAAAGCATTTTTGACAGCAGCCCAAATAACTTTGGTAATCAGCCAGATTCTTTGGAGTACAGGGGAAGGATATATCTTTGCATTTAGGGTGCCACCATATTGTTCCACCTAGTTGTTAAGTGGATGTCCCACTTGGAAGATGAATCTTGTGAACCTCTCCAGGAGCATTTACCATGCTAACCTTTTGGTGCTACCTCTGCAGATGGAATGCCTGTTTGGGTTCTGAAATGGGATGGATTAACTCCAGAATATGGACCTTGCTTTCCGCTTTGAACGTTAGTGCAAAGTGCTCATTCAGTGGTGCTAGGTGCATTTTCTGTGCTTGCTCTGTATCCAGAGGCATAGCTGGGCCAAACTGCACCCAGTGCGCAGTATGTTTTTTCTGCCCCACTCATGCCCCCTAGCACCCCCCATGGCACACACACCCCTCCCCCCTTCCCAAACTTGCCTACGTTCCTTTTCTATTTCTAGTACTTTTTGAGGCTGAAAAAAGCAGCCTCTTCACAGTCCAGGGAAAATACTGCCTGACAAACTATACTTCTCAGGAGACCTTGTGAGCCCCAAGGTCTCTTGAGAACTGTAGTTCTTCAGGCAGTTTTTTCCCTGAACTCTGAAGAGGCCACTTTTTTCAGTCTCAAAAAGTACTAAAAAAGAAAAGGAACGTAGGTAAGCATGGGAAGGTTTGTGGGTGTGTGCGTGCGCCATGGGGAGGGCAGGGAAAAGGGGGAGGGGCCGGGGCAATTTTCCACCTCCCAGACATGCACTCGGTGCACGACACACACCCCGCCCCCTTGGCACTCTGCCACTGCCTGTGTCCAAAGTGTCTCACCACCCTCCAGAGGTGGAGCAAGGGGAAACTCTGCCCGGGGTGCATGTGCACCCTGCACCCTGGCCATGGTGCTGCTTGCCCTTGCCCCTGCCCCACCCCAGAATGCCCCCACACCCTACATGGCCTGGCCATGACTCCGCTGCGTCTCCACCCAGGGCATCATGCCCCACCCCATCCCATTAGCGCTACACCTCTGCCACCCTCTCTAAGTCTACACAGCAGGGAGATATGAGGCTGATTTCCATGTCACATGTCTTTGCTTATGAGTTGTAAGACTGGAGAGTGTCTGAGGTGTTGAGGAGAGAACGTGGTTGCCACAGAGGAGGGATAGGATTGGAAATACCCAAAGTAGATATCCTGAGCTGCTGTGAGCCTCTTGGCATGGTAAAAGCAATGGGGCCATTTAATTATTGAGTACAATTGGCACCTATGTACTACATTGTGGTTTCTTTTTCTGTTGTTGTAACTTTGTGCCTCTGACAAGGGGTATTCTCAAACTGAAAGGGCATAGGGAGCCAACTAACCCCAGCCACAACCCCAGAATCACCCAAAGCCACACTGGCACAGGGCCTGTTCTCAGTTACGCTGATGGGCAGCCATTGCAGGGTTGTGCCAGTACCTGAGAGCAGTGGAACATCACTGGGAGATCTGCACTAGCATAATTTGCCCTTACTCTGGCATAACCCTGAGATACACTGGTGTAAAAGTCAGTTGACTTCCTGAGCACATTCAGTTTCCCCTTAGGATTGCCCTGTTAATGACATAATGTCATATCATCATCATGTCTGATGTGATTATCTCAGTGGTGTGTATCGATGTATGTGTACACAACCAGTGTCAATGTTGAAAAACAATGAGATTGTTGATACTTTATTATCTGTATTTTACCTGTCACACAACTGAGAAGATCAAGAATGTTAATTCTGTCTTGGAGATTATGAGTTTAGAATTTGACTTAATAGAATTCAAAGGGTAGAGATAAGTAGAATTGAATCTTGTCATCTGCATGTAATAGAAGTTGCAGTGAAATTGGCTCAGGTAAGGATCAAAAACAGAGCTGATTATCAAGGCAGTTCATTCATCCAAACAAGTTTTCGTGTGTGTGTGTGTGTGTGTGTGTGTGTGTGTGTGTGTGTGTGTGTGTGTGTGTGTGTGTGTGTGTGAGGATCAAATACATGCTTAATATTCTCACATGGCTCTTAAAAACAAGCTAACAGAAATTAATCTTCTTTAAGGAGGAAAGAGAAAATTCAGAAAATAATTCTTAACATTCACAATCCCTTCAACCTTCTCCATCCTAACACTTTCAGGCTTTCTTTTGTGCCTTATCATTATTTAGAACAGCTGTGGTATATCTGACCAGCTGTTGGGCTGGCTCATTTTGCAGGTTTGGGCAGTGAGGGTAAGGGAGGCGACAGGCAGCCAGTATTTGGGAAGATATAGCCAGTGATGGTTAGTACACTTATATACATGATGGTTAAAATCTGTAGCCCAATCACTACCCTTGCCAGACATGGATCAAAGATCAAGAACTAAAGGGGTTGGCTTGTGTCCTTAGATAAGCAGGTCCAATGGATCCACGACCAAGCGAAGATTCAGCTGTTTGCTTTTCGTTTTCTTTGCACTGTAATGTATTTTTCTATTATTTTTTAATTTATTTTCTTCATTATTCTAAATTGTTTTGGGACCCTATGAGGAGAAAACTGAGGAGTAAGTATTTTAAGTAAGTAGGCCAGGTCCCTTTTGTTATATACACATGCCCTCCTTGGGCATAGATCATGAGTTTTATGATGGAATGTTTTAATGTGTATTTTTTTTCAAAACATGTTATTGGTATTACTTTGGATGTGAGATACACTGAGAAGCAGAATGATAGAAGTAAATAAAATAAAAATTAAGGAAAATTAAGTCCCATAGCACTAGGAGAACTAGAAAAGAGATTTCAAAAAGGGGAAAAAATGTGTCAGCGAGAAATATTGCTTTCAATAGTTTATTGTAGATGTTCAACTGTAATTAGATTTTCTCCCCTATACTCTCCCCATGTTTAATCTTAGCAATCAAAAGCAAACTGTCGCCAACATTTTGCACCCCCACCACATGCACACAATAGCTTTACAAAATATCCTAGCATTTATCTGAACATGAACTGCAAACTAACAATCGTAGAAGGCTCCAATTTAAAAAGGAGCAAGTCTAAGCAGGTCTACTGTGAAGAAAGTCCTATGTTATTCAGAGGGGCTTACTCCTTGGAAAGTGCTGTTAGAATTATAGCCCAAGCCTTTTATTTTTAAACGTTATCTGGTGCCTTAATTCATCATCATCAGTATTACTACTGGCGTCATTGGTCCATTCCTTATAGCACAAATAAGACATCCTGAGGATGCTAAAAAAAAAGGCATCTTGGGGAAGAACACCACACAGCTTTTCCTCAAAGGGCATTTCCCCACTTACCTGGGTGAGTGGTTGCTGCGCGCTACTCCCAGTGCGCGTCATTTCTGGCATGCTCCTGGGCTTCCCCATGACCCCGCAGAGCGCGGGGTCATCAAAGGCGCCATTTGGAGGAGCGCCAGGAATGACGCGCGCTGAGGGGGCGCGACAGCGGCAGTGTCGGGGCGGCTGCATTGTCGCCGCCCCTGTAGTGGGGAGTGCCGGGGGACCCTGCACTACTTGCGGAGAGTAGTCCGCAGCAGCAGGTAAGTGGGGAAACGACAAAAGATATCCTTAACATGTCTTATTTCTTCTCAAGCTGTCTTTTTGTGAGAATGCTTAAAAGTGCACCTTTCCCCCTAAGCCACCTACAAGATGCCCTCCTGTCTATTTGTGTGGAATGCAGAGCTCAGGAGGTGTCTTATTTTTTCCTGCCCAACCATTTTGCTTTCTGGTCAGTTTCACCCTCAGCTTGCACAAAGACAAGAATCTGAGAATCTTAGCTGCATGGAAGACCAACGTCCTCCCACTGAAAAGCATTGGGTAGACCTGCCCACTGTGGACTGACAATTTTTCTGTGCAGGCTGGAGTCAATTTCCAGGAATGTAATTTACCAGCTTCAGCTGACTTGTTGAGTCCTTTCTCAGACTAGCTAAGGTTATTCATACCACAGTTCCATCTATCTATCACCTGATTGTTCTGCAGATGGAGCTGCCCTGGAAATGTCCGGAAATTGCAAATAGTGCAGAATGGGGCCGATAACTGGGGCCAGCTGAATGTAGCACATATCCACTGTATTGGTTGGCAGTTTGTCAGTTTAAAGTATGTTCTTTGAACTTTAAAGCCTTGAATTATCTGCATCCAAAGAATGTGTGGTTATTTCCATATAGATCTACCAATAGAGTCTTCTATAGAGAAACTTTGTGTAGCACTCCCATGAGAGGTTCACTGATAGGGGTATACATTCAGTAAAAGCCAAACTGAAAAAAAAATCCAAAATATCTTATCAGTATTTTTTTTTTGGCAGGGGGAGAGTTCACCCCATAAAGGCAGCAATTTAAAGGGAGCTGAGAAGTAGGTCCTGAATCATGATAATTTTTTTCTGCATGATTCAGAATCTGCTTTGACCCATTGCCAACACTGCTGCCTCCCAGCTCCAGGTAGCCTCTGAGTGCCACATGGACATGCAAGGATACAGAATTGTAGAATTCAAAAAGTGCTGTCCTCCAACTCAAAAAAACCCAAATTACTTGTTAGACCCAAATACCCTGGTGCCAAAAGAGTTGAATAGGTTTTGCTTTGGGGGCTTTCATAGCTGCCTGGGTGCAATGGGTCTCCTGACCCCCACAGGCAGCTCTGCTGGCTTCCACACAGCACACTTTGCAGGCTGTGTGCCAGAGCTGCCTGTAGGGATCGGAAGACCCACCCCACTCATGCAGCCCCCACCCCACTGAAACCTATTCAGCTTTTTCACCACCAGGCTAATCAGCTCTATCAACTAGCCTGGGATTTTTTGGACTTAAAAGAACAAAAAACACACAAAAAATGGCTTTTTGGAGGGCAGGTTTCAGTTCAGGTTCATCTGAATGCCCAGCTCTGATAGATAGATATATAGAGAAAAGGACTGAACAAATGGACAAAAAACCTGGGGTCATGTGTTCTGTGATTCCAGCTAGAAAGACTGAATACAAACAGCCATCGTATTCATCTGGACAGTCCACTGCAAATTCCTTATTGTTTGTGGCATACATGATAATAAGCAGAAAATAATAAGAAGCAAGCAGAGTTTGACAGGGGAAGGAAACATGTAGAAATAGTGCATTCAGGTTTGTTCTCTACTAAACTCAACAAAAAGACTCAAAGTAAAAAAAAACTGTGCCATTTTATGAGGCTTAATGAGCTATCCTTTTTTTTTAACATCAACAAAATCATGCCATTGTTTTAAAAATGTGTCACAGTTCTGGGGGGAAAACGGTGACATATTTTAGCTTTGTGACAAGCATGCCATTTTTTTTGCTGCTGCGATATTTATGTTCAGTCTATTCTTTCCATTCCTTTTTGTTTCCTTTTGATGGTTTGGGAGGTATGGTTTAAGCACACAGTTTCAGACTGAAGGCTGCCCTAGAAATGCAGCAGAAAGAAGTAAGAATGGAGTGAAAGAATCAGGAGAATTAATAGAATCTTTAACTGATAAAATAACTGTACCAGTGGGGTAGGAGGAGATAGAGACTGAGCTGATACCAGGGCTTGCAGTGTCCTACTGATCATTGCCAGCCTCTGTACTGGAACATCACTTCTGAGTACAACCTTGTAGTAGGCAGCTCTAGGGATAATTGTACACTCTATGGCTGTATCCATGGTCTATTCTGCACAGCACAAGTAAGAACCATCTTATTTTTTTCCATCTGCACAGCACGAATAAACCCTCCTTAGGATGTTTTTTAGAAGAACCCCCCCTTGGCTTTGTTTCTGCACAGCAGACATCTTTTATTTTTCCTGCCTTCCACCCCATTTTTCCTCAGAGTACTTCCTTTCATTTTCTCAGCAGCTACACCCGCCATTTTCTGTAGCTAGAGAGTCCCTGCTGCTGCATTTGTTTCCCATGGAGGTTTCTTCTCTTTGCAGGTTATCCAATTGCTATTTCCACGTAAAACTTTCACAAGTGAAGTTTGTTTTCCCTGGCAATCCCACACGTGTCATTTTTTCCTCTTTTTTTGTTTACAGGGAGCTGGATTTGTAGCTATGATGCCATGGATCAGAGAATCTCAGCTGCTTGAAGAATGGATCTGCCTCCCATTAAGCACTGGGTACACCTGTCCTCTGCAGACCATCAAAAAACTTCTTAAGCTTCCTAACAGGAGGTAGACCTGTCTGCAATTCTCTGATCCATGGCATCGTAGCTACAAATCCAGTTCCCTCTAAAAAAAGGGGGGGGGGATAACATACACCCAGGATCACCAGAGAAAACAAACTTTATTCATGAATGTTTTACATGGAAATAGCAATTGGATGAGCAGAGAGCAGAAAAAACCTCCACGGGAAACAAATGCAGCAGCAGGGACTCCTTGGCTGCAGAAAATGGTGGGTGCAGCTGCTGTGAAAATGAAAGAAAGTGCTCTAAAGGGGGAAGGGGGGTGGGAGAAATAAGATGTTTCCTGTCAGTTTGTGTTTGCACAGCCAAGCAGGAGACGGCTTAAAGATGCCTCCTGGAAAAAAAGTCCACATTTTTAGCATTTTTAAACAGTCCACCATAAGCTGAAATAACGCATCCTAAGGATGTCTTGGGGAAAAAGCTGTGTGGATTTCCTCCCCCAAACACCATTTTTTAGCATTCTCAGGACATTTTATTTGTGCTGTGCAGGATGGACCCATAAGTGACATAATGGCATTGTTGTTATCACATGCTGCCCATATCCTCACTCCCATCCCTCCTTCTGGTTGCCAAGCTTGGCCTGGCAACCTTAATGATACCCACTATTAGCAAGTTTACTGGCCAAATCTGAGCTCAGCAGTCTTTTCAGCACTGGCAAATCTACTGGAGCTTGTCTCTGCTTGCTAGTGGTTCTTCTGGATGGAGATCAGCTAGGGACTTTCCCTTAAGTTAATAAGTTATGGAGAAGTAGTTCATACCCTTTTCCAAAATCAGATTCACAGAGCAATAGGGTTGGTCAATACTAAAAAAATTCGGTAAAATTCGGATTTGGGTATTTTGGGGCATAAAATTATTTGTATGCCCGAATCCGAAAAATAGCCAATTCGGATATACCCGAAAATTCTGTAACCAAAAAATTCGGGTCCATTTTTTATTATTTTTTTTGAATTTTTGGGTGCTTTTTACATCGGTTTTTGGCTCTGTACAGGGGACGCACTTCTTAAAGCTAGCGGCACCCAAAATTTCGGGATATCTTTCTTTGGAGACTGTCCTGATGAGGGCTTCTCCCCTAAAAGTTTGGTGCAGTTTGGTTCAGGGGGGTGCAAAGTTATTGACCCTCAAAAGTGTTGTGGCTCCCATCCCCCCCAATTGTTGCTCCAATGGAAGCCTAACAGGAGATGGGGGCTAACACTTTTGAAGGTCCATAACGTTGGACCCCTTGAACCAAACTTCACACCCAAACTCTTGGGGAGTAATCATAGGGACGAGCCAGTACATTCTCATGATAAATTCCCCAAAATTTTGGCAGGAGCAGTAGCTCTAAAACTGCACCCCTCACAGTCACCCAAAGAAATTTCCCCAGATTCTATGCTCTGTAGTGGCTGGCTGGCTCCATTGCAGCCAATAGGGAAAAGTTCCTGTGGAGGGTGGCTGTGGAGTGCACATTTCTCATATGGTAAACCCACAAAACTTTCAGGGTATCTTCAGGAGAGTCTCTTCATGACACCATCCAGGGTTGGTGACCGCTATGCTTCCAAGGGGTTCAATGTTATGGGTAGGGTCCATCTCCCACTGCCCCCCATAAGCAAAGTTCCTCCAAACCTGGATGGTCGTCATCCCAGAAGACTCTCCTGGAAGATAATACCCTGACTGACCCCATTTTGTGACTGTACCTTGATAAATGTGCACCCCCACAGCTCCCTCCACCAGAAATTCCACATTGAGCAGCAATGCAGAAGTCACTGCAAGAAAAAAGGACCTTGGGCAGAATTTTGGGGCAGGTGCCTGCAGGGGCACATTTTTAGACATATCAGCACCAAAATATTCAGGGTATCATCAGGAGACATTTGTCCTGATGACACCCCCACGCTTGAGTGGCAGTTTGGTTTAGGAGGGCCAAAGTTATGGACCCTCAAAATGGTAGCCACCATCTCCTTAGCTGTCATTGGAAACAATGGGGGATAAAGGCCCCCTTTGAGGGTCCATAACTTTGGCCCCCCCGATCCAAACTGCACCAAACTTGGGGGGTGTCATCAGGACAGTCTCCTGATGATACCCTGAAATTTGGTGCCAACTAGCTTTACAAAAATTCCAGTTTTCATGTTTCACCGGCCTTCTCCTGCACATGAAGAAGGCCACCTGGGCTGGAGTGAGTGAGCGGTGAAACACGCAAACCAGCATTTTTAAAGCTAGGTGACACCTAACTTTCAGGGTAATATCAGGAGACTGTCCTGGATGATAGCTCTCAAAGTTTGGTGCAGTTTGGTCTTAGGGGATGCCAAAGTTATGGACTCTCAAAGGTGCAGCCCCTGCATCCCCTACGAGCTCCCATTGGAAACAATGGGGGATAGTTGCACCCCTTTTGAGGGTCCATACCTGAAACCAAACTGCACTAAACCTGGTGGGCAACATCTGTGACAGTCACCTGATGATACCCCCTGATAATTTTATGCCAATATGTCCTGAAATGCGTCCCCTGCAGGCACCCCCAGAGACTTGTTTGAAGATTCTTAGAGTCTAGAGTGACTTAGCTGTATTGCATTGTCAACGGAGAATTTCTGGTAGAGGGATGTGAGGTGCACATTCTTGGAGAAAGGAGTCACATTAGTCTCAGGGTAGTTCAGGAGAGTCTCTGGATGACAATTATCCAGGCTCTTTGGGGAACTTTGCTTCAGGGGGTTTAATTTCATGGGACCCTAAAAGGGTAGGGCCCATCTCCCACTTCCCCTTGGAAGTAAAGTTCCTCAAACCTGGATGGTGCCATCCAGAGACTCTCCTGAAGATAAATTTGAAAAGCTCGTGGCTTTACCATGAAAAATGTAAAACCCACAGCCCCCTCAGAAATTCCCTATTGACAAAGTAATGCAGCCAAGCTTCACTGCAGAACAAAGAATCATGCAAATCTCTGGGGGTGCCCAAGCAGGGGGTGCATTTGTAGATGTAATGGTAATTAATATTTCAGTAGAATCATCAGGGAGACTGTCCTGATGATACCCCTCCAAGTTTCCAGGTAGTTCAGGGCTGTGCTATGGACCCCCAAAAGGGTAGCCTCCCATCTCCTAGTTCCCATTGGAAGAATGGGGATAGGATATCTGACTTTGGGGGTCCATAACTTTGGCCCCTAAACCAAAATGCACTAACTTGAGGGTACTACTGTGGGACAAACAGTCTCCTGATGATACCCTGAAAATTTGGTGCTGGTATGTTTAAAAATGTCTCCCCTGCAGGCCGAAATGTGAAAAAAACACCAAAAAATAAAAACGCAATTCGGCTGGTAATCCGAATCCCATGGATTCGGATCTGTTAGGATTCGGACAGCTCAGATTCGGCCCCTGCTCGTCCGAATCCGTCCGAATCCGTGCAGATTCGGTAAAAATTCGGATTTGGACTGTCCGAATCTCCAACCCTACAGAGCAATTCTGAGCAAAGTTACTGCATACCCTTTGCTTTTAATGTGATTGTGTGTAGACCTGCACTATGCATGCATTGTCTGAGCTAAACCATAGAAAGGTCTTGTCTATTTTTTAAAAAGAAAGATTGATCAATGTACTTTAACTTTTAAAGCTCCCTTCATTTACATTTCTGGATGGTTGCTTTGTGTTTAGGGTCAGATATAGCTGGATGGCTGGAGTGTTTGTGTGAAGTTGTACTCATATTTTTGTGACTGCAAATCCTACCAGCAGCCAGCACAGTCTCCATCAACCACCAATTATTATAGTATTGTGGCCCTTCCATCAGCTGTTCTGTCTTCCTGGTTATACACTAGGAATTCTGAGATTAGTGGCTCTTGAAAGAGCATATCCTATAAGCAAGCACATTTTTCTTTCTGTCTGAAACTAAGAGACTTATGTTATGTACATGAACATACTCTCTGTGTTCTGCGGCCAGCCATTCACTAGTCAGAATCTTGTTTTTTTTGGTTTAGCATTGTTTCTCATTGGCTCTAACAAATCTCCCAAAATCTGGACATCTCCATATAGGTATGTGTACAGATACAGAAAAGTGAGTTTCCACAAATCCTCATGGAGGATCTACCATCTAGCTTTTCCTCCTCATGATAACAAGATTGAAATTGGGGCCAGACGTTATCTCTTGGTCACAGTAAACATGAATGCATGAAGCTGCCTTATACTGAGCCAGACCATGGATTTGCATGGTCATAATTGTCTACTTGGACTGACAGCACATCTCCAGGGTCTTGGATGAAGGTCTTTCACCCAACCTACTACTGCCTGATCCTTTTAACTGAAGATGCTGGGGACTGACCCAGGGACTTTTTGTACATCAAGCAGTTGTTCTATTAATCCATGTTCTTTCTCCCAAGAGGACCTGCCCCACCCATGCTGCCCCCTGATTTATTTGGCTTGCATCTTGGGATTACACAAACTATTTACAGAATGAATTAAAAAAACAATTAAAATATGATGATTTATTTAGTAACTGCACCAGGCCATAAATCTCAAACTATGTTCAGATGAGCATTCAGGGGTTGGATCTGACAGTGGCTCTCTGCTGTACTTGTCTGTTTCTTTGTTTCCATAACAAGCAGAGTCTACAGGTATGTTAATCTTGAAATTCAACCCACTTTTCTCTCATACCTTGTATGCCTGAAGGAAAGTTTGTAGGTAGTTGACCTTCCTTACTCAGGTATCCCATTACTGCTCGCATTGTATATATCAGCTGTCATTCCCCTTGAGAAAGAGGAAGTCTGCATTTTTCTTTTTCTTTCTTTTTTTTTAGGCAACATGTCTTAAGGTTAAAATATTTCTCCAGAGAACTGGCAGATATGATCTTGATAGAGATTAAATGAGCTATCAGCTAGCTTCCCTTTCCTATACACATTTATTTGGAGAATACTGGGAGGGGGTGTCCTCTTACTGGCCAAGGAACTGCTTAATGTGACTTGCAATGTAAATCAGAACAGAATCTTTAATGCTAGAAAGCAGAAACAAGAACAAGGATGGTTATATTTGTAATCCAGAGGTTGCAGGAACAAATTTGGAGGAAAAAAGGGCCCTGCTGCCTGGTCCCAACTCCAACAGAGGGGGGATGATGAGCAGATCATCTGCCTTGGGCAGAATGAGAGCTGCCCGCAGTGGTGGCCAATACTTTGTTCCACAGAAACATGATAATATGGTCAGTTGAGGTCGAGAAAATTGTATGCTTCCACATTAGAATATAGTCCTGAATGAATATGAGAATTATCTTTTATTGTTTCATGCTGCCTTTGTCAAACCATTATTTTGTGCACCACTGAACATGGAGTTTTGATATAAGAGCATTTATAGTTCATTAAACAACTATCACCAATACTTGCCTTTTGAAAACTGTGTCAGTCTTTTTCTTGGCAAAATGGCTGTTTTACGGCACAGGAGCAAGCATTCTTCAGTGCTGCTGGGTCATGAGTCCGTCTGGCAGGGAGGGGCAAAAACACCAGGAGGTAGATGCCTTGGCCCTCCTGAATGCCTGAACACAATGCCCAGTTCCATGTCAGTGTTTCCACGCCACAGCTGGCTTTGTCAGTGCAGCAGGGGTAAGCCAGAGGCATTCCTGGGGGTGGAGTTGACTGTAGTTGGCCTCTACTCAGTCTTTAGCACCAGGAATATTATGGTCAGGGCATCAGATTTACATCACCTAAAAGCGTGACTTAACTCCATTCAGTCCTAAAAGGGGCTTTTAGGCGGCTGACTGTTTTTGGCTGCACCCCCATGCTTTCTGAAAGTGGCCTCTGGATTGGACTGATAGTTTTCTTTCAAGATACAAAGTAGCCAAATTTGCCAGAAGCTGTATGTTAAAGTAGATCTCATTCACCTGATCTTTTAGGATCAGCAGGCTGAATAAAGCCAACTTATGGATGAATTTGCATAGTAGGCATAGTTTACACGCATTTCACTCATGGCATATGTATATGGAAGTATGCATGTTTCCTATTTTACATAGGCCCCTTCCGCACACGCAAAATAATGTGTTTTCAAACCACTTTCACAACTGTTTGCAAGTGGATTTTGCTGTTCCGCACAGCTTTAAAGAGCACTGAAAGCAGTTTGAAAGTGCATTATTCTGCATGTGCAGAATGAGCCATACATTTATATTTCTGTGAATATTTTAGTCCTCCCCCTTTTTTTGCTGTTGGCTATGCAGATTTATACGTATGCAATACATATACTTTTATATGCAATTTGTACAATATTTATACAATGTGCCTCATTTCTAATCATTATATATAATGGGTTGGATCCCATTATATAGCTTTTTTATTTTGTCCTGCATCCCCATATCCCTGATGGCTGTTGTAAATACAGGTCCCACGATCCCCGGCACAATCTTTTTGAATGTTGAAATGAGATCCCACCTTCCTTTCTTACAAGTATAGAAACTGGTTGGATCCAACTCTGTGTATAATGCTGCTTTATTGATGTCAAATGAAAAAAAAAGAATACTCTCATAAGAAAAATTCAGTACAAGAAAACAGGAGATGATGTAAAACTTTCAACTCATGAAAGGCAGAAGCAAAATCAAAGCTGAGATTTTTGAATCAAAATAGCAGGCTGAAACAAACCAGTGATTTATGCATTTTAACCTATGCCACAGCCTCTCTTTTTCTTTTTCTCTCAGCTACCACTGCGGAAAATGAGGTGGCAATATGTTGAAAAGATGTAGTTTCTCCTTACGTGATCCAACATTGAGCCATGACACTGAAAATAGATTCCTTTGTTTCCACACAGGCGGAAAACAGCGCCCTAGAGACAGTAAAAACACTGTCCCTGGGGCGCTGTTCACACAGCAGGTGCTGCTGCATTGCAGCAGTGCCGTCCTGGGCCCGCCCAAGCGGCACGAAGACGCTGCTTCCAAACCATGCTCCCCGAGTGAGGTTTTTCAAAAGCGGCGTCTTTGCTCCGGCACAGTGCGAACCACACCGGTGTGAGGGTGCCGCTTTTGGCCCCTCTGGTGTGTGCAAGGGGCTTACCTTGCCTTCCGGTTCAGCTCCGGGCAGCTGGAAAGACACGGCCACGCTGCCCTCTGACCCCAGGGGGTCGGAGGGCAGCAGGGGCATGTCTTTCCAGCCATCCAGAGCTGCTGAGGAAGGCAAGTCCCTCGCACACACCCTGAGCAGCTCCATGTGGAGCCGCCCCTGCGGGCAGCGGCAGTGTCAGGACTGCCCGCACGGGACCGTGCGAATGGTCCTGATGCTCCACTGGCTTCATTTAAGCTGGTGAGAAGCTGCTACCTCTGGCCGTACAGAAACGGCCTATGTTAAGTGTGTGTGTGTGTGTGTGTGTGTGTGTGTGTGTGTGTGTGTGTGGTTAATCCTGCTCAAATTAATTCCTGCCTACTGCTCACTAAGAAATCATACTAAATCTGTGAGGAGTTTAATGAGTATATCCATGTTCCCTACAGACCTCTAAGTTGAGAGGAGGGAAATTGAGGTCTTGACCTGAAAGTTGGACTCTATGTGAAAAGTCTATTCTCCAAATGCCATCTATATTAGGATATTCCACTTATTCCTGCTTGTTGGTAAATGACATCTTCCATAATTCTTGTTCTTGAAATCTCTCCCTCTCTTCCTCTCGGTCATCAAGATTCACTGAACCTCTCCGTTAACCTTTACCATCTTGAAAATGAACCATTTTCTTCCTTATTGTTTTTTATCCAAAAGCCTGCTTCTAAATCTATGATAGAATTTCGTACCTCATGACTAATTTATTAACTTTAATACTTCCTTGTGAGGGACTTTGACAAAAAAGACTTTTTGAAAGTCCAAATAAACTATCTGTTACATTCCTGTTGCCTGAATTTTTATTGACACCTGAACAATTGATGAATTAACAGCTTCTGAAATGAATCCTTCATAGTCACTGACTCAACTGCTCTCGTGTAAAAGAATATTTATGAACATTCTAATGGCTCAGACATGTTAAAAGCATGTTAGCACAAGACTAGGGAGATATTGGTGCCTTAAAAATGTTTTGTGTTGGAACCAAAAAGGTTCCAACAGCAAAAATGAACTTTTACAAATGTTTCCATATACTATATTGCACAAAGACCACAATTCTGCCTAAAATTTATACTCCACTGGTAGAGGGTGAGATATAAATAAAATTTGCATTCATTCATTCTAAAAAAACCACTTGAAATAAAGTCAAAGGAATTTCCTCTGGTGAAGTTTGTGAGAAACCGAGAGAATTTGAATGAAAAGTGTTAGAAGGAAGCTAAGAAATGTCCCTCCTATCCTGAGGTTGTCACCATGCTTCAGTTAGAACAAACTTTAAACTGAGTTTGTAGGTTCCTTGTCAGGAATTATCCCCCCAAAACAAAAATCCTTGCATATAGGAAATTAATATATGAAAGAGAAATAAGTTTTCTCTTCAACATTTAGTTTTCTACATGCAGGAACTGGTTTTTATATGGAGGAAATTTCAGTCATTTGAGACCTTATCTGCAATCTGAAGTACTGTACAATAGACACATATTTCCTACTTTGCAAAGAAGTAGACCTTGGAGTTTTCGTTTTAAGAAGCATTCAGTTCAGTCTCTCCTCTGGCCATTCTATTGTTGTCAAGTTTCTCCTCAGAAAAAGCACTGACAACATATTCCCACATTTTAGCACTTTCAGCTCTGTTTTGTGAAACTGGTCATTAGGCTGCACTGTTTTTTTTTCTTGGCTGTCAACTGGAAACTCCTTTCTCCATGCACGCTAGAAAAAGCAAAACAAACCCTCCAAATCATCAGTACAGGCCATAGCCAGCTTGTCAACTGCAGAGGACCAAAGTTCATCAGTCAACAAAATGTGAAAAGGCAGGTATCGTTGGGTATGATGAGGTATTGTGAAAATAATGGTGTCTTTCAAAGCTGTTTGTTAAGCACAACTGCCTTCTCAGCCACAGCGTCCATCACACAGGAAAAGATTGCTTCACCTGACACGTAACGAACGTATACAAGGAAAGCTGAAATTGGCATTCAGATGGGTAATTTTGTTGGATAGCTTGAGACAGGTTTCATTTTAAAAAAAAAATCTTGCAGGAACTTTTCCAGTTACTGAGGAGTTGAATTGAAACTGATGCACTTGGGTTAGAAACAGCCAACAAGTTTGAAAGAATCAGACTGTGGTCATGGGCAGCTGTCCTGTGAACAAGTGGGGGTTCTCCAACCAATGGTCACTGAAATCAAAAGCTAGAGTTTGGCTCTGCCTCTGGAGTGCAGAAGGCAGAAATTCTTATTCTGCTGTCAAGGCCAGGAATTAATAATAAATTAATGAAATCGATGGGCAATTGATTCAAGTTCATCTTCACTTAATGAATATTGTAGGCCTAGCAATCACTGCATAATGATGACCACAGACACAGATGCCCTAAAAAGTGGGTTAAATACATTCATGGAGGATAGGTCCATCATGGCAAGTAACTATTGTGACTAAAGGGAATCTCCCCATTCAGTGGCAGTAAGCCTTTGAATCAGTACCAGGAAGCAACATCAGAAGAATGCTTTGGCCTCTATGCTCCATTTGTTTGCTCTCCAGTCCATGGCAGATTCCACATGGGCCAAAAACAGCGGTGTGCCTAGGATTCTAATATTCCTGATCCAAGAAACCCAAAAATCGCACACTGTTGTCCATGTATAATTACTTTGCATTAAAGATCCCATTCCCCCTGTGATCACAGGAAATTTTAAAAAGAAAAGGATATATGCCTGCTGCAGCACCATGTCATTTCCAATAAATTTTTTTTGTCTAGACTAGCACCTTCCTTGATGGATTCCTGCAGTTGTATAGCTATAATGGGGACATCCGGGGACAAATGCACTGGGTGCTCCCTGGTGAGTCACATGGGGGGGGCAGAAAATCACCCCCACACTTCTGAACCACCCATCGCACACACCCTGCAGGCCTTGGCCAGTTGGGCTGAGCAAGAGGGGGCAGGCTGCTGTGCCATTGGCCGATCCAGAGGCTGGAGCTTGGGCTTCATGGAGCAGCCAACCATCCAGCCAGGCCTCACCCCCACCCCTGGCTAGACTCTGGGCTGCATGTTGGCTGGAACCTTGGCTGTGTGGCACCAGCTTAGGTAAGTGGGTGCAGGGAGCATTGCTACCATGGGGAACGGGGGCACGGGGACATAGCTACCATGGTGAGCAGGGGGACACAAGGGGCACCATTTTGCTTTGGGCACCATTATGCCCTGCTACACCTCTGGATCCCTGGGTCTCAGTAAATTTTGCCTATGTAACTAATTTTGGACAATATTACCCTTCCTCCTTTGGAGCTCAGAGCAGTGTCTATGGTTTTCTTCTCCACTTTTATCTTTGCGGTAACCCTCTGAGGTCAGTTGGAGAGAGTGAATGGCACAAAATTTACTAGAAACCTTTATGGTAGAGTGGGAATTTTAATTTAGCTCTCTCAGATCCTAGTCTGACATGCTAAATGCTACATTGCAGTGCTTCTCAAAGATGGAAGGAGGTGCCAGATTAGTAGCTGCTGAGTTTGTTACACTCAGTTGTGTGTAACATGTAGTTTTGTCTCTCTAGATGATTTCGTGTAATGGCATGGGGTTTGGGGCTTGAATCTAAACGAGCCACGTTCAGATCTTCATTTTGCCATGGTCACTTTCTGAGTGACTTTGAGGTAGTCACTCTTGTGATTACAGAGTTGTTACTGTTAATATAAAATAGAAGAGAGGAAGACAACTTGATAGGCTACTTTGAGTCTCTACTGGGGACAAAGTGGAGTATAAACATCTAAATAAATAAGAAAACCCATCATTTATATGATTAAACAGAAAGGTTGGTGTTTTGGTTTGGTGGAAAGGATATTTTACATGAACTGTATGAGCCTGATTTACAGGCAAGCCAATTTAGGCAGATGGAAACCTTGTTTATTAGACCTCCAAATAATTTGAATGATTTTGATGCCTCCTGAGGCTGTCTGGATTAATGTAGTTGCTCTATAATGATCTGTAACATCCTGGGCCTGCTAGTTTACATTTCAAGTGCTTTTGGATATCCATTGCTAGGAGGGAGGCCTGACCTCTCAGCAACAATTAGCAATGCTGAGGGAAAGCCACGCACACACAAACATGCCCTGACACATGCAATGCCAGTTTAGATGAATATTCATGAGCATCAAGTCATCTAACTTCAATCAACTCTCATTTTAAAGAGGCAAGGCGCTGGTAATTTTCACCTTTATTGTGAAGAAAGAGCAATCACATTAGAGTGTCTTGTCATTCTCCCACTAATGAGTTTAATATGACGCTTGGTAAAAAGTGTTTCCCTGTGTCTTGCATAACAATGTTGTTTGTACCAGTTTCAAGAGAATGCGCACAAAAGGACTTTTGGGTGAGTGAGAAGTCCTTCTTGATTTCTTCTTCTATTTGAAAAAGTTAAATCTGAAATTGATTGCCATGATTGTGATGAAATATAGCTCTGAAACTGCCTGGTATTGCGTGATAATTCTCAGTTGTGCAACCTACTTTGTTCTAGGTTTCTTAGAACATACACAGAATTTGAATGTGACACATCCTACAATATTTCAAGAATTAAGCATCGGACATTTGTTCTCACACTAAGAACATCACTCATCTCCCACACACATTCCAAGGGTCTTTTCTTATGCAGAGCTTATTACAGATTTTCCCAGTGGTCAAACCTTGTGTCTTGGAAATGCTGTCAGTGAAATAATTTGGCACACCTGCATTCCCCCAGTTGCTTTTCCCTTTGTCTCTTCAGTTGCATTTATTACACATGTTACTATGGAAAATATATTATTCCTAATGGTGGTGAGATGTCATCCATGATGTAGAAGTACAACCTTCTCCATCAGCCATATTCTCCTCTCCTTCATCCTCTGTTTTTGAATTTTTTTTATTTTTTTCCTCTATCAGATTAGCAACGTAACGTATCGGCACAGATACAAGCCAGGTTGATTGTATCAGCCCTGTCAGTTTCATACTGAATTAGTGATGTTACATTAAGGCAAAGATACTGTTGGCAGATTACTACACAGAGAAGCAGTAACACACTGATTAAAAGGGATTAAAGATAAATGTTTACTAGGGAACTACATTTAGGAAGGGAAAGCAGGGGACAAAGATAGTGTGCTGCTACCTTGCTAGCAAGGGACAGAGTCTGCACTAACTTCCAAGAAGAAGCAGGATGTTAGACTTAACAGTATCTGTCTAGAGACAGACAAGGGGTAACACAAAAAGGGTGGAGGGATCACTGCCCTTTCAGCCCTGTCTAGCTGACCACTTGCCCACCCCTGCTGGGTCTTCTTTTCAGTTTCTCTTCATATTCAATATTGCTATTTTTAACACCCTTTCTTCAATTCCAGTGGGCAAAGTCCACAAGATTCATATTCTTATCTAAACTTTCAAACTTGTTTACAGGTAGATGCTTGGTGAATGAATTTGCAACCATTTCTTTTGTATGACAGTACTGCAGATCAACAAGCCCGTCTTCACACATATTTCTCACGAGACAATACTTTGAATCCATTTGCCTGGTTCTGGAGGGGGAGGAAAAAATGGCTGAAGGGGAGGATGGGGACTACATAGAGGTGTTTGGTGAGATGGAAAAATAAAGACCCTTTCAACGTGATCACATGCTCAAGTTGTCTTGGAAGTGGATTTAAAAAATCATGGTAAAAGTGCCTAAAAAGACATTGGAGGGGGAAAAAAGTAAAGGAAAAATATTTCTGGGAGCAAACACAGAGGGGAAAGCATGCAGAAATAAAAGAAAAAAATAACATTTGAATGCAAAACACATACTTTTTTTTTAGGGTTATGTAGGAGGACTGTAGTCTGGGATATGACTGGACCACAATGCCAGCTGCAGTATCACATCACTTCTGATATTTTTTTTAAAAAAGGAAGTGACACAGGTAGCCCTGAGAATTGCAGAAACTCAATGTTTTGCATTCAGTTTTAAAGCTTCATCACTTTTTATTTCAATTCTAAACTTCCAGGCATGAAGCACATGTTCCTTTTGATTTTAGCCTGGACCTTCATCCTGTTCAGACAGACAAGGTAGTTTTACACATTTCACTGTAAGCAAATTAGGTAACCAATGACCTGTTGCTCAGATTTACAACCTGCAGAAGGCCTCGGAGCTTATGTAGAGGAAAGTGTGAAGAGACTGGTTCTTCCCTGGCATGGACTTATAGTTTGCAATTTCTACTCATTAGCTTAAAGAACTTCTAAGACCAACTCTCCTGGAAGTACAGTGAGTGAATAAGGGGCTGATATCTCAAGGCTCCTTGTTCAAGCCCCCTGATAGCTACCATTTCATTTCCAGTGAAGTGGAGGACTGTGTTTGGGAAAAAAAATGCTCGAAAAATATCTCTCAGGATATGAAGATAGGATGGGTGTGTGTGTGCATGTGTGTGTGTGTGTTTAATGAGGAAGTGAATTCATTTCCCAGGGTGGGCCTGATTCATCCTGATTGCTTCTACTAGAGGCCAAGGAGCTGTTCATGTAAGCAAGTAGCTGTTGATTTTTGTAGCTGAGTACATAAAGAAATATAAATGGGAATGTCTGTGTGAGAGAAAGAAAGACATGGAAAAAGCCACAGCTACTTTTGTGATTGTATCAGCACTTGGAAAAATTGCAACAATCATGGCAAGTTAGATGGGGAGGGCCGGTCAATCAGTATGAGTTCTGGTTACTAACAGAGGGCCATTTTGGGCTACATCCCTGTGGAGATAATAACAGGGCTTCCACCCAAATAAATATTATTTGGTTTAGGCCTTAAAAATAAACACATCCTTAAATGATAAAAGGACAAACATCTACTATTGGTCAATATGTAAAAGTACATTTTATGCCTAGTGTTATGTCACAATATCTGCGATCTGCTGAGAATGATCCATTAATAGCAACATACATAATAGGAATGTGTGGAGGAAATATCACTAGTATCAGCATAACTCTTTTTTTCTTTCCAGCAAAATACTTTCCCCAACTAGAGGCTTCTGGAGTTGCTCATTAGTTTTTTATGCCTCTGAACTATAATGTTAAGCTTCAAAGAGAGAAGAATGGTTTGTTCACAACAGCTATAGAAAGAGATGATAATATAGCAATGATTAGTTTACCAAGATCAGGAGTTTCTGCCACAAATGGTATTTTTGAACAAATCTTTCATTTTCTTTGGAATTCATGATTAAAGTCCCTGCAAAAACTGGTAAAAGTCTGGCCTCACAGCAATATACTGGGAAAGGGTGACTCCTCCAAGGTCACCCAGTGAGTCTCACAACAGAGTGGATCAACCCTGCATAGAACTGAACTGTATGGGTCCAATGAGCAACAGTGATCAAACAGATCTGGTCACAGAAATGCAGAAGCAAAGCAGAGGAAATTGGCGCCTAGGGCAAAATTGTGCTCCCCGCATCTCCTATCCCCATTCCCCATGGTAGTTACGCCTCCCCATGCTCCACTTACCTGAGCTGGTAGTGGTCCTGGGCAGCCTGGTGGGGTGGGGCTGAGGGGTGCTTGGCTGCAACCTCTGCAGGGCAGGGCAGGGCCAAGAGGCACCCTGTGGCGGCCCTGCTAGGCCGCTCCTTCAGCCTCCGCCAGCTGAAGAAGTGGCCTGGTGGGGCTGGGGCCAGCCGAGGGGGGAAGGGGGAGAGGGCGATTTTGCACCCCCCCCCACAGGTGCCATCCCCTCCTCCCCTGCACTAACTCGGATGAGCCAAGTCAACATGGAGGAGACATGGGGAGTGCAAAACATCACATCCCTGCTCCCTTGCACCGACCTGGGAGCTGAGTCAGCATGGGGAGGAGTGGTGTGGGGGTGATTTTGCACCCACATATGACAGGATGGCATGCACTCGAGGACATGTGACCCCACATGTCCCTGTGGGTGATTTGCCCCTGCAGAAACGATCTGATGATTTTTTAAAAAGAAAAAAATAAGAATGGCTTACAGACATTTAGTTAGAAAGAGGAGGGAAGGCTCACCTTTCAAAAGACTTGGCAGGCAGTTACACTCAAACACCCAGTGGGCTCAGCTTAAGTCTGTTTGCTGGTCATGAAGCAGGTGCAGTTTTGAGATTAGTTCAGAAGTTCATGGACATTTCAAGTCTGTCCACTGGATTAATTTTCATGTACTCAAACAGTATTGCAGAGTGCCATGCAATCAGTAGTGACCCTTACATTTGCCTTCTTACATGGTCCAATGGAAGTCCTGCTTTTCTTTTTCCACCATAGACCTGTTGTCACTGGATGCAGCTTGGCAGTCAATCATATAAATAAAAAATAATCAAATCAATCAATGCCAGCAATGCTAAGCAAACATCTTTTTTTCCTAAAATCTCAATTTGATATTCATTTAAGTCTTTGATGTTTGTACTATTTCACTTGTGCACATTTTTGCATAACCTCATGGGAGTTATAGTTCTCTAGTCATGTCATTTAATTACCTGACCTGGAGCAGAATCACCTCACTTTCTGTATAGATGCAAAAAAGCTCTCACAGGACAAGAAAATGAAACTCTACAACCACAAGGAAGCAAAACCCCATCACAATAGCACATATAGCTACAAAGCATTTTAACATCTGGAAGATGATAGGTGAACTTACCAGATGTTCAGCTCATGGGTGATTGTGGCTATTAAACAGAGTGTGTTGGCCTGTTCAACATGTTCACAGCAAAGTTCAGTAGGTCCCTAGACTAAAAAGAGTGGAAGGATTTATGACAGTCAGGAATCTGAAGCGATACAAGATAATGCCAGGCCATTTTCAACTCCAGGTGGTTGCAAGGTTTTAAAAACAAACTCACAAAATGAATACCTCTTAATCAGTCAAAAACAGGTGTCTTCAACTAGGTGGCTAAAAATGTGGCATTAGAAAAGAAGCATAAAATTAACCTAGTATTGACATAGATTTTTAAAAACGTCCAGAGGGTGTGGAAACACAGCTACCCAATCATGAATGAGCCACAAAAGAGTACAAATATAAATATATGTGCACTCCTATCCCTCATATCCTTCTTTCACTAATCACTTTGCCAATCTCTCTGTTAAGGACTGATGCACATCAAGGCCTCACAGCTAGTTCACAGCAAAGAAGAGACTTAAGCCAGGATTCATCGAGCTGTAGATAACCAGGTACTTGGCATATTAGTTGTCTCTGTTTCTCTTAATAAAGGGAAAATGTGATACTTTGGAGGAATGGGAAAAATCACTATTTTCCCCTTCTTTTTTGGTAGTTGAGGGTGCCCCCTTGGTCCACACTTCATAAGCACTGATTAGCCTCTTCAGTGACATTCCTTGAACCCAGCACCATTGATAGAATGTCCCATAATTGAGCATGTCAACCTGAATTAAAGAAATGGAGATCCAGGGTATCATATCTAAATTAATTTCCTGACTTTGCATTTAGTCTTTTCTGCACTACCAATTAGGAAAATGAAAGATAATGCCGTTGAAAAGTAAAAGAGACACACTCAAGGCTGAAAGTCTTGTAAATTAAACAGACCTTGACAGTTGTCCCATTTCATTGTACTTTCCTGTGAGCAGAACTTTATAAAATGGCTCTCAGATGAATGCAAATACTAACCACAGGCAGAAATGTAGTGAAGATATCTTTACAGCAGTGTTCCCCTAAATTCTGAGAGTTTTTTTAAAAATTAAAATTGGAGATACAATTCATTCTTACAACCTTAGAGTATGTATAAGAATTATCCTGCATCAGAGGACCTTTTATTTTTATATTACGTTTCTGTATAAATTACTGTTTTCAGTGTTTCTTAGGGTGGGTCTCATTCAGAGGTGCCACAGCCTCTTCTATAGATGGGTGTCAGAAACCCAGTAGACATTACAGATTGTTAGCAGAAATGGATTGGAAATAGACATGGTCAGAGCAATCTGCCATACAAAGACACAACATGAAACCTCTTCTATGAGGAAATAGTTCAGGCTCATATGAATGGTTAATTTATTAAATAATTTACTGCATGTGGTACACTTACATTTCTATCTTGGCAAGTGCACATGCTGTACATGCAGGTTTGGGAATTAGTAGAATTCACATACTGGAGGGCCCAAAGCAACTTGGTTGAGGCCATATCCAGTGGTGGGATTCAGCCGGTTCACACCGGTTCAGGAGAAACGGTAGCTGGATGAATCCCACCACCCACTCGGCTCTTCCCCCTGCCTTCCCCCATCTGGCCACTCTCCTGCCCGGTCCCCTCTGCAGCTTGGGCTCCCTCCCTCTGGAAGACTCTTGGCTCTGCCTCCCTTCTCCCTCCACCTCTCTGCCAACATATATCAAAATCGAATGGAGGAGTGGCCACTGCCTCCTTGCCCACCCCTTCCCACGTGGGCCCAGCCAGCCTCTTGCCCAGGGGGCGGTTGCAGCAGCAGGGTTGGTGTGGCTGCTGGGCTGGTGGTATAGCATGGGCCACGCCTACCTGGAAAAAGCCCCCCCCCAGGCCACAGACCATGAGCCAAGCTACAGCTGCCACCTTCCCTCACCTTCCCTCACCCCAATATTGAAAAGGAGAGTGCAGCAGCCAGGTAAGTAGGTGGTGGGTGGGGGCGGGGCAGTGGCGGGGGCAGGCATGCAGGTGGGGGGCAGGCACGCTGTCAGATTCCCTGTTCAGACAATAAATCACTTGATTGGTTCAAGGCTTTTATTTAAGGCACATCAGGAACATAGAAAGAGAGTTCTGGCGAAAACCATGCCAAACTCTTGATAACATGAGTGTGAGATCCAAACTCCCACATGAGAAGCAGACAGTTCGCATTGTCTGGCCTAGAGTCTCTTCCCAGCCACAGAACTCCAAGGCCACAGCTAAAAGTGATAAAAGTGCACCTGCAAAAGTGAAAACGATTCCCCCCAATGGCACCATCATGACACACGCATGCACCAGGGTGTGTGCTGCAGGGGGGAGAAGTGGTGGTTGATTCATTAGAATCCCACCACTGGCTGTATTGTACAGAGATATGGTACATTATGCCCTCTTTTCTCAACACCACAAACAGCATTCACATAAATAGTTGATTTGGGAGGCTAAACTGTGCATCAGGAGTACTGATCATAAATTCTAATGTTTTATACAGTTTACTGCCCAAGCACAATTATTTGTGGCTATATAGTGACTCTTGAAGGGGCTGAAATAACTATGGTACCCTTGATTAAACTCTCTGAAACTCCCAGAATTTACTATTTTGTTTTAAATTAAACTACTTAGAGAAGTTAAAAAAAAAATGTCCCCAGGAGGATCCGCCAGTTTTGGTTTGGATTATATATACTGGAAAATGTCACCAAGAGATATTCATTACACACAGTTCAGAATGGTTTGGAGTTTTTCTCCTTGGGCAAAGTATTGGAAGAATTTTTAGGGAAATGAGATCCAGGCCAATGGGACCTGCTTCAGTTTCTTAGGGCCTATAAAAGGAACTGGTTGAGGGCAGCAATTGTATTAATTGTTGACAGCATTTGATATTGCCAGCGGTGGGATTCTAATCCCTCAACAACTGGTTTGCCCTCTGCGACCCCCCCCCCCCGCTGTGCTCTCCTGTGCCTCCAGCCACCCACATACCTGGCTGTGCCTCCTAGCCAGGGAAGGGAGGCAGGTGGCTGCCAATTGGGCTGTGCGCCTCCAGGTGCCAGCAGCCCTCCCCTGAAGGCCATGCAGCCCGGCAGGCATGGGGTCCAATTGGTGTCTGGCCAGCCTGCCCTCAACCAGTTAGGGGCCAGCCTGCTGCCAATTGGATCGTGCACCTCTGGATCAGAAGTGCAGCTGTAACCTCTTTCTGTGGGTTCTGTGGGGCAGTACTTGGAAGGAGTTGCAAAGAACCAAATTTAAACAAAACAGTTTACTTCACTTAACAAATAACACTTTTAAAAAACATTTTAACATTTTACACTTTTGCAGTCCTGTTAAGTTTGCATTTTTTGCAGAGTCCTTCTATTTACAGTCTACTGATATTGCCAAGTCCAAATTCTTCTTTTGCACAGTTGGCTGGCTCCTATGAGAGAACTCCAAGGGCTTGATGAACAGGTTGCAAACTTATGATAGAAAAAAGTCTCCAGGAGAATCTCTCACCCATTACAACCACAAAAAGAAAACCCTGAAACAAATAAACTCCAATGACATTTACAAAAGCATAGCAAAAAACAAACCAACTATACTCTTCCCGAAAGTAAGTTTCCCACAACAATATTGAAATTACCTTAACAAAGGTGTTGTTAAGGGCTTATAGGAAATCACAGGTCCGAGTCTGGTAGCCCTCTAAGTTCTTCTCTGCCAGTAAAGAGCTCTTTTTTTCAGCCCTCTAAGCTGCCTCGAGATGCTCCCACCTTCTACTTGGCTAGGTCCAGCCCATTCTGGAGCCAACCCATTCTGTGGGCTATTATGGGGAAGGTTATACACAGCCTTCGGGGGAGAAGGCCTGCTGGTGCCTCTGGGCCGACGGCTCAGCCCCATTGCTCTCTCTCCCAGGGGAAGTTCACCTGAACCAGGCTGAACCGGCTTAATCCCACCACTGGATATTACCCTGTAATTGTAATCATTTATGGGAAGGAGAAGTCGCATGATATAGCCTGATCTTGTCAGATCTTAGAAGTTAAGTAGGGTCAGAACGTGGAAGTGTGGCCACTGAGGAAGACTGCAGAGGAAAGCAATGGCAAACAACCTCTGCTTCTTACTTGCCTTGACAGCCCCTTGCCAGGTTCACCATGAATCAGCTGTTACTTGAAGAAGAAGAGTTGGATTTATATCCCCCTTTTCTCTCCTATAGGAGACTCAAAGGGGCTTACAAATCCTTTCCCTTCCCCCCTCACAACAAACAACATGTGAGATAGGTGGGGCTGAGAGAGCTCAGAAGAACTGTGACTTATCCAAGGTCACCCAGCTTGCGTGTGCTCGAATGTACAGGCTAATCTGAATTCCCCAGATAAGCCTCCACAGCTCAAGCGGCAGAGCAGGGAATCAAACTTGGTTCCTTCAGATTAGAGTACACCTGCTCTTAACCACTATTCCACTGCTGCTCCTTGATGGCACTTTTCACATACACAACCATTTTCTCCTGATTTTCTTGCATGTATTAGACAATTCAGGAAGTGAATAATTGTGAGGAGGAGGAGGAGGAGTTTAGATGTATATGCCACCTTTCTCTCCTGTAAGGAGACTCAAGGTGGCTTACAAACTCCTTTCTCTTCCTCTCCCCAAAACAGATGCCTTGTGAGGTAGATGGGGCTGAGTGAGTTCTGAATGAACTGTGACGAGCCCAAGGTCACCAGGCAGAAATGCAGGAATGGGGAAACAAATCTGGTTCACCAGATAAGAGTTCACCGCTCATGTGGAGGGGTGGGGAATCAAACCTGGTTCTCCAGATTAGAGACCAGTGCTCTTAACTGCTACACCATGCTGGCTCTTCTTAAGCACTTGACTTAAATAGTAAACTCAAGTCTGCACATGAACAGAGGGGACTATCAACAGAACATATAATAATATATCATGCTTGGTATTCTTCAGTGGTTAAGAGCAAGTAGACTCTAATCTGGAAAACCAGGCTTGATTTCCCCACTCCTCCACATGAGTAGCAGACTCTAATCTGGTGAACGAGGTTCGTTTCCCCTCTCCTACATCCCCGCTGTGTGATATTGGGCTAGTCACAGTTCTTCAGAATTCTCCCAGCTCCATCCACCTCACAAGGTGTCTGTTGTGGGGAGAAGAGGGAAAAGAAGTTTGTGAACCCCTTTAAAAAACTCTTCTTAGAAAAAAAGGGATATAAATCTAAACTCTTCTTTTATATGTTAGAAGGAGAAAATAAGGGCTCAAATCTGAAAAAAATCTCTCCTTGAAAGATATCTGGATTCCCTACTCCCTTTCAATATGTCACTGTGTCTTTAAGAAACAACACTTCTGTTTACCTACTTTAAAAAGTACATTTGTTTTTACAACTGAAATCAAATATACAAATAATTAAATGCTCTATCCAACATGATGGTACTGTACTTTAGAAATGTCATATTCAGAATGGTTCAAATAAAAACAGCTAGTCTGCTGTTTTGTGTCACCGTGAATTCCATTTATTGGCTCCATTAATTTAATGGTCAAATAACACTGCCTTACCCTCTCCACCAGTATCCTCACATCACTCACAAACCCATGTTAATGTAAAGAGATGTTATCTGCATTATTTTATGTCCCTTTTATTGTTCTCCATAAAATCCTGTCACTAGGGATTAAAACTAATGGGTTTTTGTGTTTGGCCTAGTCACTTCAATAGACACACACACACACTCACACACACACACACACACACACACACACACACACACACACACACACACACACACATCTGTTTTCCATTAGTGTTGGTAGTGACAGTTCTTCAAAAGACAAAACTGAAAGATCTGAATAAGATATTTTCTAATACCATCTGCAGCATTTGCAAACTGATATAAATATCAGAAACTCACAAATGTGCCCTTGAAAGAACATTCCTGTCAACAGAGAAAAATCACACAAACATGTCTGCACCCTAAGGGTATGTATGTGTTGTCTGGTCAGAAGAGTTGCTTTTTATACCCTGCTTTTCTCTTCTTTAAGGAGTCTCAAAGTAGCTTACAATCACAATTTCTTCATCTTGCCACAACAGGCACCTTGTGAGGTAGGTGAGGCGAGGTGTCCCATGTCCCCAGGTGCAGGCCATTTTGTCATGTGGGGGGCAGAAAATCACCCCCACATCTCTCCTCCCCCCCACCCCTCTGTGCCCCAGACAGGGGGTCTGAACCAGGTCCATCTGAGGGGATCAAACCTGCTGTGAGCCGCACCTTGGTAGTTTAGCTTTGCATAGTTTTCATAAAGTCGGGAAAATGGGAGCTTTCATTTCATTTATTTTTTCCATAAAATGTAAATTCATAATCACAATTAATATAATATATGAAATTTGCATGCATCTGTAATTGTTTGATCTTCTAAAATGTTAAATTGCAATCAAGATTTTCAAGACTCAAGAAGAAGAGGAGGAGGAGGAGGAGGAGGAGGAGGAGGAGTTTGGATTTATACCCCCCTTTCTCTCCTGTAAGGAGACTCAAAGGAGCATACAAACTCCTTTCCCTTTCCCCCTCACAACAAACACCCTGTGAGGTAGGTGGGGCTGAGAGAGCTCAGAAGAACTGTGATTAGCCCATGGTCCCACTGCTGGCATGTGTGGGAGTGTACAGGCTAATCCAGGGGTAGGAACCTTTAACACTCAAAGAGCCATTTGGACCCGTTTTCCACGGGAAAAGAAAACACTTGGAGCCGCAAATAATTTTTGACATTTAAAATAAAGATAACACTGTATATATTGGTTTTTTTTACCTTTTACTCCACTCATTCTGAGAAGCGCATGGATGCGCCCGCCCTGCTGCCTGCAGGGCGGGCAAGGATGGGGCCAGCGGCTTGGCCTTGCCGGCCGCCAGGAAAAGCTCCCGCCCCGCTTTCGAACAGAGAGGGTGTAGCGAAGGGGAAGCCCACGCGCACTGCCCAGCCCGACCATGGGCAATTGGTCGCGCCTGCCCTGCTGCCTGCAGGGCGGGCAAGAAGATGAAGCTGGCGGCTCGGCCCCTCACCGATCCCCGCCGGGAAAGCGCCCGCCGCGCCCCAACGGGCGGGTGAGAGGGGAAGCCCACGGCGTGGCCCAGCGTCCACAGGCAGTTGGTGCGCCCACCCTGCTGCCTGCAGGGCAGGCAAGGATGAAGCCAGCGGCTCGGCTCGTGGAGCCACAGTGCAAGGGCAGAAAAGCCGCATGCGGCTCTCGAGCCGCAGGTTCCCTACCCCTGGGCTAATCTGAATTCCCCAGATAAGCCTCCACAGCTCAAGTGGCAGAGCTGCGAATCAAACTTGGTTCCTCCAGATTAGAGTACACCTGCTCTTAACCACAACACCACTGCTGCTCCAAGATTTAGAATCTGAGTTCAAACGTTTGCTCTTATGCATATAACCCTTATTGTCTCTAATTAGTTGAGTCATTGGTTTATATAATCCAAAAAGCCTTGCATCTTCTTACATGCTCTGTGGAGGGTATGTTATGTACCAAAGATGTCAATTTAGACGTAGTTGAATAGTTGAATTCATTATATACTTTTGGTATGTTATTTGGTAAGATATAATGGTAATGACATACATTTAGGATCTAATACAAATTTAACTTTCAATATCTTTTGCATTTCACCATGTAGCATAATCCAATATTTCCTTGATTTTGGATATGTCTACCACATATGATAAAAAGTATCCCTTTCCATAAGGTGGGAGCTGCTCCGAAGAAATCATGAGTATGGGCAGCTGTTGATTCAGCCCATTTGCAGGTTGGCACCTTGCACATTGTAACAAGGTAGTATAAATTGCATATTTAAAAACCTGTGGGACATATGTACACAGTACAAACAAACATATAAAACAGAACTGAGAGGCAAAGAACTGAAACCATTGCTAAAAAAAACATCAATTAACATCAAAAGAAATAAAATGGGTGCATTTACTCATCCCTAATATACCGATAGAATTATAATGTAGAGATGTACCTTTGCATTTAACAGTACTAAAGAACTGGGAGTTGGAGAACTTGCCCAAAGGTCATGTGATCTTAGTTCTAGAACAGGGGTCTGCAACCTGCAGCTCTCCAGATGTTCATGGACTACAATTCCCATCAGCCCCTGCCACCATGGCCAATTGGCTGATCGGAATTGTAGTCCATGAACATCTGGTGAGTCGCAGGTTGCAGACCCCTCTTCTAGAACAAGGCTTGGAGTCTATAATTTTAGATCCTGTTCATAAAAAAGTTATCTTAAGCCATTCTTTATTTGGATCCAGAATCTGTGGATCCAGAAAAAAATTGCACCTAGAGTCCACATAGTTCATGGTGATTCTTTGATCCTCTAGTTTTGGTAAGCTATATTTGCATGTTATTCCATCTGCCTTTGCACTCCAAGCACACCTGAAGCTTGGCACATCATGCTACCTTGCCCAGCAAGGGTTTTAAAAAAGAAGGGTTTAAAAAATCACTTTGTTAGATTATTAGGGACTGTGGTCGATATTACTGTTTATAGGTTGCTGAAACTTGGATTCTTCTATATAATTTTTGCATCATTTAATGTGTCATGTTGTTAATACTTCTGCTTTGTTTCTGTTCTGGTTTTTCAGACTTATGGTTGGTTTTACAACCTTATTCATATTGCAAGGTTTTTTTGAATATACCAGTGATGGCGAACCTATGGCACGTGTGCCACAGGTGGCACCCGGAGGCGTCTCACCGGGCACGCGAGTGCCCGAATCTCCCCTGCCCCTGAGCAGGTCACCTCTGCCATTCCCGCTCTGCCCGAGGGAGAAGGCAGCCACCTTCTCCCTGGGGCAGAGGGGGAATGGCGGCGGCAACCTGCTCGGGGCCGCCTGCTCTCACAGCACAGGAGCCGGCACCACCAAGCAGGCAACCCGCTCTGCCCAAGGGAGAAGGTGGCTGCCTTCACCTCCACCCGTCCCATCCCCATCAAGCTTTCTCTGCCCATGGATCACAGGGTCCATGGCCTGCATCTGTGTCTGGCATCTTCAGAGGTATATCACAGAGGGAAGTCACAGAGTGTATCACAGTGTGTAACAGACTTCCCTCTGTGATACACCTCTGAATATGCCAGCCACATATGCAGGTGAAATGTTAAGAGTAAGATCCAGCAGACCATGGCCACACAGCCCGGAAAACCAACCAGAACCTGTAAAACCTCAGTATTCAGGTTAAATTGCCGTATTGACACTTTGTGATAAATAAGTGGGTTTTGAGTTGCAGTTTGGGCACTCGGAGTCAAAAAGGTTCGCCATCAGTGGAATATACCATCCTGTTGATTGTATTGACTCACTCAGTGTCTCTGCCTTGAGTCCAAGTTGTGAAAGGTGGGATATAAAAATGCAAATAAATAAATAATTATCAAAAACATAACTAGAATTACCAAATCTAGCTTCACAGATTAATTGGTTCAAGCATGGACTATTAACTTTTATCCACCACTTTCACCTACTTATACTTTTGGCTGTGGACATTATATCATGGCTGAACATACAATTGAGATACCAGTGTTGAAATGCAGAGGGTCCAGGCAAAATATTTGCAGAACTATTTGAGGAAGGTAAAAACCTAAAGGCTGACATTTCAATAAGAGGCAGTTTTTACGCAATCACTTTAGCTAGAAGCCCATAACAATATTGGGAGATATTGTCCCACCTTCATTGATACTGTTATGCCTGCTGAACTTTTGACTTCTGAGCTGCCAAGCTGTGTGTAAATACGATGCATCATTTTTCAGTAAACGCTCAGTCATCAGAAAGGAGGGCTCATTAATTCTCACTGCTTCTTGCTGACATGCCGTTCTGTGAGAAAAGCAGCACAAAGCAAGCCCATTGTTGGCTCAGTTCACAGGACGAGTGTGATGCACCAAGCTCCCAAGGATTCTTATCTTTCTGTGACACCTATGGAGATCAACCATCCAGCTCATCTTCATAAATAATTTATATAGGGTAGTTATTTTAATTTATCTTAGAATTGCTTTGAGGAAATAGTTTCTAGAACAACCTTTTTTTTGCTTCACAGTTCTGCCATCCACAGCCCGTTAAAAGTAATTATTAATATTTTAGCTCCGCTTAGACAGTGTTCTCTTGTTATTAACTGTTGATAAGTAGTGATCAATAAGCTGTAGCTTTTTTTCTGTACCCATGAAGAATCCCAAGAGCCAAGTCAAGAACTCCTAGGAATCTACAAAGATATTCACATGGGGACAGTATATCCAACAAAATTAGTTACTCAAATACAGTAAAATGTGTTGAGCATTGCTCTGAAATAAATTATGTATGTATTACTCCAAAGAACATTGGTAATTTATGAATTTCTATTAAGCCTGTTTCACTCCATTTTTATTAAACTTGAGAGCTGTGACCTATCTAGAGATTCCAGTTAAATTAAGCTAATTAAAAATTAGAAACAGTGAGGGTGGAGAAGTGGGATGCATGGCTAATGCAAATTTAAATTAAGGAACAAAAAAGAAATGGGTAGCATTCTTTTTAAAATTTAAATGCATGTTTTTTTTTCATAGAATGGCTGAAGACACACTGCATAGCTCCTTGTTTCTGCAGGTGTGTGAGGCCCTTTGAGGATTTTTGCTAGTTTAGTTTTGGATGGTTTATCCAAGCAGGAATCTTCAAAGTCACCCTGAGCATCATTTTACAGAGAACTTAGTCAGTAAAACCACAGAGTTATTGATGCTTCCTAAAGAACTATGATAGCACTTCTGGGTTTTCCTGTAAGTGACATCATGCAATTGCTGATGGTATTTCCCACCCCCTTCTCCAATGTCCCATTGGTGCCAGACTGAGCTGAAAACCACATCCAACCCAACTTTCTTTCTGTTACCCCATCAAAGCTTCACTTGAAATCCCTCAGATGATTTGCCCAAATAGACACCTCTACATCCATGATATTTCATTTGAGGCAAAATTCAGTAGCAGATCCCAATTGCAGGCAACCTCAGCAAGCATCCATCCATCCGTCCGTCCGTCCGTCCATCCGTCTACTTAAAGTCCATCTTTCTCACCAAGACTCAAGGTGGAGTATATGGAATAAGTCAATACATCTAATAAGCAGTGGAATTAGATTAGGACTCTGGGTATGTGTAAAGTGCAATGAAGTTGCAGCCAATTTACAGTGACCTCAGCAAGGCACAATCAAAGCAAGTGAGAAGCAGTGGTCATTTGGCATTGCCTTTCCCTGCAGAGTTTTCCTTGGTCCTCTCCTTTCCAATTACTGACCCTCTTTAGCTTCCAAGATCTGAGGAGATTGAGCTATGTCATTCCACCTTCCCTCCACAAAAGGACTAGGATTACAAAAATTAGAAGCACAACAAAGACATATCAGATGAGATAGGTCAAACAGAGAATGGTATTACAATAACTCGTCATCTTTTGGCCAGTGATTAGAATTTTAAACTAAGGCTGCAGTCCTAACGGCACTTTCCTCAGATAAGCTCTAGCGAATAATAATGTGAATTACTTCCACGTAGACCTGGGAGACTTTGGTTCAAATCCCTAAGTTATGAAGCTCACTAAATGGCCTTGGGCCAGTCACTCTTTCAGGCCCCTTCCACACATGCAGAATAATGCCCTTTCAATCCACTTTCAAAGTACTTTAAATGTACTTTGCAGCTGTGTGGAATAGCAAAATTCATTTGCAAACAATTGTGAAAGTGGATTGAAAGTGCATTATTCTGCATGTGTGGAAGGGGCCTCAGTGAGACTGGCCTATATCTCAGAGTCATTGTGAGGCTTAAGTGGTGGAGATGAGAATTGCCTGAGAGAGTGTTAAAAAGTATGAATAAATATGTATATAAAAGGAATGACATCATTTTGGAATCAGAATGATGGCATTACACTATCTGGTGCCTTTCCTAGTTTAAACTGGACTAAAGACCTTCCAAACCAGAATATTCAGGGAGAGGAAGACCATGCTACTAATTACACAGTTACAAACACTTTCTATTATCCTTTGAGCTTCTTTATTTGAGAACATTTACTAGCCAGGCCAGCTGTGGTCCTTCAAGGGCTTTTGCCACAGGCTGGAGCTGAGAAAGGATTGTGATTCTGCCAAATTCTCCTCTGCAAACTTCATGGAAAATAATCTCTGAAAGTTGATTGCATATTTGAAATTCAGCAACAGGACAGATGATCCAAATGTTTACACCAGTCAACAGTTGACTGTATCTGACAGCTGGAATGCAAGAGCAGTGAGTGTTTGACAGAGTGTGCCATACAGCAGCTAACATCTGAAAGTACTCAACAGCTCACATGTCATAACAGCCAGCACCAGAGCAGGATCACACAGAATCTAGACATTAGCAGCAGCTGATAAGTGGCTGACATGGAGCAGCAGATGCTATCTAACACATAGCTATAAACGTTTTGGATTGAAAAGACTGAATTGTATTTTATCACACTGATGTTGTATGATGCCCAGACCCCATAGGTGAAAGGATGCCTCATAAATTTAAATAAATAAATAGGTGTGTGACAGTATGCAACATGTAATGGTTAGGTTTTGACAATTTTTATCCTATTTGACATGCAGTAGCACTTTTTTTTTTTTGCCATCAACTCACAACTGACTTACGGCGACCTCTGCTAGGGTTTTCAAGGCAAGTATTCTATTGCTTGCCTCCATGTCATGCCTCTGGTATTCCTGGGAGGTCTCCCATCTAATTACTTGCCAGGGTTGAGGCTGAGAGGGTGTGACTGGCCTATGATCACCCAGCAAGTTTCCCTGGCAGAGTGGGGATTTGAACCTGAGTTTCCAAGATCCCAGTCCAACACCTTAACATTACAACACACCGATTCTTGCAGAAGCAGTTAGCACTACACAATACTAAGCATATGGCTAGTATGGTAGAGTGGTTAAAAGTGTTGAACCGGGATTTGAGAGAATCAATCTGCCGTGGAAGCTTGCTGACCCTGGGCAGGTCAAATTTTCAACTTAACATACCTCATAGACCTATTGTGAGGATAAAATAAAGGGGAGGAGAATGAGATAAGCCACTTTGGGTCTCCTTTAAGGAGAAATGCAGGGTGTAACTGAAGCAGAGGTATACAAGGGGGAAATGGTGTCTGGGTGCAACACCTGCTCCGGGCACCCCCTCCGACTCTCCCCCCTGCATCCCATGGGCGACCCCATGTACCTATCGGTGATACGCCACTGAACTGAAGTAAACCAATCAATCAATCAATCAATCATGTAACCATTACTATTTGCATAATGTGGAATCCACAGAAACAGAAATCAAGAGCAGGGGTGCTCAATTACCTGCACACATGATGACAGGTGCACATCAGATTACTTTGCTTGGCTACACAAGCAACTGAGACACTGGCGACACTGCATGAGCCTGTGGTGCAGGAGGAAACCTCAGGCATGGTTTCTTTCTGTCATGGCCTCCCAGGCCTGTACAACCACAGACTGAGTCCAGGGCAATGCCACCAGGACTTGGATTGCCCAAATACAGTCACCTCCCTCATTTTGTTTGCCAGCACACTAATGTTTTGATACCACTTTTTCTTTCACACTTGAGCCAAAGAGGTTGCTATCCCTGTCCAACTGGATCAGGCATGCAAAAATCAGTCCTTGACATTATCTCAGAGCTGACATCTAAGTTTGCATTTGGTTGACCTTTGCCTTGTGAGACACAACGAAAAGGCAGGCATCTCAAGAGCCGTCCTTACACCTGTCCAGTAGGGTTGGGACTTGGAGACTTCCTGGAATTACAAATGATCTCCAGATGATAGAGATCAGTCTCCCTGGGGAAAAGGCTATTTTAGAAAGTGTATCAAACAGCATGATGAAACCTCACCTACCCAAACCCTGGCCTCCCCAGGCTCCATTTCTAAGTCTCCAGAAATTTTGATGACAGAAGCTGGACTAAAAAAGGGTTATCTATCTGTAATTGGGCCTGCACTGGAATTTGTTTTTATTTGTTCTTTTTGACCAGAGTAGATTTATGTTATGAGTTTTGCTCTTGTGAGAGCTGAGCATGAGGCTACTACCATGGACATTATGAATCTGAAACAGTTTAATAGCAGAAGATGTATATTTGGATGACAGAAAGTTGGATAAGAAGGTTACAAGATTTTAGGGCAGGGATTTTTTTCTAAACTCAGTTATTTCCCATTGTGTACATGTTTTGTAATTAAACTAATCCCAGAGTGAGTGTTTCATTTCCTAGCAGTGCAGTTTAATAGATACAATAGATAAGACACCCGCAGTGCAGTCCTGAATAGAATTACACCTTCTAAGGCCAGCAACTTCTACTTTTCTGCGGTCTGCACTAGGGTGTACAGCAATTATTTATTTATTTTTCAAGTTCTAGATTAATAGACCTGGAAATTTTAAGAACATCTGAAAAAAAAACACCAAATCTCCATATTGATATGTATGGGGAAGGGGCTTTTTCAGAGATATGGAAATTTACAGGTTTGTTATATGCAATGGGGAATCCTTCAGGGTCTTTGGGAAGGTGGCTGATTTTTCAAGGTAAAGAAATAAAATTTGCAGCATAGCTGTGGGTGAATGTCCTTACGTGAACACCCAAGTCATTACCAAGCTTGGGGATTCTTGCAAGAAATTTGGCATCTCTACCACCCCTTCCTGGGGTCTATAAATATTTCCCATAGGTTTCCATGGAGGCATTTTGCCTCCATAGAAACTTGTGGGGAATCGCAAGAATTTTCAGCTTTTTTTTGGGATAACTTTTTTGTACTGGAGCCTTTAGGAGGTGGTGGTGAATAAATCCCCTAAAAAGGCTTTTTTCATGGGGGAGGGGGGGTTCCCAACTTAGATTGTCCAAATGCACACTGCTGGTCTACATGTCCTTGCAATAGAATGTAGCTAATTGTGTATTAAATTAATAAACTCATTGAGCCAATAATAAATTTTAAAAATACAAAACGCAACAAGCCCAGACCATATTTTGATTTCAGATTTTAAATATCTTCTGTAACATGTTTTTTTTTATTTATTTGATTTATGACCAGCTCCTTCCAAAAAGTCAATCTCAGAGTGGCTGACATCATAAAAACCACAATTAAAACATGCTTCACAATTTAAAACCAACCAGAATATAAAACTGTGCCATAAAATACCAATTTGGGAGCCTGTCAGAGGGGCAATTGAAAATCCAACTAAAAAAGAAATAACAATAACTTCAATAACTAAAGAAAAGAGAGGGGGAAGGGGATAAGGAAAAGGAGGGAGGCCAGCAAGATGATTGTTGTATTGCAATGAATTAGCAGAGCAAATAATAGGGCAGAGATGCAAGTGAGTTGTTTTGTACATCTTTAGTAGATAGCAAATGAATTTAAACTAAATATAAAAACAGCAAACTATTGATGCAGGTGTTCAGTCTGGGTGTCAGTTCAGTCTACCCGTGCCTGTGTGTCTGTCTTTTCTCTTTTTCTGGAAAAAAAAGGCAAGCCCTTTCATCACATGCAAAATAATGCACTTTCAATCCACTTTCACAAATGTTTGCAAATGGATTTTGCTATTCCACACAGTAAAATCCAGCTGCAAAGTAGATTGAAAGTGAATTATTCTGCATATGCAGAAGGGGCCACAGAGAGATCTTTCCAGAAGCTCATGTGATTCCAGGCATGCAACTTCAGTATTCTATCTACAAACTCAACAGTTAACTCTTCCCTGACTGAATGAAACAGGCACTTGTAAAATTGTAACAATTACAACCAACTGTCCTCAACCATAGGCTTAGCAGCTGCAATGTTACATTAAGGAAAATATTTAGGATCAATGTATCAGTTTGACGCAAGGCTGCAGAAGATGAGATACTACCATACAGATCATTAGTGCCATACGTAGCTAATTTATACCTTTGCATTATATGGTTCCCATCCAACAGGGAAAGCACAGAACAGAGGGGACTGTCTGCACATAGCCCTTTGAAAAATCTGCCATCCTATCAGCAATTCATTGATAAGCTCTCCTGGACAGCTGATAGGTGAGTTTTTGGCTTTTAGGGGGAAAAAGGCTATTAGGAACCTATTTCACAGTATCGATTGTGGGAGTTAATGAAATTGTTTTACATCATGGTAGGTAATTTTTATGCATTAAAATGTCAATATGCAGTGTCACTTGCAATATTACCGTATGGATCCTTTCATTGCTGGGAACCTTCTAGCTGAAAAATAAACCTCAAAAAGAATTGATTTGTCAGTTTTCCACTTGGATTCTGTTCTCTACAAACTGTATTTCTAATGAAATTGAAATCAATAAAATGGTTTACTTCTCCGTTTATAGTCACGGTTTCAGTACTGTCACAGACTGCGAACTTGAGAGGACTTACCGAAGCTTTAATGAAAAAAAATACTGAAAAAAAAACTTGGAATTACCTGGAATGAGTTTGTGACACCTTTTCCCCTTCATGCTCCTCTTCCCTCCTAGGCAATCCAATGTCAAGTGGCAGGTTGCCATATCAAATGTCTGTGATGGGGAGGGCGAGGGAGTTTTCAACCCTGACTTAAAGTTTGTACTGTGTGGTAGGGGATAATGAGAAAAGAATAAATCTTGCTTAGGTACGGATTGAGAGTGTCCTGTGAAATGTTCTCAAACACAGGAGGAAATGACAGCTCATTAAGAATTCATCTGCATACTCAAGTTCTGTTCACTCATATGAACTGTTTCAACCTTTTTTATCTGCCTATCTGTATTTATGTAGATAGGTATTGCCTTACAGCCATTATTTCACTGGTCCTTAATTCATTCAGGTTTTGACTCATGACCCACAAATGGGTTGTCTTGGCTCCAAAGGTAAGTGGCATAAGGAATATTAGGGGAGAAAGAAGTATAGCAAAAACAAGAAGTAACAAGTGGTACTACTCATTCACATGAGAGAGCACCCAGATCTCCATCAACCTTGAACAGGAAGATAGGATTGTGGAGTGTCAGTCCTCATCTGAGATTCTTTTTCCTTTCAAAGGATCCCTGCACCAACAGTCCCTGGTATTGTATGTGTTGGCCCAGTGTAAGATGCCAGGGAAAGGGTGGGTGTCTTACTGGTTCATTTCCTGCCTAGTTTGACACCTGCTGAGGTGGCAGCTAGGTGGGCACTGTGGTTTCCTAGGCTAGTGGTCTTGGGGGACTTCAATGTCCATGTGGAATCTGCCTTATCAGGGTCTACCTCAGACTTCATGGCTGCCATGACCCCTGTCTATCCCACTCTGGCCTTTCCACTGTGACCCATGGGATGGTCATCTCCAGATTAAACCATTGCAATCCACTGTACATAGGGCCATCTTTAGAAGCTTCAAGCAGTCCATAATGTTGCTGTTAGATTGCTGACTGGGTCCCCCTGGTCTGCATATATATTATCAATACTTCAACATCAGCAGTGGCTTCCAGTCGGCTTCCAGTGCAAATTCAAAGTACTGGTTTTGACTTATAAGGTTCTAAATGGTCTGAGACCTATCTGTGGAACTGTCTCTTTCAGTATAATGCCACTCTACAGCTCAGATCATCATCCTAAGGCCTTCAACAAATGCCTGGCCCATGGATTGCCTGCTAGTCAACCATCAGGGCAAGGGGAAGTTTGTGCTCTGCAGGATCTTCTAGGATTCCATGTGGGATGAAAGGATGCTTTACTTCATGCAGCCTTTGGTTGTTATGAACCAGGGAGCTGGCCAATTGTTTTAACTCCTTGAGTATTTGAAACCATGGAAAAATTGAATCAATTTTGACCTGAACCACTATGGAGATGCCACTGGTCTCAACTTTGGTCTAGCTTTGTGTGTCCTGACATTTATTCTCCATCTATGATACAATTGCAGTAAAGATTCGCTTGAGCAAGGCAAAGAAAAACTCTCTCTTGTGTACTAATGGCACTCACTGCCTTCCATGGGCTTTTCAGAAACTTGATTTTTAATGTGGTTTATTGATGTAGCTGTGTAATCTCCTTTGGAAAGGATTTATGCAATGCTTCATCAAAAATTCACAGCCAAATACACCGTCAGCTTGACATCCTTTTGACGGCAGTAGGAGTCCATGTATCTTGAACTGCCATGAATAATTTGCAATGCTATACACACCAAATGTCTTGCGGGAAGATGAGGTTGTGTCACTGATTCTGATGAAAAGAAATCTTCTTTTTATGTGTTCTGCTGCTGATGCAGGCCTTGTCTTAAGAATTATCCTCATTCATTTATATTTAAAAACTATTCATTCATTATCTGCAAGAGGCATTGATGACATGCACATAATCAAGCAGAAGCTTATGCTGGTAAAGAAACTGCCTCTGTGGGTAAATGTAGCATTCAAGTCAATACAAATGTACATACAAATGTACAGCTATGGGCATGTTCCTGACCAAGCAGTAAGATAATATGTAATAGCATGTTATCTAGTACAGCTGGTACCCTGACCTTCAACCCGCTGACAGCATTGGTTCATTCTGCACAGCACAAAAAAGACGGAAAGGAAGTGAAAAGAGGCTGTTTCCCACCTGACCATTTTGCTCTCTGGTCAGTTTCACCCGCAGCTTGAGTTCTACATTTTGTTTGCAGCTGATTCTCGTATGTGTGTCTGTGTAGCTTTGAAGGTAGCTCCTTGAAAAAATTTTTAAAAAGAAAAAAACCTACTGGTATATATTTCCACAATTGGCAGGACCGGCTGAATACAACTATGTAGGGCTCAGGGCAGCAAGTTATAATTGAATACTACTTGTATATATTTGTATGTGCTTTGTGTACATTCATAAATAAAATAAAAAATTATCTTCATTCAAACCTTCATTCAAAATATATTTATCATGCCTCCTTGATAGCTGCCTTTTAAACATCCCTTCTGAGGAAGGAGGAAGACCTTGAGGTTATGTTTAGTACTCTGAAATTAGGCTGAAGGTTTGAATGAGCTTACCCCCTACCCCACTCCCCACCAGCATCTAGGATTTGTGGCTGACCTGCTTGCTCCAAGAACAACACCTATATCAGGGGTCTTCAAACTATGGCCCTCCAGATGTTCAGGAACTACAATTCCCATCAGCCCTGCTACTTGGCCATGCTGGCAGAGGCTGATGGGAACTGTAGTTCCTGAACATCTGGAGGGCCATAGTTTGAAGACCTCTGACCTATATACTTCAGATCAGACCCTAAGACTTGGTAATCCAAACACAGATTCATGACCTTGACCAATCTTGGGGAGAAATAAACCACAGTACTGTCTTGTTGATAAAAGGCATTTGAAAAGATTATCAGCAGAGGTTTCTCACAATGTTTTCCAAAGTATGGGCCTCCATGAAACAAGTAGCAGCCACAGAATTTTAATGACATTGATGGAGTAGGAAAAATGTCTCAATTCAGCGTTGGGGAGGGGGATGATAAAGTATTGTGTTTTCTGGGACTAGATGAAACAAAGAGGCACATGTACTTTATCAAATGAAACATACATCTTCTGTTCAATTCTCCGATATTTCCCCAGGGGCACTTTATAAGACAAAGCCATTAAATCCTGTAACTTCCATGTTAAACCAGACTTCACTTATTCTGCTTTTTGTTTAAGAATCAAACTATTATGATGTTAGGATTTTAGCAGAAGTATTTCGGGAAGCTGAAGAACTCAAGATTTTGGTTACTTAATCTTGAGAGCAGCATTTGGGAACAGGTTGGGAGCAGTCAAGAACAGCTCTTGAGAGCAGTTTGAAGAATAGATATTTTGGGCTGTGGTATAAAGACCTGGAGTCAAATTTCTTATACATACAGCAGACTTGTTCACATTGATTGATATTACAAATGCAAGTCTGGTCTAGTTTGGCCATTTCTTTTTAAAACATTCAAATAATCAACATTGAAAACCCTCTGCAAAACATCTCTAAGAACCACACCTAATGCACATGCTGTGCTCTAAGTTGTTTCTGCAAAGCCAGTTTTGGGGTCCTACAGGTGGATCAAAGATTTCTGTTGTCCCACCCCAATCAAGCACCAATAAATTGCATGCAGTGGCCTTTCATCTTGCAAAGACTTGAGTGTCTGCTTAGTACTAGAATATTTGCTGAGCCTCATTAGTTTCAATAAGGAAGCTGGTGTTGTGCACAAAAGCAACACTGAAAACATCAGATCAGATCTGTGAGTTTGCCCACCTCCAGATTATCTCCTGACAGCTGACAGAGATCAATTCACCTAGTAAAAACAACTGCTTTGAAAAATGAACTCTATAGCAGTATACCCATTGAAGTCATTCCCCTTCCCAAACCCCTCCTCCATTGGATTCATCCCCCAAAATCTCCAGCTATTTCCCAACCTGCAGCTGGCAACCCTACAGATCTGCATCTGTTCCGATCTCTCTGACAAGGATTTTCACCTGCAGGATCTATGGCAGATGTTTTTGGAACTGCAATACCCATGTGATACAGAATGGAAACCAATCAACAAAGCCAAAATGATATCAAAGGATAACTTGCTACAAGTTAGACACAAATGAAACAACAACAGAATACAACAACAGAACAGAACAGTTCCAGTTCCAGTTCAAACAGGTCCAATCCATCATTTACAATTTACAAACTATCCTGGACAATGATATTTTTTTTCTAATAGGCTTTGAGAGGCAATCTTTTTCTTGCCACAGATAGCCTCCATACTAACCTTAAATAACTTCTTACCCTTCATGACATGGACACAGCATGGACTCTGGGAACAGGACATGCAACAAATCAAGATGCCAACCCTGTCTCCATATTCAGTCTCACCACACTATCATCAGACTTAAAAACACCAGCCATACATTTTCAGGTTCAATCACTTGTTCATCTTCTAATGTTTTATATGCCATCAAATGGCCTTCGAAGTCCCTACACCAATGTACAGAGCATGGGAAATAAACAAGATGAATTCGGACTTTAAACACAGCAAAATAAATTTATGTATATAAAAAGCTAACCGTGTGTTTGTTCCTCATGGTCTAACTCACCAACCGCTGGAGCAAACGCCCTGAAATTTTCAGGAAATGCTGCTCAGCTGGCCAAGCGTGTTTTCCACTCCTGTAAAGGCTCAGGGAACACACATGAGCCAGGTAAACATGAGTGACAGGGCTGTGATCCAGGGTGCATGCACATCCTCTCACAGCCGTTGTATGCAGCCTGCGTGTCAGTGTGGGAGGACGACGTGAGCAGAGGGCCTGAATGACGAAGCCAGCTGGAAGCCACCACCAAGCGCAGTGGGGCAGGGTCGGGCCTGGGGGGCCAGACAGTCAGGCCCATGTCACTGGAGAATGGCACCAATGGAGGGGCAGAAGGAGGAAACCAGCTGCCCCCCATCAAGAACCACAAAGGTCAGCTGAGCCACACCTAGGCAGAAAAAATTTATATAGGATGGGTGACACCTGCGAATGGGATCTGGGAGGCTTAGTAGATCATAAACTAAACATGAGTCAGCAGTGTGATGCGGTGGCAAAGAAAGCCAATGCAATTCTGGGCTGTATCAATAGGAATATAGTGTCTAGATCAGTAGTTCTCAACCTTCCTAATGCTGCGACCCTTTAATACAGTTCCTCATGTTGTGGTGATCCCCAACCCTAACATTTATCCATTTTACAGATGGAGAACACTGATGCAGAGAGTCTTAGGCAACCCCCGGGAAAGGGTCATTCAACCCCCAAGGAGTCCCAACCCCCAGGTTGAGAACCACTGGTCTAGACCAGGGGTAGGGAACCTGCGGCTCTCCAGATGTTCAGGAACTACAATTCCCATCAGCCTCTGTCAGCATGGCCAATTGGCCATGCTGGTAGGGGCTGATGGGAATTGTAGTTCCTGAACATCTGGAGAGCCGCAGGTTCCCTACCCCTGGTCTAGACTGAGGGATGTAATTGTACTTCTCTATTCTGCATTGGTTAGACCTCACCTGGAATATTGTGTACAGTTCTGGGCATTGCAATTCAAGAAGGACATTGACAAGGTGGAACGGTCCAGAGGATGGCAACCAAAATGGCAAAAGTTTTGGAATCCATGCCCTATGAGGAGAGACTTAGGGAGTTGGGTATGTTTAGTTAGGTGAAGAGAAGGTTAAGAGGTGACATGATAGCCATGTTTAGATATCTGAAGGGAAGTCATGTTGGTGAGAGAGCAAGCTTGTTTTCTGCTGCTCCAGAGACTAGGACCAGGAGTAATGGGGTTCAAGGTGAAGGAAAAGAGATTCCACCTAAACAACAAGAAAAATGTCCTGTCAGTAAGGGCTGTTCAACAGTGGAATGCACTACCTCAGAGTGTGGTGGAGTATCCTTCTTCGGAGGCTGGATGGCCATGTGTCAGGACTCAGGAGTGCTCTGAGTATGTATTCCTGCATTGCAGGGGGTGATAGCCCTTGGGATCTCTTTCAACTCTCTGGCCCCTTCCGCACACGCAAAATAATGTGTTTTCAAACCACTTTCACAACTGTTTGCAAGTGGATTTTGCCATTCCGCACAGGTTCAAAGAGCACTGAAAGCAGTTTGAAAGTGCATTATTCTGCATGTGTGGAATGAGCCTATGATTCTATGAAATCTCAGCAATGCTCACTGGCGTTCCTGCCTAGGGACATGGGGTACCCCTTGTCCCCGGGCGCATCGATTGAGGTCACGTGGGGGGCGCCAAAACATCCTCCTACACAGGGAGGGATTGAGCAAGCCCTAGAAAGCAGGCACTGAAGCAGCCGACTGCTCCCAGTGCCTGCCTCGTGGCTCGCATTTCCACCTCCCATGTCAATGGCAGGTGGCCTGGAGTGTCCAGGGGGCGGGGGAGAATCCCACTGGGCTCCCAGGAGCAGGACTGGGGAGCTCCGCCTCCCCTCCCTCTAATGCAGCATGCCTTATTCGCCTTCAATTAAGTGTGGTATTACTCAGAAGCCTTCTCCCCGGCAGCCGGGCGCCGGCAGGCACAGGAAAAGGCAAGCTGAGCAGGGAGCCCAGAAGCAGCAGAAGAACTGAAGATGATGCTGATGTTTGCTTGGTAAACCTTTAGATGGGGGCTGACTTGTGAGAGATTTACATGCTTAAAAGTTAATTCCCCTTGCACTGGCTTGGAGCTGTTTCTCAGGCTAGCAGCCTACCTCACAGGGTTGGTGTGAGGACACAATTAGGAAAGAGTTGGTGAGGAGAAAGCCATGTATGTTTTGCTGGTGGTGGGAGGTGTTTTGTGAGCCTGTGCAAAAAAATCATTGTTTGGTCATTGTGGGGGAGGGTGGTCGTCCATACCTGGGATGGGGGTGGGGGGGCACCAAACTCAGATTTTGTCCCCGGGCTCCAGTTTGCCTAGATTCGCCCCTGGCCAATGCTTGTCTACTCTCTATGTTGGACAAACAGGTCAGTCCCCATGCAAAAGGACATACCCGTGATATAAAAAACTAAAACACTCAAAAACCAGTGGGAAAATATTTTAGGGTTTTTTTCCAGACCATTACATTGCTGACCTTAATAGTTGCAGTCCTCAAACAGACAACCTTCAAAGGAAGATTACAATATGAGATTGCTGAACTTGAGTTCATTCACAAGTTCAGAACAATGGACCCCAAGGGCTGAATAGGAGCACAGATTTCTTTTCTCACAACAGATGCTAATTTTCTCACTACAGATGTATTTTCCCTTTGTTCTAATCATGCTGATTACAATGCTCATTTAGCCTCTGTGACCCGATTTCCTTTTCTACAACACCATTCCAATTTTCGGACTGGGATATAAGGACTCAGAAATCTCCATTCCAGCTCTTATCTGATGAAGAGAAATTTGACAGTTGAAAGCTCATACCCTGGAAACCTTGGTAATCTCTAAGATGCTAGAGGACTCAGATCTAACTGTTCTACCCCAAGGAGGTTCACCTCAGCTTCAGATATGCAGAGATCTTCTCCCTAAGAAACCATATGCTGAGAAATTGTGCTAATTTTTAATGATGTTCTAGAGCCAATAATTTTCAAAGTGTGAATACAGCAGCTGTTACAGCACTTCCCAGAGATACATACAAGACTGTTGATTATAAAATATTATTGCAAAGAGCATCTACATACCACAAAACTTGCACTGCTGTTCTGTTCTAACAGAAACAAATCAGAACAAATTAGTTTCCAGACAAACTAGGAGTGTAATGAGAAAGAATGGCAGAACAACAGATTGTTATAGTTGTTGTCAGGAACTGCTGTTATAATTATGTTTATAAATGACGACCACTGAGGGGAAACTACTCCCCATTTTCAATCCCAATTTCTTCTTCCTTTTTTGCCACACTACATTCCAGCACCAATCTTGTATTGGCTCACTGAGAAGTAAGTCTTACAATGATCAGATCAGTATGGATGTGCTAGAACATCAAGGACCCCCTGTTATGGGCACAGTACCTGTTCATTAATGTGCATAATTACTGTTGAGGACGTAGCTTACCTGGCTGACATCTCTGCCTTTTTGGCTGGCACAATTCCATCCAGCTGATTTGGAAACAGCCATGGTCTCATATCCTGACTTTTAACATGGTAAACACTCCTATCTGAGGAATGGAAGGCACTGGGTAATAAAAAATGTAGTGATCACTAATGACTAAATGCAAAAACATGCCTTGGGAGAAGAGCATTAATAAACAGTGTTTTTTTGGTGATTAGTGTGGAATGATTTATTTACCCCTCCCCACCCCTTGCTGCTGCCAAGAGAATACTTTGGAAGGTCCGTTGCAATCTTACAATGTGTCAACAGTCCAAACAAAACACTTCTCTGTTTTCATCTTAATGCCTCCCTCACTTTTGACTCCTGGATGTGAACCTGCAGTTGGCTGCTGACTCAGTGCTGCAAAACTGCTGTAAACCAGTCATAAAGCATACTGCTGAAAAACGATGTAAGACACTACAGTAGGATAATATATCATTGAAAAGCATTGATGTCTAATTCTAACCAGTTACAATCTTCTAAGTTTGTTACAGCCAATAGAATTAGAAATTGATGCACTTGCTTAAGATTGCTCTTTTGGTTTCTCAATAGTGGGCAAATACAGAACAGGCACAAATTTCTGCCACTTCCATTCACTTTGGTCCCATTGTTTAGAGACATCCTTCTTAACCTGTAACCCCCTAATGCATTCTTAGCTGCCATAATCTTGACAATCTTCTTGCCATTGTAGAAGCAGGCAGTAAAATACAGAGACAGTTACTGGTGAGAAGCCGTACATGACTAGCAGGTAGGTGACAAGTTGTGCATACATGACAGAGGATAACCAGATGATGGAATTATTATATGTTTAATAGCTATGTAGAAGGAGAACTTCTGTCAGGTACAAAATGTCATCCAAAGGTGAGAAGTGATCTACCTATTTAACTACTCTGCTCAACCAAGAAGGAAAGATAGAGAAAGAAAGAACTGAAGATGCATGATGGAGTTCTTGCTGAAACACCAACTTATCTTAAGGCAGAAATAAGAAATTTTTGTGGGTCATTGGCAGTGAATTCTAACAACACAAGAGATGCTGCAATATTTTTACTGCAATATTTTTACTTTTACTACATTTTTTCCTACATATTTTACCATCCTTTGTTTCTTAGGCCTAAAGCAATCTTTTTAATAGAATAATCAGGTGAATTTAGAGCTGAGAACCCGAAGTAGTACGCAGTCCAATCCTACACTTACTCTTAAAAAAAACCCCTCTGCTGAATTCCTTTGTTTTTTCTCCCAAGTGTCTTTGCAGAATGTAATTTATATTTTGGGTTAATTGAGTTTTTCACTATTTATAGCAGTGATATGGAAGTATAAGATAATTTCTAGCAATAGTTTTCAAAGTCTGAAGCCTCCTTGATTGTCATGTGGGTTACCAGCTCCCCCCACCCCATGGCTGTTAGCTGACAACTGAATGTTACATCATGCCTCTTTAGGAACTGGTCAAAAAAACTGTGGTAAAACCATAGACCTTTTGGTGATTCCTAGAAAGGACTAATGTTACTTCCAGGTTCTCCTCAGAAGTGATGTCAGTCCCCTCTATGAAGTGCCAAAAGCTGGTTATTGGTAGGCAGCAAATTGCCTTTTTGAACCAGTAGGGTATGGTGATTGGAATAGGACTGGGAGACCCAATACAGCGATGAAGTTCAATGTCAGTGAAATCCTGTAAACACTTTCTTGGGAGTAAGCCCTATTGAACAGATCTGAGTAGGTTTCTGAATAGATTGCTGTTAGGATTGCTGTCTGTGGGACCTTTGAACAGTCGTTCTTTGTCAGTCTAACTTAACTCACTGTAAGGTTGCCAGACAGTGGCTGGCAACTGATGGGATACCTGGAAGCAAACAAATGGGGATGCTTTTTTGCTGCCATTTTGACACAATTTCTGGGCCAAACCCAGAAGTGATGTTATGATACTGTATGATTCAGAGACAACTCTATGGTTGCCATAAAGCAGTATGACATCACTTCTGGATTTGGCCAGGATGGCATGCTATTGCTGCACTGACAATTTTAAAACTGCTCCTTGAAATAATAGCAAGATAAAATGTAATAAATAATTAGAGCTGTTCAACCAGCAAAAAAATTAGAAAATTTAAAATCTGCCAACTAAAAAAAATTATTGAAATAAAGTATCTAGATTTAACACTGGAGATGTTTCAAGTTCATAGTAAAACATATTCCATATCAAGCAAGGATGGCCCGTTTTCCATTATTAGAGCTCCTGGCCTTTAATAGCTTTGCAAAAGACAGAATTTCTCCTTGTCATGTCACAGTGCTGTTCGGGTTTACAAAGCCAAGCCTGCCAAAATTCCCTCGCCTGCACGTCTGTTAAATGTTGAAAGGTCATCTATTCCTAGCAGGCCAAAGTCAGTATGACTCAGAAGTGTTTAAAGTGAACAGATGCAAAGGGGGATGTGGCTCATCTCCTTTTAACCATTGACAAGAGGAACTGTTGGCAGCTCATTCTGCGAAGGTTAGAAAAAAGCCTCCAGGGTCAGTTTTCCAGTCAAACCACCCATGCAGCTGCTTGGGGTGGGGCAATAAATGGGGCACTGATGCCCTGCAGGGGCACAGCTTGGACCCAGCAAGGGATGACACAGGAAGAGATGATGTTATCTTGCATGGTTTAATAAAACACCATTAACTGGCCCAGGAATAATCTCTTCCAGAACTCTTACTAATACAGGAGCACCCAATTTGCATAGTATTATTACTTTTGGTTCTTCTGCTATAAACGTAATATTTCCTGGCAAAGAACAAAGATCTCTCTTTTTTGGTTCATTTGCTCAACTCATTCCACTTTTGTAGTAAACCAATTCTGCATTAAAATCCCATGCTGACACCCTACAATATTGTGCCTGGCGTGAGACAGGAAGCCGTTCTCTCCAAGGCAGCGCAACCGTTTTAGTTTAATTTAGCCTTGGCAATAATGAAAACATTTGTCTCTTTATAACAACTCCAACTGACTTTGATTAAAGATATTAATAAACTTCAAAAGGGTAAATCTAATTTCCCATTTGGAATGAAGAGCAGAGCTCTATGGCGATAAAGTGATTAGCATAGAGTTGTTGGCAGGGTGACTTTATCCAGGGCCTTCAGATGTGATTTATATTGACCTGAGTGGATTCAGTAGCATTGTGGAAGTTAAGCCTGGGACTCCACAGAATGTGTTTGATCATATTCAATCTCTTAGAATACCATCAGCACAATACCTTTTATTAGGACCAGCCAAAATGACAAAACATTGTGTGCAAGTTTTCCAGGTCATCAGAACTCTTCATCAGACTGAATATTATTTTAAAAAATAAGGTGGGGGGGGGGTAATCAGATTTCTCTGACCATCATCTTAAGACTTATTCATGACAGCATTCTATGCTTAATGCCATTTAACATGACGCCGGCGTTGGGATTTCTTTCTGACTTCCTGGATAGGCCTAAGCAACTATTTTCCCCTCAGTAATTTTTTCTGGTTCGGCTTTCAAAGGTCTGAAATTTTTCAGGTTTTTAAAGATGAGCCCCCAAAATATAAGCTCTGCAGCTGAGCTAACTCTTACAGTCAACAGTGTGGGGGCCCTTCCCTGCTTGCAAAGTTGGAACTGGCTTTGCAAGACAAGGACTGCCTGCAGAGATTGGGGCTCCTGATTCTTGCAAGCAGCCTGACTGACCCTCTCAATGCTTGCAATGCTTGTGGAGGGCTGCCTGCAGGATCGGAAATCTCCCAACCCCACAGGCAGTCAGGAGAACCAGTAAAAACATTATGTCCCTGATATATGGAAGCCCTAACTGGCCACGGACCAAGGTACTTGCCTTCACCCATAGGAACCTGCTCATGTGCTAAGATTAACTGGCACTGCCTCTCTTGAGTATTGGTCTAGATTGAGACAAGGTGAATTCAAGTTCTGATTATTTTAGTGCTACCCTCTCAGCTTCAGACCTTTCCGCACAGCAAATGTAAAATGGGTTCCAGGTGGGATAAATGAACCTGTCATAGTCCCAGGCCATTCACATGGCTGCGTCCAGTGATCAGCAAGCGCATTAGCTGGGGAACGCACCTTAACAGGGAGATGCTTTTTCACTCACCTCTCTCCACTGCGTAGTTATGAAGCCTGGCAGGCGTAGCTACGCAGCAGAGAGGTGAAAACTGGGGGGAAAGGGAAGCACGCCCAAGTAACACGCTTCCCAGGGCAGCTGCTCACTCAGCCACAGCTACCATTCCTGTTAAAAAGAAAAAGATTGGCCCTTTCCACACTACAGGTTTACTCTAGATTAATTATTTGAGGTTGCTTCATATTCTACAAGTTTTCCACACTGTCGAGCCCCGTAGCACGGATTAGTTTTGCTCACTTTCTGATTTGCGCCACATCTGGCCATTTACCCCACTTTTTCCCTGCCCCTGGATGTATGTAGAGTTTTTTTTAAAAAAAACCTGGTTTAACTCCAGATGTGCCCAGCTAGTGTGTAAAACTTTTGTGGCTGCTCCACTTTCAAGGTGCCCACCTAAACTGTGATGCAATTCAACCCAGCCAATCGGAAGGCACTACTGAATTGGAGTTGCTTGCACAGATTTTTAGGTTTCGATTTGCTCTCACTCGTCTTTTACCACTCCTCGCGGTCTGTCATGCTTTCCATGGATGGAAAGGATGGAGCAGACAGAATTTCATCTCAGAAAGAAAAATAGCCAGGTCCTTGTTGCTTTTTCAAAAGACACATTCCAACCAAGGATGTCTTGTGCTCAGTTGTGGAGAGCCACTCCGTTGTAAATGAAAAAGAACTCTGTACATGCTTTTGGGTTGCCAACAGCTCTGCTGGAAAATGTCCTTTTTTTAAAAAAAAAAGTCAAGGCTTAATGTGTGGGAATGCGGACAATAGGCAATTGGAAGGAAGGTTTCTGAGATCTCATTATACCGCAAGAAAGCACGAGATAACGGTAGCCAATAGGAAGACAGGAGTGTCATCTTCTCGTTGCCACATCACGCGGCAATGCGTTCGAAAGTACCCACCCCTGCACGGCACAACAGCCAATCAGGACATCCATGGCAATTGAGGGCAACAACACTTTTCGGTTGTGTGGAAATGTTGGCTTTCTTGAATCCGATGCAGGACTGGATACTTCCATGGAATGTAGGTGAGGTGTGGAAGAAAGAACCTACATCAAAAAACTTCAGTTGCTGCTCCACATAGAATTAATCCACATCTACTTTACATTTTCTGCCAGTGCAGAACGGGCCATAGTATGATTCTTGAAAAACCTGGATTGGGGGGAGGAATGTGGAGTGGACTCGCATTAGTAGCAGGATCTGTTTGAAGTTTCCCCCATGTGGATTTTATACCGTGGTTAGCCCGTGTTTATTGGCCCATGTGGAAGGGGCCTTTATTTCTCTTTTAACTATGCTTTTGATTTTTAGTTAAGTTGTTAAGACTTTATTACTGAACTGGTAGTTATTTTTGTTTTTACTGCTGTTCGGTGGAGGGATTCAAATAATTTAACAACCGGTTGTTTGCAAGCACCATTTTAACAACCGGTTCTGCTGAAGTGGTGCGAACCTGCTGAATCCCACCACTGCTGCTGTTTGTGATAATCTCAAATAGGAGGAGGAATAAAGTTCACTAGTTTTAGATTGGTCTTAATTGTTTGAAATTTGGTTTAGTTTAGAATTTATTTTTTTTAAAAAAACAACTTTTATAAGCCATCCAGGAAAACTTGTAGAATGGCAGGGAGTATCTAGACTAAATCAATAAATTATATAAAAAAAACTTGGGCCTAAAAGGATGACTCATTTATTTACCCAGGGATCAACACTGATATTTCTACAATTGACCCACAACTAGGCTTTCTGCACATATTGTCCAAGCACAGACTAGAACTATTTGACATTTGTCTGTGAGCCAAATCTTGTAATCTGAGGTATCTCATTATATCATTCATCACACTGGCAAATTTTTATCTAATATTTTCTTGAAGAAAACTAGGGTGGCACATAATGTTCTCCCTTCCATCCCTTTATCCTCACCACAACTCTGTGAGGGAGATTAGGCTGGGAGAGAGAGAGAGAGAGACTGGACCAAGGACATCCAGTAAGCGGAATATTGAGGACTGTTAGATACTAGTCCAGAAGTACAATCCTCAATGTTCTTACCCTGGTGTAACTCTGCATACAATTGCATAGTAATTCTTCAATTGCTACACCACATTGTCAATCTTGCAAACTTACCTTGTTGATGCAGTGTGGGAATGTAGGGCAAGGGAGAGAGATTGTCCATCACTAATTCCACTAAAAGGACAGAGAAGTTGAGAGAATTTAAAAATACACACAAATGTGTGCTGAAAACTGAAAGAGATAGGAAACCTGGGTAGAGATCTAAGAAGGGACATTGCCAATAATATTACCTCATCCGATTAATGAGAGAGGTGAATAATTTTGGTGGAGAAATTCTGGTCAGAAAAGAAAAATGAAAGGTGCAGAGAAAAAAAATTAGTCAGGGTAGGAGGTGAGGACTAGAGACCGAACCAGATTTTTAGCTGACAGGAAAAAGGAAAGGATTATCAGCACTGAACAGATTGAAGTGACATGACTTAAAGCCAGATTGGATATAGGAAGCAAAGGAGGAGGAGGAATTGGACGTAAATCCAATGCTCCCTGTTTGGTTGATGGGGAAGAGTAATATGGAGAGTAATCAAGAAGAGGATGAGATGGGAGGACAGACAAGAGAGTCAATCTTGGGCATATTGATTTTAGGTATGTCCTTGTTTATCATTCTTTTCTGAATAGATCCCTGATGGTTTCATTAATGTATCTGAAATTTCTTCTGAAAAGTAAAAAAAAAAGTTGAGATACCTCAGACATGAAAAAAGGATAACTTAACAGGCAAAAAACCCACCCCAGATAAAATTTAGCTGGAGACTTTTTAAAAACAAATTATTCGATTTCCCAGGGCTGTGTATGTTCATATGCTGACTAAGAAAACAAAAGAAGCTTTATTAATAACTTAATTGTGCTGCCTTCTGTGAAAAAATATGCAAAAGAAAGACTGGCTCAAAAACTTGCAGAATGTATCAAGAAACTATTCACTGGGAAAGAAGCTTTGAGTAGTCATGATGCAAAAACTGTCTCAGCCATACTACTGGAAGGAACTGATCCATACATGCAAAAGCATTGAAAGGACAAGATCTGCTAAAATGAATGGGGAAGTTCATGCCTCAATCGAGATATAACACATGAAATGGACCACCCCCACCCCCAACACACACACCTTCCAATATCAACCAGGCAGGGAAACCATTCACTGACCACGCTTGTCAGATTTTTCCCTGCCTTTTCCCCTTCAGGGACTTAGGTGCTTCAGAAATAGTAGTGTTTGGTATAATAAAAGCATTTTCATCCACCCCTATAACATACCCAGAAGGTGAAGGTTAGTCTATTCTGTTTAACTCCTTTCCTTTTGCAAACCTCTTTATATAAGGAACAAATAATAATGATACTGAGGCAGAGAGAACTCAAACAGAATAGAAGATTTATTTAACAGAAAGTTAAGATGAGAATTCGCAAAACTTGTCTTTTTGTAATGTTGTACCCGCCATTTTCTTTCCAGTTCCTGCCGTGGGGAAAAAAAATGGCAGGTGCAACTTTACCAAAAGAGACAGCAAATTTTACTAATAGCTGTCTGGAGCAATATAAATGCTATTTTTTTTTCAAATTTCTGTTTTCCCCAGTGCAGTGTATACTGCTTTTTACAAAAGTGGTGCTTAAATAAGAGTCTATCTCATTCCGCACATGCAGAATAATGCACTTTCAAACTGCTTTCAGTGCTCTTTGAAGCTGTGCGGAATGGCAAAATCCACTTGCAAACAGTTGTGAAAGTGGTTTGAAAACGCATTATTTTGCGTGTGCGGAAGGGGCCTCTGCTAGCAAGAGAATCCAAACTATTTTAAACTGCAGTTCTTCCACCACAGCACACATGACTGCACTTAGATCTTTATGTAGAACACAGTATAGTGAGTGGTAGAGAAGGCAGTTTTCTGACTAACCATCTCTGTAGCCCATGAAGTGTGCTCAGAGGTGCTGGGAAACAAGCCAGGATTATGGCAGAATGTATATCACACAGAACCATAGTTTAACTGTGATAAACCAACTTAAAACCAGGGCTAGAGATCCTGGCTTGAAGGGCCCTGACTCTAAGTAACCATATTTACTAAGCTGTACCATGTCTGGATTATTGATTAACTTCAATTAGTTTAATTAAACCATGGTTTTGTATGACACCTGAACCAGTAAAAGAAATCCACATATATATTATTAAAATGCAGACACTGCTCGCTTGCTTAACACATCACTGTTGTTGACAGCATTTATATTTTTCTTCCATCATGGAACTCCCAATAGAATATCTAGGATTCCCAGAACAGTAACCAGTCCCAAACCTGCTTAGCTCCATTGAGATGCCAATATCATTACGGTTGTTATATTATGTATTGCTCACAATATACTCTGGAAAATATACTCGTGCTTTTTGTTTTCTTGCCAGATTAAATGTTAACCCTTCTGTGGTTCTGAAAGGTAGATACATTAAATTACCTTAATCAGAAAGGACCTGTTTGTATTTCTTCAGTTCTATTAATTGTCTAGTGCATCTGCTATTGGACTGCCTCTTTTATGATGTTCTTAGTTTATGTACATTACTCTTCTTTTAAGTGGTTGGCTTGGATTATCTTTGTCTGAGGGAATACCCAGTGGTGGGATTCAGCAGGTTTGCACCACTTTGGCAGAACCGGTTGTTAAAATGCCTCTTGTAAACAACCACTTGTTAAATTATTTAAATTCCACCACCAGAAGTGGTTGTTAAATTATTTGAATCCCACCACTGGTAATACCTTTTTATTAAGTGATAAGCAGTGGCGTATCTGCCTAAGGACAAGGGGTACCCCTTGTCCCCAGGCGCCACTCTTCTGGTCGACATTGGGGCTTTGCAAAATCAGCCCCCATCGCGGACTGAGCCAGGAAGTCCTGCTGTCTCGTCGTTTTGGCGTGCCTCGACCCCGTCCGAGGTACGCATAAACGACGAGGAGCAGGACTTCCTGCTGCCTCCAAGTGCCCTCAATCCCACCCTGGACTCCCCCTTCCTTCCCCCCCCCGCCAGCTGGGCTCCCAGCCGGCAGCCGGCAGTCTCTTCTGACCTCCCCTCCAGGCAGGCCAGAAGAGACTGCAGTACAAGTCAGGGGGAGTCTGAGGGGGAGGTGGGCACCCTAGACCTTGCCCATGTCCATGGTGGCATGGGTGGGGTCGAGGGCAGTGGGGGCGGAGCCTGGGGGCATCAAGGGCGGAGCAGGGGGGACAGAGGCTGGGTGGGTGTCCTGGAGACAATTTGCCTCCGGGCGCCATTTACCCCTGGAACGCCTCTGGTGATAAGGATGCTAAAGTTACACTGGCAGTTGAAAAATTTATTTTAGTCCTTATGTCCCTTAAGCAACAGTTTTAAACAATTCTGCTATTCAAGATCTATACATCAAGGGGCTTCTATGGGATAAGGAAAGAAAAAGAAATGTGGCAAAGCGAAAGCTCTATTTACAGGATTCGATCATCAACTGATGCAGTCATCAACTGATCTGCTCTGTGTGTGTGTGTGTGCGTGTGTGTGTGTGTGGGTATTAGCCAAGTATAGTGCTCTTTGCATTGGATTTTGATCAATACACCACACAACTGTTGCTATTCCATGTCTCCCTGGTGTTGTGAAGAGGGAACATAAAATCCGTTAAAAATTAACCATTATTCCCAACTATTTAGTGACAGAAATTTTTTTTTACAGAAAGCATAAGGTTACTCAAAACATTTGCCCAAAGCTATTAGGCTATTTCTAACTTGTTAATCATAAGTGAATAACAATATGCTACATAATTTAGATTTATTTAACATTTCTGTTCTTTCAATTATTTTTATATAGAGCAGGTGGAAAAGTAATTATTCTAATTAGTACAAAAAGTCCAGCAATGGCTGAGTTCACCATCCAACAAATCAATATTTAATTAACAATGTGTCAAAATCAAAACGCTTATCATTACTGCTTTCTGGGTAGAAAGGTGGGTGGGACTGCAGCAGCATTTCTCATCACCTGTTGAAGTACAATGTTATAGCAAATCTAACCAAAATTAAACCCCACTGACTTTAGAATCTGCCATTTCATATCAGCTGAAAGGAAGTGACTACTACTACTACCCAGAAGCTCTTGATCCCATTACTGGTGATTGAGCCCAGAGTGTCCTTCACCTTTCCTCACAGCCATTTGATAGCTGACTACTGCAGCAGAATTCTTCCTGGTATGAAACCCTCTAAAGCACTTTAAATCATTACCAATATTTTCAAAGTGAGTCATTGTATCTCTGGGACATAAATGGGACACGAGTCGCCATAGTTGGCAGGACACCTATATTTTTCAAGCTTACAGTAAATCCATGCCAACTATCTAGGGTTGTTAGGCCCTTGGCCATGTCATGCCCACTGTTCGGCTGACTGGTGGGAAGACTTACTGACAGCAAGGGAAGCTCAACCGTGCATTTCAGCTGACATTGCCTGCAGCAAAAATAGGTCTAGGCTGGTGTCACTGACAATGTGGTGACATCACTTCCTGAATTTTGGGCAAAAACTTTATGATAAAAACAGCTTCTACTATTGAGAATAGAATAGAATAGAATAGAATCTTTATTGGCCAAGTGTGATTGGACACACAAGGAATTTGTCTCCGGTGCATATGCTCTCAGTGTACATAAAAGAAAAATACATTTGTCAAGAATCATAAGGTACAGCACTTAATGATTGTCATATAGGTCTAGTAAGCAATCAGGAAACAATCAGTAGTAATGAAAACATAAAATGTAAAATCATAAAATAAAATAAAATAAAATAAAATGTCACCACAGGCTATAGTCATACAGTCATAAGTGGGAGGAGATGGGTAATAGGAATGATGAAAAAAGTAGTGCAGTAATTATATAATAAGTATATAATAAATAGTTTAACATTATCGAGGGAATTATTTGTTTAACAGAGTGATGGCATTTGGGAAAAAAACTGTTCTTATGTCTAGTTGTCTTGGTGTGCAGTGCTCTGTAGCGACGTTTAGAGGGTAAGAGTTGAAACAGTTTATGTCCAGGATGCGAGGGGTCAGTAAATATTTTCACAGCCCTTTTTTTGACCCGTGCAGTATACAGGTCCTCAATGGAAGGCAGGTTAGCAGCAATTGTTTTTTCTGCAGTTCTGATTATTCTCTGAAGTCTGTGTCGATCTTGTTGGGTTGCAGAACCAAACCACACAGTTATAGAGGTGCAGATGACAGACTCAATGATTCCTCTGTAGAACTGTATCAGCAGCTCCTTGGGCAGTTTGAGCTTCCTGAGTTGGCGCAAGTGTTTTATTGAGTGTTTTATCAAATACCAGCGTCACTAAGTTGCTGGCAACATGATGGATAGCACTTCCAGTGCACTCTAGAAGTGACAATGCCCTGCCTCCAGGGACATGAAATACCAGAGTAAGTCTCCCTGCTTTTGGTAAGTTTTCCCAGCACTCTCCTACCATTAGTTAATCCTCTTGCCAGTTGTCAAAGGGTACCTGGCAACTCTACAGCTTACCAACAAGGATGCTGTTTCCTGGGCTATTCCTCTGGCAAAGGGGACTAAGCATAAGTTGAACATAAGAACAGCCACATGGTTACACTTGGTCAGAGTGACCACATCAATTTCCCCCTCCCCTCATGAGCAAGGAACAGAGGCATAGCTGGGCCAGAGTGTGCCCGGTGCACACTCTGGCTTTTTGTGCCCCCCGTAGCACCCCCCATGGTGCCCCCCACCTGTCACCCGTCACCCACCACCACCACTTACCACCACTTACTTTAGGAAACCGAGCAAGCTGGAGGCCTGTTCTGGTGGGAACTACATTTCCCAGGGTATCCTGGGAAATGTAGTTCCCACACAGGCAGGCCTGCTCTCCAGCCTGCTCGGTTTCCTAAAGTAAGTGGGGGGCGCCACAGGGGGATGCTGTGGGGGGGAATCATGTTCACCCCCACAGCGCCCCCCATACTTACTTTAGGAAACCAAGTAGGCTGGAGAACAGGCCTGCCTGTGTGGGAACTACATCTCCCAGGAGACCCTGGGAAATGTAGTTCCCGCCAGAACAGGAAGGCCTGTTCTCCAGCCTGCTCAGTTTCCTAAAGTAAGTGTGGAGGGCACTCGGGGGGTGAGCGGGATTCCCCCCCTCTGTGCACGCAGCCCTGACTTCCCCTGCAGCCAGAGAGGTGGCTCTGTGCGGAGCAGCCTCTCGGTGGTCCCCCTCCACTCACCTTCTTGTGTAGCATCCCTCTGGAGGACTGCAGAGACCTGCCCACACTGCCCTGCGACCTCCAGAGGTTGCAGGGCAGTGTGGGCAGGTCTCTGCAGCCTTCTAGAGAGACACTGCACAAGGAGGTGAGTGGAGCCAACGGGGAAAGCAGCGACACTGCGCCATGGAGAAGATGCTGTTTATCAATAACCTCGCTCATTGAGTGAGGTTTTCAGGTGTAGCTTCATGCCGCCTGGGGAAAGCCAGGACAATGCTGTTGCACAGCAGCAACGTGTCCTGTGCGAACGCTCTCCCAGGGATGGTGTTTTTGCCGTCCCTGGGACGCTGTATTTGGCCCGTGTGGAAAGGGCCTAAACCACTTCATTTGTGTCACACAGCAATGTTATGTCCTTAGACTGCACAGTACATATGCCATTATTATACTTGCTGTATGTATTTGGTATACAGGACCAGTGATTTAAAATCAAGTTCAGAGGCAAAACCTCACTTTGGGAACCTGGATCTCCATCCAAACGTCTGCCAAGTGGAAGTGAGAGAAGGCCACTGCAGCAGATTTATACCCCCTGCTACACAGACACGCATACACACACACAACTGATGCTTTTTTCTCTGTTGCTCTATCTTCTAGCATTTTTTCAAAGATAGAGATCCAGGTAAATTTCCTCACATTACTGAGTAAGACTCCTGTGAGATGGAAATGCAAAGGAAAAACATAAGGTTTGGGAAGGATCTGGTCTAAGCAGTGGTGTTTCTATTAAAGATGGTGCCCAGGGCAAGCATTGCCCAGGACCTCCTCCCAACTCCACGTGGAGTTGAAGGGGGCAGTTCAAGGCTGGGCATGGCTGGTTCCAGGTTTAAACTGTGGGCTCCACCTCTGAAGACTGATGTTTAAAACTGAACCCAGCCAAGCCAAGTTAAGCCTTGAACTGCTGGCTTTGCCTGAAAAACTCCACCTCCAAATACACAGGGACTTTGCAGGTGGAACCAACAGTATAAAGTGCAGTGCAAGTCTTGGGGGGACAGGCTTACAAGCAGCTTTAGGCTGCCTGGGACCTCCACGCAAACAGAGCCCAGGGCCCAACTTCTAGTGTGTCCCACCCTAGATATGCTAGTGATTCTAGGGTACTGTTGGAAGACACAGGACATAGCAACATTGTTGAGGAAGATATGGGCCTGGTCAGTGCCCTCCAAAGAAGCAGCCAGATAACCAGTTATTGAAGAATCTGGTTAAGACTTTGCTGAATGGAAGGTCCCAGAGGACCAAGGTGTCAAAAGGACATCTGTATGCATAGTTGAAGCACAGTCAGCATGCACTGCCTTCAGTCTTGCAGAATGAGCTCATTCATTCCCTTCAGCTGAATGTACGTGAGATGCAAGAACCCTCAGTATGCCCTCTTAAGGTCAGTGATGGTTTAAGGTAGGATAAAATTACAATAAAATAATACTCCTTCTTTATCTAATATATGTTTTATTCCAATTTCCTTCCAAGAGCTTTAGAGCAGGAAACATGGTTCTTTATTTCATCCTCACAACATCTCAGTGAAGTCTGAGTCTTAGTCTGAGAGAATATAATGAGCCAAAAGTCACCTAATGAGCTTTGGCATGGCAGAGTAGGCATTTGAAATGAGATCTTCATAGTCCAGCACACAAATTTTTACACCACAAATGTTGGCCATAACTTCTCAGGGTTGCCAATTTCCAGGTGAAGCTTGGATATCTTACAACTGATCTCCAAACTACACAGACTACAACTGATCTCCAAACTACACAGATCAGTTCTCCAGTAAAAAAAGGGGGGGCTGCTTTGGCTGGTGGACTGTATGCCATTATATCCCACTGAGGTCCCTTCCCTCCCCAAACCCTATACTTCCCAGGCCGTACCCCGAATATCCTGGAATTTCCAAGCCCAAAGTTGGCAGCCCTTCTTCTCAGTAATGCTTCACCCCTACCAATTGGCAGCTGTTTGCCAGGGAGACTAGAGTTTTCTCCCAGGCATGTATATAGTTACAACCTAGGTGTTTCAATGTAACAATGATTACATGTGAACTGACACATTGGAGGAAAGGGTGATGACTTTTCTTACATCGAGAATACAAAGGATGATTTTCACTGAATAAACATTCATTATATAGCATATGTTATTTTCAAAAAATGTACATTTGTAGTTTTATAGGTATATAAATGATCTACCAGGAGTTCAACTGTATGATTCTTTGGTTGTTGTTACCCTCTTTTAAAGTCTGCTATGGGAACTAGACATTGTGGGAAATGTATTACTCTTTAGCACTATATCCATTTTTAAAAATAAACATTTGAACTTTAAAATTCTGTTCCCTCAAAGATCATTCATTTTATTAAGCGACTATACTTCTTTCCAAATACCTTGGGCAACAGTGTCAAGAGCCTTCTGTGTGGATGCCTTTTCTGCAGTAAAAGAAAAAAAAATCACAACAGGTTTAATAGATTATCTGGGGAAATTTATTACTGTTGAAGTGTAGAGAATATTTTCTTCACGACAGCGGGTTTTTATTATGCGACATACAGAACTCTCCAACTTCTGTGTAGTTTTTCTTAAATTATATGGAAGTCTCAGGCAGCAAAGACCTCAGAATGTTGTGAATTTACTATTAGGTCATTTGCATTGAAAGACAGTCTATTTTACTGCACAGTTTGAAAATAAACATATATGTGGAACATTTTTCTTTAAAGATTCATGTACACAAGGTGGTATGAGAAACAAATGGTTGAGCACATGAAGTTATCTTGAACTGAGTCAGATCAATTGGCCTAACCTGGTCAGGACTATTAACTTGAACTGGTGATAGCTCTCCAAAGTCTCCGGTAGTCTTTCACATCACTATTGTCAGACCACAATCCCTGGAGAAGTAGGGAACTCAATCTGGGACTTTCTGCATGCAAAGAAAGGTTGCCAGGTTTCAACCAGCAACCTCTTGTGGGTGATTAGTGAATGCGGACTGGTGCACTGGCAGCTTCCTAGTGAACTGATGTAACTTCTTGTAAAAACCAGAAGTAATATCATGGCATACTCCAGGGTTCACAAAAATGTGTGCTAAAACCATATAGCAGGAGATCTTGCAACCTTACCACGGAGCCACAGTTCTTGTTTAACTTCACAGAACACATCTTCTGCATTCACTCCCTCACCATGTATTGACTTTCTATTGCGTGCAGATGTGCGGATTACACTTTACCCAATAACCACAGAGAAATATTTATTTCTTTGGAAATGAAATGGCCGCAGCCCGGTATATTAACATTAACAATAACAGCAACAATAATAACAGTTGGAAGCTGGGCAAGCATGTGGGACACATCCTGGCCACCAGGCAACAAACCGCTGAACCTGGCCACGGCCAGCCCCAAAGCTGACACTTCCTGGCCCTTCGGGCAGCAAACCACTGGCCCGGCACCATCCCCCATGGGGACCGGGACAGGAGGTTACTGGGTGCCACTTGGATGCATATCCATTTGTGACACCCCCTCCTGCCGGGGGTAGCAAGCCCGAAACATGACCTCCAGGCCTGTGCCATCAAGCCCTCCACTACCCCCAGACCTCTTATTGAGGCCCCCGCCGTGGGGAGGTCTGGCCTGCAAGCCTGCCTCCCCAATAAAGGATGTGCCCCTATGTCCAAAAAACCGCCCAGACTGCAACAAATAAGTAAAGCAAAACATGCAACAACTCCTAATAACCCTAGGGAGGGTGGGTGGGTCTGTTTGTGTGTGCTTTTTACTGATGTGTATACTGCAAAGTACTGCTGTTTATCAGCAACTTTATCCAGAACTTTTTTGAAAGGGAGGCCCAGACATCTGTTTCTGCAATATTTAAGACTGCTAATAAGGATTGTCAGAGAGTTGCTGCAGTCACCCACAACAACAGTGGCATGTTTGTTGCTTTGTTTGTTTCCCGGAGGATGTGGGCAGCTACACCTACAGCAAGTGCAAGTTCATTGTTCTCTTGGAAGAAAAGGAATTTTGAGGCTCTGTGAAGGAAGCTGAAGGATCTGGATGTACAAGTTGTCAATTCATCTCTGCTCTCAGTTGAAGGACATGGCCTAGGGTGGGAAAGAAGAATAATGGAGGTGAGCAACTGGCTTTGCAAGCAGTGCCACCAGGAATGGTTTGGTTTTCTGGACCATGGTCTGTGGTTTTGTGAAGATGGATTTCTGGAAAGGGATGGGTTGCACCTTACAGCTGTAGGTAGGAACATTATGCTAGGAGGCTCACAAATGTGATCAGAAGGACCAGTTTACAATAAGTTTACAATAACTTAGTAAATAGATGGCATCACCATACAAAAGAGTAAAAGATGAATGAATGTATAACCATGTCTAGTCAGGGACCAGGATGATCTTTTAAAGAGGGGGATGTCTGGCAGGAAAGGCCAATGAAACAGCTCTGTTTTACAGGCCCTACAGAGCCTGGATGCCAGCAGGAAGAGTGTTCCACCAGGTCAGGGGCAGGGTCAAAAAAGCCCTGGCCCATGTTGAAACCCACTGGACATCCCTAGGGCCTGAGACCACCAATAAATTCCCATCTGTAGACCAGAGGGGTCTTGGGCGGTAATATGGGCAGAGGCGATGCAGATATGCGGGTCCAAGATCACTAATGGCCTTAAAGGTCAATACCAGAACTTTGAAGATGATCTGGTACTTGATAGGCAGCCAGTGAAAGTCTTTCAGGATAGGTGTAATGTGGTCCTAGCTAGAAGCTCCAATTAAGAGCCTAGTAGCTGTGTTTTGTACAAGCTTTAATTTCTGAATCGATTACAAAGCGAATTACAGTAGTCTAGCCTAGAGGTGACCATTACATGGATTACTGTGGCCAAGTGTTAGGTTGGCTCTGGGAGCTCAATGCTGGTGCCTGGTTCCCTGTAAGGGGCCTCTATACTCTATGCTATTTTCCTTTCTCTCCTGTCTGCTTGGTACTTAGATAACAGAGGCATCTCTGATCTCAGCCAGATGGCTTGCTATTTCCCGTCCGGCCTTGAGGATTACTTTCGCTTTTCCACGCTTTCACATTACATAAAAAGGGGCAGGTTGGGGGATGGATTTAGAGGCGTTATACTGTGGAGGTTTCAAATGTTGGTTCATAACTGGCTTCTGCAAAGACAAGCACATGCTGTCCAAAATTCCCCAGCTGATCTCCCCGGCCAAGCCACAGAACCTCCATCCTCAATGGATTCAGTTAAAGTCTGCTTGCTCTCAACCAACCAGCAACGGCCTCAAAACAATGCTGGAAAGCCTCAGGGGAGGAGGCTGGCTGACCCTCCATCATGAGAATGAGCTGGGTGTTGTCTGCATATTGATGACAATCCAGCCCAAAGCTCCACACCAACTGGTCCAAGGGCTGCATGTAGATGTTAAACAGCATTGGTGAAAGGACAGCCCCCTGTGGCACCCCACATAAAATGATCACAAATGGAACATTAGTGAATAGTATGATGCAGCAGTCAAGAAAGCCAATGCAATTCTGGACTGTGATGTAGGGGTGAACCCCGCGAACCCAGCAGAGCCTCAGACAGAGCGCAGGAATGCCTGTGCCATCTGTGCCCTTCTGTGCTCACACGCTCACCTGTCACAAGACCCCCATGAGTCATAGGTCATGAAATGCCTGACTCACTGTCACAAGATGTCCCGGACAAAGGGACAGAGGGGTGCATACCCCCAGGTATGGATTAGGCCCAGACAGGAACGTTTCCTCTCTCACGTACGCAGCCCCATGAGTCATGTACTGTACAATATTCTCCCGCTCTCCCGCCTCCTGACCCCCTCTCGGCAAACCCTAATAAAAGGTGCCAGGGACCAAACCATGGCAGAGTTGCCAGATCCACGGATCACGTTTCCTGCCACTGGCTCTCTCCACCGGATGATATTGCTGTGTCTCACCTCTTCCTTGCGACCCTCGCGGGCCAACTTCACTGTATCAATAGGAATATAGTGTCTATATTGAGGGATGTAATAATACCACTCTATTATGCATTGGCTAGACTTCACCGGGAATACTGTATCCAGCTCTTGGCACCACAATTCAAAAAGGATATTTACAAGCTGAATCAGGTCCAGAGGAGGATGACCAGAATGGTAGAAGGTATGGAGTCCATGCCTTATGAGAAGAGGCTTATGGAGTTCACATGATCGCTGCCGCCACATCGCAGCAGCACAGGCCTTGCAACCCCCAAGCGGCTCGAAGACGCTGCTTCCGAACCTCACTCCCTGAGCGAGGTTTTCTGGAAGCAGCGTCTTCCAACCACTGCCGTGCGAACAGCAGCGGCTGGAAGACGCCATTCCCCTCCCCTTTCCCGAATGCCTTACCATCCCCTCCGGCCTTCCCGCGCATTGCACAAGCCAGGGGACATGCCCCCTGCCCTGCAACACCAGAGCTGTCGCGCAGGGCAGGGGGGCTGTGTCCCCTGGCCTGTGCGACTCGTGGGAAAGCTGGAGGGGATTGTAAGGCATTTGGGGGACGGAGCAGTGCAAACGGTCCCAGTGTGGTCATGCGAAAATGACCGGAACTAGGTATGTTTAGTCTGGAGAGGACATGACATGATAGCCATGTTTACATATTAAGGGGTGACATGATAGCCATGTTTAAATATTTGAAGGGATGTCATGTTGACAATGGAGCTTTTTTTTCTGCTGCTCCAGAGACTGAGACAAGAAGTAATAGATTCAAAGTACAGGAAAAGAGATTCCACCTAAACAATAGGACAGTGGTGGCGAACCTTTGGCACTCCAGATGTTATGGACTACGATTCCCATCAGCCCCTGCCAGCATGGTCAATTGGCAATGCTGGCAGGGGCTGATGGGAATTGTAGTCCATAACATCTGGAGTGCCAAAGGTTCGTCAATACGGCACTAGGGAGAACTTCCTAACAGTAAGGGCTATTTGACAATGGAATGTACTGCCTCAGAGGATGGTGCAGTCTCCTTCGTTATAAGTTTTTAAACAGAGGCTGGATGGTCATCTGTCAGGAGTGCTTTGACTGTATTTTCTTGCATGACAGGGGATTGTACTTGATGGCCCTTGTGATCTCTTCCAATTCTATGATTCTATTATTCTAACTTAAGAGGCACTCCTCACAGTAGCCAAAGATGAAAAATGCAGAGCTAGAGTTGTCACGGTACTTCTTTTAATGTCACTCACAAGATGGTTGTGGCATGTGATATGTGGAACTGGCTATTTTCAGTGGAGAGAGGAAAATAAAGCAAAGGCCTGCTGCAGAGAACTCTGTGTTTGTCATAATGTCTAGTGCTGTTCTGAGTCAAATACCAAGGAAATTAGATTTTCAATTTTGGTTGATTTTCCATTTGCCTTACTTTCTCTTCTTTACTTGCTAAACACCAGCTTGAAATCTTTCTTTGTTTGATAGGGAGCAGTGAGCAATTTCTACTAACTTCTGGATAACACTGAGAGTATATAATTAAATGTCCATAAATAGAAATACAATACTTCAGTCTCCTCTTATTTTCTGGTTTTTGTCTTTGTGCTATAAATCAGTCTGAGTGCATCTATTTCCAATCTGTATTGTACCATCGAGATGGAAATCACTGTTTCCTGTAGTGTACAATAACATCATATTAGAAGAAAATAAAAGCTGTGAAGTTCTGTTATGTCTGTTCATAATAAATGTAATCATATACTGGAATACTTCAAAATACATCATTTGGTGTCTTGAAAATTTTCTGTATTATTGCAGCATGTAAGACTAACCAGACAAGACACTGGAGGTGTTGCATGCCGACTCTGAAGAAAACTTTCTTTTAAACAGTCCCTGATTGTGGAATGAGAGGGATAGATAAGGATTATATGTTTCTCACGTGGTTGTTTGCAATTGTATATGTCACATGGGAGGGGGGGGCAAAAATACAGGTTTTATATCAAAACCTGTATCAGTACAAGCTTTTGAAAAAAAATCACACAACACAGCAGAACATTTTTGTTGTGTTTCTTGGGGAAATCAGCTGGCATCTCGTCATGAGCCTTCTCAGTGGCTGTCTTCATTTTATGGAATGGTTTCCCAAAAGAGCTAAGGATGGCCTCCAACTTGATGGAATTCTGAAGGGGCTGAAAAAACTGAACACTTCATGAAGGCTTTCTGGACTTTTAGTGTCAGGTAAACGTTTGGGGTTTACAGTTTTTTTTTTAATTATAGCACCTTCCTTTATTTGTAAATTGAGTGTTTTAACTTTGTTACTATCGTGCATCTAATTTATTTAGAGAAAGGTGGCTTTATAAATTTTTTTAATAAATATATTTGCTCTGTACAAACACAAGCACTACAGGGTCACTTTAAGTCTGGAAATAGTGTAGGAAGAAGACTTCACCTCCACTTTGCCATGCCACAATTCCAATCTAGATTAAGTTCTTTCGTGTTTAAAAGAGAACACTTCTTGGAAGCTCCACACATGGAACTTCCTTTGCATCATCTGTTTTCACCCTAAGGATACTATGGTTGTGTACATGGCTAAATTAAATTGTACTAAGGTACTTTAGCATTTCACAGAATTTCTCAGTTGTTTTACCTGAGGAGAAGACTAGACATTTGCTTCACATTTTCATTTTAAGGGTAAATTCTCTGCTCTATTTCCTATAGAAATAGCTGGTTGTGAGAATTACAGCTTTCCAATTTCAGCTGACAGACACATTTGGATTGGAGCCATTTTTTTCAAATAGCGTAACAATGTGCACCCAACAGTGTAGGTGTGAATGAAACATACAGGTGTTTGAAAACACATGTATTGGATGCAGTTCTCTGTTGAATCTATACTCAGTGGCAAATCCAACTTTGTTGACATATACAACAATAGTGCCATCACGTGTACAGGAAATGATTCTGGAAAATGAGATCATGGTGTGAACTTCCTCCAATCTAGGCCCCTTATTAGATTTGGTGTTGATAGGGGCCCTAGAATATGGCCCCAAGCATGATCTTTCTCTGCTGATCCTCTTTTCCTTGTTAACTTGGGATAGCGGAATTAGCAGGAGAGTTCATATTGGGAACTGCTCAAGGGACACATAATAACCAGGATTATTTTAAAAAACCTACGGGAAATATTGCCAGGAATGCTAACATAGCATCTGACGAGGTTCCCTTATACTCCTTGTATATTGGAGTGATTGGAAGGGTTTTATTGGGTGTTGCAGTGAAGGGTTCCAATACATGTAACTAGGGCTGCACCCAATTTTAGCATGGTCTGGATTTGATGTTTGATTGGATCCAGGGGGTAAGGTCACTAGGAATCCAGTATTTAAAATCCCTCTGAATTTGGCCAAACACACGCCCACAATACCCTGGTTACATGGTATGCAATGTGTGAAACAGCCCCTCCCAAAAATCCACTTACTTGGATTTGATAAACTGCATTGAATATTTACAAGACAGATTATGTTTTCTCATGAAAAACATCTTCTCTAAATTAGTTGCTTTGTTAATGGCATTTCCCTTATTGTGCTTTGTACCAATGAGCCACCACTGCAGTATTCTGGGTTTCAGCGATTCTTCAGCAAGAGATCATCACTGCTCTTGTTATTTACACATGGTATTTTATTCATAACATCTAATTATAAAGCCTACTGTATGCCAAAGCCACATCCAGGTAGGTAGGCTCTGAGTGACCCCATTTAACTGAGCCTTCGAAGACATGCCCAACATAGGCCAATTTATTTGAAAATATCTGGATCATGATATCCCATCTATTTTTTATAATTGCCAAAAAAAGTGAGCTTATGTTAAATAATGTTCCACTCAAGTTCAACAAGGTACAAGGGCAGACAAGTGAGAATGTGATACATTAGTTGTAGCTAATTCTGCCAGAGGAAACCTTTTACTCTCACCCTAGCATCTGACCTTCATTAGCCAGCTCGAGAAATAGCACTCTCTCTGTTTCCAAGATAGTAACATAAATCTTTCAAGAGGGTTTAGATATGGAGAAGCAACCACAGTCCTATCAAATGTCAGCCCCATGCTGGTTTGTGGAATTGCCAGAGCAGAGCATCCTGGCAAGACATGTGAACTCAAGAATTTAAGGGGGTCCCAAGGCCCCAGTCTGAGGATGGATGATGCACATGGCTTAATTTGCCTCCCAGAAATAAAAGCAAACAGCACTGCTGCTAGCATTATTGATACGATTTGTCACTTTTATATCCCACCCTTTCACCAAGCAGCATGTCCCATTTAATTCTCACAATAATTATGTTGGGTAATTTAGACTGAAAGAGAATGTATTCAAGGCCATCCAACAAGAGGCCAACCTTCTGATATTTTTGGCTTGGTAGTGTGAATATCCAAATACAAAGAAATAAGCAAGAGGGGTCAGATGTAAAATGTTTCCATGTGTATTACTCATCCCTGTTTCTCCTTGAGATACCTGCAAGCAGAGACCAATTGCCACACATGCGTATTTCAAGGAAGAATATAACTAAAATATATTCATATCTAATACACTGATCATACATTTTGTACTTGGGTATGTACAGCTACATACTTCTTTCAAGACCTGAGTTTTATGGCTGAGCAGGGATCTGAATCCAGATGGCCACTGTCCACCTATTCCACTATCATCAGTAATAAGGTCATTGAATCCAATAACTGGGACCAAAAATGAGATGTCACTGGGTACCATTCTATAATTCCTGGGTTTTATTTTTCACTTTACATTTAAATGAAAGTGAAAAGCCCATCCTGTGTTTTAAAAGACTGCCAATAGGTGAGCTCCCCATGACTCACACAGAATTCCAACTCACACAAACCAAAGTTTTTGAGGGTAAAACATCAAAAAGCTATTTTTAATGGAAGTTTGAATCTAAGCCTTCAGAAAACTCCAAACACTATGGCCCATCCAATGATGTTTCTAGGTAAGGTTGCCAACCTCCAGATGGTGACTGGAGATCTTCTGGGTTTACAATTGATTTCCAGGCAACCAGGATCAATTCGTCTGGCTGCTTTGGATGGAGGACTCTACAGCATTATAGACCTTTGAAGTCCCTCCCCTCCTCAAGCTCCACCCTCTTCAGGTCCACCTCTAATATGCCAGGTATTTCCCAACCTGGAGCTGATAACCCTATTTCAAGGCCCCTCACCTAAATTCCCCTTCTCCTTCTCCATCTTACTCTAATAGGGAATGAGTGGAAGGGAAATTCTTGCATCGCTCTCATGTTCTTCTGTTGTTTACCATTTAAACTGATTGTGCAAATATATATATTTTTAAATGTTTTCCTATGTTTTAAGAAAAGAAACAGACGAACTGCAGGAACCCTGGGACATGGACAATATACCACTCTAAACTTTCCCTTCTCACTTAGACACAGTGTGAAACAGACTTTTTTCTGTGATACACCTCTGAAGATGCCAGCCACAGATGCAGGCGAAACGTTAGGAACAAAATCCACCAGACCACGGCCACACAGCCTGGAAAACCCACCAGAACCAGTTGAATCTGGCCATGAAAGCCTTCGACAATGCAGGAACTGTGTTGAACTACAGCCTCTCAACCTGCTGTTCTAGCTTGATTTTACTTAAATATAGTTTTTTTAACATGAGGAAGAATTCAACAATGTCATTTGCCCCCTCCCATATTCTAAGATGGTACTATCCTACCAACTTTAGAAGCCTACAGACCCATACATGCATAGAATAAGTCTTGCATTAGGGCAGATCTATGAACAGTATGAAGACTCCCACAGTACAGTGGTTCACATAGCAGTCTGAAAACTAATTAAATATATTATTCATTTAGACAGATGGTTATGTGGCTTTGAAGAAAAGCAAGAGACTTGTGGGAATAGTTCTGAATCTTAAAAACTTATGTGTTTAGCATTTATCAGTTTGCTAGCTTCCTAACCTGTAAAACAGTGGGTAGCTAAAAGGCAGATTTTTTTTAAGGCAGATGGAATGAGTGATTTGGCTTCCCACCTACTCTACATGATTCATCTGAGACTTTCTTTCAGAGGACATAATACATTTACAACAAATGTATTAATACAGCTCCAGAACAGCTCTGTTTGTTTACCTTTTGGATACATTGTCGTTACTGTGCAGAATTTTGACATGCACAGCCTAAGAAGACATTTTTGTTCCAGAGGAAACAAAAATGGAAATGGCACTATCTATGGCAAAAAAATGGAAAAACAAATTGCTGACTTTTACTCTTACTTCAAAATCTGCCATATGAGTTAAGGCATTCCATCCTGCCCAAGGGTCCATGCTATTTTATGATGTATCATAACACACATGAAGTAGTTTTAAGCTATTCAAATTTTCAATAAAGTTCTCATTCTTATTAACAAAATACTCTTTAATTTTCAGCATAGTTGGTAAACTTCAGTTTTCAGATTAATATCTGGGTTCTCCAGGCATGATATTTTTTGAAGAATACAAAATATGGCATCTTTCAAGCAGATGGCATCTAAAAATACACTGTCTCTCGCTTTATTACGCCCACAAACACCAGGCAAAACCAGCAGGGGAAGAAAATCATCTAATTTGATTTATTTCAAATGTTATCCTCTGTTTCAAAATGACCAAACATAAATCAGTACAGTTGTTGGGCCACATCTTGCCTCCAGATAAAACAAAACACACTCTTCAGTTCTGCCAGAGGCTTGAAATGACACTGTACATGCTAATCGATGTCAATTGCCATTTGAGGGCCTGCTGTTCCTTTTATTTTGCCTGACTCCCTATTTTGCAAATGTCTGACTATCACGTTCAACTCAGTTTGCAAACTATATTATGCATTTCTGTAGATTTATTTCATATTGATAATACAAAGGATTTGGTACCAATGACACTGTAAACGTTTCTCTTGGCTAAATGAGCCATAGAAGTTGTGAAATAGTTCACTTTTCAGATTCCTGTTCCAAAGTCTGCAAACTTCGCTTGTCACTTCACTGAAGCATGATGGATTTCAGAGTGTTCACATAACCACCATCTCAGACTCTATCAGAGACTATCAAATGCTAGTTGATTATCAGTGCAATCCAGGGGGGATGGGCAAAGCAACTCCTGGGGGCAGGCATATGCCAGCACTTACCCCAGTAAAGGGGCAAATATGCTGGTAGGCGCCTGCTGCAGCCTGACAGAATGCCCAGAAGCAGTGCCCAGCACTGCATAAATGCTTGCAAGATGCCGCCAGTCCCATCAGTGAAGGCAGCATGGTGGAGCCACGGGAGCATCAACCCTGCAACCTGTAGCCTGAAGATTTTCTCATATCCTAATACACATTACATTGAATATGCATATGTCCCAAACATATGCATATTCTTCTATTAGAGAAAGACCCAATGCATAGTCATTTTTAAAATAAAGCCAGGGACCTGCATTCATTATGTCTGTCTCCCCTGGTCATACACTGCCTGCTTAAGTTGATGTGCACACAAAGTTTTCTGCTATGTTGTGGATCAAAATTGATCCAACAAAAATGAGATGTGGCATTCCTTCTAAAGAGATTCTTGTATTTCTGCCTAATGACTTGGCTGCCACTAATGAGAGATAGCTTCACAGTTCAGGACCGAGGTTGAGTACAGTGTGTAAGAGGATGAGCCTAGAGCAGTGATTCCCAACCAGGGTTTCGTGGTACCCTGGGGTACCATGAGCATGTCCCAGGGGTACCATGACAATGCTACTGCCTGCCCCCCCCCCCCCACCGGGATCAAATGGATTTTGAAGGAAGGGTTGGAAACCTCATGGGCTTCCTTTAAACAACATTGAAAAACGGCATTGTTTTATTTGCCTAAATTCGGTGTGGAGTGTGTGGGGGGGGTAGATTTAAAGGGAGCTCTCCCTTTAAATCCCCCCAATCCATGCCAAATTTAGGCAAACAAACAACGTGGCTGTCAATGCTGCTTCCCCTCCCCCCTGCTTGCCCCTCCCCCCACCTACTGGCCAAAAATGGAAAAAAACCCTTAAAATGCAAAAAAAAAGAACCTCAAGGGTACCCTGAGATATGAAGAGCAAGGTAAAGGGTACCATGATGTCGAAAAGGTTGGGAAACACTGGCCTAGAGACAAAAATACTAAAATAACATTATCTTTGGTTTCTACTTTGGTTTCCAATTGATCTCCTACTTCATAGGTGTCAAACTCATGCCCCTCCAGATGTTATGGACTACAGTTCCCATCGTCCCCTGCCAGAATGATGGCAGGGGATGATGGGAACTGCAGTCCATACCATCTGGAGGGGCATGAGTTTGATATCTGTGCCCTACTTGATCTGCCTGCAGGGTGGGACCAGTCATGCTTACAACAATGTCCCCTCAATCAGAGGCTGCCTCATTGTCTTCGAGTGCCCTTGACCCCACCCATGTCATCATCAACATGGGCGGGGTCAGGGGTGCTCGGAGACGACAAGTGCCCTTGTCATCTTCAAGAGCCCTCGACTACGCCCATGTGTCATTGACGTGGGCAGGGTCAAGGGTGCCTGGCTCCACCCGCCACTGCTGTCTTCCTGCTCACATGGGGGACCAATTTTGTGGTGCTCTTAGTGCCCATGGGCAAGGGGTACCTCTTGTCCCTAGGCAAATATGCCACTGCCCCCAATGCACTGGTCACAATGCAATTGGCATGTCCAAGTATGATTAGTGATATATGGTATATAATTGGTAATGAAAGGGCACTGTTATGAAGTATTGATGTTGTGTCTGGGTTTCCACCCCTGGTTCTGTGTGACCATCAAAAGTTCTGCAATGTGTCACCATGCCTGGAGCCTGCACATGAATGTATACCCACATAGGGCTTTTTTCAATATCTAAACATCCTTCATCCCACACATGTACACCGCTTGGCATCCATGTAGACAGTTTGACTCTATTAGATAACAAGGAGAAACTGATTTGAGCAATAGAGGGAGCTAGAAGTGTGAGTCACAACACAGGGGAGCATGGTAGGAAGGCACAAAGAAAGACTGGAAAAGCAGGGGATGATAGCCCATGAAAAAAAGAATAAGTGAAGATGATCAAAAGAGCTGAGTGGAAGAAAACCTTTGCATGTAAGGATGAGAAGCTTGGTGTTACCACAAAGATGTGTTCTTTCTGCTGTGGATTTCTAAGTAAATATGAAATTGTTTAAGGCCTTCATTGTCCTGTTGCTTGTTTCTCAAATGAGAAACTAAAGTAATCCCACCATTAAAAATTACAGGATGTATGAGGGTGCACTGGTGTGTACCCTGAATTTAATTCCAAGGTTTCTGTCTGATGAAAGAAATTCTTTTCATCTTAGCTCCTGGTTTTCCTCGGCTGGTTGATTGTCAAATCCATTTGTTTTGGGGGATTTGCAAATCTGACTTTTCTTGACAGACTTTGATCTTGTATGCCAAGGCTGAGACTACAAGAATGCTTTTGTGGTAAGTAATGGCAGTAAAAATTTGCAAGCACCAGCTTTGTTCAGGGGGCTTTCAGCTGTAACATAGATCAACCTTTGTTTTGCAGAGATTTAACCCAGCTGTAGAAATGTCCTTCCGACATTTTCTTCTTTCAATCTTGTATCAAAAAGATGTCTTGCACGTCCCTTAATAACAGTAAATCCCCTTTGTAAGAAGTTTATAACTTGTTAATGAGGAGGAGCATAGAACATGAAAATTGGTCTACAAATCATAGATTTTCAAGCTGCCACTTTGTGTATACCCTTCAGTATATTCCTGGAGATATTTCATGCTTATCAAGAAGTGAAAACATGAGTGTGAAGGAATGAATTTGAAAGCCACTCTTGTTCCTCCTGGGTTCAAAAAACCCAGTCGCTACCCCAAGATTCTGTTCAGTGATTCCACCCTTCTCTTTACATTCAAATGTGGTCTCCCCTGCTGCCACTAATGGCACTGAGAATATCTCCCGTTGAATGGTATTATGCATATAGCACAGTGGTGGCGAACCTATGGCATGCGTGCCAGAGCACTCAGAGGGCACTCAGAGCCCTCTCTGTGGGCACGCATGCATAGAGTTCATCATGTGGGGGGGAAGCGGAAAATCGCCCCCCTCCACACACACACACACATGTAGGCTGGCCTTGCTTCTGAGCAAACCCTCCTAGGGTCGTGATTCACCCATTCGAAGCGTTGCGTGGTTGCTTCACCAAGCTTACTCCCGAGTAATGCGCACCTCGGAGCAAACCGTTTTTTCTAAACTAAAACCTCAGTATTCAGGTTAAATTGCCATGTTGGCATTTTGCAATAAATAAGTGGGTTTTGAGTTGCAATTTGGGCACTTGGTCTCGAAAAGGTTCGCCATCACTGATATAGCACTTTGTAACTAGTTGGCAGATCTACTGCTACACTCCTACAAGTGAATGTGGAATGACCTACTTCAGCTTTGCAACTTTGAGCAATTGTGCTACCCTCCTGGCAGGATTACCTGCTGCCCCTAACCATTATCATATGAAATAGCAAGACTGAATAAAAATTGTATATTTCCAGAGACCAGGCTTAAAGCATTCAAAGGGACCTAGACATTTTTGAAAAAGCTAAAAAAAGCCAGAACTCCATGCCAGCTTTTTTTTTTTTTTGGTATTTATTTTGTATTTTAAAGCTGAACCTGAAAAATTCCCAGCCACAGAGCTGAATGTAGCGATTGGCTCAACTGATCCCTGCATCCACCTCTGCTGGCTTCCTGTTGCCTCTGAAGCCTTTCAGAGTGTATTGGGGAGAAAGTTAAAAGCTGAAAAAGCGAGTGGTGTGGCACCTGTTTGGAGATACTGGTTTGTTTTATAGGCCATTTCTTTAAAGTCACATGCAATGTGAATGTGAATAGCTGGCTGCAGTACAGAAGTGGGAAGTTCTTAGGGTTGCTATTTTCAGGTTGAAAATTACCTGCAGCTTTTGTGGGTGGAATCTGAGGAGGACAAGGTTTGAAGAGGGGAGGGAGTTTAGTGTGGTATAATGCCATAGAGTTCACCTTCCAAAGTGGTCATATTTTCCAGGCAATAGATCTTTGTTGTCTGAAGGTCAGTTGTTATCTCAGAAGATCTGAAGCCACCACCTGAAGGCTGGCAAGCCTAGAGGTTCTCTGTGTTCCCCTGACGGATCATCCCAAGGGTACCATGTCACCTTTCTTGGAGCACACACATGGTCTGCCTGAAAGCAGACTGCTGTTGTGGTTGAATGTGAAGAACTCTAATGAATTATAGGATTTTCTGCTTAGTGAGCCTACAATAAACTGCCAGACTTAATATGCATTGTAATACAATTATTTGCAAGGGATATAAACTTTAATTTTGAAGAGCAATAATAGTCCAAACCACTACAGGATGTTTCTCATAAAGTTACTGCAGCTCTTTCTGTGAAAAAAAGGTAAATATTATCTACAATATCTAATATGTACATTTAAAAAATCCTACCTTTGAATTTCTAAATGTTTCTTCCTGCATGTAGTTTAATATGGTCTGGGGGGGAAAGTGAAGCAGCTACCTACACTTATTCATATGACCATCATCATTGTATCATTTAGTCCAGGAATTCAAGAAATTGAGTAATTAATCCTAAAGCGAAGAAGCAGTGGAACTTAAAGGTCACTGCCACTGACAGACATGTTTTTACAGCATAATGACTTCTGGATTTTTATTAAACTTCTTCAGGTTATATATTTCTGAAAATGTCAGACACATGTGGCCACTGCCAATCTTCTTCTTCATTTTTTTGGGTATTTTTTTCAGTTTTAAAGTTTTAGTTCAATACACAAACATATAAACACAAAACCTAAATATATTCACACAATTTATATGGAGTTTACTATTTAAATTTACATTTTAATAGTTCACTTCTTTTTGAGTTGCATTAGTCTATCTTTTCACTATATATTTCTAATAACTTATTTATTGTAAAGCATATATTAAGTAAATCTTTCTTTTTCTATTTTGATTTAACTTTGTTATTAATTTTCAACTGTGCAATTAAAAGACATCGGTCTATTGTGTGTAAAGAATGTTAGTTTTGCCACAATCATATATTCAGTTAATTTATTGATCCATTCATTCAAATCTCAGTATTTCTCTGTCTTCCATTTTGCTGCATATGTAACTCTTGTCTCCATCACCATGTACTTGAATCATTTGCTATATATTTTTGGACTATTACTTGGCAAGATATTTAATCACATTTTTTTCAGGTTCATCACAAACTTAAAGTTTTAATATCTTTTGTATTTCACCATGTATCTCTTTCCAGTGTTTTCTTGCTTTCTTGCAGATCCACTACATATGATAAAATCAGAACATACAATGTTCTCACATTTTCAGCACTTCTTACTGTAATCTTTGAGAGCTTTTGTTTTATCTGTTGGTGTTATGTACTACCTGAAGGACATTTTATAACAGTTCTCTCTTAATATTTGACATTCTATGAACTGGATTTTTTTTGGTCCAAAGATTTTTCCATTGTCTCATGTAAATATTTTCTCCAAAAATTTTCATCCATTTTATCATGCAGTCTTTTACTTGTTTTGTTTCGGTTTATATTACAATAACTTTTTATAATTTTTTTTTGTAATAAATGTCTTGAGTTTCTAATGATTAGCTGTTCGAAAGTCATCTGGCTTAATTGATCACACATGGCTATTTACACTCTCAGTTTTGATACCATATTTATTTATTTGTTCGATTTTAGTATACCGCCCCGTCCCCAAGGGGCTCTGATGACATAATAACCACAGACTATTCTTTGGTGCCTGGAACCTGTAGTTATCCACTTTGCTCTCCTTCTTTGGCCTCTTGTCTCCTTCTTTTTGAGTGATACACTGAACAGCTTGTTGAGGTGTTTGGAATATTTGTTTCCCAATTTAAGCATTTTACAGTGCTGGGTACTATTGAATGCTTGACGGTGCTAATTATTCCCCTTAATAAGTTATCTCTGAATTCATCATAATCATGGTCCTCCAAACTTGTCCTGGGAGGCTCATCACTTTGCCAGGGATCCCTTATTACTGCTTCTGTGTATCATTGTCCAAATTGGATGTATTCTTGTAGCCAGGTATAAAACATAAGCCAGCAATTATTTTAACCCTGGCATGAGAGGCACTATAGAGTACTCATGTCCCTTTGACCACATAACACCATATTATTTGTGTAAAAGAACTAAGTATAAAGGCCCTTGCTCCCTAACCACAGCAGCATTAATCCTGGATGTAGGCAGTAGATGAATGCCAATTTGTCTGATGGAAAAATTAACACTAAAACCCTGTGCAGTTATCTCACCCTAATGCTACTGAAATCAAAAGGCTTTGACTGAAGAGAGTTTACCTAGGTTTGTATTGTTATGCTTGTAAATCTAGATCCCTTGTTGGTCCCGTTCAAAGCTGTGGCAGCTTCTAGGATCTGGATAATGTAGCTGGAGCTTGTTATGTTTAATTACACATATTTTCCTTTCACTACAATGGTTGCATTTACCCTGCTTCTCCTATTGTAAATTTGATATATATCTGTACTGAGTAGAGATTGTTTTTTTATATAAAGGTAGCAGATGATAAAGTAATTTGAAGGCATGTGTTCTGAACCTTTTCACAGCACACATATTGCATATTTAACAGCTTTCAACAGACAAAGAACCCACTCTGATCTATGGTTTATCACACTGGTATCCCAGATGAGGGAATTGAGTAGCCATAATGCATCTCTGCACACCATCTGGTCAGACCAAATGATGCATAAACATATTTCCTTCATGAAAGGGCTGATGATTGAAACATTAGGGGCTGCCAAGATGAGCCGATGACAGTGGTTGGTCCCATATATTCAACCTGTGATAACTAAGTTATTAGCCACCATGATTAAGAGGAAACGTTAATTTTACATATTTATTCTAGATTTACAGTTATTATGTAAATATTGTACAGTACTCAGTGATTCAAATTAAGGAAGAAAGTGATCACCATTTGGGCTTTTATAACAGGAGTATTATTCAACTCAGGCATTATTATGCACAAAGGTCACTAACAAAGAACAAGAATTTGCCCCTGACCTGGATAGCCCCGGGATAGCCTGATCTTGTCAGACCTCAGAAGCTAAGCAGGGTCAGCCCTGGTCTGCATTTGAATGGGCACCCTCCAAGGATAACCAAGATTGTGATGTGGCGGCAGGCAATGACAAACCACATCTGAACATCTGTTGTGTTGAAAACCCTATAGGGTTGCCATTAGTCAGCTGTGACTTGACAGGAAAGAAAAGCAGAAAGAAACAAAGCTGCAAACACATCTCTAATCTGTTTCTAGATGGGGGTGGATACCAAGGAAGTGAATTTCAAGTGGAACCCACATGAAGCTGCATTAGTCTGAGCCAGACTGTCGGTCTGCCAAGGTCAATCTTGTTGGCTTTGACTGACAGTGACTCTCCAGGGTCTCAAGAAGAGGTGTTGCATGCCACCTACTGCCCTAATCCTTCTAAGAAAAGGCACCAAACAGCTCTCTCCTCACTCCCAATCTATAGTTGCTAGGGTAGAAGTTCTGCCTCACCAGGACACACTTTATCCTCGGCAGCCTTCTTCCATTGTACTGTCCAGATTCCTGCTCTTTTTCTTGTCACCGGCATGGCATAATGGAAACAAAAGTAGGGCCACCTGGCTTTGCTGCAGTGGTGCTGGCCAGTAGGGCTGGCCAGATGCTGGGGGTGGCATCCCATGTTTCCAATGATTCCTAGAGTTTCCAATGATTCCTAGAGTTACTGTAGTACTACATGGGACACTGCCATTTTCCCCCTTCACAACCACTCAGAATGGGGGTTGGCAATATGAGCATGAGGAGGGGATTGCCTGCCCCTATAGGGGCTTGGCAATCCTACTGGCAGGGCAGGCAGTGAAGGGCAAGTAGGCATTGTGGGCCTAGACAATAGAGGTATTGCTGCAAATGCATGTGCTGCAATTCCTTTGGTGTGCTGCCTGGCTCTTCCTACCTTCAGCATCCATAAGAGTTGCTCATCCTTGCCTGCCTGGCTCACTACTTTATGTCCGCTCAGGGAATTCTCCTTGTGACTGTAATGGCCAGTCCATCTTGGGGGATGACTCTGAATTTATAGAAACTTGAAAACTTCTTGCCTGATCTCTTCTAATTATCTTTGACTAACTTGATGGAAGTCAGCAAGCAAACTAACAAACAAACTGGAAGTAGAAGCAGGTTGGAGTGGCACATAGGCAGAGGAGGTTTTTTTTAGCCCAAGACAAATTCTTCCCCAGAAGCAAACCACAAACCTAGAACTTTCAGGGGGGGGGGGAGGCTTAAAGTTTTGCTTGTATTCTCTGTAAAGTAAGCACTGCTATCTTGTTCCATGGTTAGCTGAAGAGCCAGAGGCTGTTCTTCCTACTTTCCATTATTTTCCTGTCCCTCATGACAGGAAGCCAGCCTGCTCTTTTTTGTACCAAAGGCTACTGGATTCCCACTCTCCCAACATTAAAAAAGATACAAAATCACAGCTGAGCAAGACATAAAAAATAAGAAAAACTGATCAAAATAAGAGGAAAATTGGATCTCTTTTCATATTTGGAAGAAGCCTTGGGAGAACCCACTTACCCAGAAGCCTAGCAGTTTAAATGTACAGTTGGGATGTACACAACACACCTACTCTCATACACATTCAGCGGAGGGAGAGGGAAGGGATGGAGGGGGAGGCATGCACGGGAAGAGAAGTGAGGGAGGGGACAGAGAGGGAGGGGTGGCATGCAAGGGAGGGGAGGGAGTGGGCCCAGCATCTGGATATGACCCACCCACCGTAGCAGAGGGAGAGGGAAGGGAGGGAGGGGGAGGGGTGGCATGCAAGGGAAGAGAGGGTGGGAGAGGGAATGGTACAGAGGGGGAGGCATGCAAGGGAAGAGAAGTTAGGGAGGGGAGAGAGTGAGGGGTGCATGCAAGGGAGGGGAGGGAGAGGGCCCAGCATCTGGATATGACCCACCCACTCTAGCAAAGGGAAAGGGGAGGGATGTAGGGGTAAAGGTGCCATGCAAGGGAACAGATGTGAGGGAGGGAAGAGAGTGAGGGGTGGCATGCAAGGGAGGGGAGAGAGCGCCCAGCCAGCCTAGATTCCCTGAATACTGAGGTTACCGTTCAGAAAACCAGGTTGCCTCTGAGGCACGCATTACTCAGGAGTAAGCTTGGTAAAGCAACCATGACATACTTTGAATGGCTGAGTCGCACTCCTCAGAGGGTTTACTCAGAAGCGACATGCATCTTCCATTGCCATAGCAACTCAATATTTTGCTCAGAGTACATATTTAATACAGCTGTAGTCAAATCTATCTTGTTGTGGTTTCTCTGAACTGAAGTTTTATTCATTCCGTGCAAGTTTAATTTTGCTCATTTCCTGAATGTCTGTGTAGTCATATATTCTTTATCAGGTTAGACCTGGAGTTCTCCTAGCATAACAAATGATCTCTAGACTACATAAATCAGGTCCCCTGGAAGAAATGTCAGCTTTTGAGGCCAGAATGGAAGAGTGACATCACATCCCCCACTGAGCACCTTCCCCTACTCAAATTCCACTCACTCCAAGCATCCCCCTCAGGAAATTCTTAAGATGGAGCCAGCAGCCCCAATTTCAGGGCAGATCATCAAGAATGACTTCTCCTATATCAGCTTGCCCAGATATGAGTGCCCAACTTTTTGGGATGCAAGAATGATTACAATGAACTTTTCAGTGGTGGCAGCAGTTGTGAATCACCCATCTTTGAGAGTAAGAAAGTAAGTTAATCTTAATTTTAAAGCAACTGGAGGCTTTTTTTCTTTGAAGTGTGGGGTGTGTGGGCAACCTTCCCACCCGCAATGCAGCCAGCTCCAAAACTCTCTCCTTTCCTTCTTTCCCTTCCTTTATCCCCTCTCTCCCTTCCCTCCTTTCTTTTCCTTTCCTTGTTTCTCTCTCTTCCCCCTTTTTCTCCCCTCTCCCCTTTCTCTCTCTTTCCCCCATTTTTTCTCTCCCCACCTTTCCCTCTGGATGGAAGATACACTACTAAGTAGCAGTATGTGAGAACAAGATCTTGGAGTACGATGGACAGTTAGTTCAAACAACCAATGAATTTATTGCAGTCTACTCACCCAATTACATATAAAATCAACATTAAACAAACAATACCAATAAGATAAAAGCATACAGAACAATGTCAGAATTTATACTTTCTATTCAGCATCATTTATCTGGGGACCTTTTCACACAGCAAATGTAAAGTGGGTTGCAGGAGGGATAAATGAACCCATCGTAGCCCTGGGCTGTTCACATGGCTGCACGTCCCGTGGTCAGCGAGTGCATTGGTGGGGCACACACCTTTGCACAGAGGAACTTTCTTCACTCACTTCCCTCTGCTGCATAGCTACAAAGCCTGGCAGGCATGGACCTCAACAGCCTGGGGTTTTTTTGTGGGGGGGACATGCAGCAGACTCGCGTTAGGAGCAGGATCTGTGCAAAGCCCCCCCCCCAACATGGGTTTTATACTGTGGTTAGCCCATGTTTATTGGCCTGTGCAGAATGGGTCAAGCTGGACATAAGATGTCTGATCTTTAATGCCTCTGAAAGAAACTTAGGCTGGTTCTGCATGGGCCAAAAACAGCAGTGTGAAAACGGTATGAAAACGGTATAAACCCTTTTACACTGTTTTAAACCCTTTTACACCATTTTCACACCGCTTTCACACTGCTGTTTTTGGCCCATGCGGAACCAGCCCTAGGTACAGCCAAGGTAGTACTGTTGCTCTTAACTTCTAAGAGGATCTTAATTAGTATTGTGGGTGGTTAACTTTCCCATGTAACCAGCAATGGTATTATCCTCAAGTGACATATTCTAAGACAGAATTTCCAGAAAACAAAATGTGCTTCAGTGATTCCACTTCCATGCCATTACATGGACAGACTCTTGCAGAATAGGGGATGCTTGTAAATCTACCGTGGAGCACCTCTGAGGGAAACATGTTAAATCTGGCTTTAGTGAAAAGCTTTCGATTGTGGGGAATGGTCAAATTCTTCAGATAATTTGCTAAACAAAAGGAATTATTATAACTTAGGCCAAGGAAGATTTAAGGTGGAAATGGAATGAGTCTGTAACTCTTCCAGTGACATCTTTAAGTCTTCAAGTGACCAATTGGAGAGCAATATCCAGACTCAACAGAGCAAGAAAAGAAGGGGAAAGACCGAAAAAGGTTAATTTATGTATAATTGTTCTGGACCAATGGCTAGAATAATAATCTTGGACGAAATATGTAAGTAAACCAGATCCTTTGGCAAATAGAATGACCTTAAGCCATAACCTTATAGTTGTGACCATGCTCTATATGACAGAGGGTATTCCTTAGTTTCTAAGAATAACACAGCATTTGGAACACATTTGGGAATTTGTAGAAGGGCTTTCAGAAATTTAACTTGCAATCTATCTAACTCCACGTTGACACCTTGAATCCATATAGCCGAGGCATATAAAACCTGAACAACAACGTTGGCATTGAAAACCTTAATAGAAGGAGGTAGATAATGACTCCACTGGTGAGATAGAACTGAACAATTGTGTTATTGCTAATGTTTGCTTTTTTGTCTAGCTATGTTATTATGAAAGGATCAGGACAGGGAATTATGAAAAGTTATGCCTAGGTATGACAATGTTCTGAGCTATTCAAAGGCATGTTCATTAATCATTCAACTCTGGCTGAGAATATCTTCTGAAAAACCAATAATTTTGATTTCCCAAAGTTAATATCCAAACTATTTAACAAGCAATAATCTCAGAACAACTTTATGGAATGCCTTAAGACCAACTTAGAGCGAGAGAGAAGGACATTGGCATCTGCATAAAGGAGGATATGTGTTTTCCTGTTCTCAAGATTGGGCAAATGATGAGGACAGTGAGTTAAATATGATTTTTATACAGTGTGATTTTTATTTTTGTTATTTTTAGTGCTTTATATTTCCCTTTGGTAATAATTCCATCATTGAATTTTTGTTATAATACGTTATCTCTTAGATCTTGAACATATATCTGGATGATACCCCACTACTCTTAGGCCCTTTCCACACGGCCAGCTTGCGGGGGTGCAGCGGATTAGTTTATGCCGCTGCACCCCCGTGGGACCGTTTGCATGGACAGTCCCGTTGGGCGCACCACCTGCAGCACAGCCTTCGCACAGGCTGCACCGCTTCCAAATGCTGCTTACCTCCCGTCTCCTTCCATCGCATTGTGGAGGCCAGGGGACATGCCTCCCCTGGCCAGAGCAATGACCCTGGAGTCGGAGGCCAGGAGGCATGTCTCCTGGTCTCCACAATGTGAAGAAAAGAGACCGGAGGTAAGCAGCATTTGGGAGGGTTGGGGGAGAAACACCGGCTTCCACCCGGTGCTGTTCGCATGGCACCGAATGGAAGCCGGCGTTTGCTAAAAACCTCACTCCCCGAGCAAGGTTTGAAAACACCATTTTGGCGGGAACAGAGCGCCGCTTCATCGATTTGGCAGCGGCACCTGTGCAAAGGGTCCCCGCCAAAACAGTGTTTTACCAGGCTGAAATTGTTGATTTTGGCCTGTGCAGAAAGGGCCTTAGGTTCACTTTGCTCCTTGGAGAGGAGGCTCTTAAATGCTGTGCAGTCTTATACCGAGTTACACCCTTCTAAGCTTATTGATTTCAATTGACTTAGAAAGTACAACTTTGCTTAGGACTGCACTGTTAATTACCCAAAAAACCAGACAAAAGTGATCGCCATTATGAATGATAAAGAATTCCACTCACTTTTGTAATTTGTACGGATTCCTCTTGGTTGCAAGATAAAATGAAACCACCCAAAACGTTATGTTCATAGGTAGACTTTGAAAGAAGGCAATGTCAATATTGATGACTGTATTTATTTATATAAAGCATCTGACAATGCGACAAAGTTACTCCCTAATAGAGTAGCTCATAATAGATCAAACTTCCCAAGTGTATGGTACCATGTACTGCGTTTCATACATGCAGTGTTGTAAGTCTTTGTTGAGTTTGCTACAAGTCCCTGATTTTAGCTAGGCTGCATGTATTCTTCCTTCCTCCCAGCAATTTTAGAGCTAAATGGTTAGGGAAATAAGCATTTGTTGTTACCTGCAACATATATATGCACATCTCTCATCGCCTTTCTTTTGACAGTTGCAAAATAGGCAGCTATATTTCAAAGATAACAGAACTGTTAGAAATGAGAAGCGAGGCAGACAGTTTTCTCATATTTGCATGCCTGCTTTTGGGACTGTCTGTTGGCTCCTCCAGGGCCCTTCTTGCTGCAGATGGCTCTGGATCATTTCCGACTGAGTGGGTAAGTGTGGGTGTGAAAATGCTATCTCCAGACATCCACTATCATTGTCTTCCACTAGTAGGGAAATAATATTTTCTTTCCTTTAAACAGCCCTTACTGATGTTGTTTTTGTTTTTATTTTTTAATGTATATAAATGGAGGGTTCTAACTGGGTGGGATTAATATTTTAATAAAATAAACAATTAGTACTTATTCCACAGTCCTCCAAAGATTGACAGTAGTGCACATATCCTCTCTGGTAAAATATAGAAGGAATTTGTTTCTAAAAGGCCTCTTTTGTGAATGTTGATACTAGACACTCTCTATATTTGAAAACTCAAATATTTGCTAATGTCTGTGGAATATTTGATGACTACATTTGATTACAGATAAGATGATGTTTCTTATTTCATTTCTTTTTATATTTGTTTACAAGTTTGTTCTCAATTTTTCACGGTTGGTACTGTGGTTTCATTTATACTGTGTACATATATTCATGTTTTATTTTATTTATTTTTATTTTCTAAGCACAAATATGCTATTTATGATAGATCATTCATATGTGTAAAATGGCATGGCACAACAGTAAAGAATCAAGAGTTCAGTTCAAACCAGGTAAATTCCAAATATGGTCTTCAGAGGATTTAAATACAGTGCTGCCAATCTGCCAGATCCTTATCTGCCAGTAAGGATTCCTTACCGCCCCCGCCCCCCGGTGCTTTTGCCTGCTACCACTCTGCTGGCAATATCATGAAGTTACTTCAGGCAAAAACCCATTGAGTTTCCTACAGTTTCTAGAGAGGAATGACATCACTTCTTAGTTTTCTCCAGAAGTGACATCATAACATTGCTGGCAGAGGTCTCCCCATGTCTCCACTCCCCACCTCCCATTGATTGTCAGTCCAGGCCTGGTAACACTACTTAGAGAGGTAGAACTCTGTTTATGATTGTATTGTGGTTCTACTGGGATTTAAGTATCTTAATTGTGCCATATTACAGTATGTGCCATATTACAGAATGTGCAATTCAGCAGTCAGAATTCAGCAATGTTGGAGTTCAGCATTGAAATTCTTGATGTGTTTTTGAGCCTAAAAAGCAGCAAGAGGAGGCAGGCTTAGAGACTTGGGAAAGGGGTTAGTTATTTCTCCCATGCCATTTTCTCAATAGAAAAGAGACCTGTGTGGTCTCTGTTACCCCAGTAGAGAAAATGGCAGGCCTGATACAAATCTAGGGTTTGTTTGGTTTGGATATCAAGGCTAAAATTACTGAAAGGGAGAGTCACTGTAAACCAGCATAGTCACGGAAAGTTGCACTCCTTTCCCCAAAATAATGGCCCCAATCCGTATCCCCCCCTCTCTTCTTGAATGGCTGGCTTTTAGGACCAGAAAATACATTTGGTCATTCCAGTCACGGCACTTCAATGTCACACGTAGTTTGACCCTTGCACAATTGCAATATCCTTTCTTTTTAGAACTGTGTTGCTTACATTAATCCTATTTCCAAGAACATTTTGAACTTGCTCACCTTGAAAGAGCATTGCTATGCGTTTACTGCAAAACACCCACATACAAACCAGTCTCTTGCAACTCACAGGATGTGCCCTTTTGGTCAACCGATTTCCACTTGAGCAGCCCTATTCAATTACACTGGATAAAACAGACTAAATTTGCCATGCAAGATTTCACTTTTCTCCAAAAGTACAGAGAACACTTTCCTTCAATTTTGATGAATTTCTTTGCCCTTTCACAAGTCACCCCTGAGGTCTTTATATGCAGAGTTTCTTTTGGACTGCTGTTATCTCAAGGGGTAAGAAAAGTGTGCCCATACATTAGGGCCAGCAATTTAACATTTTCATACAAGTTGAGCTGCCTTCTCAATGAATTGTGCTCAACTGATACTGCAAATGGCCATCTTAAATTCAATGATATGATATTACTCTCCCCTCCCTCAAGAGGAACAAAGAAAACTTCTGCAGAGTACAGACAAAATATTCAAAAATTCAACAGATAGATTCCCACTTAATTTCTTTTTGACATTCTCTAAAGAGCCAGAGTGGTATAGTCGTTAAGAGTGGTGGATTCTAATCTGGAGAACCAGGTTTGATTCCCCATTCCTACAAATGAAACTCTCTCAGCCCCACCTACCTCGCAGGGGGCCTGTTGAAGGGAGAGGAAAAGAAGGAGTTTGTAAGCCACTTGGAAACTCCTTATGGTTGGGGAAAGTGGGATATAAATTTAAACCCTCCTCCTACTCCTCTTCTTGTTAAATAAATTATTTCTATGCATTTTACTTTTTCTAATTCACAAATGATCTCTTATAAGGCCTCTAGAGCTCAATGCAGTCAGCTGAATAAACTCACGTACATTACAGACCTTGTCTTTTTTTGGTAATTCTCTGAAGGGCTAGCATCAGAGATCAGAATGCCAGTGCCCCAACTGAGGCTCATGACCCAACAAGGGCCCTACCTACCACCAACCAGGGGCATAATGCCCATTGGGCAAAGTGGGCAGCTGCCCAGGGCACCACCTTGTGGGGGACATCAAAATGCAGGGTTCGTTTTTGGGTATTTTTGGTGGTTTTCCATTTGTGGCCTGTAGGAGCGCAGTTTTTAGGCTAGTGGCACCAAATTTCAGTGTATCATCAAGAGACTGTCCTTATGCTACCCCCCAAGTTTGGTGAGGTTTGGTTCAGGGAGTCCAAAGTTATGGACTCCCAAAGGGGGTGCCCCCATCCCCCATTGTTTCCAATTGGAGCTAATAGATGGGGGCTACAGTTTTGAGGGTCCATAACTTTGGCCCCCCTGAACCAAACTGCACCAAACCTGGGGGGTATCATTATCCTGATGAGACCATGAAAGTTTTGAGACTGTGCCTTCAGAAATGTCCCCCCCCCCAGCCTGCAATCCCCATTGACAGCAATGCAGAAAACTCAATGCAGAACAAAGATTATTGGGCAAATTTCTGGGATGTTCCTGCAGGGCATGCATTTTTGGACATATCAGCACCAAAATTTCAGGGTATCATCTGGAGATTGTCATGATGGCACCCCCCCCCCCAAGTTTGGTACAGTTTAGTTAAGGGGAACCAAAGTTATGGACCCTCAAAAGGGTAGCCCCCATCTCCTTAGCAAAGAATGGGGGATGGGGCACCCCCTCCTCCTCCACCACCTCCTCCACCCCCTCCTCCACCACCACTGCCACCGCCACCACGACCTCCTCCTCCTCCTCCTCCTCCTCCTCCTCCTCCTCCTCCTCCTCCTCCTCCTCCTCCTCCTTCTTCTTCTTCTTCTTCTTCTTCTTCTTCTTCTTCTTCTTCTTCTTCTTCTTCTTCTTCTTCTTCTTCTTCTTCTTCTTCTTCTTCTTCTTCTTCTTCTTCTTCTTCTTCTTCTTCGCGTTGTTTCACTAATGCAGGGTCCGCTGCTTGGATTTTTGCACACTTGTGGTCACTTTGATATGGAGTGTACATTCTTTTTGGGTTAATTCTTGCTTATGCACATGCTTCCCCCTCTTCAGAGCATACTGTACTCTCAATCTACAATCTACAGAAGTGTGGAGAGACTTGTCCCCACTTTCCTCTGCATCGTTACAAAAATGTATATTACTAAACATATCACAGCCTATGCAGCCTGAGAAGGTTCAATTTAACCCAAAAGCATTACCTGTGATGATGCACCAGTACAAGTTGTGAAACAAAGTAGCTAAGCAACCTAATCATTTGTTTGTTTTCCATATAGGGAGACTGAAATGTTCAGCACCCTAATATCATCTCCCAAAATTGTATCTAGGAATTAGCCTAAACCACCTTGTAGATGCAATTTGCTTTTATACTTATCTCATTGCAAAGGAGAACAACCTTTAGATAGGAAAAAAAGCCAAGTTGGCACTGGTCATGTCAACTAAGGAAGATTTTCATATCAACTATACACAGTGGTACAGTCCACAATCCCTTTCTTTTTATTAAAGCATCTTCCTGAACTATTCTGTTACAGTATAGTCCAGTGTAAAAATGCCTATCTGGATAATTCATTTTTAAAGTAACTTTAAGTAAAAGAAATTTAATTTAATTTAAAAGTAAAATACAAAATAATTTACTTTTGTATTTATTTACTTCATTTCTAGCTTTCCTTCCTCATTAAGATTTAAGGTAGATTACAAAATATGGAAAACAAGTCAATCAGAGAACAAAAGATACCTGGTTACAATGTAAACATGAAACTCTTTAAGACATGACTATCAGCAATGCAGAGAGGCCTTCAAACATGCAGACAAGGTAAATGCAAAAGTGGGAAACCAAACCAGGTATGCAAAAAACCTCAGTGACATTTTTGAATGGGAGTAAGGGGATAAAACCCTCCAATGATATTCTTTTAGTCCCCTTAATTTCAAAAGTACACATCACTATCAAAAGTATACATGATCTCGTATTGAAAAGCATAAAACCTCTTGGGTGCAGGAAACTAAGGCCCCTTCCGCACACGCAAAATAATGCGTTGTCAAACCACTTTCACAACTGTTTGCAAGTGGATTTTGCTATTCCGCACAGCTTCAAAGAGCACTGAAAGCAGTTTGAAAGTGCATTATTCTGCATGTGTGGAATGAGCCTAATTGTGCACATGCTTTGGACTTCAGCCATTCTAATTAATGTACCCATTCCTAATCCTTGCTTTGTCAAAAATTATGCACAACACATAGCAGAGCAACAAGAGACGAAACTGTAATTTCACCTCCCTGTTGCATTTGATTCTTGCCTGGTAAAGAAAAGGGCTGTTATTTTTCAATGCCAGCCACACACACTGTGTTCCCAATGATGCCCTCTTGGCTCTTTGCAGGATGCAAAAATATAAGGCTATCAAGATAACTCTGGCTAACGGACCATCCTAACAATTTGTCATGAAGGCGCATTAAAAACTATTTGAAGAGAAGCTATATACATATATACAGAGACAGAGACACCTATTAAGTCATTTTTCTTCAGCGCTTGACCGGCCAGGTTACAAGAGACAGTTCTCTTGTTATTAAAGACTAGGGCTGCTGCTTGAATGAAAGAAATATCACCATGTCCTGCACACTAAGCCCATGGGATTTGTTAGTGTTGACTTTTGATTTAGTGGCAAAGTCAACAGGTAAAAATATGTAGTGCTTGCAGTTCATGTTTCCTTTACTTTAAAAAAAAACCCCTCTCTTATATTGTTCTCATCTCAACGTTTCCCAGGCAACTGAAAACATGCCTTGATGCAGTTTTAGAGATTTTAAATATATGTATAATCCAGTGAAGATTCTGCTGTAGTTGTCCTTCTGCACAGGCTATACTGATGAAATAAAATCAAAACTATACGGCAAAATTATTCAGGGCCATCTAGAAAACTGCTCTGAAAAGTAACTGGATTAGGGAGGCATAGTTTTCACATTAAAAATGTTTGGGACTTTACTACTTAAACTGCAGGTGGGTGTTGAGAGAGAGAGAGAGAGAGAGAGAGAGAGAGAGAGAGAGAGAGAGAGAGAAATTCCCTTCACATACAAATAGAGTTCACAGGTATTGTTGAAGGCTTTCACGGCCCGATTCAACTGGTTTTTGAATCCAGAAATCCCGGAAAACCCACAACAACCAGGGTTCATAGACAGTGGTGGGATCCAAATAATTTAACAAATGGTTCTGGTGGTGGGATTCAAATAATTTAACAACTGGCTGTTTACAAGCACCATTTTAACAACCGGTTCTGCCAAAGTGGTGCGAATCTGCTGAATCCCACCACTGTTCATAGGGTTCACAATTGAGTTCTGAACCAATACTCATCAACACAACACAATTTTTAAATAGTTTTTCTTTTAAAGAGAGGTTGCAAATAACTGCTTAAAATAGGCAGTGAATATAAAAGTGTATGTACAGACACACAATAAAACAATAAAGTACACTTACTCACTAAAAGAACTGATGGCTAATAAACATAATAGAACTCCACAATGCATAGGCAAAGTTCTTCAAGGAATCTAGAGGTGAAAAATACCAAATAAATGTCAAGTCAGCTCCTAACTCTAATGAGATTAATTCATGGCAAAAACTGGCTATACCAAATAATTACCAATTAACAAATCAGGTATCAAGTTCGTAAGAACTCTCTGGAAGACGAGCAAATTATCCTGCCCTCTGGAACTTTCAATTAGGGCTCTTACTGACTGGTTGAATCCAGCTGAAAATAACTGGAGATGACTCCATGACCACAATGAAAAACCTGACCTTGATGATGATACAGCCTATCTCTGTCTCTAAACACCTGAAACTAGGTTTTGTGAATAACATGAGACAGAAAATAAGATTTTTTGTAAGCTTTTCCAAAAAAAAAAACCAAAATGGAACCTCTTTGAACATTGCGGTGTACAAGCAAAATGGCCATTCTCTTCACAAAAACCACCACTACAAAAATTGTGCCACAATAGTTATCCAACACTTCAGTGAGAAACAGTGTTAAATAACAAACTGTTACTCAGCTTAACAGTGCACAAACTTATTTTTATAGAGCAATGGGGAATTACTTGGCTTGGCAATGCTTGGCTTGGCCATGCAGTCTATCAATGTCTACTAACTGTAGAGATTTTTATTTTATTCATTTTATTAGATTTGATATCCCATCCTTTCCTAGGACAAGGCTGGACTCAGGGCGGCTAATAGTTAAAATCCTTCCATACAATATAAAATCAATGTTTCCAATAAATAATTCAACATAGTCCATTAAAACTATTGCAATTTAGATGGCAATTGTTGGACTTACTTAAACAACCTCCAATTCCTAATTCCCCTGATTAGTTCAAAAGTTAGCAATTTTCTATTGATAAAGGAAGGGGAAAATAATCTAGGTTTGGGAGGCCAACAATGATGAACGTAAAACGTAGCTGTCTCAGCCAAAGGCCTAGAGGAACATCTCCATCTTACAGGCCCTGCAGAACTATGCCAAATCCTGCAGGGTCCTGGTCTCAGCATATACAGAGTTCCACCAGGCTGGAACCAGGACCAAAAATGCCCTGACCTTGGTTGAGGCTACTTGGACTTTTTGGGGGCCAGGGACTACCAATAGGTTATTATCAGAAGATCTACTCTGGTTTCTTTTCAGATTGTATAAATCTTTTGCCTTTTTTAAAGTTCTACATTCAGAATTAGCACATCTCTGATTACCAGTGCTAGGAGGCAATGACAGGGGATTTTCTTGTCTTCCATGCCATGTTTATTGTCTCTTCAAGGCTGCCCATTGTCTCTTCAAGGCTGCCCATGTTGCTTGGAATGGATAGACCATTGGGCTATTCTTATGCTTTTTAAATTTTAGCTCATTTTGCTTGACTTGGTTTATCTAGGCTGATCCAAAGATCTTTAGAAATAGTAAAACGTCTCTTTAAAATCCATATTCCCTTGCTTTGACTTTTTGCTTGACTGGCAATCAGAACTAGTGCTCTCTAGCACCAAGAATACTTTCTTCTTGGATAGAAAAATAGCCTGGGGATAAGGAAGATTGAAACCCATCCTCCCCTTGCACCATGGTTCTGATCTGAATCAGGTTTCTGCAGAACATAGCGGAGTTCTCTCATCAAACATGCCTCTATAAGTGCCAATGGGGGTCACACATTAGATATATCATCAAGTTTGGACCCAGATGTCTCAATTCTGTGTAAGTTCTGGAGACTGTAAAAGAACAGATAGGTAAACAGGCAGACAAGAATACAGACAAGATGGTTGAGATTGAGAATCCTAAAAGCCCTGGATTTGGCATCACCTAAATTATACTGGGTAACCACCTTCTCATCAGAACATGGAGAGAGTGGATGTGAGGGTGATCTGGCTGTGACATCAACCCTTTGATCATCAGGGTTGATTCGGCTGATCTGGCTGGCTAGGCAGGTGTTCCCTACCCTCCCTTACTGCTCCCTTCTGAAGCTGCACGCTTGGTGGAAGAAGACTACTATCCCAGATAGAAGGAGTGTACCATTCTTTGGTCAAGGGGATATGATAGCGGTGCTAGAACTTCCAAACAAGCTCAAAAATACATAGAGAGCTTCTATGTGGTACATTGGGTCTCCTGATTTTTGCTCCCTGGATAAGCAGGTGGCAAAATTCCAAAGTGGCCAGGAATTATTTTTTTCACTTCTAGCTTCTAAACATTATTAAGTGTAGTATTTTTGAAAGAAGACTCTAACTAGATGTCCACATTTTAGTTAAGATAAAATTACTTTAATGTATTCTGTGTTTGACAACCTTTAGATATAATTGAGGGAAGAAGAAGAGGAGAAGGAGGAGTTTGGATTTATACCCTGATGTTCTCAACTGTAAGGAGTCTCTAAGTGACTTGCAAACTCTTTCCCTTCCTTTATCCACAACAGACACCTTGTGAGGTAGGTGGGGTTGAGAGAAAACTGTGAATAACCCATGGTCACCCAGCAGGCTTCATGTGTAGGAGTGTGAAAACAAATCTCGTTCACCAGATAAGAGTCTGCTGCTCATGTGCTGGAGTGGAGAATCAAACACAATACTCCAGATTAGACTCCACTGCTCTTAAACACTAACCATGTGGGTGGGAATGCTAAGCAGGTCTACCCATTTTATTCAATGGAAGGCTCAGAATCTAATCAGTAATCTGTGCAATTGCTGAATCTGCTGCTATGCCTGGGACCTACTTTCCCTATGTCTCTTTGTTAATATTCATTCATTAATAGATGGACATTCCACTTTTCCAAAGAACTTCTGTCCCACATTGCTAGCAGTAAACAGAACAAAATGATGCAGCCAATTGCAGAATGGAACATTAGAAACAATTTAACACTTAACAATGTATTGCAGTACCCACTACTTCGCTTATGTTCCACAAATGCATGGCCAGTTCTTTTAACATACTTCTGTGAAACTGAGCAAATGTGAAACTGCCTTAGACTGATTCAGGCCATTGTTCTACCTTTGGTATAATGTTGACTGTGGCTCTCAAGGTCTCAGGTAGAGGGCTTTTACATCACTTTCTGCCTGATTCTTATAACTAGAAATGAAAAGGACTGAATAGAGTTGTCAACCCCCAGGTGGATCAACCATAATGACAGTGTGGTAGGTTGCTCAAAGGTTAACAATCCAAGCAAGCACTTGTATGGCTAATGGTATTATGATACCATTAGATATTACCATACCATCTGATATGAGAGACACTGGTATGATAATGCCATTAGTCATACAGGTGCTTCCTTGGATTGTTAATCAATCCCCATGTGGAGCCTGGAATTCTCCAGACTTTCAAGTATCACTTCCAATACAAAGGTACATACAAGGGACAAGTCCTACATCAGCCTTCCTGAGAGAAAATCTGTCTAGATTTGGATCCAAGAGGCAAAATCCTTTAGGAGTCTCCCCAACAAGATTTTCTGGGTATAAGTTTTTGAGAGTCAAAGTTCCCTTCATTGGATAATCTGAGGATCAGTATGGCTATCATCTGATACCATCTTTCAGGAGGAAATGACCCCTTGAGAGGGTGGATTCTATGGCCTCACATTCCTATGGAACTTCCCTACCAAAACGCCACCCTCCCCAGACTTCCCCGCCCCCCCAAAAAATCTCCAAGAATTTCCTAACTGAAAGTTGGCAACTCTATAACTGAGTCTTGGACTTTTTGCATGTAAAACAGATACTCTACTACTGAGCCACAGCCCATCCCCAGAATGGTCAAGCATATCCTTCCTCCAGAACTTTCAAAAGGAGCATATAGCAACAGTGCAATGCTTGGGAGATCAGTTTGTAGCAGTCTTTTGCCATCATGCTCATTTTGTGCTTTTGTTTGCTTCAGAGTTTTTTTTAAAAAAATTATATTTGTTAGTATATACTTTGAAATTCCCTAAGCTCCTTCCAGATTTGGGAAGCTGGGACATGGAACTTAATTAATAAATCAGTTTGTGCACGGAGCTGGCTCTCAGATGGAGTCCTATTCTTTTATAATTAAGAAAGAGCAAGCAACCCATCGAATAGCTCTGAGAATGAATGAGACAGGGGCTGTATAGCATAGCATGCTAAAGGTGCATTTAAATGATAGATAATAACCACAGTTTGTTTCCAGTGCTATCATCTGCTAGGGGCCAATTAAACAGACACTCTGTATTTATTCAGCAAGTGTTTCTGCACACCGTGACATCAGTCTCCATGAGCTCAGTTTATTTAAAGTAACATATTTTAGTAACAACAATTCAGCACCATTTCCTATAATGGCTCCCAAGAGGAATTTAGACTGACATAGGTAGCATTTTCAGCAGTGGAAGTGATTATCTATCTATCTATCTATCTATCTATCTATCTATCTATCTATCTATCTATCTATCTATCTATCTATCTATCTATCTATCTATCTATCTATCTATCTATCTATCTATCTACCTATCTACCTACCTACCTACCTACCTACCTACCTACCTACCTACCTACCTACCTACCTACCTACCTCTCTCCCTCCCTCCCTCCATCCCTCCCTCCCTCCATCCATCCATCCATCCATCCATCCATCCATCCATCCATCCATCCATCCATCCATCCATCCATCCATCCATCCATCCATCCATCCATCCTTGATGCCATGCAATTACTTCATTCCTCTCAGCAGAGTCTGTGTCATGCCCCTAGAGCAGGGGTCCCCAAACTTTTTAAACAGGGGGCCAGTTCACTGTCCCTCAGACTGTTGGAGGGCCAGACTAAAAAAAAAACTATGAACAAATTCCTATGAACAAATGATTGTAAAATGTTTGATTTCACCTTTCAGCCTTTCTGTCATGGTCTATTTTTAGAACAGTGACCAAAGTATGTCAAATACAGGGTGGGCTCCAAATATTGTTGGGGAGGCTGTGGAATACCTTCCCCTGTAAAAAAAAAAAGCAGAACTTTCCCAATGAAGCATTCCATCTAACCCAGGATCAGGTATCTTCCTGGGTTCTTTCCTCCCTAGCAACCAGCCAGCGATTCGCCAGCCTGGCTGATGCCAATGGGAGTGAGGTGGAACAGAAAGCCTGAGAGCAACACATAGAGTAGCTGAGAGGGAAGGGCGGAGCAGGCGTTGCCACATGTAAGGTTTCCAACTCTGGGTCAGAATATTCGTGGAGATTTGGGGGTGCCATCATGTAACTGCAATCAACAGCTGTTGGGGCCGGTTCCTCCTCTCCCTCGAGCCCCCACTGCACATGAATGGAGCCATCGCCGCCATGCCTGGCGGGCCGGATAAATGCCTTCAGGGGGCCACATTTGGCCCCCGGGCCGTAGTTTGGGGACCCCTGCCCTAGAGACACCCTCATTATTTTCCTTATTTAAGCCTCAGTTGCACCCTTAGTTAGAATGGGTTTAGTTGCTTTATATACAGTATTCTGTGAAAGGGAGCTTTATTTCAACCCTGTCCCTTTAGGAAGCCCTCTATAGGCATAAGCACTATAGCATTCTTACTAATTAGCAGTTCCGGTTTTACAGTCTGTTTTAGTTCAGGTGTCTGGGGAAGGCTAGAGAAAGCAATATCTCAGACATTTAAGGTGTTAGAGATCCATAGAACTCAGTTAGCAAGTTCCAACAGAATTGCAAAGAAACAGAGTCCAGTTAGAGGATACCGGGAAAACTCAGAAGCGCAGACTTCCTTAGAAGTAGTTAAGGAAAAGTTGGTGTCTGCAAGTTCTTCAAATCTCCAATCATTTCCAGCATCACAAGTATTTTTTAGTTAGACTTCATGGGAGGAGTTAGGGTCCTACACGTTCAGTACTATTAAACCTTTTTTGAACTGTTGCTTATTTGTCTGTAGGTCTTACACTCTGTTCTGACCAAGTGCAAGGCACCTGAATTTAGTTTGCTTGGGGAACAGGACAGTCTGTTTTCTATTTGTTCCATGAGGGACCTTTCTTAATATCAACCCCAGGAAGGTTTAGCTCCATCAGAGCCAGTGTGGTGTAGTGATTAAGAACAGGTGGACTCTAATCTGGAGAACTGGATTTGATACCCCCCTCCACCACATTAGTGGTGGAGTCTTATCTGATGAACCAGACTTGTTTTCCCATTCCTGCTGGATGACCTTGTGCTAGTCACAGTTCTCTCAGTACTCTCTCACCTACCTCTGTTATAGGGAGAGGAAGTGTCTGTTATGGGGAGAGGAAGGAAAAGGAGTGTGTAAGCCTCCTTGAGACTCCTTACAGGAGAGAGAGGTGGGGTATAAATCCAAACTCTTCTTCTTCATCTCTTGTGGTGCAAGGAACCCAATAAAATGACAGTTTTCTTATATTTACACATATTTTGGAAAGCCCACATAGGAGAATTCATTAGAATAGCAGAGGTGCCATGCCCTAGTTTGGCTTGTGGGAACCGAGAGCTATGTTTTTCTTAAAGTGCTGAGATTGGAGTTGTGGGAATTTAATGGGTATCAAGAGGAAGGTTTGCTATTACCTTCGTCTAAACTACAGTGGTTATTGTGCAGGCACAAGGCTAATAAATTCCAGAGGGGAGGATTACAAATGCCTTCATATAGAATTCAGTAACTGCAGATGGTTGCTTCCCACTATTTTACAATGATTACCGTTCAAGTTAAACTGCATTCCTTCTGTGAATGTTTCTTTTAATTAATACAAATGTGCACTACAAGAATTTGGTTTCTATCTTCACTAAAATTGGTTACTAGGGGACAAGAATATTCCCCACTTAGGTCATAGTTCAAGGTTTCCTAATATTTTTTGTTGGTAAGAGCTTAAGGCAGATGTGAGCAGCAACTGGTTAGTACTCTGTACATGGCCTATATGTTATTGTGAAAATCTGCCAGCAGAACCTGGCAGCCAAGTTGAAGTAGGTCCCATCAGAAATGCCCTGGAATGGTCCATGGCCTCACTGGAAGTCCACTGGCCTTATCACAGCTCTGATGCAGGCTCCTCTGATGCAGTAGTCTCAGCTACATCAGGGATGTCAGCTTCCAGGTGGGACCAGGGGATCCCCCCCAAATTACAACTCTCTAGACTACGGAGATCAGTTCCCCTGGAGAAAATGGATGCATTAGAGGGTGAACTCTATGGTATATTTCATAGAGATCCCTGACCTCCCTAGGCGTCATCCCTACACCTCCATCCCCCACATGTAGCTAGGGGCTGGGCTAGCCAGCCTGCTAATGGAGCCAGGGGATCCCCCACTCGGGGGCCCATCCACTCAGTACTGATCAGCTGACCAATGGGGGAACTACAGCAGGAAAATGTCCTATGTTTAAATCACCAGCAATACAGCAATGTCACTTTAAGTGTGCACTAGAAGTGACATAATCATAATACTGATGATATCTGCGCGGGGCAGTCAGAAGGTGCCGTTTCTTCAGTGCCAGAAATGACACACGCTGAGGGGATGTGAGAGCATCAGAGTCGGGGCACCTGCGTTGTCACCACCCGGACTCGTGGGGAGCGCCGCTGGACCACGCGCTATTTGGGGAGAGTAGCGCGCAGCAAACGGTAAGTGGAGAAAGGGCCAATGAATAGAGAATACAGTATGAGGCCTTGAAGCATTGAAGCATCGACTGAGCACAGAACAAAAAGGGGGAAAATCACAAAATGGCGGCCAGGAATCGTTTCAAGGGAGTGAATGCTAACAAAAGGGTGGGATTGAAAACATTTTATAAACGTTTTAGGAGATTTGAGTGGAAAGGATCAAAGAAAGGTTATTTGAAAAATACACCTGTAGTAATCAACCATTTATGGTAGGATCTATGCAGCAGAATAAGAAGAAAGGATACCTTTGGACCAGCAAGAGATAAAACTCCTCCAGGCTTCAATATTAGTTGACTACTGGGTTCTTCATAAAGATGGTAATGAGCAATAATTTCTCTAAACTCACACAAAAGATATTTGTACATCAGTGTTCAGATTCTCTTCTAAGGCCTTTTTAATAGTCTTTTAAATAATAACACCAGCTGTCTCTTCCTACCATGAGTGCTGAGGCAGACTTCTTGTATTTAAAAACACTGGAGAGTTGATGAGGACAAAAGACAGAAAGTGATTAGACAAATCCTGATGGGGCTTCAAAGCAATTAATTATTCTGAAAAACAAGAAATAATTAAAATATCCTGCTTGTAAATCTCCAGTGAAACAGTGATTCTGTTGTGACATTTTCGTCCCCCCCCCCTTCTTTTCTTGTTCCTGGTTATCAAAATTCAGGGCAAAATAATCCACTTCATACACAATGTGCACAATATGTATCTGCCAAATGAAGGGAGGGAAAGCCAATATCTCACATTAATTTTAAATGTGAAAAAGAATCATGGCAGGAAATGTTTAATAACCCAGGACACATTCCTTGGGCAAGAAGAGTCCCATATCACTGTCTCACTAGTTCATGTCGAGCCCCAGGGCTTGATCCTGCTCAAGTTAAGCATGTGGGACACCTGTGGATTTTGGTTAGACAAACAAGCACTGCTGTCAATGGGGCTTAAAAGCATTTACTTTTAACTGGATCAGGCCCTGAGGCTGCAGTCAAACCCAAAGGATTTCTATAGGTGGCCTTTCTTGCCTCTAGAAAACTATGCTTTTAGGTAAGAACCAAAGTTCATTCCTGCACGAAACAGTAAACTTTTGCTCTCCGTTCTCAAAAATACCTTTCAGCATATTTTAAAAACAAAGCAAACTGGCTGATATCCAAGGCTCCTAGGAAAATTATCTCCCCAGTTACGCTAGCTTAACAGTTAAAATGTTTTAAAATGGCGATGGGGAATAACTTGGCTTGGCAGCGAGAGGTAGACTAGTGGTGGGATCTTTAGAACAACTATACCAGAAAAGGGCTTGAAATGTTCCACAGAGAATACAAAGGATACAAATTGAATTTCAATATTTGTATAAGTCTTTGGCAAAAACAGTTACACAGTAAGATGTAGAGAAGCTTACACACAGTTCCTAAGAGATATAAAAAGGGTGGAAAAATAGGTTTGGATGAAAGATTAGGAGGGAGGTAGCGGGGACTTATACATTACCTAGGTTCAGCTGAGAAGGCAAGGATTCAGATGGCCAGCATTTGAATCCAAAAGCTAAAGAGACGCATATCATGCGATCTCACAAACCACAACTTCGGACAGTAGGCAAGAGAGAGGTTCAGGCTAGCAAAGAGCTGGAACGAGCCAGCGAGCTCGCTAGGAGCTAGCTAGCTAGCCAGCTAGCGCTAGAGTTAGTAAAGAGCAGCAACGAGCCAGCCTATGATCCTGCGAGCCAGCAAGCCTGTAAGCCAGACCCTTCTTCATATAATTAAAAGACAAATGCTAGATCTTCAATCCAACAAGCGGGGGGGGGGGGGGGGGCCTATCCCACAATTGTTCACTTAAATTTTTTCTGTAATTGGAAAAACTTAGCAATTGGCCTCTGGCTACAAGAAAGCGCTTGCTATGGCTTCAATCAAGAAAGGGTTAATTGGACAATTATGGTTCCCAAGAGGGGCTTCAAACTGTTTTCAGAGCCTCAAGATTACATGTGTTACGATAGGTGGCTGCATGAGAGCATAATGGGGCAAACTGCCTGCCTAGTTTTGGAGGGTAACCCAGAACAACTTGGTAACCCAGAACAACTTGGTTGTGGGGAATTTTATACCCCAGCCCATGATGCAGTGTCCTCAAATGTTATGTCAATAAAGTTTATGACTTAGCCATAGTATTAGTTTGAGAAATTTTGGCAGGTGCCACTTTTCTGAGTTCTATATATACTTAATAAGATGTACCTGCTAACAATTTCCTTCTGTGCAACAGCTGGTAAGTCCAAGAAGAAGAAGAAGAAGAAGAAGAGTTTGGATTTATATCCCCCCTTTCTCTCCTGCAGGAGACTCAAAGGGGCTTACAATCTCCTTGCCCTTCCCCCCTCACAACAAACACCCTGTGAGGTAGGTGGGGCTGAGAAAGCTCCGAAAAGCTGTGACTAGCCCAAGGTCACCCAGCTGGCATGTGTGGGAGTGTACAGGCTAATCTGAATTCCCAGATAAGCCTCCACAGCTCAGACGGCAGAGCTGGGAATCAAACCCGGTTCCTTCAGATTAGATACACGAGCTCTTAACCTCCTACCCCACTGCTGCTCCAAGTGCTAACTACACCACATGAGGCAATTCACAGCAATTTATAAATTGACCATACAGAAGAACAGACAGATTATCATTTTGTTCTTAAGCTGACTGAATTTAGGGACAGTTTAACATTACATTTATCTAATGCCAGGGTCCATCAAGCAGCCTGAAAACAAACTGACACTATCAGCTTTTGCCAGAACCAGAACCTTCAACACAGTTGTCCATCAAAGGCATGCTGTAGACTTATCTCAGGAACCCAAAAAGATTTCTGGGGTAAAGGGAGGAACAAAGAGAAGAGCAGTGAAGGAGTTACACCATCAATATTTCGATTCAAAGGTAACAGAGATAGACACTGTACATTATACCCTCTCCAAATATTCTAGATTTGCACAATGTCTCCCATGCCACTAAAAAGTACAGGTTGGCAGGTACTCAGACTAAAGAGAAATTACCGCAATGATCAATTAATGCCGTGAAATTACCACATTAATGTGAGTTGAGCAGCATTGGACAGAGTTCATCACAGCAAAGAGGCTCTGTGGCTGCTTCCCTCTGCATCCAGCCTCACAGTTTAACCTGAAATGGTCAAGAACAAAGTTTCCCAAATGGACATGAACAGTGACATGGTTTTTCATTATGTCTGTCATCCCAAAGGGAACAAACCAGTCAGTGTTCCCCTCCCTGTCAGAGTTCCACTATGCTCAATTTACAATGGAGATAATGCTGTATCTCAGCTGCCTATTACTCTCTTCATTTAGTACATTTTTATCACAAGCTTCCTCCAAAAAGTTCAGAGCACCATACATCAGTCCCCCCTTTTTCAAGTCATTGACACAACAAGCCTGCAAGGTAGGTTGGGCCCAAAGTTACGATCCAAAGTCATGCATCAGGTTTCAACACAGTGTAAAGATTTAAACCTGAGTATTTTAAAAACTAGACTGGCACTATAGCCAAATGATCCCCAACATGGTACCCGTGGGTACCATGTTGTCTGCCAATGTGGTTCCCAGAACCTCCTTGCACTTTCCCCAAAGCATTTCCTCACCAAATCAAGAAGTTCATCCTGTCTTTCTTTTACCTCACTGGAGCAGGATATGTTTCAGAAGAGCCTGGGATTCATCATCATCTTTGTGTCTGCAGGTAGCCCTATTGAGAAACAGTTGCCTTCATGATAGGAAGATTCTTGGCTTTGAACTTTCAAACATTTTGTAGAGCCTCACAACATTTTGATACTGGACACAGCATTCATGGCAGCCATTTTATGAAGTTTTCCACCCACTCCACAGCAACCATTTTGTTGTGGCACCCACTAACTGCTCTCAGCCTGTCAAATATTTTGTCAATTTGAAGATATTTCAAGGGCCACCATAGTGTTTTCGAAATGGCACCCAAGGTGCCAATTATCACTGGGACATCCTTAGCTCGATTTTCAAATCGTGGTATTTAGTGACCTTATCACGTTTCTAGTAGTTATTATTATCATCATTATTTAATAGGCCACCACTCCCCTCCCATTAAAATCCAAAAATACATCAATAAAACCTGGAAAATACAAATGATATGATAGTTAAGTTTGCCTTCAGCATAGTGGACTGTAACATTCAATCCTTGGCTTAAGGATGGTAACATATGCTAGAGGTTTTCCCACTGTCAACTTTCACAGTGTTTGCTGCCCAGATTATGCTAGATCTGGCTAGTACCCTTCTCTTTTTGACTATCTGGGTGTATTCTGAGATTTTAGCTATTTAATACTCCTAATATCTCTTCAGACTACCAATAGTGGCTGGAGAATGAAGAGATATACCAGCTTGATCTCTGCTTCCCAGTCCCCGCTGCGTACAGTGATGTCCTTTGAGAAAAAAGAGATTGAGCCAGCTTCCTGTTAATAGGAATAATATGCCGCCATATCTGAGAAAATAAAACTTATTTTTACTGAAAGCTTGCTATCCCCCACAATTTGTTCATGCAACATTTAACATTTTTCCCCTGTCTAATCGAGCTCTGCAAAATTTCAGGAACAAGCACAAACCTTGTTCATTCTTCTTTCTAATGACATCTAAAGCAATGTGCTAATTTCTTGAGCTTTAATTGCATTTCAGTAATGTGGCTTTAGGGATCTTTTTTGGGGGAGCCTGTGTTGCATTCGTAAACCACACTTACTGAACATTAAAACTTGTCTGTAATTATGAAGCAACCACACTATTGGAGACACAAAATCATGTACCACCTCAAGCATGAGGATGTACAATACAAACCTAAAGGGCCTGTGTGAATTGTACCTTGACCATTAAAATGTCATTATGGTAATGCTATTGTTGGACATAATCCAGCCTTCTATGTCTGTAAGGATTTTTCATTCAGATCTAATCAGGAACATGGCAAAGATTCTCTTGAGGAATGTTGTTTGTCTCCTGAAATCTCTGGCCATTTACACACACGTAGGGCGATTCCGCACACGAGTAAAATAGGTTCGACCCAGTTCCCTGAGAAGGGTACTAACCTAGGTCAAAGCCATTGTTGTTCCCCACTGCAACCAGCTTGATCCCAGCTCGGAGGGTGGAATCATCCTGTGCCTCTTCCCCGCTCCGTTCCGATTGGCTGCTGTTCTACGGCCATGTTCCGTCTATCCCCACACACCGCTATTGACGCAAAAAAACAATAATACATATTAGAATATACAATAATACAATAATGCCACAGGAATGGGAGAGGGACGAAGGTGGCATTTTTTGATTGGCCAGCTGTACGCATGCCCAAAACACTCAGCTGTGATTGGCTGAATGGGGGACTCCTGGCACCAGAGATTCTGCACTTTACTGGAATCAAGCTGAGTTCGAGTGTGGTTCCCTGAAAAAGTAGTAGTTCCCAACTGGAGTCGGAAATTTGACCGTTACACGGGGCGAAACTGGTACAAAACCACGTCGATCCCAGTGGTTGTGCGGAGCACTTAGGTCGAACGCAGCTCTAACTTAGGTTGATAACACAAGTGCGGAATCAACCGTAGAGAGACCAGGAACATTCTGTGAGTTTGAAGCTACAGAATTGATTTGAAGTTCTCTCCCTTGTCACTGAGGATAACAAACAGGCACATGAACAACAGAGTCAGTCCTTGGAGAATGTGCAAGTGACAGAAAATCCAGTCCATGGAATGGCCCCAGCATTCTTTTGCTACTCTGTTAATGCTTTAAAAAAACTACAAGGGGAAAATTGATGTTTGTTCTGGATAACACATCAAAACCTAAAAAAAAATAGAGGTTGCATGGCAACAAAAGAGGCAGGCAAAACTGGATCTGAACACTTTGGAGGACGGGAACTATGAAATATGGAGAATGAAAGGGAATGAACAGGGAATACAGGCATGCAGGCATCCACACTGAGGCATGACAATTCAAATTTTCTATCATTGCACAGTTTCAATTAAAAAACATTTAAAACAACAACTCACAATACATGAAACAAGAATCACAGGGCAAAAAGGATGATGCCAAAGCAAAACCACCCTGAGACGCCAAGATCGCAAATTGACTACTCATCAACTGTGTGATTAAGTAGTGCATGCGTAAAAGACCTCAGCTGTCTTCCCTCAAAATGTTTCAGCTATTTCTCCTGCAGAATAATCTTCCATTCTTCTCAGGTTTTCTTTCTGGCAAGATCATGTGACATCCTGTCAAAATGTGACTTTGAGAAAGTCACCGTCCTTGCTGAAGCTCTTTTGGCATCCCCCAGTTCTCACATGTTTCTTCTGAGGAAGAATCTCCAAAGTTTGCTTTTGTTCTTCAAAACATTTTCTTGTGGAGGTACTTTTCAAAACTCAAAAAGTCTAAGTACCAATATCCAAATCTTACAGCTAATTTCCATTTTTGTTTCTGTGAAATTGTGGACTCATTTGGTCTAGGGTATGGCCAGAATGGTCCTTGAAGCAGCCATCTTGCTGCCCTAAGCAGGCATGAGTCTGATCAGTGGATAGGAGCTTCCTGAAAACCTAAGTATTCTGCCTTGAGTTTCATATAAAGAAAGACTGACATAATAAATCCATTGCCATTTGTTGAATTCATGTTTCTCTTTTTTCCATTCAGTTTGCTTCTGGAATTAGACCAGTGGTTCTCAACCTTCCTAATGCCGCAACCCTTTAATACAGCTCCTCATGTTGTGGTGACCCTCAACCCTAACATTTATCCTTTTTACAGATGGAGAACACTGATGCAGAGAGTCTTAGGCGACCCCTGTGAAAGGGTCATTCGACCCCCCAAAGGGGTCCCGGCCCCCAGGTTGAGAACCACTGAATTAGACTCTCCTCAGTTGAATGTCCATAGCAAAATGCCTCACAACTGTTTTTGATTTGGATTATTCATGATTTTGAGAGTTTGGACACAGTAGTTAGGGATGCAGACCCATCTCATATCATTTCTGGAGTCCTGCAACTCACAGAAGCCACATTTAAGGGATATTTTGGACTGCAGTAAGAGAGACCATACAGAGAGGTGTTTTATTGAGGGAATTCTTTCTGTCACCAGAGATTTGCAGCAAGATTCAATCTGATATACAACTTGACACATCTGAACTGTTCAGGTTCAGGTGAACAGTCTGTTGAACTGTCAGGTCCATAATTACAAACAGCAAATAGGACACAAGTTGAACCAGCAAGTGATAAATCATTCCTGGCTAGAGTGTGCTACAACTGGTGCCATTTTTAATGGCACAAACTACTTGGAAGTATATGGTTTTAAAATTCAAAATTAGTAATGGATTGTTCCCCACTTTGTGCCACTGTCATAGTTTTCCTGGTGTTGCAGTAGTCTGTTGATTCAGCATCAGTGCTGTGATGTGAAAGCTCAAAAATACACAATATTTCATATTATTTTTTATTAAACAACAAATGTTCAAATCCTACCAATGTGCATTTTTCAGAAGTTCCTTCAATGCCTTTTTTTCTCATGATCTGATGCATGAAGGTTGTTGTTTCTTTACTAAGCATCAGTTGTCTCTATAGCCAGTATGGATTTAGTTCCCTTTGTATAGTGTTCTAAGGGAGAGAACTTTAGTTAGACCCTGTCCCTTTAAGAAGCCCCTAGATGCAGTCTTTCTTTCATTACCCAGCAGTGCTCCTGTTCAGTTAATTTAGTCTAAGGTGCCAATGGAGCTGGAAGGCTGCAATATCTCTTACATCTAAGGTGTATAGTCTAAGGTGTATAAGGAGTATAAAAGTCCAAGGTGTATAAAGAGCATTAAGTTAAAGTGTTACAGAAAGTAGAGTCCAGATAGAGGATAGAAGGAACCAAGAGAAAGCACAGACAAAGTGGACTTTCTTGGAAGAAGTCAAGAAAGAATCAAAGTCTCAAGCTTCAAGTTGTTCCAGTCAAGCAAGCACTTTATTTTAGTCAGACCCTGGGAGGAGTTAGGGTCTCAATTCTTCGATTCAATAAAACCTCTCTTTTTTTGTACTGTTATACCTTGCTTGTGAGTCTATTCAGTATTCCAAACACAGGCCCCTTCCGCACACACAAAATAATGTGTTTTCAAACCACTTTCACAACTGTTTGCAAGTGGATTTTGCCATTCTGCACAGCTTCAAAGAGCACTGAAAGCAGTTTGAAAGTGCATTATTCTGCTTGTGCGGAATGAGCCATAGTATGGTCTCTGAAACTGTGAAGCATGTCATAGTGCTAGAGGAGGAAAATCCATTCAGATTTAAAGAAAATGACTAACAACACTCAACGATGTCCAAGAAAACCCACAGAGCAACACATGACATCCACAGATATTTAGAGATTGGTGTTCTACCATTATGGGGGTTGGAAATGACTTCTGTATTCATTATATCAACTCCTTAACTTCTAACTTCATTCAAGCATACATAAGGTAGTTTACAATAAAATAGATTTAGTTTACAATAAAATAGATTAAAGTTTTAGTCAGATAAAAAATAGCCTACAAAAATACATTAAGACAATTAACTGTCAGCAGCAATAATAAAGACTATGAACAGCAGCAATCTAAAACCAATAAAATCACCTTGAACCATGAAGAAAAGTAAACATGTTTTAATATATAAAATTAATAAATGATAAATCGCAGGGCAAATCAAAAGTCAATTTCAGGTAAAGGGTTTTTCCCCTCTTTTCCTCTTTTCCTGCTCTTGTCCACTCTATAGCTATCTGGCTGTTATTGTGCTCCGCACCTGTATTGCTACTTGTCAGTTTTGTATTCATATTTTATAATTTTAATGGCTTTAAAGAATTATTGTCATTTCTTTTGTTAAAAAAATGATGATTTGCAAGCTGCATTTAATCCCTTGTTGGGAGAAAGGTAGCACAGAAGATTTAGAAATACATAAATATATTATTCCAATGAAACAATGATAGATGGCGTCAGATGCAATGTAGTGAGAGTGAAACAGGCATGCCAACATGTTTCTAACATGTGCTCTTCATCAAAAGAATCTGCTGTAAATGCCAAAATGCACGGCAACTTGATTTGGGTTTTTTTTTTTAATCGGGGGAATCTCATTACATTAGCTTTCTACCCATTTCCTAAACATTTGCAGTTGATAAGTGTCACCCATGGGTGTAACCTGCAGTAACAATCCTAGGATATCTAATCTCCATCTCTGTTGAGCTCCTGTTTGCCAACAGGCCAGTTCTATTTTATGCTGCTGACTTGGGGCCAAATTGTGCATTATGGTTTTTGAGGATTTGGGTCCATGTTCCCAGCTCTTTTCCCCTATAGTCACGGGCAGCTGCAGGAAGTTATTTTTATAATCCCAAGAGGACTGTTTGGGCTCAGGGGAGAGTCACTTTCCCTTGTGCCAATGGCAAGTTATTTGCCTTCTCTGAGCTGCATGTGGAGTATTCTGTGCATGTAAAGTTCCACAGATGGGCAAATTGCCATCCACCACCCATTTTGGGAATCCAAACCAAACTTGTCAGAAACCAGAATCAGAGCCTTATTCTGATTCCCCAGGCAGAGAAAGTTATTTTACGCTTTTATTCCAGTCACAATTGGTGGTTGTTAGTTGAATTGCTTTAGCAAATTGCATGTTGGTTTAATACACCACATCGTAATCTGCTTTAAGGACTAATCAGAGACACAAAATTCTATTTTTAAAAGAGAGAAAAATCTCACATAAATAAACCCAGGTGAATCTTATTCTTTCCCTACCTACATTGCATGATTTTAAAAAGTTTCATGCTGTAAACTGCTTATCTGCTTATCTGGTCAATGGTAAGAACACAAGAACAGGCCCATTTGTAATCTGTTATTCCCAGCCCTCCAGTTTAACTGATTTGTGAATCACAGCTTTTCCTATCATGGAAATCAAGGCACAGGAAAATCCTTCATATACTGAAGGCAGGCAGATGCAAATGTGCAGCATGCAATCAAGGAAACTCCATGCCCTGAAGCATGATTAGTGCAAGATGGTCTGCCTGAAGTTTAGCCGAGCACAATGGCTGGTTGTGACGGGGAAGGGGTTAATGATTGGCAGAGTCAGAACATGCTGATCAGTCACCTGTCAGTTGCCCACCTATGGGATCCAAGCTCTCAAGTCACTGAATTGTTTGTCATTTCCTTCTGTGCAGCATCCTTGTCTTGTTACTATTTTGTCGGTACCATAAGTATGCAACTCTTGGAAAGTCACAATACCAGCACTATAGATACATTTTTCATCTCTTTTTGGAGGTTAGTGGGTTTTTTTTAAATAGTTCTTTTCTTCTTCAGACTCTGAAGTGTCTGATTGTTAACATATAGGTTTATAGTGACCTGTATTTACTGGTATGTCAAATATATCACTACTCAGGCTAAAGTGCAGTATTTTGGAATTTCATTGAATTAAGCATGCCCTTAAATCTTCATCATCTAAATCATTATGTGTACTGATTGACTCAAGGATTCCACCAAAAGAGTGGTAAATTCTTCGTCTTGCTCTTAGTATATGTGAGAACCCTTTCCACTGTCACAATATTATCTTATGGAATATTTTTATTCTTCCTTCCAACAGTGTGGCAGCAAAATGTACAATATGATTTAAAAAATCACAACCTAGAGAAGGTTTCTTCTTTCACTTTACAGATGGGAGAACTCAGAATGAGGTGGATACTTTTTTGGTGGCAGCCTCCAACTACGTCTTCAGTATGGGGTGGATTGTTCAGATGCAAGCAGATACGTTGGGGAAAAAAGACTTGGTGGATCTGCTCTTTGCAAGTCTATTAAGTAAGCTTCTCTCTCAATTTAATCTATTTCTGGGTTGTACAAGAGGCTCAAATGACATCATAAAACATATGCCAAAAACTAAACACAACTTTTGAAAGTCCAGAAGAAGGAAATTTACATGCTACCCTTTAATTTGTATGCTTAGTTTTTCCCAAAGTGCATGCTATTTAAAAAATAAAATCCAGTCTACTCAAGTTGTGATGAGAGATGCCACAAATGTTTCCACAGACTCATTTAATAGTCAAATATGTCTTGTTTGGCAGGCAACAGTCCTCAGTAAACTGAAGCTTTGGGGGTTGAATCAGGTTGTGTGTTTTTTGGTGAAGTTTCTTTTTTTTTTGCCTAATGAGCTCTTTTGCACCTGTTCAAGTAAGTTGATATCTGTTCTAGCTGAGGTCACAGATGGCTGGGTCAGGTCATTAAATGATGTGAGCTGGGAACTATGCTTCCCACAAGGCAGTGCAAAAATGCTTATGTACAAAATAAGTCTACAGTACAATCTCAAATAAATACCAAATGGTGAGAAGCTGTACAATTTTTTAAAAAAGTGTTTATGAATAATTGTTGGCTAACCGATTGTTTGATTACTGAGCGGAGTGCATCAACAACAGATCTGTGGGGAAGTGGTTGTGGAAAAGTAGGATTGCTAACAGGCCATGTGAGAATGAAGGATGGATGATTACTCTATACTGGGCTGTTGGAATACTTATGCAAGCTGAAAATGTTCATGCACAGCAAAGCAATCAACAGACCATCCCTATTTGTGACTCACAAACAGAAGGAGAGGTGAACTGGCAGGGGTCTGAGTATCTGAATTGTGACTAGGGCTATGAAAATTTGATTTCAGACAACCAGCTTAAAATTCTGGGGTTTACACAAACAAATATCTGATATTTGGTTCAGGTGCTAATCTCCTGCCATACCCAAACCAAGATAGATTTTTTTTTCTCCTGGTAAGTAGGTTGGCAAGCTTGCAACCCACAAAATTGAATACAGCTTACCAGTTGTATATTGCAACCTGCTTGGTATTTCACAACTTTCTATTTTTACCAAGTGTCAGGTAGAAAAACCTCAAGCTTCACTGAGGCAAAGCTGGGGTCCTGTATACAACAGATGAGGGTCTGGCTTGAAGGATCATATATTACATAGGGCATAATTGTAAGCAGAACCTGGGATAAATATATTCACCATCTTCAGTTCCATTTCAGTCATTCTTACTTTGCTGAAAAGAAAGGTACAGATTGTACTCTATGGGCATTCCCTTTGCATACACTTCAAGCAGAACGATGAGCTATCAAATACTGTTCAACACATCAGAAAAAAAGTGACTCATCTTCTTCAGCATGGTGTAGTGGTTAAGAGTTACAGACTCTAATGGGTTTGATTCCCTGTTCCTCCACATGCAGCCTGCTGGATGTCCTTGGATCTATCACAGTTCTCTCAGAACTCTCTCAGTCTCACCTACCTCACAAGGTGTCTTTTCTAAGGAGGGGAAGGGAAGGCAACTGTAAGCTGCTCTGACATTCCTTTCAGGAGGAAAAGTGAGGTATAAAATCATCTTCCTCCCACTATATTTATATCTCACAGGCTTTTCCTATTTTACGATAACAGTATAACCAAGTTCCCAACTTTTCCTGGAGGGGCTTATCTCTCTCTAGAGTGACTGCTGCCACCACCTGATTTCATAGAAATTTCCCACTGGGGAGGGTCAGGACCAGTGGTGGGATCCAAAAATTTTAATAACAGGTTCCGATGGTGGTGGGATTCAAACAGTGGCGTAGCGACAATGGGGCTATTGGGCAGGGAGGTTGCTTTAGTAACCCCTTCTCGGCACTCAGAAAAAAATAGTAACCACTTCTAGAGAAGTGGTGAGAACTGGTTGGATCCCACCTCTGGTCAGGACCCCTGAGCTTCCTTTCCAACTCTGAGGCCTTGCTTCCGTTGCTCCCACTTCCCCATGCCTGAGCACCACAGGGACAATTTATGGCCTAGTGAACCCCTGGAAGAAAAGCCACTTGCTAACTGCCACCCTTCCCCCTCCAGGGGCTGCTTTCATAAAATAGTGTGTCAAAGTCACAGTGGACATCTATGTGGTATACCAAACTGCTGCCAGCATCCAATCTTTAAAAAGTATTTATGAAAAATAAAATGCATATAAGCATACTTTTAACACTGCACCAGATCAAGCAAGGGATTCAAAAGAAATGAGAAATAATTGCAATTCCTCTATCCTTTGTTCTATACATATCCAATGATTGTTAGAATAGAGTAGGTTCTTAAACTTATGATGTTACAGCTCTCTACAGATTCTCCATTACCTGAAAGATGTCCTTCAACTCCTTGGGCAAGCATATGGCCAAAATGGCTGCCTCCTCCAGACTTCTAGCAACAGCTCTGTCCCCTTTGATGGTCTCAGCTGGAAGAATGCTTCTTTTTTGCTCCCAAGTGTTTTATACATTCCCTGTCCCCACCCCTTGAGCATGTCTGTTTGGTTCAAGGAAGTTTTTCCTGCTAGCTTCAAGAATTCACTTCCCTCCCATTTGTTTGTTCGTTTATTAGTTTTCTAAGCTGCCATCCGAAAAGGGCTATCCTTTTAAGACCTCCATTTATTCACAGTGGGTAATGCTTCAGAAACCCAGAAGAGCTTGCTCACTGAAGTGGTAGCAACTGTCTCTAATCAAACTGATCCAAAATGTCTCTAATCATAATGACCCCAACCCCTGTGGGAGACGGAGGTCCTAAAGAAGAGTTGTTGCTATCAAAACTGACTGATTAAATTACCACTTTTTAATTATTACTCTCCCCATTGACTCTCTTCTTTTGGTTCCCAGATGGATGGTTGTGAAAGCAAGAAGAACAGCTATGGTATGTGGGAAAGGTTTACAGTAGAAAACTGTTAGCCAGGATCCATCTCCATCTTGCTTATTCACTGGAAATCACTACTTTCCAATGTTACTTATTGGGGAAAGGAGGACTGCTAGGACTTCCTTGCATACTATTGAATGTAACTTGTGAACTGGCCCTCAGATTTACATACACCAGTACTTTAAATCCAGGTTTGGATGTGAGGAGAGTGAGAAAGGATAATATTAAAAAAAACCACATTCCAGGAACTTGATAAAAGCTAATAAAGATCCCAGCCAAATCAAATAGGTGAGTTTCTGGCTTGTTTTGGATACTGTCCATGACAAAGACATTGACCTGGATTTGGCACAAGCTGTGGACTATCTAAACAGATTCCCCACTTCCCCATTCTCCTGGTGCTGTTCAACAGTTTTATATTTATCCCTGCCCAGAAAGCCGCAAAGATGATCTATGTTTCACATGAAACCTGTCAAAACATTGAAGCATCTCCTCCTGCTGTGCATACATTAAAATGAGCTTGAAGGACTAATTTAAATGAGGAAATGAAAGAGATAGGCGTGTGCTCACCCTGCACTTCAAGGTGACATGCTGAAGAAGTGCTCATATATTCAGTTCTTCTATGGGAATACTGCCGTGAAGTTCTATAATTACCTTGTGTTTATATCGGTGACCATTTTCCAGTTCCTGGATGCTCAGATAGTGGCTCTGAAGCAGAGGTTTCCTCCATAGATGTGAGTCAATAAAAGTCCAGGATATATAAAACCATTTTTTCCATTTGTGAAAAAAAGAAGAGGGTTACCTTTGAACATTTAAGAAAAGCTATGAAGATATTAGCATGAACAAAAGCCTTGTGGGATAGGGGTCTGAGGTATGGCGGAAAATTTAGGAAGGCTAAGCAAAAAAGCTGCAACTGTATTTTGGAGAATGAACAAGATCTGGTGCTCACCGACCATTGCCCTAAAGACCAAGCTCCGCCTATTCACCTTCACTGTAATTTTAAAAGCCATTTATGCTAGCGAGACCCAGAAGGCATCAACAAGTATCAACAACAGGCTCAACGTCTTCCAACAGAAGTCCCTGAGCTGAATCCTGAAGATCCAATTTTATGACCACATCAATAATGAAGAGCAGCATGTGCAAACCTCTACCTTCGAGATTCTGTCAGATTGCGAAACAGCCTGAGACTCAGTCTGAGGAAAATATTCCCTGGTTCCCAGCTTGACTGGAAAGAACATGATACAACAAACCTGCTTAATTGTTCCCAAACATCTTTAGATGTCTATTATTTCCTCCATAAGAAATGTGAGAAAACGTATAATATATTGGACCCAAATACCACATGTTTAAGCTACTTGTGACTCATTAAGCCAAAAGCAGTCTATCAGACATGTACTAGGGATTACCTATTGGTTGTCAACTACATGGTTTACATGACGTAGAGTGTTGGTTACTCAAGTTTCTGGTCGCTCCCCAAATACCGCTCGTGAACTGTATCCAGCTTAGTTTGTCACAACTGAATAGGTCTGAAAGACAACAGAGCTGAAGCTTTACTGGCTGCTCCTTACTAAATTTAGGAATTGGTTACGGTAATCTGTTTCTGGAGTCCTAGATATTTGGGGATCCTGCAAACTCATGAAAGAACGTAATTATATGAGGATGTTCTAGTCTTGGATAGAACTTAACTTTTGTGCAATCTCTCTAGGGTTACTGCCCCAAATCCATTGGATTACCACATTTCTTGATGATGAATGACTTTCTTACATGTTTTGTTGAAGGCTTTCATGGCCAGAATCAACTGTTTTTCTCACCTCTGATATGGCCCTATCCTCTCTTGTTTCCATTATGTCTTAGACTGCCTTCCACATTCTCTTTGTTTTTTCCACAGATTAGTTCTTATCTCAGAGGCTCAGGGTAAGTTCATGGAATTTCAGAGTTATTTAAATGAAAATGATTATGCTGCAAAATATTGAAGTATCAGAAGTCAACATCTGCTACGTGCATCATATTCTTCCAGTGGGGAAAGATTACAAAACTATTACTTTCCTTTTAAAAATCCAAAATATACATGAGCAAGAAATAAAAGTATAATTCTACAAATTGCTCCTAATTTTGTTTTCTATTGAAAGCAGACGTGGTTGTTGAGAATGAGTGGAAATGACCAATTTGCTATAAATGCACAAGTAGAAGACTATTTTCCCCTTGATGGGCATGCATAACATCCATTAAATATAATAGGATTAGATGTTGAAGAAACTGTTACATTCATCATGCTTATACAATCATTGTGATTCTCTCTGCCAAGTAATGATGGTGCATTGCTTGAAGGTTCTAATCAAAAACTTGCCTTTTCATCATTTTGTCACATCAGATAATTCCATTGGGCAAAAGACCCCCCACAGTAGTTGTCATATCACTTTGTGAAACAACCGTTTGGAATAGGTAAGTGACAAAATGTCAGTCCCCCTTTTGAAAACAAGGTAATAATACTCCACTATTTTGTTTTTTAGACTGTCAGCAATTCACATAATGCAGAAAAGGGAAGGCAAATGGATTAATCTGATTCTACATTCTTCCCCTCCCCCCAGATCTGTGTTATTTTTGTTCTCTGTTAATTAGGTAAACAAGAAAAAGAATGTGAATAAAGAAGATAAGGTAAGATTGCGTAGGGTAGCCAGGTACTGAACTTCGGACATCCTGAGAATCATGTGATTGGGCCTGGTGATGCCACATTTATTTATTTATTTATTTATTTATTTATTTATTTATTTATTTATTTATTTATTTATATTTATATACCACCCTCCCCAAAGGCTCAGTACATTAAATAGTAGTACATTAAATAGTAGTACTAATATTCTAGTACTTCTGCAGATGGATAGGAATGGTAACAGTGTTACCTCTGCCTCCCAGCTAGGGTTTGAGGAAGCCCAGCAATAATTGGCTTGTTCATCAGAGGCCTGAAGAGCCCACCGGCTGTGGGGGTTTCCCCTTCGCCCTCCGGGGAGGGCAGCAACAAGCGGCTTGTGATTTCTGGTAAGTGGTGACTCGTGTATAAGCTGAGGGGGCATTTTTCATCCTTAAAACAGGGCTGAAAACTCAGCTTATACGTGAGAATATACGGTACATATAAATTGTAGTTGAGCTGTCAATGTCAGATTAGCAGTAATTAGTGCCAGTTCACACATGCAGTTCGCGCTACAAACAGGCATAAAGAGAACCTAAATTATACTCTTAAGCCTGTAGGCCTGCTGACAACCCTAAGTTTTCAGCCTCCCTGGAAATCTTCAGAATGTGTTCCCAAATTCAGGTATCAGCTTCCTTAGGTAAGTCCAGGCAGAATGTGATAAATGGCTTTTTACTGGGTCTGTGATTGTAGCCTATCCCATTTGTGAGCTCAGAATATCCACTCACCAAAAAGAAGCTTTGGCTCTGTCTTCTTCAATTTACCATCTTCTGAGGGAAAATAATCCTGCTGGCATTTCTCTAAGTGTTATCAGATCATTCAACACACCCAGTGCAGAATGTGCAAAAGAGTTCCCTCAGAGACATCATGGTTGGAAAGCTGGCACATGCAGAAAACTGGCAATGTAAAGATGTGTAGTTCTTGTTAATCAAACTAGGCTGTATGTTATGACAGAAACAATTTCCCAGTGAGTCTAACAAACATAAATTTTGTTGGAAAACACTTACAAGGTTCATAGTTCATAAATATAATTGAAAAACTAGTGATTCAATTCCAAACAGGTGATCCTATCTGAAACATAGAAAGAGACAGATACTGAGGCAGCTAACTCAAAAAGAGGACAGATTTTGCCTGAAAAAAATCAGGATCTGTTAAGTTTTTTACCATAATTCACAAGCATGGGATTCTGGGTATTTGATACTGAAAACAACGTAGTATCACACCACTGGTTGCAAAGAGAAAAAAAATATCAGGGTAGCAATTGGCGAGAGAACCTCCACTCACCAGACATTGCTTTGTGGAATTCCACAAGGGGTGATTCTGTTTCCAATGCGATTTAACATCTTTGTGTGACCCCTCGCCAAGTTGATTCAGAAGTTCAGATAGGGTTGTCAGCAGTATGGAGATTATATCTGATGATGGAAAGTCATCCGGAAGCTGACCCAGAAATCCTGGCCAGTTGTTGGGATGTAGTGGTGGCTGGAAGTGAGATAGTTGACTGATGCTAAATCCATCTAAGACGGAGGTTCTGTGGTTGGATTGACATGGGTTGGGTGGGGAGTGCCAGCTGCCGACCCTGGATGGCATCCAGCTTAAAGCTGTGTCTGCCATTAAGAGTTTCAGTGTGCTCCTGGACTCTTCCTTAACTATGTATGTGCAGGTAGAATACATGACTCAGATGACATTTTTTCATCCCCACCACGAAAAGCAGCTAGAACCTTACCTGTTCTTGAGACAACTATGCAACCAATCTAACTTCTGACTCAGTCCAAGTGCGAGAACACCTGATGTGTGGGGTTTTACAGCATCTGAAGTGGAACACAGTCTTCATATCTGAAAAAAAAGTGTGGATAAGTGAAACAATAACATCCAGACAATGGTACAACATCAATTATGCTGTACTGTCAGTTTTCTAGGTAGTGGCGTTGAACAGGTATTGGAAAGCTGCCAGTTGGCAAAATGTTTATGTGTTGTAGAGGATTTGAACTGACTGACAGGAATTTGCTCAGTTGTGAGCACATGTTTGCCTTGCATATTGTACTTCTGAGATAAACGAGAATTAATTTGTATTTGTGAGCTTACACATGTAAGCTGAATATATTTTAATGCTAACTCTCCAAGGGCACGATATAAGGAAGGAATTAAACATTGCCACAACCTTACTGCGGTTGCAGGAAATGTTTCCTGCATGACAGAAACCATGTGGCTGCTGGGAAATACATTGACTACTCTGTACATAGACTTTACAAAGGTGGTTCTTATAAACTATTTGAAAAGTTGCTATCAAAATTCTCCATGTTACTATAGAATTGTTATAGTATGGAACCATTTCGCATGGTCTTCACATGAGTAGCATAACATTAGAGTATATCATACAAAAACACTCTAGAGACAAAACACTCTAGTTTCCAACTCTAGATTGGAAATTCCTAGTGATCTGGGAGCAAAATTTGGAGAGGAGAGGGTTTGAGGAGGAGAGGGACATCAGCGGAGTTTAATGTCATAAAGTCCATCTTTCAAAGCAGCTATTTTTCTTCAGGGGAATAGATTTCTGTAATCTAGAGATCAATTGAGATTTTTGGAGATCTCCAGGTTCGGACCGTACTCCAGTGCCTGCTTTGCCATGAGATGATGTGCAGATCCACCTGATTCTAGGGAGGTGAGACTGTAAATTGCAACCCTTTAATAGACACTGAGACCAAGGGGAAACAAAAACATGTGTCGAAAAGAAAACAAGTCCTGTACAAGTTCTCTCTTTGAGTTTAATTCAGACAGCTATTTTCCCTCAAGCTTGCTTCAACCCCCAATTACCACTTCTAGAACACTCCTTGCTTTGCTCTGATATCTTTTCTCTGGTTGACTTATGTGTTGACTGTTTCAGCTCCTGAAGGCATTTACACCAATTTTGAAGCTAGTTATTTCTCCATGGTCAACACTGATCTCTGAAGATACTTAGGATATCCAAAGATCTCCAATGTTTCATCACCTACCCTTCTTCAAATTATTTCCCTCCAGCCTCCATCTTCCTCTTAGTCCCATCCATGGTTCTCATACTTTATTTGTCTTCAGACAAATCTTTTCCTGCTCTCCTCTTCTATCTACTTCAGCTGTTATTGCTGCCATGACCAGCATCCAACTGTAAGCACCACAATGTGTTCAGCCTTTTATTCTGTCTGGCCAAATGATTTCAGCCAATCCCTGGTTGGTATGTTTCAGACTCCCAATTCTTGGCTTTTATCCAAAAACCTGTAAGAATGGCCATTTACTGACTGATAATGTATTGGTCAATCATATATAATGCATTTGGATTCATCTGTTCTATATGTGAGGTGAACTTGCTGAAAACTATACAGAGCAATATTCCCTCAGTTACAATAACTGAAGCAGCTCCCTTCTTTGTTGGGTCTACAACTCTGTATCCTTCTGAGGGCTTTTCTACATGTTATACTTACTGCTAATTTTCCTGGGAGCTAGTCCTAAAGCATTGAAATCTGTTTGAGCATGGTTGTTCAGTATGTTTGCCCTCCCTTGATAGTTTCACAGTTATGTTTAATTCTTGAACATTACCTGTTTCACACTAAATCATTATTAATACACTTAAGGTGTACTTGATACACTTCATACAGGATTTTATGTTGTTTTCCTGATTTCTTCCAATCTTACCTCCATGCAAAGGAAGATGGCATCCACAGCAAGGCACACAAATTGACAATCAAACTGCTGTCAAAACCTCACATCTCTACTTTTGTGAATATAAGCGGGATTTGTGATGCCACCACCTAGCAAGGTGACCATTCTATGGAACAAATTGGGAAAGGCTTTGTGCATACCTTCAAGATAACTGTTAGACTCTCATGCAGATGAAAAGTTCAGCAATGAGAAAAAAAATACACTTGCTGCAGACCGACACAAAGGAAATCTAAACAGGAGATTGTGATTATGCAGACAATGAGATAAGTGACAAAACAGTATGCATCATCCCCACAGCAACATGTGAGTTGATTTGATTTGAATTACATTACTCTGAATAAAGCACATACCTTCCAAATACACTTGCTAAATTCAAAGGCAATGGGAAAATGTCCCAAGATTAATGCAATCTGTCACCATTTTATTCAGGTCTATTCAATAGGAAGAAAAGCAAAGGAGGATGATAATGATCTGTGTCTTTTGCTGAAAAGGATTTACTCCCCACAGATTCTATGCTAGGCTTTTGGGGGGACTTCAAAGAAATAATGCACATGAAATGTTTTCCAGCTGGGATCTGGACAGCCTAATAATGAATAAGCAGTATGATTACAAATGAGAAAATACATTGTGCTTTAAACAATGTTATTAGTATGTAAGCTTACTGGAAACAACTCCCCCATACCTCCCACAAATGGAAATAAATTTAAAACTCACAATGACTTGGATTTATCTCTGCATATGCATCATAGCTTTGTGGCCGCTTCCCATCGCCAGCAGCGACACATGATCGCCGCAAATTGCTAATTTATCCCAAAAGCCGCTCACAGACAGGCGGAGCTGCTACGCCCGCATTCTCGCAGAAATGCGTGACGGTTCGCACGGAAGCGCGCGAAGCTGCCTCAGCGATGTTGCTTCTGCGACTTGCGCCGCGGCAGGCCCGGACCATTTTGACGACAGCCTCGGTGGCTGCTGTTCGCGACGAAAGGGCGCCGAGCGCGCCACATGGGGAAAAGAGTGGTTTTAAGCGCTTTTCTGAATACACCGCCTTCTCGCTACCGTGGTTATACACGGGCGCCGACTGGCGCGATTCTCGTCAGCTATGCCGCTGCGGCGAACGCCTCGCCTGACGCTTCTTTTCCGCTATCGACGCCATATTTTGCCCGTATGGAAGGCCTTAGTAAAATAGTAGTTAAACAGGTCAGGATAATCATGGGAGGTTAACTGACTTTTTTTTGGCAAAACTGAGAATCAAGGGAATGCAGAGTGTGGTCATTCTGGGGAAAGAACTTCTGAATCTTAGGACTTCATGGACTAGATGTGGATGGTGTAGGGAAAAGTTCAGCGTCCAAATCTCTTCAATTGCTGTCGATACCTTTATAGAATATTATTGGTATAATTAAGTTGGCTTTCAAGATTCCAGAATTCTTATTAATTTAGATCCATTCTCTGTGTATATTATTTACAATCTTGTTTCATACTATTTTATATGGACATTTCTATGTGTTATTAATAACAATAAAACAGGAAGAAATTGTTGAAGGCTTTCACGGCTGCACTCAACTGGTTGTTGCGGGCTTTCTGGGCCGTGTGGCCATGGTATGGTAGATCTTGTCCCTAATGTTTCACCTGATGCAGGTGAAATGTTACGGACAAGGTCTACCAGACCCCAGCGACACAGCCTGGAAAGCCCACAACAACCGGGGGGGAAATGCTGTTGGTGGACTGGGTCCAACCAGGATTTCTAGTAGTGAAAAAGAGAGATGGGGATCCTGCTTGACTATCAAAAAGAGTATGAGGGGGTTCATGGGACCTACATTAATACAACTCATATGGGATTGTAGGCGCAGAGTAAATTCTGAGGATCCTTTAAAAAATATTTATAGAAAATTGCTCTTTCTTTAGTTCATTGTCTTTATATTTTGAGCCTCAATCACAACCAATTAAACAAAATGCATATAGGCCTTTTGCTCTTTGCCCTCTTCCCTTGTTACTAACCAGAACTGTAACAGCCTTGATGAATACCCCTTTGTTCTAGTTACCCCTTAGAATCAACAATATTTCAATTATGCTGCCTCTAAGGTCTTCTCGTCCTTACAGGCACCATAAGTCTGTCTTTTTCTGATACAAACTAGAACACAGCCAAATGTTTAGGCTCATTGTTTAGGGCAACTGAGAACAATACTGATAAGATGAGGTTGGGTCTTAGTTCACGGGACATCAGAAACGTGAAATAATGACACCCTCCAATGAGGGCATTTGCCTGGTAAAAAATTTTTGGGTAACGGGGTGATCTCCTCCCTTTCTGATGATTGATTGATGATGCTAACTTTGGGGTGTATTCTTTCTAATGAAATGTTTTGATGTAACCTATAAAAATGAGAACTTTCAGCCATTTTGGTGTGGCTCCTCTGATACTAGCTTGCCCGTTGTTGGCCTGAATAAAATTATTTCTTGTCGGCTTGAGCTTTTTGGGCTCTAATTTCCTAACAAGTTACCCTGCGTTAACAGGATGGAAGCTGTTGTAAGTAAAGTAATTGAGTAAGTAAGGTAAGATTGAGTGAAAAATGTGAATGGATCCAACACCAGTGACTGTACCATGTGGCTCCAATGAATTCCCAAATAATAGCATACAGTTCTTACATCAGAGAAAAAGAGTGTGAAGACAAGTGTAATAGGGAATTACCACTCCAGAGAAAAATCTTTGTGAAACTACTAGGAACTTTTAGAAAGTAGAGTCACTGTATTTGTTATTAATGACAGAGAGCCTCCCCACCCCCAGTCTCCATAAGATGTGAACATTTTGGAGTTTGAAATTATAATTATACAGTTTTAGGAAAGTGTATATTGTAGTGAGATGTCTATTTCAAATGGATTGCTCAAGCTGTAATAATGGATTATCATGGGAAACACCAAAGAAAGCAATAATTATTTGCCTCTCAAAGGAAAAAGGGCTGACAAAATAATTAGTAACCAGTATACCCTGTAAAGTATAGGCACAGATGGAGATGGCACTGGGATCCAGTGTTCCTGACAATCACCCATCATAAACTGGATCCTAATGAGAGTCACAATTACCATGAAATAGGATGGCATTTATCTAAGTAACCCATTAGTGAGATACCTGCTATGGAGGTACTAAGAATGCAGCATGCTATTATCTGTTTGTGAGTCACATGCAGGTTGATAAAACAGATGAGGGTGGAGCCACAGCAAACACGGGTGTCAAGTGCTTTGAGCCTGCTTGAGTAATACAGATTAAAAAGAGCTGTTATTTTAAAAAAAAACAGTAGGCAGAAAAAGGCTTAATTATACCCCACTGTCATCTCCCCTGAAAAGTTCATCCTCCTTATGTTCCCATTATTCAGTAAGCACAGAAAATCAAACTATAAGTGATTGTGAGCACAAGTCTCCTCTGCGGCCACTGGCACCATTTAAAAACATTTGTAATATTTTTTTATTGTCAGGAGGCCACAGTCCTGATAGGGTGCATGGTGCAGTTGCCGTAGGAGCTCCCCCCCCCCCCCGGCAACACATATATTTTTCAGGAGCTGAAACCATCCTATGGCTATACTAGCACTTGAAAAAGGTGTGAGGAGGAGAAATAATTCATGAGCTGCTACACCACACACCTGATCCACATTGGGCCTCACAGAATTTTTTTTAAACTACAGATGTTTTTTAAAATGGTATCAGTAACCATGGGATGGATCCACATTTGTTGTCATTTGCAACTTGACCTCAAGTTAGGAACCTTCACAGATATAATGGTGGCCTTCAAGTAGGCTACAGAATGTTCCTTAATATACATCCGAAATGAGAGATGTGTTCCTGTCAAGTGAAATATCCAAGGAATTTTGAGAAAACCAACAAAAAACAGTTAAGGTTAACAACATTAGCGTGTTGAAGAATGGTGTTACATATGTTCCCTGTTATTAAGGTGGGTTTAGTGGTGGTTGTGGGTTTCATTTGCATCTCTCCAACACTTTCTACCTTTGTGGGTGTTCAAAACTGGTGAAGAATCTTTCCCATATACATTGATTTTGATGAGATCGTTGGTTTAGATTTGCAACTAAATGTTGGCTCAAGTGAAATTATGCAGGGAAACCAGAGGTTCCAATTTGGAGGCAGCATCCAACAAAAATTTTAAGGAGAGCAAAAAGAGTTTCAGTAAAGTTAGCATAACAAAGATAAGTTTGGTTCAAACCTTGAGGTCTGGTCCCTGAAGGATACCTGGCTTCTGTATTTTGTGGGGGAGAACCACTGACAAATAGGACAGCTTTATTTTACCTATAGAAGGGTTCAGGATTAATCTATACAATCTTTTCTTAAAAGGAACTCTGGTAGCAAAGGTACCTCTAGTTTAGACACTGGAAAGCTTGTGCCAGTTGAAATACAATGACACTTGCAGCTATTTTGCCTTCTATGCAAGTGCAAAAGCATTCACATGCTACAACTAAATTGTTACTTTAAAAGATAAAACCTGGTCCTGTAGAACAAGCAGCTACTGTACAGGCACAATGTTCCTTGTCATGGTTCTCACACAAATTTTGACAAAAAAAAATTAAGCTATCTGATCAGCAGCTTTCCTTGCACATTTTGCTAAGTTATTTATTTATTTAAAATTTTCTACTGCCCAAGCTTGTGTTTTGGTACTTTTTGCGTACAAGTTTAATAGTCCCAGAAATTTTTGAAAAACCTGGAAAAAAGCCAAATCCCCATATTGGCTTTATTGGATCCCCCCCCCAAAAAAAAATTGGGGTTCAATAAACCTGAACACAAAGATTTTGCAGCCTTTGAACTCCACATGGAGCAGGAAGGCAGCAAACTCAAAGCTCAAAGCTCCAGGAGCCCAGCATTCATCTCTAAGCTTACTGCCTCCCAGTCCAAAGATGGAGCTTTGCACAGAGCTGCATGTTCATCTCAGCCAAACTGGGCTCACAGCTCAGTGCCCGCCCCAGCCTGTGAGTTTCCTGTGGAGCTTTGAACCTAGGGCTGTGGAGCCAACAAGCAAGTGAGCGAGGGGAGAGGGGATTCTTTTTATAATGGAGGTGGGCCCTAAGCAGCCCAAATCATGCCAAAAAAATCTGTCAGCTCTCTTTAAATTGCCACCTTTTTCAGGTGAGAAACCCCCCCCCCCCCAATGCTACTAAGGCATTTTCCAGGTTTTTTTGGTTCAGCATTTGCTGAATTCACACCCCTAATGGTAACTCTATGAATCAAATGGCCCCTTCCTCACACGCAAAATAATGCGTTTTCAAACCACTTTCACAACTGTTTGCAGGTGGGTTTTGCTATTCCGCACAGCTTCAAAGAGCACTGAAAGCAGTTTGAAAGGGCATTATTCTGCATGTGCGGAATGAGCCAATGTCTTCCAAAATATCCTATCATTTACAGCCTTGCTCATGTTTTATAAACTGAGGGCTGTGCCTTTGTTTATAGAGTCAATTCATCTCATCCTCAAAGGGTAACCCCATCTACTATTAGCTCCCATTGGAAACAATGGGGGATGGGGCACCCCCTTTGAGGGTCCATAATGTTGGACCCCGTGAACCAAACTTCACCAAACCTGGCTGGTATCATCAGGAATGTCACCTGAGAATAGCCTGAATTGTTGGTGCCGCTAGCCTAAGAACTGTGCCCCCTGCTGGTTGACAAAATAAAACCGCTAAAAATATTTTAAAATATATTTTCCGGTGGGGGGGAGGTGCACGCCTGGTGCAATGTGCACCCCCCTTCCCCCTGGTAGCTATGCCTCTGATAACTTACAAAGATCTGTGTTCAAAAAATGCAACTAGATAGACCATCCACCAGAAGATGGAGACAAAATTGCAAATACTCAAGCACTTATCACACAAAAGAGAGTAATAAGGTACATGCATTCTTCATGCTTCCTTTTGCCTTTGAGACTCTTTCCATTATGCAAAATTGTATTATCTCTGAACAAAATCAATATCTTCTATGTAGTAATCACTTCAGTAGATAAGTCAATGGACTATATTAACAATATTTTTTGTCTGCCTGGGAAACTGGGAGAGGTAGATTGTTAAGGTTTTTTCTGTGCAATCCTTTTCTTTTCTGAAAGAAGTACCATAGTTTGTCAAAAACAAATGTTTTTGATGCGCTCCATTAATATGTATGCACTTTTGCACAAATACACTCAGACTAGATAAATAACACTAACATCTAAATGTTTCCGATACACCCTGTCTTTTTCTTTTTCTCCTTAAGTGTGCTTGATGCAGATTAATACAAAGAACAGACAGGATTATTTTCTCCCTAGGAGCCAGGCTGGCTCTTATTTACAGCATAAAGTGAATTGTTTAAAATGACCCACCAATTGTTTCATGTCAAGGTTGTTGTTATTAAAGTGGGGCTCTCAGAAATGGGAATGCAAAAATAAAGCATGCTAAAAGGGGGAAGCAAGTTATTGTGTGGAAATAAAATGTGAGTGCCAGAAAGAGGATCAAAATAATTTGCTCTGGAAAAGTGGAGGGGGTATCTTCGAATTAACCACACCAGTATTCAGTCACCCAGCAGGAGGAGAAGAGAAACATGACAACAAAGATGTAATTAATTCAATCTGTCACATTGTTTCTATGCCTAACAAGGGCAATGTTTGAAGTCTACCTGGGAACATGGGAAGGTGATGTGAAAGTGTGTTGTTCCTTCCTGGTTAGTTCTACATTGGAAGCATTATTTATAACTAATGTGCTCATAAGGAGGATGAGTCATACATATGTATGTGGAGAGAAGGAAACACAAGATTTGTACATTGCAGAAACTTCTCGGGGTGCTTAGTATCTTCAGGAGTTTTGTTTCCATGGGAGTCCCTTGTCAGTAGGGTCGCCTGCATAGTTGAGGATGCTACAGAGATGGAACTCTTAGCCCTTGATGGTTATGGTGTCTGGGGCAAGTTTTTTTCCACCTTCCAACTGTATCCCACAATGTTGCCTGCTTGGATCTCATCAAAGGTAACTAGAATATTATACCAAACCATGCCCCATATCCTAGGCAATGGGTTTGAAGGGGGCTTAGAATGATATGGATACCATTCAATTCTGTGCACTGGGGCACAAATCATGAACGTCACCAGTGTCCCAAAGTGTGTAGTCCAGCATCCACTGAGAGGGACCAAGTGGAACATATTTATTGCCACATGTAAATAGTATATTATATCTATACTCCAAAGAGCTCAGAGGCATACATGGTTCATTCATTCCCATTTCACCCTCTCAGTGGTCCTAAGAAACTGGTTAGACAAAGAATGTATGACTGCCCAAGGGCTTTTTACAAGTTTGATGTCAAGGTTTTTGAACCCAAGTCTCCCAGATCTGAGATGCTAATTAGCTCTCATCCAAAACTGGAATTTTCAGGAATTTTCAAATTTTTGCAAATAATTGCTTTGCCATTAGTTCAGTGTTTTAAATTCATTTCACCCCCCTCCCCAATCGGATTGCTAAATCAAATGAAATATGTGGTTTTAAGGGTGTTATACAAGCCTTTCCCCCCTCAAACAGAAATAAAGGGTTGTATAATACAGTTAAGAACCATGTAATCAATTTGATTCAGTTACCTGAAGGCAGCATCTCTATTTAATCCTGCTGAACTATTTCCAAACTTTATGTGAATATGGATCAAAAGTCTACACTCTAGAGATGCCAACTGATTTTATGGTTCCTCTGTGACTGCAGAAACATGGATCCTTTCTCTCCTGTACACATACTTCAGACGCACTAAACCAGATGGGGCTTTGAAACATTTCAACCCAGAGTTGGATGAAAGTCTGCTCCAGATGGTGAAGGGGAATATTACTAAATGTTGCTTTTAAGGTATTTCAGTAAAGCATGTTGGAAACTCTCTATAAAAAAGAATGGGGGGGGGGAGGGAATGCCAGGGTGGTTGTTAGTTAAGGAGAGGATTTAGCCATCAGATGTTAGGCACTAAAGCTGAGGAAGCATGAATGTACAGCTTTCTCCTTGTTTTCATAGTCATTCCTGCTGCTGGGATTATAGGTTCAGGACTGATGAACTGCCAAAAACAACTCTCCCATTTCCATAAGCTGTTCTGAATGATTGTTGCATATCACATGCAGAAATGGCTTGACTGTATATCAGCCATGAAGTTGGCTTCTCACTGCACAACAGCTTCGATAATTTAGCCACCATATTTGTAGGGTGTGGAGGATTTGTATGTGTATGCAGAACTAACAATAATATTTATAAACATGCTTCCATTTGGATGCAATTATCTGCTGTGCTGGATATGCAGGCTTTGCTTTGAGAGCAGGAAAGAAGAGATGTTGATCATTTCCTTTGAATGCACTGATTTGGGGATAATCCTGGTGTTTGAAAATATGTCACATTGGCACAGCAATTTCAATTGGCATTACAGCTGACTTCTCATGGAAGCAGTCACCCAACTGTCCAACCATGGCCCTTTTCACACAGTTCATCAAAAATATTTGGAAAATGTATTGTCGAAGGCTTTCACGGCCGGAATCACTTGGGTGCTGTGTGGTTTCCGGGCTGTATGGCCGTGTTCTAGCAGCATTCTCTCCTGACGTTTCGCCTGCCTCTGTGGCTGGCATCTTCAGAGGATCCTCTGAAGATGCCAGCCACAGATGCAGGCGAAACGTCAGGAGAGAATGCTGCTAGAACACGGCCATACAGCCCGGAAACCACACAGCACCCAAACTATTTGGAAAATGTTTTTGATCCCCATTTTGCCACAATTTAGTTCCATATTCACCCTTTTGAAACAATTCCTGGCCACCATTACATGATTTGCCCCTTTTTAAAAAGTCTGTGTTGAATTGATGCTTCAATGCCTCCAAGCTTCTTGCTGTGATTCTTAATTCCTCATATTCAAAACTTCAAAGATTAGCACCTCGAAATTTTTTTTAAAGGAATTATTGAAATAAACAGGCAAGAGGGAAATGGAGTGAGCTCAGAAACTGGTGCAGAGGAAGAAGTTCAGGGAAGCAGAGAAATGTGTAGTAAATAGATTATACAGCAATTGAAGATGTTTTCAAAATGTTTCAATCAGAAAATCATTTTAAAAGATTATTAATTTGAAACATTTTGAGACTGCAAATAAAACATTTGGGGTTAAAACAATATGTCCCTCCCTCTTGGGGAGGATTTAAAAACTGGGATTTTGGGGGACGCCTCTTATTATTTTTACTGCTGTTTTAAAGGTTTTAGTAATTGTATTTATAACTGTATTGAGATTTTATGTTGTACACCGCCTGGAGCCCCTCGGGGATGGGGCGGTATAAAAGTCTAATAAATAAGTAAGTAAGTAAGTAAGTAAGTAAGTAAGTAAGTAAGTAAGTAAGTAAGTAAGTAAGTAAGTAAGTAAGTAAATAAATAAATAAGAAAAAACTCCATGAAGTTTTTTTATTTCCTGCCTCAAAATGTTTTAAAATGTTTGTGAGGAAAGGACCCACATGACATGTGTCATTTCTAACTGGGGTTTTAAGAGTAGTAGGCATCTCAACAAAATGGCTGCCATGTGAGGCAAGAACAATCACTAAATGGAGCAATTACAAAATTGGGGTGCTGTGTGGTTTCCGGGCTGTATGGCCGTGTTCTAGCAGCATTCTCTTCTGACGTTTCACCTGCATCTGTGGCTGGCATCTTCAGAGGATCTGAAGATCAGATTACAGCCTGGAAACCACACAGCACCCCAGTGATTCCGGCCGTGAAAGCCTTCGACAATACAATTACAAAATGTTGGGAGGTTCTAAATCAAGTATCCTCCTATAACAGGAGGTAGCTATTTCTAATTTGATGTTCCCTGCAGACTCGAATGTGATGCTTCCTATGGTCTTTTGAAGCATCTCCCACTCCCAGAAAATGGAGAATAATGAGAATTTGCTTTTTGCTCTAGGAGGAGATATCTGGGAGCAGAAGCACTTGACAGAGAACACACTGGTGGGCAGCATGTTCCCCATGGATGTCATGTTGAGAATTGTCACAATAAAATAACACAGCCTTACTTTCTAAGCATCAGTTATCATTACAAGATAATTTATAGTGCATACAATCTAACGGAGAGCCAAGCATGGGTTAGACAAATTATATCAATGGGTTTAAGCATACTTAACTCTATGATGGATTGTGTCCAGTGTGATTTAGCATTTGCCTCTGGTGAGAGCAAATTGTATCCAAGCTGTTTGTACAACAGCAACACAAGTTCAAACAGATAAATTCAATTTTAGGTGGCAGTAATGCCGCTTAATATTCATATCATGAATCTGAGCAATCGGTATCTAAACCTCTTTACTATTCTCACTGGTATTCCTGAAATCATCACATAGCATAATCAGCTAGCGTTCTCAGTCTGTCTCCATCAAAAGGCACATTTTCCCCTGTAAAGTGTCATTCAAAAACCTATGGCATCTAAGCAATACTCAGGTTTTTTTAAAAAAAATCCATTGGCTAATTTGTTCTGATGCCTGCCACAGTTGAATTTAAGATCAATCAGCTGCATAGCAGTTAGATACTAGAGTCTCATTCTGACATCACAGAATGTCTACTAGGGTTGGAGATTCGGACAGTCCGAATCTGGATTTTTACCGAATCTGCACTGATTCGGACGGATTCGGACGAGCAAGGTCCGAATCTGAGCTGTCCGAATCCTAGCAGATCCGAATCCATGGGAATCCATGGGATTCGGATCACCAGCCGAATTGCGTTTTTATTTTTTGGTGTTTTTTCACGTTTCGGCCTGCAGGGGGCGCATTTTTAAACATATCGGCACCAGAATTTCAGGGTATCATCAGGAGACTGTCCTGATGATACCCTCCAAGTTTGGTGCAGTTTGGTTTAGGGGGGCCAAAGTTATGTACCCCCAAAAGGGGTGTCCCTATCCCCCATTCTTTCCAATGGGAACTAAGGAGATGAGGGCTACCCTTTTGAGGGTCCATAACTTTGGCCCCCCTGAACCAAACTGCACCAAACTTGGAGGGCATCATCAGGACAGTCTCCTGATAATACACTAAAATATTGGTACTGATCCATCTACAAATGCACCCCTGCAGGCACCCCAAAATTTGCACAAGATTCTTTGTTCTGCAGTGACTTAGCTGCATTGCTGTCAATAGAATTTCTGATAGAGGAGCTGTGGAGTGCACATTTTTCATGGTAAACCCACAAAACTTTCAGTGTATCTTCAGGAGAGTCTCTGGATGACACCATCTAGGTTTGGGGAACTTTACTTCAGGGGGCAGTGGGAGATGGGCCCTACCCTTTTGTGTTCCCATAGAATTAAACCCCTGAAGTAAAGTTCCCCAAACCTGGATGGTGTCATCCAGAGACTCTCCTGAAGATACCCTGAAAGTTTTGTGACCATACCTTCAGAAATGTGCACCTCACAGCCCTCTACCAGAAATTCCCCATTGACAGCAATACAGCTAAGTCACTGCAGAACAAAGAATCTTGGGCAAATTTCTGGGGGTGCCTGCAGGGGATGCATTTTGAGATGTATCGGCACCAAATTATCAGGGTATCATCAGGTGACTGTCCTGATGTTGCCCACCAAGTTTGGTGCAGTTTGGTTCAGGTATGGACCCTCAAAAGGGGTGCAACTATCCCCCATTGTTTCCAATGGGAGCTGATAGGGGATGGGGGCTACACCTTTGAGAGTCCATAACTTTGGCTCCCCTGAACCAAACTGCACCAGTCTCCTGATGTTACCCTGAAAGTTTGGTGTCACTAGCTTTAAAAATGCTGGTTTGCGTGTTTCACCGCTCACTCACGCCAGCAGGCTTCATGTGCAGGAGCGGTAAAAAATGAAAACCGGAATTTTTAAAGCTAGTGGCACCGAATTTCAGGGTATCATCAGGAGACTGTCCTAATGACACCCCCCAAGTTTGGTGCAGTTTGGTTCAGGGGGGCCAAAGTTATGGACCCTCAAAGGGGGCCCCCTATCCCCCATTGTTTCCAATGGGAGCTAAGGAGATGGTGGCTACCATTTTGAGGGTCCATAGCTTTGGCCCCCCCTAAACCAAACTGCACCAAGCTTGGGGGTGTCATCAGGACAGTCACCTGATGATACCCTGATATTTTGGTGCTGATATGTCTAAAAATGCACCCCTGCAGGCACCCCAAAAATTTGCCCAATATCCTTTTTTCTGCAGTGACTTCTGCATTGCTGTTCAATGGGGAATTTCTGGTGGAGGGCTGTGGGGTGCACATTTATCAAGGTACAGTCACAAAACGTTCAGGGTATCTTCAGGAAAGTCTCTGAATGACACCATCCAGGTTTGAGGAACTTTGCTTATGGGAACAGTGGGAGATGGACCCTACCCATAACATTGAACCCCTTGAAGCAACGGTCACCAAACCTGGTTGGTGTCATGAAGAGACTCTCCTGAAGACACCCTGAAAGTTTTGTGGGTTTACCATGAGAAATGTGCACTCCACAGCCCTCCCACAGAAATTTCCCATTGGCTGCAATTGAGCCAGCCAGCCAGCCACTACAGAGCACAGAATCTGGGGAAATTTATTTGGGTGACTGTGAGGGGTGCACTTTTAGAGCTACTGTCACCAAAATTTTAGGGTATCATAAAAGTACTGTCCCTATGATACTCCCCAAGTTTGGTGAAGTTTGGTTCAGGGGGTCCAAAGTTATGGACCTTCAAAAGTGTAGCCCCCATCTCCTGTTAGCTTCCATTGGAAACAATGGGGGATGGGGCACCCCTTTTGAGGGTCAATAACTTTTCCCCCTCTGAACCAAACTGCACCAAACTTGGGGAGAATCATCAGGATAGTCCCCATATGATATCCTGAAAGTTTAGTGCTGCTAGCTTTAAAATTGCGTCCCCTGCAGGCCAAAACGTATAAAAACAGCAAAAATTCAAAAAAATAATAAAACGGACCCGAATTTTTCGGATTTACCTGAATTTTCGGGCATATCCGAATTGGCTATGATTCGGATTCGGGTATACAAATCATTTTATGCCCCAAAATACCCAAATCCGAATTTTACCGAATTTTTTTAGTATTGACCAACCCTAATGTCTACCAATTGCATTAGGAAAGACAGATTCAGGAGTCAAGACAGAATTTAGGGAATAAATTGAAAAAAGAAGGTTTTAAGTACAAGGATAATAGTTTATGGCAGAAAAAATACATCTTGTAGTATGATTGAATGCTTAGGTGCTATTTTATATAAATAAAATTATTAACAAGAGCAATGTTAAAGTATTGGACTAGCGTCTGGGAGACCCAGGTTCGAATCCCCACTATGCAGTGGAAGCTTTCTAAGAACTTGAGCCACTTACACACTCTCAGTCTAATTCAGTGATGGCGAACCTATGTCACGGGTGCCAGAGGTGACGCTCAGAGCCGTCTCTGTGGGCACATGCACACAGAGTTTGTCATGTGGGGGATGGAAAATCACATTGGGCTGCCCACACACACATCTAGGCTGGCCTGGGCCACTGAGCCTGACGTGTACGCACCACAGTGAGCAGGGAGGACTCGGCTGGCAGGCCTGGTGCCTGTGCTCCAGGTGGCTGCTGCCCGAGGGAGGGGGGGCGCAGAGGAGGCAGAGATGCTAGAGAGGCACAGAGTGGTGTGCATGGGACTTGCTGGAGGCTAGAGCTGGCTGGCCACTGCTCGAGCATGTGGGGCAGAGGAAGAGGGAGCCAACCGTTTTTTTCTAAACTAAAACCTCACATTCAGGTTAAATTGCCAGGTTGGCACTTTGCAATACATAAGTGGGGTTTGGGATGCAATTTTGGCTCTAGGTCTCAAAAAGGTTCGCCATCACTGGCCTAATTTATCTCAGCAAATAAAATGGAGGAGAGGAGAGTGATGTGAGCCTCTTTGAATCTCCACTAGGAGAAAAGCAGGGCATCAACAAAGTAAATTATGGCGTAGCTGAATTCTAGAAGAATAAAAATAATAAAATGAAATTTTTAAACCTAATTATACTAAGGAAAAGTATGCACACATTTAAACCTGGCTGTTTTCAGATGAGGTTAATACTGCTATTTAGAAATCAGTCATTCAAACATATTACTCAACTGTTAAATCATATGACAGATATTTAAAATGAAGTGTCTCTTAACTACTGGGCATGAAAGATCTCCTTGTCTGTTAGGCATGTAATATCAAAAAATAAATATTGAATCTCATATACTTGTAATCTAAATAAACATTTTGCAATTATTGATCACGGTCATTTAATGGACTAATGGCTGTCAAGACAATAATTCAGGTTGGCAGAGGATGTTCTCATTGGATACAGAGATGCCTAATCCTATTGGTTAGTGAAAATTTGTGGGCCATGTAAAGACATGCATATCTAAGGGTCATTACTAGTCATCAGAACATCTAGATTAGAATAGAAATCTCATGGATTTAGAGATTTCTTGTCTACAGTTACCTGGGAAAATCAATGTTGAATTTGCAGCTGACATCATGCGAAGCGCCCACCACAGAGCCCACCCGCCACAATGGCAGCCCACACTAGGCAATCCTGGTGCTGAATGCCCATGACATCTACCCTGGGAAAAAAATAACGCTGTTTGCAAAGTACAGCCATGCGAAGTGCCGTCGTTCAGCCGATGTGCAACCTGTCCATGAAGCACATGCTCATGCGAACATTCCACTGCTGCAGCATTGTCAGTGCACAATGCACAGCACAGCAGAATGCTATAATTGGCTGTGCAGAAACGGCCTGTTTGTGACTTTCTCACTTTTTCTGCCACACCATCTTTGACACTGCCTGCTCCAACTTTAAAGGCACACTGCTAAAATTACACAAAATACATTCTACAATTCTTATTGAGACTGATTCCTTTGGTGTCTCTGTGTGCCTTATCAGGATAATGTAACTTGCTGTCTATTAAAAGTTGCTATCTGAATTCAGATCCATTTGTGCATGAAAATTCTTGCATAGCTTCATGGGAGTTGTAGTTTGTCTCTCAAAGAGATGTATCTTAGCAGGCTTGATGCAATGCAGTGTTTCTGGCACACAGAGCCTGCATGCACAGCTAAAAGACAAAGTAGCTGAACTGTCCCTGTCAGGGATACATTTGTGCAAAGAGAGGGCAGTCAGTGGCTGATTATGCACAAGGTGTCTAGCTGCACAATGGGGGCAAATGTCTGTTGCAGTAGTTTCTTGTACAGCCATATTTCCTGAAGCCCTGCTTTCACTTGCCATTTTCTGTGTGGCCAGAGAGACCACTTGTAGCACGATTTTGATTTTCTTTGCCACCAAAGCAGTACAGCTTTGCCAGTGAGTATAGGATTGCTTTGGACCTCTTCTCTCTGCTCACAGCTAGCCTGCCTAACCTCATCCCTCCCACGGTTTTGCATGCCTTCCCCCTTGCCCCCTCCCTGTTGCCGACTCCTTCCCCCTTCTTGACCTGCTGGATTGTTTTTATTGCCTGTGACTTCCCCCCTCCTGAGCAGCAATGATGTAGTGGTTAAGAGAGCAGGTGTACTCTAATCTGGAGGAACCAGGTTTGATTCCCCGCTCTGCTGCTTGAGCTGTGGAGGCTTATCTGGGGAATTAACATTAGCCTGTCCACTTGAACGCATGCCAGCTGGGCTAGTCACAGTTCTTCTGAGCTCTCTCAGCACCACCTACCTCACAGGGTGTTTGTGGGGGGGGGGGCAGAAGGGAAAGGAGATTGTCAGCCCCTTTTAGTCTCCCACTGGAGAGAAGGGGGATATATATATTCAATTCTTCTTCCTCTGTATATCTTTTTTTTTAAATTTATTTATTGATTTTCAAAAATTAAAATGCATAATGGTAAATTAACAAAAAGAAAAGTACAAATAGTGTTACATAATCAGAAGCTGTCCATAAGTTCTCCTTTTCTTCAATAAGGGAATTATACAATAAAGAAAAAGAAAGAAAGGCACAAAGGCCTTTACTTACATGCTGTTATTTCACAACGTTACCACATTAATATTAATTATAAGAATTTTTTAAGAAAGAAAAAAAAATGTACAGTTAAACAAGTCATTATTGCATATCTTCCCCACTAGTACAATAGGGTGGAGATTCTTATGTAGCTACTAACCAGATTAAAAACTTGTCTTGCTACAGAGTGTACTAATATTCCCCTCCCCTGCTTCTAATTACGCTCTGTAGTTAACCCCTCCCCAGACCTCCCCGACAGCATTCCCGTATAAAATTAAAAGTATAAGCTCCCAAACTACTCATAATTGTCTTTAAAACATTTTTAATTCTAATCTACTATATTATTACTAATTATCTAACGTTTAAAACCAGTTATTCATTTATTTATTTCAGACATTCTATTCTTGTTCTGAAATATCTGTTGCTTCACATCTGTAAAAAGAGAGAAGAATTTGTTAGTATTTCAGTTTCATGTGTTTATATTGTATGAAAGTTTTATTAGTTCGTTTATAATAGTATATTTGTGTTATTCTATCAGTTTATGATTAATCAGTTAATAATTCCATGTTTTAAAGTTAGTATTCTATCGGTTTAATTGTTTGGTTATGTTTCTCTGACAGATATCTAAACCAGAATGTCCATTTTTTGACGTATTCTTCAGAGTCTTTATTCTTTAATTGGTTTGATAGCCTGTCCATCGTTGCATAATATGACATTTTATCTTCCCATTCTTCTAACGTTGGTATATAATCCATTTTCCAGTGTTTTGCCAAAGTAAGACGAGCTGCTACAGTCATGTATGTGAACACCTGTTTATGTTCTTTCAGTTTTTGTGTTTCCTCTAGTTCAGGGTCTAACAGGTAAGTTAAAGATGTCTTCTTAAATTGAATTTTTAGAATTTTTTCGATGCAATTATGCACCTTTACCCAGTACTTCTGTACCTCCTTACATGAAAAAAGGTTCCAATCTCAGTTTTACACTTCCAGCATAACGGTAGATACCCCTTTTGCATTTTTGTCAATTTTACGGGTGTTATGTACGTTCTATAAAACATTTTTAAACTGTTTTCCCATATGTCCGTATTAGGTGTTAGCTTATAAATGTCTATCCAGAACTTATTCCATTGGTTTAGTGTTATTACTTTCCCTGTGTTTTCTGCCCATTTCACCATTGCATTTTTAACAACTTCAGTCTCTGTAGCTTGGGTTAGTAATATGTGGTAGAGTTTGCTAAGTTCCTTCTTCCCTGTATATTTAATTCCTTCTTCTAGTTCTTTGGCTTCTTTAGTGAACCCCCAATCTTCCTTGTCCTTTATAAACTTGTCTCTTAGTTGTAAATATGAAAACCATTGGATCTGACATTCTTCCTTCGTGATTCTTATTCTCGGTTTAAATTCTATTTCTCTGCCCACCCAGTATGTGGTATCTTTATACATTATCCAGCTATTATTATTAATTGTATCCTTTATTTGCAGTGCTTCTGCCCTTGATAACCACTGAGGTATACCTGTAAAAAATGTGTCTCTATATTTGTTCCAGATCTTATATAATGGTCCTCTGACACAGTGGCTTTTAAATGCTGTGTTTCTTACCTCCTTACTTGATTTGTTTGGCCATAAATAATTGTGCCAGCCTTGTGGTAAATCAAAACCTTCTAGTTTAAGTAATGTTTTGTTGTTTAAATGAATCCAATCTTTTACCCATGTCAGTGCCGCTGCATCATGGTAGATTCTCAGGTCTGGTACTGCTAAACCACCTCTCTCTTTTATATCTATCATGTTTAAATATTTTATTCTTGGCTTTTGGCCTGACCATATAAACCTAGTTAAATCTGTTCTCCATGATTCAAAATATTTTATTGATGTAATTAATGGGATGTTCTGGAATAGGTATAACATTTGAGGGAGTGCTATCATTTTAAATATGTTAATTCTTCCTAGTAATGATAAATTTAACTGCTGCCATTTCTTCATGTCCTTTCTGATTTCTGACCATTTCAGCTCATATTTATTCCTCAATAGTGCATTATTATTCTCTTCCACTGTAATACCTAAATATTTTACTTTCTTTGCAGTTTTAATGCCCGTTTTTCTTTCTAGTTCCTTTTGTTCTTCTTTTGTCATGTTTAGTGCCAGTAAGTTTGATTTTACATAGTTAATTTTGAAACCTGCTACTTTTCCATATACTTCCACAATTTCTTTTAATGTTTTAATTTTGTTCAAGGGTTCGTCTAGAAATATTACCAAGTCATCTGCATAAGCTCTCAGTTTGTAAGTTACACCTTTAATTTTGACTCCGTTAACTTCTTCACTGGTTTTTATATTCCGAATCAAATGTTCAATCACCACTATAAATAATAGTGGTGATAAAGGACAGCCTTGTCTAGTCCCTCGGTTTATCTTAAATTGTTTTGTTAAATCACCATTTATTTTTATTTTCGCTTCCTGATCAGTATAAATACTGTTAATCGCATTCCAAAATGTCCCATTTATTCCTGTTTTCAATAACGTTAGCAGGAGGAAGGTCCAATTGACTCTATCAAATGCTTTTTCTGCGTCTAGAAAGCATAGCGCCATTTGTTTTCCTGGTGTACTGTTTAAATATTCTATTATGTTAATTAAAGTTCTCACATTATGTTTAATTTGCCTGCCTGGTAAAAAGCCTGTTTGTTCTTCTGAGATGTATTTATTTATTACCTTTTTGAGTCTGCTGGCTAGTATACCTGTAAATATCTTGTAATCTAGGTTCAATAATGATATGGGTCTAAATTCTCTCACTTCGTAAATTTCCTTCTTACCTTTAGGGATCAGCGTAATGTTTGCTTGTTTCCATGATTCCGGGATCTCAGCACCTTCTAATATTTTATTCATCGTTATTTCCAAATATGGGCCCAATGTCTCAATGTAGGTTTTGTAATATACTGCCGATAGACCATCGGGTCCTGGAGTTTTATTTTTAAGTCCTCTAACTGCTTCTACTATCTCAGTTAATGTTATTGTTCTGTCCAAGGCTTCCTTATCATCTTGTGAGATCTGATCAATTTTTTGTTTATCTAGGTAGTCCTTAACTGCCTGATATGGTATATTATCTCTGTATATCTTCAGATCTTTAAAAAAAATTAATTTCTGACATCAATATATCAGTATCTTGATGTAAAAATAATAATCCTAGTAGATCCTTCCAAACAACCGATTTCCCTATGCATTGTCTCCCATTGTCCTTCTTCCTTCTCACTGATCAACAGACTTGGATGACTCCAACCATCCTAGTTTCACAACACAAGCAATCAGTTATTTGAGATCACACTGGGAAAAGGCCCTTGATCTTGATGCTTGGCATTTACAGCACATTGGGAGAGGGATGATCCAGAACCTGGGGAGCTTAGCAAAAGGCAGCTCACATTGTCCTTTTGTGGTCTGCATGTTGCCATTACTCCTCTATCACTTCCTGCCAGAGAAGATATTCAGTGATCGGGCAAAGTGTGCAGGTGCCTTATAAAAGACTTTTCTGTAATAGTTCATCTTTTTATAACAATGCTTCACTATATCAATATGAGAATTTAAACATTAAATTAAAAATTAAAGCACACATGTGTGATAGAGTCTGCAAAAACAAGCTGAGATCACAGAGATCCCCCCCCCCCGTTCACAAGCAGAAAGCCAGCTGCTGGGTAATTCTTCCTGCAAACAGGGCAGTAGGTAATAGTACCAAACATGTCCTGAAACAAAGAAGGAGGAGGAGGAGGAGGAGGAGGAGGAGTTTGGATTCATATCCCCCTTTCTCTCCTGTAGGAGACTCAAAGGGGCTTACAATCTCCTTGCCATTCCCCCCTCACAACAAACACCCTGTGAGGTGGGTGGGGCTGAGAGAGCTCAGAAGAACTGTGATTAGCCCAAGGTCACCCAGCTGGTGTGCGTGGGAGTGTACAGGCTAATCTGAATTCCCCAGATAAGCCTTCGTAACTCAAGCGGCAGAGCTGGGAATCAAACCTGGTTCCTCCAGATCAGAGTGCACCTGCTCTTAGCCACTGCTCTTAGCCACTATGCCACTGCTGCTCCTCTGAGACTCTGAGTCTGCAGAGAATTTTCTTAGGGTCATGGGAAGCTTGCCATGCATAATCGACCAGTGAGTGATTTTGGAAAATATGTGCAGTCTTTCCTTTTTAAAGTATTTTTTATTTTCTCAGCATACAAGCTCCCCCACAAACATAAACACTTTCACACCACCACCACATCAATACAAAACAAAAATATGGAATATTTTCCAGTGACCCAAAAGATTGCCAATTGTGCATATGTAAGAGTGCAGACTACAATTGTGTAGACTTCAGCATAGAAATAAATGAGAATTATATAACAAGGCATGGATGAGCCATGAATGGGAACGCAAGTGGCTACTGTACAGCTGCAAAGCTGTTCACCATGGCATTCGAGTCAGGTGAAAAGCAACAAGGCAATCTGGTAAGGGAGCTCCGGGGTAGGGCGTTATACAAGCATGATGATAGATAGATAGATAGATAGATAGATAGATAGATAGATAGATAGATAGATAGATAGATAGATAGATAGATAGATAGATAGATAGATAGATAGATAGATAGATAGATAGATAGATAGATAGATAGATAGATAGATAGATAGATGAGAGAGAGAGAGAGAGAGAGAGAGAGAGAGAGAGAGAGAGAGGTGAGGAACTCAGTCAAGATATGTTTAGCAAGCAATAATGTTTGATTAAAGTTTTCTGCCCAATAGCTAGTTTTCTGCATTCTAGAGCCAGTCCACTAACCAAATAATGTAGTCCTCCTCACCCCATTCTTCCTACTCCTGCACACATTGGCTGTTTCTACATGGGCAAGCAAGTGTGGGTGCACTGACATAGTTGCAGTCAGTGCACCCTCCGGGGCCATTCACACGCCATTCTGCAAATGGCCCCAGTGCCCCAGCGGCCTGTGGGGCAGCCTTCGCATGGGGCATGAAACTTCCCCCCCTTACCTCCTCTTGGCTGCTGTTGCTGTAAAGAGGCCGGGGACATGCCCCCGCAGCCATGGTGATGCCTCCAGGGACGGAGGCCAGGAGGTGTGTCCCCTGGCTTCTCTACAGTGATGGCAGCCAAGAGGAGGTAAGAGGGGGGAAAGTGGCATGGGGAAAGCACCTGCTGTGTGAACAGCGCCCCAGGGATGGTGTTTTTAACCATCCCTAGGGCTCTGCTATTGGGCTGTGCAGAAACAGCCATTGTTTCATATGCTAAATTCTTTCCCACTCCTCCCTGTCCTTCCTCAGTGAGAAGAAATAGTTACCATTCAGATATTTGAATAAAACACTAATGAGAAATTAAGAGATTTTTCTAAGATATCTCTGTGTTCCTCCTCTTAGCAAATCTTCCCTTTCTTTTCATCCCTCCTTGTTCCTTTCTGGTGATTTTTGGTATTTGGTGGTTTTCTAAAACTACATAGAAGTATGCCCTCTGTTCCAGAATATCACAATATCCCTCTTAGTAAATGCTTTAATTCTGTATTCCACCCCCATCCCAACTTCAGTTTCTTTGGAAAATGAAGAAAAATATAGCTGGGTTATTTTTTGTCAGTGCTTATAAAGGCATTAAATTGTAGGATAATACACACAGCCAAGCTTATTCAAGCAGAAGTAAGGTTCATTAAACGGTAGAGTGCTTTATTTGGTTTTTATTCCTAATGCACAATAGGTCTCTGGTGAGTTCCTCACAGTGACTGGAAGAGACACATATTCTACTGAGGTTATTTCCCCCCTCTTTTTTTGATAGCTGAAACCAACATGAACTGAAATTCATAGTATCTGAGGATTCGAACAGAGACAATGGGAGTTACATTAACAGAGCTCCCCACAGTTCCCCCTTTAAAAACCAAGCATACTAGAACCCATATTGGATTGGGACCAGGACCCAAAGGGGATAAGGTTACATCTCCCCTCCATGATGTTATCTTGATCTAAAATGGCTCCAAAGACTTGCTTTGTTTACCCTGTTGACATAGCAGACAGATTCTAACATGAATCTTTCATTCTGTATTCTTTACTTTACAGAATCTTACATTTTGCATGATGGGTGGATGCGTTGGCAAAGTTCTTTGCACTGGACTTGAATTACCTCTAACTTTCTCCAATCATAATGTGAAAAAGGGGAAGAAGGGATTTCTACTACTGAAGGGAGGGACTGAGGGAAGGAAGTCAGTGTTCCTTGTCCCTCAGTTTCTTTTGAGGAATGCAGAATTCTCTGCCATTACATATACATTTGCTTTGAAACCTGAGAAACTTATGGTTGTTAAGAAAGTAAAATTAGTATCTAGAGACTCAGGTTCAAATCCCCACTTGTGCCATAAGCTTGCTGGATAACCTTGAACCAATCATACTCTATTAGCCAAACAACCTCCAGGTCTGTAGTGAGAAAAAAATGGAGGAGTGGAGAATGATGAATGCAGCTTTGGATCCCCATTGGGGAGAAAGGTGGAGTATAAATATGTGCATGTTATGTTTTTAAGCTGTTTTTATTACTGTTGTTCACCACCCTAAGCCCCTAGGGGGAGGGCGGTCTAGAAATTTAATTAATTAATTAATTAAATCAATTAAATAAATACATACATACATAAATGTTGTAATGCAGTAGTGAGTTACCCATGGCACTAAGACAGAGGTGTAATGTACTCTAACATTTACTGTTGTTCAAGACATTATTTATTAGTAATACAGCATTGTTGTTAGACTGGGATTAAAAGCCCTGGGAGAATTTGGGAGGGGTATAGAACCTGGGACAGTTTGTCAAACTTCAGGGGAGTCTGGAGATCTCCTAGAACAGTGGTTTCCAATTTTTTTTTGGGGGGGGGGGTTACTTGCCCCTTAGCTTTCCTCCCCTCCCCCACATACACATATGAACACAAACCTCTTTCTTGGAATTAAGTCAACTGGAAATTCAAAACAACAGTGGGAAGAGTGATACTGCTTTTCCTTTAAAAATACATCTTGGCTTGCAAAGCAGTCAGCCAGCAAGCCCAGCCTGACCCTGCAGTCAACCTCGCCTCCCTCTCCCTCAACCAAACAACACACACATGGGCCTACATGCATCCTTCCACAGGCTACATAGTGAGTAGAGTGCTGCTTTCCCGCTTTTAAAAATTTTGCCTTGCAAAGAAGCAGTGACAGGACCCTTTGTCTTGTCTCTCTGCTCCTCAGGGCTACAAAGCAAGGATAGTACTGCTGCTACTGTTGCTGCTAAATAAATCTTGTCTTGTGAAGCAGCAGCAATGTGGCTCTTTGCCTTGGCTCAACCCCCCCCCCTTATTTCCTTGTAAAACGTTTGTGAATGAAATTTGTTTTTCCAGGTGATCCTGCACACATGTGGTTTCCCCCTTTTTTTGTTTAAAGGGAGTTGTATTTGTAGCTACAACAACACAGATAAGAGAATCACTGCTACTCAGAGGACTGTTCTACCACCTATTAAGAAGCTTTGGGTAGACCTGTTTAGAGGACAGGAAATAGCAATCAGATGAGCTGCAAGCAGAGAAAACCTCCGTGAGAAACAAATCCAGCCAATGGAACTCTCAAGTAGCAGTAAATGGTGAACACAAGCAGCTGCAAAAATGAAAGTAAGTGTGCTAGTGGGGAAAGGGGGGGTGGGGAGGCAGGAAAAATAAAATGTATGCTGTACAGACAAAAACCCAAGAGGGTTTTTAAAAATGTCCTAAGGATGTTTTACTTGTACTGTGCAGAAAGAAAAAGCCAAAATGTTTCTTTCTGAGACAGTGGTGGCGAACCTTTGGTCATGCTGGCAGGGGCTGATGGGAATTGTAGTCCATAACATCTGGAGTGCCAAAGGTTCGCCACCACGGTTCTAAGATGTGCTAACGATATCTTATTTGTGCTATGCAGAATTGGCCACAGTGTTACTAAAGTTTGAGGGCACTGAGCTCCTTCACCTGGAATAGGCAAAACATGAAAGCCAAGAATTCCCTCATGCCATCTCTGACCTTCTTGCTCTATGGAAAATGAGAACGGTGTTAATGTTAGAGCAGTGGCTTTTCCTGACCTTGGACTGTTAGAAATGCCTGTATCTTTGACCCTGAGGCTGGCCCTGACAGACAAACAGCCAGTTTACAAAAGGCAATGTGCGGTTATCTGTGGATAATTATATGTACTTATCTAGTAAGTGTGTAGACGTTTTTCAAAATTCAAGTGGAAAGAGCCATGGTTGAACATCAAATTGTAATCAGTAATCTAATTAGGCTCCCTCTGTGAAGTTTCTCACATTTTCAGCAAAAACTGTTTTCAGGCAAATGGGTGGGGGGACTGCAAGGTGTGAAAAAGAATGAACAATAAATGGTAGTGTAAGCCTTCAAAGAAGCTGTCCAGAAAGAATGAATGAAAACTTGGTGTTAAAATTATGCTCAAGGATGTCAGCCTTCAGTATCTTCTATTTTCATTTAAAGCTATTTTTCCCTCAGCATCACAAATGAACAAAAGCAGATCATTAATTGTGGAGTCCATTAGAAACATGAATTGGTTAGGAAGGCATTTTCCCCCTGTAAATTTAAATAAAACATATCAGATATGCATGTCTTTAAAGACAAAACTTTGGCATGTTACAAAAGTTTTCAGAATTATTGTGAAACAATTTTAATATCAGTCACCCCTTACTAATGTTCTAATTTATATACTAAAAATCAAAACCAGCTTTACATTTTTTTTAAAAAAAGCTCAGCTCTGCACAAGCACAGGCCAAACTAGATTCATTTCAGAACACAAACATAAATTACATCATAAGATTACACAGGATGATTTTGTTTTCTAGAATACTTACAGTACTGAACAATAACAGTAACAGTCAGGGGCCAAATGTTGTTTTTACTTACTGAAAAAAATATTTTTACTTCCTGAGAAAATTCCCAGCAGGTAGCAAGTCTAAAAGATCTCTGATCTCCAAACTACAGGAAATCAGTATCTCTTGAGAAAATGGCAGCTTTGGAGTCTAGACTCTGTAGCACAGGCTGACCAGACGTCCTGCTTTTGGCGGTACAGTCCCGCCTTCAAACAATTTGTCCTGCGTCCTGCGGGTTATTGAAATTGTCCCGATTTTTGGGAGGCTGCCGCACTGCCTTCTGGGGCGCAAGGCAGTGCGGCAGCCTCTCTCTCACGCGGCCGCAGGAGCACGGCCTTCTGGGGCTTGCCATTTCAGGTGGGAAACAGCATGCCCCAGAAGGCAGTGCGCTCCTGTGTGTGCGTGCGCATGCGTGTGCGCGTGCAGCCGCCTACCCCTTGTCCCAGTTCAGAAAGGTGACCATCTGGTCACCTTACTGTAGCATTATACCCTGTTGAGGTTCCTGTCTGGAGAAGACAATGAAAAAAAGACAATCCCATTGTCATTATTGTCATTGGCTAGGCCTGAATTGATTGGCTATGGCTGCCAGGTAACCAACTGAAGCCAGGTTCCTGCAACAAATAACTGTACCTTTAAATAATTGTATGCTTCAGATTTACTTCTTCTGTCATTAGAAGGGGAAAATGACAGTTCCACTAGTTTTGTTAAATTTCTGTGCTCACTGCTTCACTCTTAATTAACATAGTAGCCAATTATACAGAAGATATTTGCAGTGTGGTCAGAAGCGGAGCAAGGGGGAACTGCGCCCAGGGCACAAACACTCCTGCCATGGTGCCAGCCACCTCCTCCCCACCATGGAACACCTCCAGAATGTCCCAGAATGCCCCTGCCATGCCCCCCACCCCCTGGCCATGCCCCCACCCCAGCATGTGCCCAAGGCATCGCGCTCCCCCCCGTTTGCGCTACACCACTAAGTGTGATGTGGACAAATGTCCTTTGCAGAATTATTTTTTGTACGGAACTATTTCCTGGAGCCCCACTTTCACTTTCCACTCTCTCTGCCACAAGCAAGTCCACTTCTAGCATGATTTTAATTTTTGGTTTACTGCCAGAGCAGGGAGATTTGCCAGGGAGTGCAGCTTTGCCCTGGACGTCTTCCCTCTACTGTCAGAACCTCCAATAGTTCCTCCCATTCCCCCCCTACTGCTGTGTGTGTGTGTAGGGGAAGGGAGGGGGAGAGAATATCAGCTGAAATCTCTGTGCCTTTAAGGCTGTTGATGGGTGAAGTTAAGGCCCGTGCAAGCAGCTACATGGTAGACGGTGGGCTGCCTCCTTGCATGTGAACAGAGAACACAAGGAAAGTCCTCTGGAAGCTGAGTTTGCAGATAACAGCCCCAAGGTAAGCTTCCCATGGGTAATGGGCCTGTGGGTGCTTTAGAAGATTATGCAAAAATAACTTTGATTTTGTAATTGGTATCTAGATAATAATAGCACACTAGATAGAAGGTGATGAATACATGGTGACTAATATTCACCATCTGTCCAGTGACTGATATGTTAAGAAGTTTCACAATAATTCACAAAGCTTTCAATGTGCCAAAGCTTTTTCTTCAACCACATGTACATTTACTGTGTTTTGTTAAATCCACAGATCAACAACTGCATCATTAATCCAAGTTCAGAGCCCGGAAATCTGTATCTATATATATATATATAAAGCTAGCAGTGTTTTTGTTGATGACAGTATACCTCAGTAACTGCTGGGCCAATTCCTCTGAAAATTCCCAGCCACTATAGTCAGCCAGGTGAGAGTGTTTTTAGATGTTCACATACCTGAAATTTCACACCTGGCCCAGGTAAAACCTTTTTCCTGGCACTCCCTGGTGAAGGACATGCAGCTGCCTGTGTGTAACTGTCACTTTTAGAATGTTTGTGCTGCTTAGAATGTTCACTCAGACGGCCAGATATGAGCAGTGAAAACAGTACATAGGCAGTAACTTGAGTGGAAGTGAAACACATACACACACATACACACGAGGGAGAGGAAAGGGACAGAGGGGGAGGCATGCAAGGGAAGAGAAGTGAGAGAGGGGAGAGAGTGAGCGGTGGCATGAAAGGGAGGGGAGGCAGGGGGCCCACCATCTTGATATGACCCACTTACCCTAGCGAAGGGAAAGGGAAGGGAAGGAGGGGGAGGGGTGGCATGCAAGGGAAGAGAAGTGAGGGAGGGAAGAGAGTGAAAGGCGACATGCAAGGGATGGGAGGGAGGGGCCAGGCACCCTAGATTTCCTGAATACTGCAGTTACAGTTAAGAAAACCAGGCACGCATTACTCAGGAGTAAGCTTGGTACCGCAACCGTGACATACTTTGAATGGCTGCGTCGCGCCTCTCAGAGGGTTTCCTCAGAAGAGACACCCATTGCCACCAACCAAACTTACTCCCAGGTAAAGGATCATGACCAGCCAGCCTAGATGTGTGAGAGGGGTGCCTTTCCATCCCCCCCCCCCGCAAGGAATGCAGGCACACACATCACTGACATCGCACAGTATCAGGCTGCGTGTTTGCATGAGCACGTACTGCTGGCCTCTTCCATTGATTTGCTGCTACTGTTCCTTTCCCATTTCACCACAATAAGCCACAGCAATGCATGGCCGGGCCCCGCTAGTTACATATAAGTCTTTATTCAAACTTCTCAACAAGGAGGTGGCTTAGCTAGCTGACCTTCAGTTGGGACCTGGAGATCTCCAAAATTGCAACTGATTTGTACACTACAAAGATTGGTTTCCCTGGAGAAAGCAGTTGCTTTGGAAGGTAGATTCTATTGTATTATGCCATGCTGAAGTCCCTCTGCTCTCCAGACCCCACCCTTCCCAGCACCACCAAATTTCAAGAATTTCCCAACCTGGATTTATAATCTTAGTTCTAAAACAATAAACATACTAATGAAGATGCCATCAGAATGGATCTAAATCATTACTGAATCTCAGTTTTCTAGCTGAAATAGCTTTTTCTTAGCCACAGTTTTATGGAATGAATGAAGAGGAATGATGACATGTTCTGTATTATGACCTTATAACTTGGTGTTCATAAGTGGACATTCTCATCTCCGGCTTTTCCTACCATTATTGGCACAGGGCAGCCTGATTGACACAGAAGGTAAAAGGTTAACTAAGGTTCTTCTTCCCAAATGTCATTCACTTGCATCACCGTGGTACAGAACATCATGTCTAGGGCGTCTTTTTACAATGAGTTCATGACCTGTTCAGCCTGGTCTGACAACTTGCTGCATGTTAATTAATGTCAGAACTGTTTAAACAGCAGCACAGAAGCAAACATTCTAGACACCAAAGGGAATCTTGGAGACGGTTGTGTTACTTTTTCAGTATTTTACTCCCCCCCTTTTATTTCTTAATATTCATGTGAAGCCTTGGACTTCAGCAGGTGGTTTCCGAATGAATTACTATCGAGCAATCAAACTGACAGCACTTGGGGTGCTAGATAATGATGTCATGTGTGCTTGTGACATGGCTAGCATGTTCAAATGTTTGATTTGATATTTTATGTATATACTGCCCTCCCCCAAAGGACTCAGGGTGGTGTACAACATGGTAAATGACAACAACAGCAATACAACAAGCCCAAGCATAATAATACAACATTTGCACCAGACCCTGGCAATAATCCAACAGCTAAATATAACTAACAATAATATTCCTATCTCAGGTTAATTACTAACAACATAATCCGCATAGCACATAATAAATTTTTCAATAGCATACAACATAATACATAGCATACAATATAATTCAGCATCTGCAGTAAGCACCTGCATAACATATCACATATAAAATATCATATACTTTAGCACCTACAATAAGCATCTACATAACAGTTTGCAATAGCCTAACAATATAATACATAACATACAAAACAACTATCCCTATACAAAATGTAACTAAAGCAGTGGAAAAGGTTGAGAATTAGGTTGAAAATTGTACTTGTAATGCAGGATAAAAATTAATAAAAATTATTAAAAATTTTCACATGAGCTTAAAATCCAACTCATGGGAAGGGGAGGCTAACAGATAATTGGTTATCCACAGAGACAGTTTAAAGCAGGGGCTTTAAAGCAGAGTTATCCAACTCATTTGTTACAGGGGCTAGATATGACATAAATTTGACTTGGTTGGGCTGGGCCCAGGAAGAGAAGAGTTTTTTTGGCTGATGAACCCCCAGCAGGCTGATAAGCTGGGGTGGGGGAGAGTTGATTGCCTCAGCTATTAAACATGCAGTAGGCTTCCCCACCTCAAACAACATTGGGTGAAGTGGTCAGCACTGGGGGGTGGTGACTACCTCAGCAGGTGAGCCCACAGCAGCCTCGCCAGCCCAGATCAGAACTGGGGGAGGTGGTCAGCACTGGGATGTGTGGCTGCCTCAGCTGGCAAGCCCACTGCAGCCTCACTAGTCCATTTCAGCATGAGTGACATACCTCAGCTGGTGAGGCCTGCAGAAGTGGTCAGCACTGGGAGTAGGTGTCCCAGCTGGCTAGCCCACTGCAGCCTCGCCAGACCAGATCAGCACTGGGGGAAGGTGCCTCAGCTGGTCAGTTCTGGGGGAGGAGGTTGGCATTGGGGGGGAGGCTGCCTCAGCTGGAGAGCATGCAACAGCCTCACCAACCAAGATTAGCACTGGAGGAGGTGGTTGGCACTGGGAGGTGGCTGCCTCATCTGGATAGCCCACAGCAGCCTTGCCAGATCAGATCAATACTGGGGGAGGTGGTTGGATCTGGAGAGTGGCTGCCTCAGCTGGCAAGGTTGCAGCAGACTCACCAGTCCAAATCAGCACTGGTGGGGGGAGTCCACAGCCAACCTGCCAGTCCAGGATGGTTCTGGGGGAGGTAGTCAGCACTGGGGAGGTGGTTGCCACTGCTGGCAAGTCCGCAACAGACTTGCTAGCCCAGGTTGGTACTGGGTGGGAGTGGCTTCCTTAACTGGTGAGCCTGCAGTGGGATCACCGGCCCAGATTGGCCCCAGGGTGGCTTTCCAGGACAGGTTAGGATTAAGGTGGTGCAGGTGCCTTTAGTGAGCCCGCAGTGGGTTGGGATGGCTGCCTAGGCTCACAAGCCCACAGCAGGCTTGACAGGCCAGATTAGGAGAAGGAGGTGGGTATGTGTCTGGAGTGGAGTGGGCTCTTCAGGCCAGATCAGGAGGAAGAGAGGGGTTGCCTCAACTGGCTTGTGAACTGGATAAGCTTTCTCAGGGGGCCAGATCCAACCCTCTGGGCTGCATGTTTGACATCCATGGTTAAAGTAACTCGCCTACCCTGAGATGACCTGGGGCAGAAGCAATGTCTTTTTATGCTCTTGTGGTCTGCCTCACATTGAATGCACATTCCCTTTGGGTTGGATTTTTGATTATACACTCATTTTGGTCTCTTCAGAAGTTACTATGTTCTCAGATCAGAAAAGCTCCAGATCAGAAAAACTGAGCAAAGTGCATCCATTATACTTTCATAATAAAGTATAGCATCTGTTACCCTTCCTTTGGGTTTTCCAGATCCTCCCTGCAATTTCCTCATCTACACAACAGCTTTTCCAGCCAGGATTGAAAAGGCTGTTTGTATTTATTTATTTTGATGCTGCCAGTCTACTGGTGGAGCAATAGACCTGTGTAATTGACATTGTTTATTATCTTGCAATGTTAATGTTAAACTATTTATTTGCCATTAAAGGTATTCGAAATCGAATCGACATTGTTTATTGCAGCCTTGATAGTCCTGAATTCACAAAAAGAAAAGTGGCAAGCAACCTCCCCAGAAGCAAATTAAAAGTCTGCAAAAGCAAATTAAAAGTCATGCCAGAAGAGGTGTCGCTTGCTGCAGAGAGAATGGAAAGTGAAAGCAGGGCTCAAGGAAATACATCTGTACAAGAAATCTTGCTGAGACAGACATTTGTCCCCATCATACAGAAGACACCTTGTGCGTAGTAGCCCAGTCACTGTGGAAGAGACACTTATCCCTTAAGGATGATGATTAAGTCATTAAAGTGACTTATTGATTGCAATGGCAAATCATTATTGCAATGGCAGATCATCTCCTCCTTGTGTGGTCTCACTTGCATGCATCCTCTACATGAACCTACATAGGACACATAGTCTGCTATTTGCACACATTCAGCCAGCGGCATTGACAGTGAAGTCAAAAATGGAGGTAACACTAGTGTCCCAGATTTATATGCGAACACCGAGTCCCCATCTCAGAAGGCAAGCAGAGATTCTAAATTCAAACATCTCAAAACTTAATAAAAACAACAACTGTGCACCTTTTAACCATTGCGGGGACAATTGCAGATGGGTCACATGCAGAAACTGTGTGAAAGTGTGTTATTAGGCACATGTACAGAGCTGATCTGTTTAGACAATTCAACACAATGGCCCTGGTGGGACATCCCTTGTATTACAGTTTTCATTGCTTATAAATATAATCAACAAGGACCTGGGAATGCACACAGAGGTGTTAGGGATTAAAAGCATTTTTCCGTGCACTGTGTGTCCAAGCTTGAAGTTTGCACCCCTTTTTTGGCCATATGGATTGATTAATGATTTGTGGTGCATTTTTACATTTTGCTTGTTTCTCATAAGAAAATCATAAATCCCATAGAGTGATGTACTTTTGTGAAGATAAGGCTAGAATATTAGCCAATGAGAATTTTAAATCAGCCCTGTCCCTCTACAGCAAGGTATTTCAGCTTCTGTATATCATAAAGATGCCTTGAACCTGGAGGAAAGATATGGTGGAAATGTTTTAATAAAAAATAATTAAAAGAAAATGTGCAAAACAATTTTCAGATCAGTCGTCCCTCACCCAAAGAACACAAAGTTAGTTTTAATGATTACTCAAAAAAGCACAAATACATTATTTATCTTTTGATTATGTGAATAAATTATAAATAATGAGTTATTAATACTTCCCATTTATTAGGTATCTCATATGCTGCCCAGATGATATATATATATATATATATTTTTATATATATAAAAATCTGTGAGTTGGGATGCCATCTGGGCAGCATATGAGATACCTATATATATGTATGTATGTATGTATATATATATATCTGGGCAGCCATCTGAGATACCTATACACAGAGAGAGAGAGAGAGAGAGAGATCTGCAGGGTCATTGATTTCAACCATGAAATAAGCCCTCCGTTCATGATGTCATAAACACCCAAGAGTATGTGTTAATATCACTGAGCTTCATTCTCATCTTTCTTTTCAAGCCTTGTGCCTGTCCTTCTGCATATCTGCTTATAGTCATTACTTGCTCTGTTTCAGGCAAGACGTTTTAGCTTGATCCTGGATTAATTCCTCTCCTTTTCTTCTGAGATTTTGTCCATTGTTGTCATGTTACTAAGCAACTTATCTCTTCCTCCTTGGGAAATATTCTGGTTCACACTCTAATCATCTCCAGAGTTGATTACTTCTACCTCTTCTAGCTGGCTTTCTACAAACATATCTTAGACTTTTTCCATACTTTGACTTACTCTTGATTTTTTGACAGTTGATCCACAAGTGTTTGAATCAGTGTGTGCATTGCTCTTCCACATGTATGCCCTCCTTTTACATTTTCACAGTTGTGAAGTCAGTTTATTTTTCTTCTGCTCATGCCTTCAATAATAAGAACTGTCAAGAGAAGGTGTTCTCATCATCAGTTGCCTCACAGCATCCCCTTGTTGTCTTTTTAATGGCCCTGGAATATCAACATATAAATACAGTATTCTAATATTTTAAACAAATTATCTGAATTCCCAACTTTTTTTAAAAAAAGTCTCTAGTTTCTCCCTCATGCAGATATGATTTTCTCATTTTCCATTATGCCTTCCATGATGCAAGAGATAGGAGACTTACTTTAAAAAAAAAAGGAAAGCTGGAAATTTAGAGAATCTGCTTAAACTATCATTACAATACTATATCAATATATATTGATATTTGAAAAAAAGCTGAAACCACTCATCTTTGAGGTGGAAGGGAGTAGTTTCAGTTGTTTTTTCTAAAGATATGAATATAGCACTGTAGTGTTTGAAGTTTAAGCAGGTTCTCTAAATTCGATGCTTTCATTTTTTTAAAAAAAGTAAGCCTCTAGCCCCTTTCCTAGTGAAGATATGCCTTTTCCCTTTCATCTCCATGGGAGAATGAACTAGAGACATCCTTTGAAAAAAATGAAAGCCAGGAATTTAGAGGACCTGCTGAAATTATCATTACAATGCTATATCAATATAATCAATATTTTAGAGCAGTTTTTTATTAAACAAGGGGGTGTTGTGATACTACTGATGATGATGCCAATGACAACAGCTCATTGAAAATGGTCATTATTTAAGGCACATGCAAAAGATAATAAACTGATTCAACTATTATGAAAATACACGAAGGTGGACATGCTGAACAGCTGTGCCTGAATTGATTTCAATGCTTGTGGATCAACTACCATGAAAATCATAAATAAGGTCTCATTTGCTCAGCAGCTGAACTCCCATCTCCATTTCAGACATATGGGAAAGTAAATTTCAAGAAGCCAAAAATCTTCATGGCTTTTTTATCATGCTCAGTTATACCCCAAATTTATTTTGCTATCCAGACCCTAGCACCAGTTAAGACACATGCCAGACGCAAAGGCTGAGCTTGTGTTTCTCCTTGCCAGCTTTGCCAGAAGTCCCAAAATCTCTATGGATATCCACTTCACCCTTGGAATGATCTTAGATGTTTTGTAGCTGCATCACATCATAAAAACACTGAATAACTTCTGTCATATATTACAGACCCTTATATATATATATTAGAAATCCCTAGAGAGCCTTAAGATGAAAGAGATATGAAGAAAGTAAAGCTCTCATCTTTGTGGACCAGCCACAAGGGGGGGCCTGGGAATCTCTCAGAGGCCCTTTCCACACGGGCCAATAACGACGCCCTGGGGACGGCGGGAGCTGTTCGCACAGGTGGCGCTGCCAAAACGCAGCAGCGCTGACCTGGCTCCCTTCCCCCTCCCCCAGGGTGGCCTCAGGCCACCTCCAAAAACCTCCCTCCTGGAGGGAGGTTTTTGAAATACAGCGCATTCCCGGCAGCACGATGCGAACAGCACCACCAGGAATGCGCTGTTGTCCCCGTCCTTCCCCACTCACCTTGTCACCATCATCGCCCTGCTGGCCTCCGAAGGCCCTCCACTGTCCTCCGACCCCTGGAGGTCAGAGGGCAGTGTGGGTGGGTCTACGGAGGCCAGCAGGGCGACAGCGGCGATGAGGTGAGTGGGGAAGGATGGGGAAGAGGCGGGTTGGCCGGGCGACGGCGCTTCGTGGCGCCATCGTCCCAGCTGGTTCTCGGACCGTCCATGTGGACGGTCGCAGCGTCGTCGGGTTGCCGTTCATTACGCCAACCCAACCACTTCCGCCTCCGTGCGGAAGGGGCCAGAATTTCAGCCCATCTCCAGAGTACTGAGATCATTTCCCCTAGAGACAATGGACACTTTGGAAGATGGATTCTATGGCATTGTACTCCACTGATGTTCCTGTCCCTTTCAAGCTCCATCTCCAAATCTGCAGGAGTTTCCCAACCTGGATCTGACAACCCTGCCCACTCATCCCCGCTGGTGGCTAGGAGGTTTCTATAAAGTGGTTCCTTTAAGAAGTGCATTCCCATCCACAGGATGTCTTCCTTCCTGCTGGCAGAGTTGTATGCAAAATCAGCTCTCATTAATATCATTATATTGAGCCCCCTTTGCATTGGCAGCCTCTTTTTTATAGATGTGATGAAAGAAATCAGTCATATCTATATGTGCTAAGATTGTCCAGCCCAACCATACAGACAGGTCCAGCCATACAGATTGTCCAGCCCAACCAGACAGGTCCAGCCCAACCATATAGACAGACCAGAAAGTTTATTAGGGTTCCGCAAGATGGCTTGCTCCAGCTACTAAAAACTAGTTGTGTGGGGAGAACCGCAGCCTCTGTCTTTGGATTTAACCACTTACTTCAGCGTATGCTTTAAGTAAAAAGTGGATTTTAATCTATGGTTATTGATCAAGCCTAGGACTTCAGTGGTGATTGTATCTCTGCCTTGTTGTCTTACAGCAACGGAGACAGCATGTCGTTTTGGCCAGTGAGAGATGCAGGGGACAACTCTGCTGTCCCGTTTTGCCCCAAGCCCTTTTATTGACAGTTTACAAGAGGAAAAACAAACAAGGCAGGCAGGCAGGGGTTTGCAGCACCTGGATACAAGACAATGAACAGGGCAAAAGGGTGCTGTGGGATTTGGGCAGGGGATTTGGCAAAATTGCACGTACACATTGGAGCCAGGACGTCTTGCAACCTCAGCGGTTTCTTCGAATCCACACTTTGGAAGGAGAGGTCAGTCGGGGGAGTGTAAGAGACCCTTTTCTGGCGGTGTGCCCCTGTACTCAAGCGTTTCCCAGGCACTCATGCCCTCCAACACTGCCTTAATGGATGGGGTCCATTAACAGTGTGATAGCTAAGTTACCTTTTTAAAAAAGAAGAAAATAAAATAACATTCTTCTCATTTTTGATAATATATTTTTATGATGCTCAGCACTAGAACAAAATAACAAGGATTTTGAATTCAACTGGAACAGCATCCAACTATTTTCTTCTGTGAACTAAATACAGGTCTGCCAGTACTAAAACAGGAAAAGATATTGACTAATTTGGTGTCCTCACAAGCAGAGAGAAAACCAAATATTACCCAAGAGCTGGAAAATTTGCTCTAAGCAAGACATTGCACTTTCTCTCTGTGAAAAGTGAACATACTAGTTCTTTGTTTATTATTTATTTTATGCTCTTCTTTTTAAATTGGGTATTGTTTACAGTTTAGCATTATTAAGAGAAATTCTCTTCCTCCCTCTTCATTGGATTTCTCCTAAAACCCAACATTCCTTTCTCTGTTTTTTAAAAAAGAATTTTGGTCAATAGAGAAAGCTGAAGAGAGAAGGAAAGGAGGTTCTGCAACATTTCAAAATTTACTCTACGGATGCTGAAAGGCAAATAATGTCTTCCCAAACCTCCCTATCTTTCTAGAGCATCACACTGTGGTGTGTAACTTCAACAAAACCTGCAAAAAACGAAACCTGCAAAAAAGGGCTCAAATTATGAAAGATATAACATACTGTAATACTACAATGATAAGTCAAAAAGAAATGAAAGAGAAATTCTTCTTTTGATAGGGAAAAAAGAATGAGAATCAATGCCTATATCTTTAAAAAATGGAAAAAAGAAATTCTGATCCCATGACAACCCTACTATTACCTGATTTCATCTCTGCCAGAAGGTTTATCATTTCAAACACCCTTACCTCCACATCCCTATTTAAGTGCTTTAGCATGCAATGGCCTTTTTACCTGTTCAGACTTAATAGGATTAATTCCCCTTGTGGTGCACACAATAGTTTCTTAAGCATTAACTACTTTTCTGCACTGGATGTCATATGCAATGCATTATAGAATTCCAATTAACTTTTCTGTAGACAACTCATATGCCTTAAAAATCAGGCCTTGGGAAGCAGAGAGACAGAATTCTTTGTGATAATAAGTGTTAGATCCCCTCTGCAATCAGAAGCAGACTTACTGATGTACCCTTTAGCCTCCATTAGACTTTCTAGTGGTAACCCTTAAATTGTAATTAAAGTGCTCAGCAGCCCCAGAATAAATGGATAAAATAAGGGGGCAGAGAAGAATTGAAAATGTTAACCCCCCTCCATAAATCATGACCCCCACAAGAAAACACAATTATATATTTAACAATCCAAATCTCACTATCCCAATTTCCATTAATTAAAGACATACTAGAAGAACAGTACATTTTCCCCACCCCCATTCAGTTGGCAACCTTAGTCATAAGGGACAACTTGCAAATTATAAATAAGGGCACACTCTGTCTCTTACCCTGGAGCTACTGTGCTGACATTAAGATGTTCAGAAGTGCATAGTATTCAAGACAAACATAGCACAACAGCAGAAAGGGATCTGTCAAGGAGACTTGACTTGCATGTGAATAAGGGTTTTGGTCAAGATAATTCTGGCTACATTCAAACACCTACAGCTACCCCTGTAGAAGATCCACTTCTATTTCCCCAATGAACAAAAGAATTTTGATATAATTAAGTTTACAATCCAGGCAATAAAACCAAGACATCCACAAGTCATTACAGCTCCTGAAACCGAGAGCTCCTTTATTTATTAAATATGAATTCATAATGCCATGTGAAAGCACCATGTGTCCTGTAGCTTTGTAAAACTCCTGTTATGAGAACACACCAGAAGTAGACTCATACAGGAGCATGTGTGTAATGGACTGATCCCTCACTGATTATTCTAGAAAATTCTTGCTGCTCTGTATACCAATTAAACAGATAACCGTGCAAGCCCTAGTAATGAATATTCCCACATGCAGCAATTATTTTATCTTGATTTTACAACACCAAAAGTGCATGTGAGGAACACAACTAAATCTCTCCACATGGCTGGCTCCCACTTGAACTTAATTTCTATTTAATTGGCAAAAGTTTCCAAAGGTGCTTCTGTTACATATAAGGTACTCATCTTCACTGTCATTGCTACAATAGTTGATGATATGTATTCTGCTACATCAAAGAATGGAGGTTGAGAATCACCAATCTCAAACTGTAATAGGGGTCTTTTTTGGGGGGCGGGGTGGTGGTGGAGGTAATTTCTCCCTTCCCAAAAGGATGGCTACTGTAAGTGCTGGATAAAGTTGTTATTCCTGCAACATATACCCTAAGAAATTGAGGAAGGTATTATCTTTCTCTGCAGCACAGCATGCAGAAAAGTAGGGGAAAATTTCCATCATTACTTTGAATTATCACCTCCCTGATGGATCTGTAAAGCTGCACAGATCTGAAGGAGTTTGTTGTTACATTTATCAGCATCTATAATGTAAAAGGTTGTTTGATGTCTAATGGCAAGATCACAGTGATAAGTATGATATATGCATATAAATAGGCACATATCCCAAGCACAATCTTTGTTTGGTTTTTCATGGAAATGATTGTAAGCATGTTTCAGTCATCAAAATTCATAAAACAGCAAATTTTCTCACCAGTGCAAACCTCCAAAAATTCTATACATTCATTGTCAAGTCTTCAGAGGAAAAGTTAAGAATGCTAAATCTAATCTGGAAATCACCCCATAGATTTTTAGTAACTACAGAAGACTAGGATTGCCAACAGGCCTGGAGAAAATTGATGTGTGGCAACTGAAGTTTTCCATGGCTTAGGGACAAAGGGGCAACTGAAGTTTTCCATGGTTAAGAGTTAAATGAAATTACTGGGCAATTAGCATCCCTTCTGGCAAATATTAAAGGTAGAGGCAGAAGCGTATGGGGGGAAATGGCGCCCATAGACAGCCATTCTCCAGGCGCCCCCCCGCTACACCAGGGCAGGGCTCAGGGGGTAGGCCCCCACCCCCTGAGTCCCACCTCCCAGGCCTTGCCCCCCTCCCAGCTCCCAGCTGGAAGCTGGTAGTTCCTTCTGCCCTCCCCTCTGGGGAACACAGAAGCAACTGCAAGGATCCATCCTTGTCTCCTTTGACTTAATAAGCACAGGGGCGGGGCTTGCAATGGGGGTCCACCCTGAGCCCTGCCCCGTGCTTATAAAAGCAAAGGAGCCAAGGACATAACCTTGCAGTTGCTTCTATGCTCCCCAGAGGGGAGGGCAGAAGGGACTGCCAGCTGCCAGCTGGGAGGGGAGGCAAGGCCTGGGAGGGGAGAGCAGAAGGGACTGCTGGCTGTTGGCTGGGAGCCGGGGGTGAGGCTTGGGGGGGATGGTGTCCTCAGGATTTCTTGGCCTGCCCACATCGATGACAACATGGGCAGGGCTGAGGACAACCAAGACGACAAGACAGCAGGACTTCCTGCTGCCTTGCTTTCTTACTGGTCATGTGAGGGGCTGATTTTGTGCCCCCCACATGACCAGATTAGAGGCGCCCAGGGACAGAGGGTCCTCCCCATCCCTGGACAGATATGCCACTGGGCACAGGACATTTTTTTTCACTCCAGGGACTTTGCAACTGTGCAGTGGACTAGTGGAGTTGCTATCCTTGCAAATAATGCACTTGAAAATTGAGTTTAGCCTGCTCATAATTCCTTTGTGTCACCTATACTCTCAAATTGCACATGTCTATGTCCGCAATTTATCATGTGCTGCCTTTCAAGTGTATCTTTGCAGTTGGTGACATTCACCAGTGTGCAGCTGATTAGTAACTAGAATTGTCAGCTTCCTTGGGATGGTGGGGCTGGATATCTCCTAGAATAGTAACCGATCTCCTGACTACACACATCAGTACCTCTAGAGAAAATAGCAACTTTGGAGGATGAACACTTGTGGAATCATAAACTGCTGAGGTCCTACTTGTCCCCCAACTCTATGGCCATTTCCGCACGGCGGTGGAAGCGGTGGGTCGGTGTAGATGATGCCAACCCGACTCCTCTGGGACCGTTCACATGAACGGTCCCAGAACCACCCGGGTCGATGGCGCAGAGCTGTGCCGTCGTCAAGCTGACCTACCTGTCCTGCGGCCCTCCGGCACGTCGCCGAGGCCAGTGGACACGCCCCCCTGCCCTGCGCGACTGCTCCGGAGTCACAGGGCAGAGGGGGTGTGTCCCCAGGCCTCGGCGACACGCTGGAGGGCCGCAGGACAGGTAGGTCGCCCGGACATAGGGGGAGGGAAGGCCCCTTGGAGCCACTGCCGTTCGCATGGCAGCAGCTCCAAGCTGCCGTTTTCCAAAAAACTCACTGGGGAAGTGAGGTTGGAAAACGGCGGCTTCGCACCGCTTGGGCGGTGTGGCTGCGAAGCAGCTGCACCCCCTGTGCGAATGGCTCCCTGGGGATGGCTTTTTTGCCATCCCCAGGGCGGCGTATTCCGCCCGTGCGGAAAGGGCCTACCCCTCAAATCTCCATGAATTTCAGATCCCAGAGTTGGCAACCCTATGGCCAATCTCAGTCAAAAATTAGCCAAAATGGAGCCCCAGCAGGTTCCCTGAAGTCACTTTCCATCCCAAACTCCACTTTTCCTAAGCTGCACCCCCAAAGACCCTGGAGGTTGGACCACCCTACTCTTCTCCCTACTCTTATGCAGATTCTTATTGAACTGGACCTTGGCAGTGGTCCCTAATTTAATTTTGTTTGCTTTCGTGTGTGTGCTCTTTACATGGAAGGGGGATGCACCAAGCATTGGGGGTCACATACAGATAGGACATTTGGGTAACAATTGAAGTGATACGATTGAATTGATCCACTCCAGTCAACACTCTGACTGAAGCATTCTGTACCAACTGCTGCTTCCACAGTGTTTTGATAGTTCTGTTCAAAATTAGAGATGTGGGAAACTTCCTGAAGAAATATTGGTAAGTACTATTGAAACACTTCTATCGCTCAAAATCCCTTGGATTTTTCTTTCAAACCGTGCCTTCATATTAGTGGTAAGTCTACTGTGAGGTCTTACCAATTTTGTTCATAGCTGGTAGAAAAGAGATGATACTATACTGCAGCCTTATAAGCAAGCTGCATTAATGTGTTTTGTGGAACCTGGCTAAGCACATGTGAAATGTGGCTCAGAGGAGGGGCACCTGCTTTGCACACAATTGGCTTCAGGTTCAATCCTCAACATCTCTAGTTGAAAAAGTCTGATGTAGGCAATGTGAAAGACCTCCACCTGAGGCCTGGAGAGTTACTACCAATCAAAGCAGATAATACTGAGTTAGACAGACCCATGTTCTGACTTAGCATAAGACAGCTTCAAGTGTATACCTTGAAAAATGCCTTTAGCTATGAGAATAATTGAAATTCCTCCAGTTTGTTTTTCTGAGCGGGAGACAACTCTAAGATTTTTCCTAGGTCTGTACAGCAACATCTTAGATTTATATAGTAACATCTTGCCACTGTGTAAACACAAAAATTACAGGAAGCCATAGTAGACTACTACTGGTAGTGGATGTAGTATCATTGAACAGTGAGTCTAATAGATAAACATTAACATTTGTTGTAAAAAAAACAATTGGTACTGTTTCCCTGATGTTAAAAAATGTAACTCTTCCATAAGTCAATTTTTTTCAAGAACTTTGATGTTCAGAAAAAGAAAATAGAACAACCAGAAGCTTTCCTTTTGTCACATTGCAGTCCACTGAAAGGACACAACTAGTGAAAAGATTTTAAATATGTATTGTACTCTTGGTCATTTCCTGAAAGTGGTTGTCATCTTTCTTGGAACTGCAGATTAATATGTAGATTTTCTTGGCAGCCATTGCCATGTAAAGCATTCAGTGATCAAATGGCCTATCATGACTCATAGGAGAAGGAAGTCTGGAAAGTTACCTATGCCTTGTATTAATTATTTTTTGATTTACGAGTTTGTCATTTAGAGGACTCTTGACATTCTGGGCCAAGGAATGCGTCAAGGAGACAAATGGAAGTTGTATTATTTTGGCTGTTGTTCCTATTAGATGGTAGAATTTGAGTTTGTGACAATGCATTATGCTTAAAGTGACTATATACCTCAGAGTCCCTTATTCCCATATTAGTATGATTCCCCCTTGAGATAGTGTAACCACCAAATTTCAAATAAATATCTGTAGATTGCTGATGGTGAGATACAAATAAGTCATACAAATAAATAACCTTCTTTAATACCACCCTTCTTTTAACAACAGTAGAATGAAAATTATTGGAAACAGGGTGAGTTTAGGACATTAATATGTGTGTTAGTTTTTCTGTACTGAAGGGAAAATGTCTTCTAGTTCTTTGTATCAGGAATGATACATCAGTCACTGCAATAGTAAAATGTGACCCAGGATTGAAAATATTTAAGGTCACCTGAACCACCAGACATCAAAGTAGAGTTACTTAAGCATTATTATGTGAATTAGTTTAATACCAAACATTGGAGAATGGGCAGAATGGACTATTCTGACCCCTTCTGGCTTCTTCAGAATGGCTTAAATAGACTACAAAGAAAGAAATTAGATTTATATTTCAAAAGGAAGAAACTATTCACTGTGCTTACTAATCTCAAACTTATTAATAGGTTATAGTTCACAAAAATTGGATTAGGAATGGCAACTGAAACAACATTTTTCCCCAAAATCGGTTCCTGAGTTAGTTGTATGAGAAACACTGTCCAAAAATATTTGTGTGGATCTAAATGATGACAGGAGAAGTGTTCATGGAAGTATATGTTTCATGCTTTCCGCTTTTAAAAGAAATCCTATTTGACCCCCAAATGATATTTAAAGAGAAGGAACTGAAAGGGTCCTCTGACCTTCTACAGGAACTGGGAAATATTGACCAGATCAAAGAAGCAGCTCCTCTTGAGCTTCCTACTTATTAGATTGGGGTCAGTTAATGTGTCACTAAGGGTTCTGTCACTCTACAAATCTCATATGGATCCATGATGTCCCTTTGAATAGGCATTTAGCCCATTAAATTCTTGGCTAATGGAAGAAAAAGGCACATACTGAATTCTCTTTTTTCCTCCCTGGGATTTTGTGCCCTCACCCAGAACAACTTCCAAGTTTGTGAATGTGGGCACTATATTGCTAATCTGAAATTCTTTTTGTGCATGACAGATCATCCTTCTGATGATATTTTCTCCAAATGAATTAATGGCCTTATTATATTTCCAAAGCCTCTGTGTATTCAATAAATAAATAATTACTGCATGGTTGCAATAGAAATGCTCTGTAATCTTGGGGGAAGAAGTCCCACCCCAGAAGCAACATTTTGTGGGCTCAGTGTCAGAAAGCTGAAAAATCAAATGGGAATTGCCCAAATCATGCATGGTGGCTGACTGATAATTTTGCTGTTTCGGGAAGACAATTGGATCCTTTTCTACAATACTGTCTACTCAGTCATGAGCTTTGCATTCAAATACATGTTTAGTGTCTCATTCTCAAGGTTGCAAGTTTGAAATTTCAAGGTCATCAAGGAGATGATTCCCTTGATGGTTTCTTTTAAGACTGCTTTGCAAGTCAGATTGGGGAACTATAGGCTGTGTGGATTGGAGATGGACAAGGGAGGCAATAATCTAGCATTCAACTACATCTTTCATTTAGCACATTTTTATTTTTGTGTGAGTTCTGTCTCTTTGGAGCTACATAATTGTGACTCTGGGCATTCACAGACACGATCTAGTGCACCTCTTAGTGGTGTGCAGACATATTATCATTTCTACTGCTCCTCAATAGTATAAAACCAGATACCTCCTTATAAATCCCAAGGTTTGGGATGTGGGAGACCTAGAAACCTTAGAGGATTGTTTTTACTTTAATGTATAGCTTTGAAAAGTTCTCATTTGCTTTCAAGGCCTCCCAAGCACTGTTGTTCCCATTGACAGTGATCTCACTGGGAATGCTAAAATATTGACAATATTTAAACTCTATTTTTATGGGGGAAGTTTTCACAAACTAGCAAGAAATGCAAAACATTGTAGCACGGATGTCCAAGCATCACTAGGAACCACTGGCTTATCCAAATCCTCTGCCCCCCTGCTCAGAACCATTATGTGCAGCAGAGGATATTAAGTCATGTCCTAGAATTGTCTGAGGCCAGAGCAGGCGGGCAATCCCACCGCTGAGAACCGCTTGGCCCCAGAACCCCCCACCCCAGAAAGAGAGGGGCTGGCAGCTCAAATGACCTGGCCAATGCTGAGCAGCGCCAGGCAGGGAACAGGCACAGTGGAACCCTCCCACGCTGATCGGAGGCCTCAGGAGGAGGGAGACTCACTGGCTGGGACAGGGAGTTGGGGTGCTGAGTAGCCATGCCCCAAATGCCTCCAAAGGAGCCCAGCACCCAGCTGAAGCCACAACAGGCCCCCTGAGTGGCTCGAAGGGGGCCAACTGGGTGATGAAGGTTGCAACTGCCTTCAGGCAATGGGGGCAGCCAACAAATGCTGAAGCCCACAATGGTAATGCAACCTGGCCCCTGCCCCAACAGGGAACCTGGGGAGGCCTGGGTTTAAAACGGCCAGGCCAAGGCCAGGGCAAGCCCAGGGAGAGGCCAAGGGGAGGGGTCTGGTTGGTTGAGAGGGTTAAAAAGTATGAGGGATGAGGATAAAAGAGGAAGAGATGAGGCAGCAAGGGAAGGAGCAGAGGAAGGGAAGAAGAGGGAGACAGGAAGAACACTGAGAGAGGAAAAGAGAACCAGCATTGGTGACAGGGGTGCAAGCCAGCTGAGGGAAAGGATAGGGGAAGGGTTCTTGCAGAAGACTGGTGAGAAGGCCCTGAGACAAAGGTCAGCAGACTAACACTTTACCCTGTGGCTGAAAATGCTGGTTGAGTTACAACACTCCCCGGCTACCGGGAGTGAGGATGGGCATTCCGTTGTCTGGGAAGGGCAAGGCAGGTTAGCACCAGCCCCAAGGGGCATGACTGGTGTGGCAGAGTACTGGTCAGTCATCTGGGCACTGGTCAATAATATAAATCATCATCATTGACCTGCATATGTCTTAGGCTTCCAAATGTTCTTTCTTCATGGTAGTTTTCCCACATAAATTCATTTCTCAGGAGACCCAAAAGACTGCCAAAGCACTGAGTGTGTTGCAAAGGATTCTGTAGAATATTCTGATGCACACATCAAGTTCATGAAGGACATGTCAAAATCTGGAAGCTTTATTGTGTCCCTGTGTGAACCAAGAATGGAAGCCAAGATATACTCAATGCTTGTTTACTACTACCATCTTTCTCCATGAAGTACTTTTAAGAAGCTTCCAAAGAACCTGAGAGCAGAACAACATCATTTGAAAACCACTGTATTTTGGGCTGGGCTGACTTGAAAAACATTCAAAAGAAATAAGACTTTTTTTTTAGATGGCACATTTCAGCTTTATTGCAACATGTGCACATCCCCACTGGAAGCTTTTTACTGTCTGTCCTCTCAGCATTATATGTCATATTTAATAAAAACAAAAAAAATAAGAACACTTCACATTTTACTTGCTTCTTCTCTGGACTCCTGCAAGTTTTGCAAATCAATGGAAAGTGTCTCAAATATAATGAAGAAGTAAACAAGCTGTCAAAAAAAAGGGATTTTTGAAACTGAAGGGATTTTTAAAACTTTCTTTTGAATCATTCCACTCATTCTAAAATAACCTGACATGAATAATGAAATATTAAAGGCAGTGTACAACTCATTTTGACCTGCTGTATTCTGCCAGGCAAGCTATTCTTCTGAAATGACAAACCGAGACGTTTTTTTTTTTTTTGGTTTCCCTCTGGGTGTGCTCTTGAAGCTTCTGCAAGCCTACAAAAAAAAAAGCTTAGATTGTAGTAAAGTGCATTGGATACAGGGGGACACTAAACACATGGCTACATCATGGAAACTGTTCAGCCTCCACAAACAGCAATTATGGCATAAGCAGATAAATAGGAAAGGACTAGTGGGGAATGCCCTGTGGAAGCAATCTGTGGAAGCATCTCATTTTCCCTTCTCTGCTATTTCCTCTCCCTTCCCTGAAAGCCCCTACAGCCTATTCCCTTTTTCTGCTTCCTTCTGACCTCTTCACCCATCCGCCAACCTTCCTATATCTTCTCTTCTTTCTTCCACTTTTCCTACTTCTGTTCCCCTGGCAAGCTCTTTCTGGGAAAACTTTACAAAATTTCAGCCCTGGAAATTTCAGCCACACAAAATTTCAGCCACTGGAAACCACACTTGCCTTGTATCCCTAGTTCATGCTATTTGCTCTTGTCCTCCTGGAAACCACCATACTCTCACTTTTCCCAGCTTCCTTCTATCCTTTCCACTCACCAACTAACCTACTTTTAATCTCCCCCCCCCCATCTTCAGTTATATTGATCATTTCTTTACTTCAGTTATACCCCACCTTTCTTCTCAATGGGGGCCCAAAACAGGTTACATTTTCACAGCAACCCAGTGGGGGAAGAAAGGCAGAGTGTGTGTGACTAACCCAAGGGCAACCAGTGAGTCTCCGTAACAAAATGGTGATTCAAACTGGATCCCTCAGATCGTTGGCTGAAATTCTAACCATTATAACACACAAGCTTTTATAGGCTGGCTACTGCTGAACAGTGGCTAACTGCCAGCCCTGGGTGAATCAGGAAAACTAAAGGCATTAAGTTGCCAAGTGACTGCACAAGGTTTGGCCTCAATGAGTCCTCTTTCAATCAAGCTCCAGTCACAGAACCTTGAAATGGGCAACTGTGAGCCATGAAATACTCCTGTACTCCAGATTTGCATTCTTTCCCATAATCTGGCCATTTCTTTTTCTACCTTCCCACATCCTTTTAATTGGAGCATGTATATGAGCTGGCTATTCATGGCTATTGACATTATTTTAAATATTGTGGGTTTTTTTAAAAAAAAATCTGCTGCCCTAGCAATGTGATACCATTTTGCCAGGGCTTAAATTGTATCTCTTGTAATATCATTCTCACGAGATTGTCATAGATGCATGATATCCAGGTTCCCCCTTCCCCACCATGGAAGAGGCATAAGAACATAAGAAGTACATAAGAAAGAGCCTGCTGGATCAGACCAGAGTCCATCTAGTCCAGCACTCTGCTACTTGCAGTGGCCCACCAGGTGCCTTTGGGAGCTTACATGCAGGATGAGAAAGCAATGGCCTGCTGCTGCTGCTCTGGAGCACCTGGTCTGCTAAGGCATTTGCAATCTCAGATAGTTCCGTGGGAATGTCAACTTAATGCATGACAACTCAATGCAAGGCAAACTGCTCACTGTCTACCTGCCTGTCCTTCTAGGGTTCAGGCAGTGGCTGGCTGGTACATTTCTCCACCCATCCACTCAGGGACTCAGCTGCCAGCTGGTTTTGTGGTTGCCTGTTTCTGAGGCTCAGACTGTGACTGGCCATTCCTCATATGCACCTCCTCAGGGGCTTGGGCAGCAGATGGTTAAGTCAGTGGCTACCTTGTACATGCCCTTTCATCCTCTTTAAGGCTCAGGTAGTGTCTGACAGGTATGCGTATTCACCAACACTTTCAGGGACTTGTAAGATAGCCATCTTGACAACTAGATGCCCTCTTTGCTTGAGCCTGGATGGCTCAGGCAAGGATAAGTGTACAGGCAGGGTAGTGATAGCAGCGATTCTTGGGCCTATTCTGGAATTTTGCCTGGCTTCAGAATCACTAAAATTGCCCCTTCTTGCTCAAGGTGGAGTTTATTATAATGCTCACTTTCCATCTGTGATATAGAATTGTTATGGCCTCAGAATTACATGTGGTTGTCAGAGTCTTCAGTTTTGGAATGTTTGTATTCCTTTCTTTTACTTTCGGGTGAAAAATTAGTTTTTCTTTACAGTATCTCTCTCTATTTTTTTTCCTGGAGTCATAATATGGATCAAAGGTTGCTTTGGGCCACAGAAAAATTATAAATATAAATAGCCAATGGTTCCATCGCAACATAATTCAGCCCTAATCCTACAGCATTATGCCCTCTGATCCCCTTCACCCAACCTAGCTAAAAGCTAAACCTTCTATATTTCAAATCAAGTTCATAGTTATCTGTCCAAGAGTTCTATTGTCAAGAATTCTCACCATGAAGGCATCAGTAGTTACTATTGAGGAATGCTTCTATCCAATGTGTCCTGTTTGAGACTCCTGGATCATGGGTGGCATATCAGATGCAACAGCAGTCTTATATTTGCAGCTGTTTTCCAAATTTCCCCAGTAATTCCCTTTGGGACCAACATGAACAGAAATAACCCCCTAATTATTTACATTTTTTTCCTAATCAAAAGCCAGATGATGCCTGTTTGTCTTTTTCCTTTGTTTTGGCAAAAGTGAATTCTCCTGACTTTTATCCTTACTCATTGGCTCTACAGGAGAAGCATATTATGTCCATCCCTGTCTATTTTATTTTTTCTTTTCCTTGTGAATTATGCAGCACAGAACAGCTCTTAATAATGGTCACAGTGTCCATGAATATCAGGATCTTATAGTCAGCATATACTGAGAAATATAGATTTTTGCTCATCATCACTAAACCTGTGCTAAGCCAGCACTCAGGCCTTCTTTAAGTCAGCACATCATAATAGGATTTGATAGGACCAGACTAACAGTACAGTGAGCCTATACACCACTAATGATAGATTTGCTAAAGTGTATGCCCAGAGAGAAAATTTGAATTGGGATACTGAAGCAGTTGTTTTCCAGAACCTGGAAATGTTTGGCTGAATGAAAATTAGCCAAAGAAGTTAGCAAAGATTGGGATTTGAAACAGCTTGCATTTGAAGCCATTTAAATTGGGAATTATGCCCATACTTGTGTATTTTAATGTGTATCTTAGACTGAAATTGCATCAAATTCCAGAATTCAGTGACCTCCACCTTCAGAGACCTTTTTATGTGACTGAGGGCAAAGGGATCAGATGGGTATGCAAAGGTCAGCATATGTACTTAAGCAGACATCTGTGATTTCAGCAGTGATACTCCAGTCAATGCACAGAGAGATTCCATCCATTCAGAGAATGAACCCAGAAGTTTTACACTGAAGGCAAAGTGTTGAAGGATTTAGTGAACCTTGTTAGTTGCTATTTGGAAGGAAACCCAAAATGGATTGTGAGTTCTGTAAAATTCTCATCTTCTATAATAGTGCTGCCAATTAAATTCCCCAATTAAGAGGATGATAAACTGCGGTTATTTATAGACAAGGAGGCTTATAATGCAAGGTTAAGCAGGTTATGGATGTTTATAATGCAAGGTTAAGCAGGTTATTCTGTTAACTAGGGACACACAGATGAAATTGTTGGCCTAGTGCACAGCGGAAGGACTAGGTGCCAACTCACCCTTGCTAGAACAGGAGGTAACTGCTTGCAGTATAAGAAAAAGAAACACTCAGACAGTAGATTTAGTTCCAACAGGAATACTTTATCTCTTGTTTCTCAAAGGAACAAAAATAACAATAACTATCCACTCTCTACTCTGACAACAATCTGAGCCCGAACCTGAAGGTGAAGGAGAGGTACTGAATTGGGTATGCAGTCTTCTTATATAGTTTTGTCCAGCAAATCATTAGCTAGATGATCTAATCATCCTGGCCTGTGACCTTTTCACTTCTGCTGACTGTTACATGCCAATCACTGCAGACCCAGACAGAGAGGCTCCGACCTTTACAATTCTGCTGACTGTTACATGCCAATCACTGCAGACCCAGACAGAGAGGCTCCGACCTTTACAATTCTGCTGACTGTTACATTCCAGTCATTCTAGACCAGCATATGACCACCTTGCAATTTTCAATATCCTGACACCTTCTCCATATCTGGATTTGGAATGTTGCCTCATTACATAATAATATTTACAAAACAAAATAATTACAAACCAAAAGTCATTCACATTATTTACACTCATTACATAGTTAGTACATAGTCAATTACACAGAGTTACTTTATTCACTCACTTTGTACAGAGTCCCTTGCCAAGTGTACATCTGCTAAACCCAAACCAAACCCCACCAAGTCATTATGTTTTGTGTGGTAATGGCTTTGTTAAGATGTGTTGGCTATGTTTGCAGATGATTCTGGTACTGCAACTTAATCATATTTGACTGTATCAGTTGTTTTACATTTTGGAATTTCCACAGCTACATGTTTAGTGACTTTTTAAAGGTTTTCGTTCTCTGCCATGGCTATACATGTCTGTGAGTCTTAAAACTGTTATAGGTTGTTCACATTTCTCGCAGGTCTTTTTAGGCTGCATAACCCATTGTAGCTCATTGCATTGCCTCATTAATAGCCGCATACTCTGCCTCAGCAGTTGAAGTGGAAACCGTTGTTTGTTCTCGGAGATCTCCAACAAATCGGATGGCTGCCATATTGCATATAATAACCACTCACTGACTTACATCCTGAGTCCCTCTGCAAATGAGCTTCGTCCGCATACACCACTAAGTCCCTGGTATTGTTTTGGTTAGAAAAGTGTAAAACCATAGTTAGCAGTTCCCTTCAAGTAACGAATTACCTCTTTTTGAGCCCCTGCCAGTCTCTTTCTCAGTAGGTTTTGCAACTGTTCTACTTAATAAACCTACAGCAAAAGCTATGTCTGGTTCTTGTCCAGTTAGCAATGTAGCAGCAGGCTGCCAATTAAGGAACGACATATAGGTCTTGCCTTTCAAATGCTTTTGTTGTTATCTTGCTTTACAAAAATCCAGCCACCATTGGGGTTTCTGTGCCACTTTGGCATCTTGCAGACCAGCTTTTGTATGTACCCTCTATCTTTTGTTTTTTGTGTCAGAAAACACATCCCCTTCTTCAGATTTACTGGACTTGAATACCCAGGTATTGCCTTCTTAGATGCCCAAGTCTTTCAGCTTTAAAGTGTTTAATACTCAACTCAGTGTGTAAAAGTTGTTTGATTTGGTTGTCTGTTCGCTTTGCAATACACAGAGATCATCAACATAAATCATCAAAGTATGATACATTTCATCACCAGTACCTCTGGGTATATATACAGGCATCGGCCCACACTTTGGTCAAATTTCATTTCACATAATGCTTTTGTGTATGCACCTTGTTTACCAAACATCTGGCTGACTGTTTCAGCCCTCGGCGTACAAAGCTTTGTTGAGCTTATAAACTTTTATCAACTTGTTCATGCTCACTTAACTCCTGGTGCTTGCTTCATGTATATGGTCTCTTGCAAATCTGCATTTAAATAAGCTGTTTCAAAATCAAAGTGCCTCATTTTAGTTAAAAGTCTCTTTGCTCAGCCAGAGCAATCACTAATCTCATGGATTCTGCCTTTGCAGTGGGTGCATAGAATCTGATCATAACTGTCAAACTTTGTTTGGAGAGAAGCCTGTCGCTTAATTAATCTTTGCTTTATATTTGCAAGTAGTCCCATCGGGCATAGGTTTACTACGCTTCTGTATACCCATCTTGCACCTAATGATGCGGCTTATCAGTAGGTTTATCAACAATGTTAAACACTTTTAAGTTCACCAAGGATTCGACTCATTGTCCATAGCGCCTGATTCCATTTTTTCCCTGTTCCTCAGGTGGACATTTCTAACATATCATGGAAACCTTGTGTGTTCTGTCCCTAATTGGCACACTCCCTCACTTCTTTTGTACCATAAACCTTTTGGTGGTATGCTCTTTATTTGCTCTTTTCTGATCTGCGTGGTATAGCTATTTTCTCCAGTTTGCTCCAGCCCCTCCTCTCCCCTGGCTTCCTTCCTGATCACTATCACTGTTCAATTTGTTGTTGCTTAAGGCTCCGGAGCAGATGTGCTTGACCTTGAACAGGGAGTGGGGGGGGTTGATGATGCTGTCACTCTAGGTACTGTGTCATGGCTTACTGGTGGTAAGAACACATCAGAAGCTCTTTGATGCACATGTTCCCAACCCATGTATAAGCTTTTCAAAGTTGGCACCATGCGTGGAGATAGCAATTCTTCCATGACCCAATGAAAATCTATAGCCTTTGAATTTATTCTCGCGATATCCTACAAAACGCAGTCTCTGCCATTTCTTTTGTCCCCTTTTTTTCCCGTTGCTGCTCCTGGGAATGAGGGACGTTAGCAAAACTCCCAAATATTCTAAGGTGTTTCAGGGAAGGCCTTTTGCCAAACATTCTGAAAAAATGGTGTTTCTATTGATACTTTGAACTCCACAACCTGTTTATTACATGTGTGGCAGCTAAGACAGCCTCTCCTTGCAGAAATGGAATGGAACCTTTGGCATCATTTGTATCATGCAATCCCCGCATTGTTTGAAGAATGCCTTAGTCTCCTCTCAGCCTAACGCCATTTTCAGCCCGGGCTGAACGGATTTGTTCTCCTGTGGCTAATACCTTTTCTGTGTCAGGCCATGTTTGGAATTTGTTCCCCATGAACTCACCGCCTCTGTCAGATTGCAGGCAAGCCACCTTGTGAGGGAACCTCCGTTCAATCATTGAGACTCCATTCCTTAAACTCCCTTGTAAAGCGCTTCCATCCTTAGATTTCAACAACAGCAAGCAGTAAGAATATCTGCTATAATCATCAATCAGCAGAAATATATATCGTAAGTACCCCCCCTTCAGCTTGCCATTGGAAAGGGACCAGCTAAGTCTGCATGGACTAGTTCAAAATGGTCTTTCCATTTGTCCTGTAGCTCTTTTTTGGGGATTGGATAGGATTTCACCGCTAACTCCCCACTACAGACTGAAACAGATCTTTAGGGAATACTTTGCAAGGCTTTACACTCAAATCACATACTTTTGCCAACTGCTTGATTTGGCTTAAAACTTTTACATGTCCTAGGACTCTGTGAAGATAGTGCACACAATCATCATGCATAGGCTTATTAGCTAGACTTGAAAACATTCATTACATTTTCATTTTGCCCTTTATCAGTCATAACATACATTTTGTCGCATGGGTGTACTCTTTTGCACACTCCTATGTCATTATTCTGCCATACTGTACAACCCTGTCTATCAAATATAGTTTTGTACCCTTTGTTCAGCTGACTAAACTTGGGACGCTTCAACAAACAAAAAGAAATCCAGTCCAGGAACACACAACACATTTTGCAACTTTTTTTACCTAGGCATGGTATGTGAGGCAGTTCCTTTGCAGCGTAACAGCAGCAGCTGGTGATCCATCGGTAAGCTGACATGCTTCACACTTGCCTTGGACTCCCTCAGTCAATAGGTGATGAGCATTTACTACGACATGCTCTGAGCAGGCAGAGTCCAAGAGCCAGATGGGTTGGTTTCTCTCTGGACATCCGGTTCTCAGCAATGCCGTCCAAGTAGTGCTCCCTTCTTTCCTCTTCCCCGTTGTCCTTTAGCTGGCCCCCCTTCTTCTCCCCCCTTGTGGGCATTCTCGAGAAGATGAGATTGAAGTAGAAGCCACAACGGAAACTTGTGAACTGCATACTTGACCTTGGACAGTTCAGGGAAAGCTAGGTTTTCACTTTTGCCTCTGGAAACAGCAGGCTTCTCTCTGGCTGTATGGCTTCAAGGGGCAAAACTCTCTTCGATTTCTGGAGCTCAGAAGCCGTGCAGTCACATAGTCTAGAGTCAAATAATCTTCCTTTATGCTCTGCATACTATAGACAAAATTGTCCCAGCTGTCATCTAGGGGAAGTATAGGCTACAATATAGGCCCTATGCTGTTCCAGTGAAAGTCATGCCTCTTGTCTTCCAGCTCGGCCAATGGTAATAGTGTAATGCGCAGCTATTTGGACATGGGATTGGCCACATATTTTCACCCCTCCTTTCAGCTTCAAAATTGTATAAACGCTCGCTGGGTCAAGATTACCTTTGGAACCAGCAGCTCATAGCGTCTGGTACAGGTCCTTCAACAACACCTTCCAGCAGTCCAGAAGCTCCTCTCTCAGCAGCCGATGAATATAGATGAGCTGGGAGTTTTCCACAGCCAACCATTATGGACGCCCATGGCACTTTGGCATCTGCCCCTCTGCTCTGCTGCTGTGCCTGGGTTCGGTGGGGTCTCACTACAGCCCATAAATCTTCAACGTGATGAGTAAAAGCTCTGCATTTTCACACTCCATGCTGAAGGTAGTTCCCTGCAGTCCAGCCGCTCAAAAGGCAAACTGCACATGGTGGATGTCAATAGAGTGTCACACTGCCTCGACACTCTCTAGCTTCACAGTGGTTAGGGATACTGGGCCCATGTAATTCAAATTGTTGGCCCTGTAATTGCACGAAGCGGAAGGACTAGGTGCCAACTCACCCCTTGCTAGAACAGGAGGTAACTGCTTGCAGAGTATAAGAAAAAGAAACACTCAGACAGTAGATTTAGTTCCAACAGGAATAACTTTGATCTCTTGTTTCTCAAAGGAACAAAAATAACAATAACTATCCACTCTCTACTCTGACAACAATCTGAGCCCGAACCTGAAGGTGAAGGAGAGGTACTGAATTGGGTATGCAGTCTTCTTATATAGTTTTGTCCAGCAAATCATTAGCTAGATGATCTAATCATCCTGGCCTGTGACCTTTTCACTTCTGCTGACTGTTACATGCCAATCACTGCAGACCCAGACAGAGAGGCTCCGACCTTTACAATTCTGCTGATTGTTACATGCCAATCACTGCAGACCCAGACAGAGAGGCTCCGACCTTTACAATTCTGCTGACTGTTACATTCCAGTCATTCTAGACCAGCATATGACCACCTTGCAATTTTCAATATCCTGACAGAGATAACAAAACACTTTTGAGATGTATTCCTTTTGAGAAACCAATAGTTAACTACTCCAACAGAACATCACAAAATTCTTCCTGGATTTTAGCACCACATGAGGGTTGGGAAAGTTTACATGTCTGTATGCTCCCTGCATGTGTCAGGATAGAAGATGAAAATCAAATATTTTATCCTGATAACCCTGTTTTCTATTTGGTGGAAACTTGAGCAGCAGAAGACTGGGGTGCGTGGAGTTGCTACGTATGTATGCAGATATAGCCATGAAACATAACTTTCTGTATGACGTCTTGCCAACTAGTGCTTGTTTCCAATAAGGTCAATTTAACTATTTGCAAATATAAAGGGAAGGGCTTTCCCAGAATACTAAGCTGCTTGTGAAAAGACATTTAAGAACATTGTTAGGTGGTGTGATGGGTCCACTAGATCTAATAGCTGTGAAAATTGTGAGCAATATAAATCAGACACAGAGGGTAATGTTAAGTAATGTTTATTGTTCCAAAATATTTTCACATTTTTTGAAAAACAAAGTTTTTTGACTTTTTGGGTCTCTAGGAGTGAAACACTATTGTCACAAATTCTGGGCCTAAAATATCAGATCAGTATAAAAAAGCCAAAGAAATAGATGGTGGGCCCAAAGAGGCCATACGTAAATCTAAGCTAAAATACCTGGGGCGTTTCCCCACTCTCCACGATCCCCCCTATGCCGCGCGCTGCTCTCAGTGCCCGGCATCCCTGGCGTGTGCCCAGGCATCCCCAAAAGGCGCCATTTACAAGAGTGCCAGGGATGCCGCGCGCTGAGGGGGCGCGACAGCGGCAGCGTCAGGGTGGCTGCGCTGTCGCTGCCCCTGTCGTGGGGAGTGCCGGGGGACCCAGCGCTACTTGAGGAGAGTACAGTGGGGCTTAAAGTAAGTGGGGAAAGGCCCCTGGTCAGCTGTACAGATCCACTAATGAACCCAGTTCTTTACTGAATTTACCCCTGGATATTTACATTTTGGAGGACAATCTTTGGCTCTTTCCACATGGCACAGGGAGAACAGTTTGCAGGCAGGATAAAGGAACACATTCTCCCCCTTGCTCTATTCACACACCTCCATGCAGGCAGTGACCAGAGCCTGCGGAGGCAATGCAGGCTGCTGTTGTGCCTTCGTATTGAGACACAACTTTTAAAAAGATACTCACCTCCCATGCTATATAGTCATGAGGTAGGGTAGGCATGCCCCACACAGCCATGCTGACATTTCACACTTCCACAAGACATCCCTGCAACCCAGCATGGCTACGCAGCCACAAGGAGGGGACATCAAAAACTGGGAAGCCCAGTTGAGTAAAGCGCTTCCCAGGGCAGCTGTTTGCTTATGAGTGGCTGCCAAACACATTAAAATGAAAGAATAGCAATTAGCGAGATTCTCAAAATAACCCATTTGGTGGGGAATGCAGGGCAACCTCACTTTAGGGGTGGGAGCTGTGTGAAGTCCCTCCCCCCGACACTGTTTTTTCCCCCATCCCAGGTTTATTGGCCCATGGAGAAGGTACTTTAGACAAGCATTTTACGTTCTACCAGGTCAGGAATACAAAGAATTATGAACAGACAGCCCCTATAATGGCTTCAGTGCACATTCCTGCTAGTGGCCCAAAGGTGGTACCTAATACATCTACTGCTGTAGCACTGACAGAGCAGGCCATCTTTTCTTTGCCCTTGGAATCTCTATCAATGCTTGCATCTGGAGTGTTCTCTGCCTGTTCATCTAGGATGTGGCCTCAGTCCCTGACAGATAATTTTATGGAGAATCGAAACTCCCTGCCAACAAATACTCTTGGTGGTGATGGCTCAAGTTCCCCAGCTACAAAAAGCCAGGGGTATATCCATCTAACTTCCAATGTTCAATGTCCATTGATAGATTTGAGTCATAATGATATAGGCTTTGCACCATCTGTCTCAAATATTTCACTTCTAAATGGAAGCATTTTTAAAGACTCTCACAAGCTACTGGACCAAATCATTGAAATAGATTGACTGCCATCAGAGGTCCCTACTCAGAATCTCCATTTTATCTCCTGTAATATCACTGGTTGGAAAAAATAAGTTTAATGACTTTGATTGTATTAATTACATAAGAACTTTTGATTGTATTTTTTATTTCAAGAAACTTTTTGTATGAAGCAACATATGTAGTGTCCCAGGCTTCTCACCTTCTGAGCTGAAGTATGAGCCTTTCAACACCTCTCCCCAGGTTTTCTCATATGTGCACCAATGTGGCATTGTGTTTAGGGTGTTTCACAAGGAATGAGGAGATTCAGATTAAAAACCCGACATTCCCATGGAGCTCACTGGATGACCTTAGGCCAGTTACTCATTCTATCTAAGCCTTACCTGCTTCACAACATTGTTGGGAAGATAAAATGAAGAAAGAAGAGCCATGTATGTGACTCAGGTTCTTTGGAAGAAAGACAAGAAAAAATACACTGAATAAATAAATATCAGATCACTAGAATCAAGTTAGAATTTAGTAAATTACAACATTGCAATGAGGATGAAAAGTAGAGCACAATATATGGTAAGTTGCAGAGTCTGACACTTTCTGAATGAATGAGACAGCTGATTATTATAATTTAGTTTACCTAAATAGATAAGACAAAGAGTGATCTAAGATAATACCAACGTGTGTCCAACTATCCATAGATTTCACAGAGTGGGATAGTTCCACTTCCTGTGGAGCCCACTGAGTCCCAGTGGTGTAGCTTGGGTTGCCAGTGCCTGGGGCAAGGGAAGTATTGTACCCTAACCCTTGAACTGTTAGCACTTGGTGAGTCCCTTACATCAGTCCAGAATTGAACTCCTCCCCCCCCCCAGCACATGTACTGTATTTTAAGAAAATCTGGCCTGCCTAAAATGTAAGCCTATTTTGAAATTAAAAAGCAAGTGATATGTTTTCCACTCTGGTTTGGTATCAAGGCTAACAACCCAAAGTAAAGAACAATATGGCACTTATTAGTTTGGACAGTACTTAAATCCCTCCTTACTTCTCAATTGTTGAAAGATAAGATTTGTAATCTACCTCAATTGTTATTCAGCACTCCTCGTTGTCCAGTGGTGTACTGCTTATAGCCGTGGTGGCAAACCTATGGCACTCCAGATGTTCATGGACTATAATTCCCATCAGCCCCTGCCAGCATAGGTTCACCACCACTGGCTTATAGGGACATGGGATATCTCATGTCCTTGGGGTATCCCATGTCCTCGGGTGTACGTTGTTTTATCACATGACAAAATGGTGTGTGCACAAGCTGCCCACTGCAGCACCTGTCCCAGGCTCCTGCAGGCTGGCTTCTACCCTCCCCAGGCCCTGGGGAGAGCAGGAGCCATCCTGCAGGGATGCAGGGGGGGCTCCATGGTGGTCAGTGGCATCCTGTCCTCCTGGGCTCCTTGCAGGCCAGCTTCTGCCCACCCCAGGAACTGGGGATGGCAGGAGCCAGCCTGCAGGGAAGTGGGAAGAGAGGTTCCATGGTGGGCAGTGGTGCCCCTTAATTTCAGGCTCCCAGCAGGGTGGCTTCTCCCTCCTGAGGTCCTGGGGAGAGCAGAAGCCAGCCTGCAGTAGGGTTGGTCAATACTAAAAAAATTCGGTAAAATTCGGATTTGGGTATTTTGGGGCATAAAATGATTTGTATACCCGAATCCGAATCATAGCCAATTCGGATATGCCCGAAAATTCGGGTAAATCTGAAAAATTAGGGGTCCGTTTTATTATTTTTTTGAATTTTTGCTGTTTTTACACGTTTTGGCCTGCCGGGGACGCAATTTTAAAGCTAGCGGCACTAAACTTTCAGGATATCATATGGGGGTGCCCCATCCCCCATTGTTTCCAATGGAAGCTAACAGGAGATGGGGGCTACACTTTTGAAGGTCCATAACTTTGGACCCCCTGAACCAAACTTCACCAAACTTGGGGAGTATCATAGGGACAGTACGTTTATGATACCCTGAAATTTTGGTGACAGTAGCTCTAAAAGTGCACCCCTCACAGTCACCCAAATAAATTTCCCCAGATTCTGTGCTCTGTAGTGGCTGGCTGGCTGGCTCAATTGCAGCCAATGGGAAATTTCTGTGGGAGGGCTGTGGAGTGCACATTTCTCATGGTAAACCCACAAAACTTTCAGGGTGTCTTCAGGAGAGTCTCTTCATGACACCAACCAGGTTTGGTGACCGTTGCTTCAAGGGGTTCAATGTTATGGGTAGGGTCCATCTCCCACTGTTCCCATAAGCAAAGTTCCTCAAACCTGGATGGTGTCATTCAGAGACTCTCCTGAAGATACCCTGAACGTTTTGTGACTGTACCTTGATAAATGTGCACCCCACAGCCCTCCACCAGAAATTCCCCATTGAACAGCAATGCAGAAGTCACTGCAGAAAAAAAGGATATTGGGCAAATTTTTGGGGTGCCTGCAGGGGTGCATTTTTAGACATATCAGCACCAAAATATCAGGGTATCATCAGGTGACTGTCCTGATGACACCCCCAAGCTTGGTGCAGTTTGGTTTAGGGGGGCCAAAGCTATGGACCCTCAAAATGGTAGCCACCATCTCCTTAGCTCCCATTGGAAACAATGGGGGATAGGGGGCCCCCTTTGAGGGTCCATAACTTTGGTCCCTGGGCAACATTTAAGCCTTGTACACCACTGCTAATTTTCCTAGGGAATTAATTGTTTGCAAGGCTACAGATTTACTATGTGAAAAAGGCCTTGTCCAGTGTACAGTGCATATGTCCATAGAAAGGATAATCAAAATATTTCCAGCCATAGCTGGGAGAAATGTAAAGAATAAACTTGAATTGATATATCTGTTGACCTCACATTTTATTATATTGAGCCCTTCATTTAATGTTGAGATGAAGCAAAAAAAATGGCAGTCTTCCTAGAAAAATATTCCTCCCCTAGTACCCCATGGAGACCATTATGTACAATGGACTTGCAATATTCTCCCCTCTCAAGAAGAGGAATGGAAGATCATGCAAACTGGAGTTTCACATGAATGTATAGGCCAGTGATGGTGAACCTTTTTGAGACCGAGTGCCCAAATTGCAACCCAAACCCCACTTATTTATTGCAAAATGCCAACCCGGCAATTTAACCTGAATGCTGAGGTTTTAGTTTAGAAAAAAATGGTTGGCTCCCTCTTCTTCCGCCCCACCTGCTCGAGCAGGGGCCAGCCTGCTCTAGCCTCCAGCAGGTCCTGCGTGCAACGCTCTGTGCCTCTCTAGCATCTCTGCCTCCTCTGTGCCCCCCCTCGGGCAGCAGCCAATTGGAGCACAGGCACCAGGCCCGCCAGCATAGTCCTCCCTGCTCACCACGGCGCATGCACATCGTGCTCAGTGGCCCAGGCCAGCCTAGATGTATGGGGGGGGATTTTCTGCCTCCCACATGACAAACTCTGTGTGCGTGTGCCACACAGAGGGCCCTAACCCATGTCACACATTACTTTAGGTGACAGGAACCACAATCACTGCAGCACTATGTAAGCTGAACCACTGTCAAGATGTTTTTGAAATGTATTATTTTACACCAAGTAATATCTCCTTTGAAGACAAAATGATTTCATTGCTTCCCCTTTTCTATCAGCAATGGGGATTTTTTTTACAAAGAATCAGCATGTTTCCACTCATTGTTGATTAACAATGTAAACTGTGAGATGAAATGACCATCAAATAATATATGCAGCTTGTTCTGTGAGCATTATCAGAAATCCTGGTGAGGGAGTTCAGAGCTAAAGTGTCACACTGCTGAGATTTTCAGTGCACACGGCATAGAAGCTCCACACTTTAGGGAAGGCTTATTACTCAGTGAGTCCACCAAAGAAAACAAATTATCCCTGAGGGACAGCAGACTCTCAGGAACAACATAGGGAGCAAAATTGAGATCTGCACCAGCAAGGGGAATTGCCAGAAATCACTCTCCCCTCTTTTGCAAATGGAAATGCTGGTTCTTCCTTTTTGCCCTACCCTTCACACCCCGCTGTACTGAAAATATGGATTTTATATTTTCCCTGCAATATGTACTGGCAAATGCCAATTGTCATATTTGTGTGTGTGTGTATGTAGCAGAGTGTTTACCTAAAAACAGGCCAAATGTAAAAGGTCTGTTTGCAAGATTAGATTAGTGAATGAGTTACTCCAATCAATAGAATCTGGAAGCCTCATGGACCATGGACATGCATCTTGAATACCACACCCCGCTAAGCTGCTGAAACACAATGATTCTAGGCTACTCCCTGTCACAAGGTTTTTACATTTCCTCTGCCTTTAGATACCATCTCCCTAACAAACGATCCCTTCCTGATTCATTTAAAGCCTCAGCCAAATTTAAATACCTGGGCAGAGTCTTTTAGAAGACACTCTGCTCAAAGCCATTCAAGGCTTTCCTGAAACAATCAAGAAAAATTTGGCTCTATTATCCCAACCCTTAGAAACAATAGATGAGCCATTGATTAGCTCAAGCAAGCAATCCCAGCATGGGAAACCCCAAAAGATCCAGGAAAACGAAACTGAAACTTACTAGCTCCTGCCCCTACCTGCACAAAAGGGTATAAAAATACTGTGCACCCTAGACTCAGTGCTCTTTACTGGCTAAACCTCTCTTGGTATAGTTGGTTGGAGACGTGATATATCGTCCTTCGCTTGGGTCCCCATGCTGGCATAGGGATCCTTGCCTTCTTCCAGACTTCTACAATTTGGTTTCTTTTGCATTTTCTGTAGAATGTTTCAAAAGCCGTTTCTGGTATAGCTGTTTTAAAGATCCCACCTAGCCTGCCTCTCGCACTGCCAAGCTGAGTTATTCCGCATTACTACTTCAAAAATATATATTCTAACTGTTAAGCTAGGTAGCATCCTCATGAGAAGGAAAAGGTTGTACCTTAAAAAAACCCTGAACAATTTACCTTATATATTTTGAAGATATGTTTCAGTATGAGGAAGACATTACTTAACAATAAATGACTTGGAAGTCACTATTCAAAGCAGCTACCTAGCAAGGGTTTTGACAAGGGATGAACCAAACATATCCACTTAGCACTGTGGGGGGGGGGGGATGAATGTTTCATACCCTCTCCTTGCGTACACATAAAACTGCCTCAAAGAAGGCTGTAACATCTACTTGGACAGGCAGTGGCTCTCCAGGATCTGCCTGATCCTTTTAATGGGAGATGAATCTGGATTGAAGCAGATGCGCTACCTGAACCATGATGCTATGCTCCCTCTGTTCAACTATTTCACCTTTCCAGCTCGTGGCAGCTATCACACTTACTGCTGCTGCCAGCCACCTGTTTGTCCAGTAACCAAAAATGTCAGGATGAAGGCAAGAAGCCTTCAGGGATAATCGTGTAGTCAAAGCTCACTGAGTTTTGTAACATCATCATGGGTCTAAAAGAGAGAGTTGTGCTGTTTTGAAGGTTCTCTGTGCAAAATTGATTATGTGTTTAAAAATGTGTGACTCTGAAGCTGTGTGAGCTACATTTTAATCAATATTTTATTGTCACAGTTTTTCCTTGTTTAAAAACAAAATAATGATTGGCATTCCAAGGAGGCATCCTACTGGTACACTAGGGCTGTATTTATTTAAAATTGTAAATGCAATAAGTCTATTTAAATGTGATAGTGGGCAAATGAAAGGTTACACAAAGATATGCTTTCTCTTAGTGAGCATATTGTATAAATTGGGCCTTAATGCATGCCCATTAGAAATGAGAGTCCTGGCTGTTGTGCTGTGATGAAATTAATCAGTGATTGAGATGGAAACCACTGAACAATGTGGGGGAAAAAAGAACAAGGGAAAGCAAGGAAGAAGAATGAGAAAAGTAAAAAAAGTCCTGCCAGTAGAACTAAAAAAAAATGTGTGTAGCATAAATATTAGACTGGGAGTGTCCCCCAAGCTCCACTGAATTAGTCTTCATTACACTGTCATCAATACTACTCTCTCAGACTAAGCAGCTTCACTTAATGAGCTGAAACATTCTTTTATTCTTGGATCTCTCTCTCTCTCTCTCTCTCTCTCTCTCTCTCTCTCTCTCTCTCTAAGCACAGAGGACCTGAACTGAAACCTCAAGGCAATTATGCCACTTTAAAAGATAAATGCATTTATCTGTCCACTCTCTCATGGTATTTATTGGGAAAATCACAAGCCATGCCGAAGTTTGACTTGGACAAACAACTTATGAGAATCAGAGAAGCTTTGAGGCAGTACTGGATTTACCTATAGGCTTGGCAGGCTGAAGCCTAGGCCTCAAAATCTAGGGGACCTCCGGCCAAGGTGTATCGTATTTTTGAAACTGTCATAGGTTTTTCTTACACATGCTGTCATAAAGCATAGTAGTCTTTAAACAACCCTGCACTAATTTTCCTTGCACTCCATTTCAGAACAATACTATCTAAAGCCAATAACTTGACAGTGGCATTGATTTCTGTATTGATTTTGCCTTCCAGGATTTCACTGAAGTGGACCCCATTTTGTGACCACATTTTGTGGACCTATCTTCCTCCAGTTGTGAAGGTGGGAGGTTGGAAAGGTCTCACAAGTGGAAAAGGGCCTCTCTTTATCTAAATCCAGCACTGCTTCGAAGTATGTCAACATCTGACATTATATAGAACATTACAGTGATCTCCTGAACATGAAGGAGAAACTGTTTTGTTGAGGCAAGTTGTCTAGACTCTAGCAGATAACATGCCTACTGTCTGTATTGTGGTGGAAGCTGCTCCCCTGTGACTGTCCTTACAGGTCAGTGTGTATTTTTGAAGAAAGAACATGAGCAGTCATGATTCCTTTCTGCACAAATGATGCTCTCCCTCCTGACCAGTTGATATTTGTATAGGAAAGACCTATATTGTGGCTCCCATTCCAGCCATGATTCTTTTATAACACTGATTAAAACCAGGTGACATCAGCATGAGAAGAAACTACACCACCATCATCTTGTTTCACCTCCTTCATATATCTGTGCTTAGCAACTCCCACCACACTAACAACAAACAACAAAAAGCCTTTATTGGCATGTTAAAAGAAAACCGCAGCTACAAAACAAACCAATACAGCAAAACACATCCAATGCAAGACCACACTATAGAAGGGAGTGAACTGGCACACAGTTAGGCAGCACAATCAGACGAATGATTGACATATGTACAGAGATTCTGTTTCAGATTTCATCAGGGAATACAAAGAAATTGTAGAGGGCCAGGGAGATTCTCAGCAAGTTTTAAACTGCATGTCGGCTCTTGGACATACAGAGTGATTATGATTTAGGTTTGCCAATCTCCATTTAAGGCTTAGAATTACAGTTCTGCTGGAATTACAGTTAAACTCTAGGGCCCTTTCCACACAGCAAATGTACAGTGGGTTGCAGTCGGGATAAAATAACCCACTTTCCTGTCTTTGCGTTCACATGCGTGTGCGCAGGCAGTGATTGGAGCCCACAGAAACAGTGCAGGTTGCTGTCGCACCTTCACACAGAGGTGCATCTATTTTTTTTATTTACCTCCCACTGATGTTTAGCTAAGCAGGCATGTATGAACGAACCCACACAGCCATGCTGTCTCACGATATGACCCATTGCACCTGCATGGATATGCAGATGTAAGGCGGGACATTTTAAAAAATGGAAAGCGCAGCCGATTAAATCTCCTCCTGTCCTGCCAGTTCGCTCGCAAGCGACTGCAACCCGGGATTTTTAACAAAGACTCACGAATAGTGTGATTCTTGAAAAATCTGGGTTGGGGGGGGAACATGGGGCAGACTCGCTATAGGGGCAGGGTTGGTGCAAAGTTCCCCCCAAAATGTTTTTTTTACCATCCTTAACCCGTGTTTATTGGCCTGTGTGGAAGGGGCCTAGGTTACAGAGTTCATCAGGTCTTCAGGAGAAAATGGTAGTGTCAGATGTTGGACTCCATGACTTCTCATTCCCTCTCCAGCCATGACCTCCAGATCTCCAGGAATTTCCCAAGCCATGTTATGGAAATTGGGGTACAACATTTCCCAGCCCAAGATTGCTGGGGCAAATAGGAGCCAGACACTTTTTCTCCTCCATTTTGTTATCACCTTACAATTTATATTACAATCTCAGGGCCTCATCAACAGTTAGAAGCCTCTCTAGGAATCCATAACCATTCATTTTAACCCTTTTCCTAATGAATTCATAGCCCTTGATAATATTTAAAGTAAAGTAAAGTGTTAAAATGTGTTACTTAGCAGTCATAAAGAGGCTGTCCCTTCTCTATTCCATTAAGAATTGGTGAGTTCCTTCTCTTCCTCATGTCTATCTATCTTCCTTTCTACAGGGTTTTATAATGGTTCTTTGCAACCCAGTGATATATTCATAAATACATTTCAAAAGACATTTATTTTAAGAGCACTTATGGTAGCCTTCCTTAAATGATACACCGGAAATGGCTTTTCCTTCCAGGGATTTCATGTGCTATGTATGCACATCACTGCCACACAAACCTTGAGTGGAGCCTTTGTGGCTTGCTCACTTATCTGCAAAGTAATCAGTGAGTGAAAATTAGACCCATCTCTGGGGTGTTACCAGAATTGAAATTGGACTTGGGAAGGCAATACATCAAACAAGGGCAATAGGGTTGCCAGCCAAGTGCTAGATAGTGGTGGGAGACTTGAGGGATGGGGAGACACAAATCACTGTTGCACAGGTGACACAACATCATTTCTGGTGCAAACCTGGAAGTGATATCAACGTATTAGAGCAACACTTTCATGATCAGCCACTGGACTAATGGTGATCTTCCCCATATTTTCCTCCCATTGCTGTACTGAGTGGGGATGGATGTCAAGGACTGCTCTGTAGCATGAGATTTGGCAGCCTCTGTGGAAGACATAAAGATAGCAGAGAGCTGAAAAAAGCATACATCACTGCCAAAAGGATGCAGGGTCTGACTTTTAATCATCATCTCATCAGCACTTTATTAGACCTGTGATATGATGCAATAGGAAGGAAGGAGACCAGCCTGGACTGTGCTTTTAGACTGCCTTGACAGTGATTGGCTGCAGCAGCTTTTAACAGAAGCCGGTGCCTCCCTTCCCATGTTCACAATGAAAATAAATCCTAATATTCCTCACTTGTTCCAGATCTTTGCTAATGAGACTGTGGTGCAGCACAGAGGAAAGGCAGATATAGCCAGTAACCCCCTTCACAGCTAATAAATTCAGAAGGAGTGCAGCAGGGACTGCAATGTGCAAAGCTTTAAATAAAACAAGCTTTTCAGGCTGTTCACTCAGGAATGAGTGGCTGTTGGGAATAATGCCTGAGCCATCTTTCAAAGAAGAACATCTTCCAAGCTTGCTCTGATTCTGTTTGACCCCAGGCTGGCTGTTTAGTGGTGACAGCTGATTAAGAGCCTCATGTATAAAGAAATAACCTGTAGAATAAGGATGTGTTTGGCAACATTTAGGTTTTGTCTGTAACTGAGAAATTGCCTAGAAAAGGTATCTGGTTCATAGTTGTTAACTGAGGCTCTTTCACCTTTTTGGCCTCATTCGTTGTTAGAAAGACAGTATAGGATAATGGTTGAATTAGGAGCTTGTAGTACCAATTCAAATTCCCATTCAGCTGTGCAGCTCAGTGGATGCCCTTGGATCTCTCTCTCTCTCTCTCTCTCTCTCTCTCTCTCTCTCTCTCTCTCTCTCTCTCTCTCTCTCTCTCTGTGTGTGTGTGTGTGTGTGTGTGTGTGTGTGTGTGTGTGTGTGTGTGTGTGTTTCTGGTGAATTCCACAAAGCACAAATATAACATCTTTAGGACATTATAAAAATATTTTGGGGAAGAACTTCACACAACTCTCCCACAATAAATTCAGCCAGTTATATTTCTCTCAACCTGGGTTTTTGAAAAATCACTACATAAGAACATAAGAACAAGCCAGCTGGATCAGACCAAAGTCCATCTAGTCCAGCTCTCTGCTACTCGCAGTGGCCCATCAGGTGCCTTTGGGAGATCACATGCAGGATGTGAAAGCAATGGCCTTCTGCGGCTGTTGCTCCCAATCACCTGGTCTGTTAAGGCATTTGCAATCTTAGATCAAGGAGGATCAAGATTGGTAGCCATAAATCGACTTCTCCTCCATAAATCTGTCCAAGCCCCTTTTAAAGCTATCCAGGTTAGTGGCCATCACCACCTCCTGTGGCAGCATATTCCAAACACCAATCACACGTTGCATGAAGAAGTGTTTCCTTTTATTAGTCCTAATTCTTCCCCCCAGCATTTTCAATGTATGCCCCCTGGTTCTAGTATTGTGAGAAAGAGAGAAAAATTTCTCTCTGTCAACATTTTCTACCCCATGCATAATTTTGTAGACTTCAATCATATCCCCCCTCAGCCATCTCCTCTCCAAACTAAAGAGTCCCAAACGCTGCAGCCTCTCCTCACAGGGAAGGTGCTTCAGTCGCTCAATCATCCTTGTTGCCCTTCTCTGCACTTTTTCTATCTCCTCAATATCCTTTTTGAGATGTGGCGACCAGAACTGGACACAGTACTCCAAGTGCGGTCGCACCACTGCTTTATATAAGGGCATGACAATCTTTGCAGTTTTATTATCAATTCCTTTTCTAATGATCCCCAGCATAGAGTTTGCCTTTTTTTACAGCTGCCATGCATTGAGTTGACATTCCCATGGAACTATCAACTAAGACGCCTAAATCCCTTTCCTGGTCTGTGACTGATAGCACTGACCCCTGTAGCGTGTATGTGAAGTTTGTATTTTTTGCCCCTATGTGCATCACTTTACATTTTGCTACATTGAACTGCATTTGCCATTTCTGAGCCCACTCACCTAATTTATCAAGGTCCGCTTGGAGCTCTTCGCAATCCTTTGTGGTTCTCACCACCCTACATAATTTGGTATCATCTGCAAACTTGGCCACCACGCTACCCACCCCTACTTCCAGGTCATTTATGAATAGGTTAAAGAGCACTGGTCCCAAAATGGATCCTTGGGGGACACCACTCCCGACATCTCTCCATTGTGAGAACTTCCCATTTACACCCACTCTTTGTTTCCTGTTTCTCAACCAGTATTTAATCCATAGGAGGACTTCCCCTCTTATTCCTTCATTGCTGAGTTTTCTCAACAGTCTCTAGTGAGGAACTTTGTCAAAAGCCTTTTGGAAATCCAAGTAGACAATGTCCACTGGTTCCCCCTTATCCACATGTCTGTTTACACCCTCAAAGAACTCTAGCAAGTTTGTAAGACAGGATTTGCCTCTGCAAAAGCCATGCTGACTCTTTCTCAGCAGGTCTTGCTTTTCTACATGTTTTATAATTTTATCTTTAATGATAGATTCTACTAATTTACCAGAAACAGATGTCAAACTGACTGGCCTGTAATTTCCCAGGTCCCCCCTAGATCCTTTCTTAAAGATTGGTGTGACATTGGCCATCTTCCAGCGATCCACTAAACTAGCGATTCCCCCCCCCGCCCAAAAAAACCTGGGTGAAAGACAATTCCACCCTGCTGAGCAAATGCCAGCAGTCAAGAAACATTTTATTTATCCTGCCCAAACCTCTTCATTTCTGCCACTCCCCACCTCCAATTTGTGTCCTACTGGAGAGTCACCATGAAGATTCCCCACAGAGGATTCCTTTGCTTGCAGCTCATCCATTGGCTATTTCACTTTAAAAAGTAGATGAATAAAGTTGTTTTGCTTAGCAATCCTGTGCACATGCCATTTTCCTTTTTTGTGTTGTTTTGATGGGGTTTTTTGTTTGCAAAGCTATGACAACACGACTAGAGAAGCTGCAATATGCACATATTTGGGTTTCTGTAGCTTCCCGGAGAGCCCCCTCCAAACAACAACAAAAAAGGAAAAACATCACATGTGCAGGATTGCTAGACAAAACAAACTTTAGTCAGCTACTTTTTATAGTGAAGTAGCAAATGATTGATCAGCAAGCAGAGGAGATGACTGTGGGGAATCTCCCTGGAGACTCTCTTGCAGCACACAAAATGGCAGGTGCTACTGTGAAACTGACAAGAGCTCCTTGCAGCAGGTGAGGGAAAAGATCTGTTTTGGCTGGCAATGCTTGTGTTCTCCCACGATGTGGGGACCCAAAATCCCAAAGCAGATATTTTTATAATGTCCTAAAGATATTATATATATACAGCGCAGGAATGTTGTTGGAGGGATGGCAGCATGTGATCAGTTTTGTTGATGTAAACACTGACATTATGTGTATTTAGTTCACATACCCTCTAGAGGGACCTGTAATGTATGTTTTCTGCTATTCAGAGCTCACAATGCTTCTGCTATTTATCCCCTCTTCTTCTTGTGCTTTCTGTCTTCTTGTAAGTTCTTGTGGCCTGAATGTTACCCAAACGGCTCGCATTTGTATATGCTCTGACTAAAGACCTGTTCCCTTTTTTAATAGGTCAGAAGCCAATAACCGCTTGTGCTCAGGGCAAATATTATTGGAACTGTCTTGCTTATATAGACTGAGGTCCAGGATTTGATCTAATGCCTCATAAGTTTGTGACAGATTCTTGGAAATTCTTAGAAAGTAATAGATTTATCAAGAAAAAAACACAACAACAAAGGGAACATTGAATAGAGTTTGAAATGCACACACACACTAAATAAACATTTGACAAATCCTAATTCTACTAAATCCTAGCCTAAACAAATAGTATTAATGTAAAGAAACTCTAAAGTAAAAGTGAGGAGAGAGAAGGAGGAGGAGAGAGGAAGATATACAAGCCTGTCCTAGTGAATTAAGTCTTGTAGAGTTTGTCAAAAGAGGGAGAAAGCAGAGTGGAAGAGGGCAAGGTGTTGGCACTGAGCATAGTCTCCATATATACCTACACTGGATAGGAGGACTGATGCAAAGTCCTGCATCAGCTAGGTTATAAAGATTATATGGTCACCTTTGAGTTGAATTTAATTCCAAGGGAAAACATAGTAAAGAAAATAAATATATCAAAATCAGAGACTGATGATTTGATATATCATTTCTAATTCATAAACAGATCTTGGTAAAGTTTTTGGAATGCCACATTTTATTTGTGGCCAGATGTGCAGATGCTTTGTAATAATCACAGGACACAGCTTGGATTAAATTGGGCTGCAGCCCTTTATTATACAGAAGCTGGACAAGCAAGAGGGGCGCATCGTTAGGAGCCAGTCAGCCCCCATTGCTGCTCCCGGTGACAACCCCAATCCTTATTGGGGAGGACAGAGAGGTACTGGGCTAGGGGGCATCAGCCCATCCTTGTGGCCCCCAAACTGCTAAGGTGTCGGGCTCGCCTGCAGAGGCCTCCATGGCATGCGCGTTGAGCCCGCCCCACCCCAAGCCTCTTATGGAGGCCCCCATATTTAGGGAGGTCTGGCACACAAGCTCGGCCCCACCCAACAAGGATGTGCTCGTCTGCCCAAACCACCCAAGGCTGTAACAATAAAGAGAAGACAAAACCCCAACTCTTACCTCAGGGAGGGAGGGTGGGTCAATTTGCTTCCAGGTGCCGAAAAAAGGCTGTGCTGCCTAATATATGGGAGCATGCTCTACCCTCAAGCCTCAAGCGTGTTGCATAACCATTGCTGGGTGGTGAGACTCAGCCACCCGGCTGGCCCAGGGTCACGCATGCTCCCTGCCTCTAGGAGCTATTACCATGTGCCCTGCCCCCTGCCGCAATTACAAGCCTAGTTGATTCTAGTGCCATGTTTAAAGGAGATGCTACTACCTTCATATGGGGGGGGGGTGAGTCACAGTCTGGCAGCAATGAGGCACATACAGTTTTAAAGTAATTAGAAAAATAAATATATGATGGTGTGAGAAGTGCTGCTAGTTCCGTGACTGAAATTCTTTGGTGTTTCTTACAGTTTGGCAGATGAGGAACCTCCAACTGTTCTTCAGTTGAAATCCACAGGTATACTTAGTCCTACAACAAAATTTCAAGAGGAAATTATAGGTTCTAATTTGAACAAAACCCTGAGATAATTTTAAGGGAAGCAAAAGAACAACTTTTTTTCTGAGAGGTGTTTTGTACACTTTGGTTGATTCCCCGTGATCAATTTATCGTGTGATACTCATGTGAAAAAACTTGGTTTAAGGAAGAACTCCCCACCACTTAAGTGGTAAACATGGATTTATCCTGGTTCTGGCACGCACTCCTCCCTTATCTTGTGTTTTTTCAGAACCTGCAATGAGATGCACCTTTTCCCCCAATCATGCTCCAAAGCTGGATCGGTGGGGAGAAACAGGGGACAGATGCGGCTTATTCTTCCTGCCCTTTGAACCTTCCAGCCAATCAGAGTGCAGTGGGCTGTGCGCAAACTGCGCGCAGCCTTTTTTTGTGCCACGCTGGGCATGGCTATGAAGGAACGTAAATAAGAAGCTATGCCGCAGTGGGGAGGGAGAAATGGTGATGAAAAGGTGCTGTTTCTTTTGAAACCTGGTTGTATTCAGCTTTAATTTCTCAGTGGGGAAATGGCCTTCATTTACTAACAAAATGTTCAAATAGTTGATCTGCTGCTTTGATGTGGCATAGTCCAATGAAAGCTGTGTTGTATTACTGACCAGATTGTTTTGTAAAATGAAAATGAACACGCATAAAACACTGATTGAAAATGTGGATCATAGTGTATGAATGTGTATGAAATCCAGAAACCAGTTTAAAACATTAAGCAGACAGAAATCAGAGTGATTTTAACCCTGACACATTTAAAATCATTACTAATACTTGCTTCTGTTTATAAAAGTCTGTATATGCTGTCAGCAGTGCTCCTGTGTTGAGCTGGAAGTACAGTTTAGATGAAATACAGGTATATTGATTTTTATAGTTTCTGCTGAGAGGTGTTGTCTTCCTGACTGTGAGAAACTAAACAAACAGAAAAGTGGAGTTCAAAGTTTCTGCAGTAATGGAGAAAAGAAATTAAAGGAGCTCTTTTGGTTATTGCTGTTATCATTATTGCTACTATGGTACACTGATATTTCCCCCCCCCCCTCAAAATGCTTTTTAAAATCCCCTACTGATGAAAGCACAAACACATTTTGGCTTGTTTGCTTTGGGTCGTCAGTGCCAACTAAGATATAATCAATAGAATAGCTTCAGTTTTCCCATGAATTAATGGGAAATATTGATGAAAATACAGTACAGTACATAATGTATTACCAAAGGAAACTATTAGCTGAAGTTAGCTAAGACTAGATTTTAAAGATAAGGTACAGACATTATTGCTGACTTGTCCATGAAGTATTACTAATGGTGCAATCCTGAGTGGGAGGAACAAAATTGCTCTGGATGCAATTTGACCCTGTGCTGGCAGGGCGGGGCAGGATGTGCTGCTATGACAGCACCAGCACTGAGAAGGCTTCTGAGGCAGGGAGGCACCCTGACACAGAGTCAGTTAGTTCACTGTCAGGTCTAAGCACAACACAGCAAGCCAGTGGGAGAGAAAATGCAACTTAGCGTTGTAAATGCTACTCAGTGCAGAGTAAATGGCATCTATGCCAGAAACAGGGCACTTATGTTGGTGTTAAGGGGCTGCTGAGCTACTTGATGGCTAGTTGCAAATGCTGTCATGGTGGAAACATTCCTTTGGCATAGCAACCCTTGCTGGAGCCAATAGGGGCATTCTCAGAAGTGGAGCTGACTTTAGTCTGTTTCATGAGCCCAGGAATGCCCCAATTTGCTGGTGTGGACTTCATTTTTTAAAAAGTTGGTGCAGCCCATTGGGCGAATAGGGGCTTATCACTGTGCTTGGGGAATGTTTCCTATGTTCTTGCTGGACATCCTCTTTGGGGATGGCTGGGGAGTGATGTGCTTGGCTGCCACTCAAATGCTCCTCCCCTTCAGGACTGTACTGCACTGCCCACCTAAAACAAAATATAACCTAAAAGTTCCTTATCAGGAAAAAATTACTGAGAAATTTTGAAGGATGCCAAAATAGAAAGTGCTTAATACTAGCATTTGGGGGGGGGGATGTATCCCTGGGTTGTCATCTGATTTCCTTTACATCAAAATCAGAAGCACATTGCTTCCTAAAATGATTATATGACATAGTCTGAAGAAAAGCCAGCAGAGTTTTTATAAAACTAGTCATGATTCTCTAAGGGCACTTTTACTTTTTCATTTTAACCTGGCTTTTAAAAAAAATGTTGGTGCCCCAACTTTCTGTAGGGGATGTACTAATGTTTTAAACCCCATCTACGTCTGTTTTTAAAAAGTATGCATATTGCTGTTTCCATTTACAACCACCTTGCTTTTTTTCTGGAGCTGCATGGTTGTTGTTGTTTTTTTGTTAAATGATTCCAGCTTTTGCAATATAGAAATATACTGATGCAGTGATCAAAAATCTATATCTAAATTTGGGTTTCAGGGGTTTTTTAAAAAAGGAAATTTTTGAGGAAAAGAATGTGCTGGAAATGGATGGGGGAACCAAAAGGCAGCATTTTCAGAATTCAAGATACTCTGCAGGACTTCCAGCCTACACAGGATTTTGCTGCGGTAGAGCTGACAAACAGCTGAACACCAACACATTTGCTCTTCCAACCAGTAGGGGTACCCCTTCTGCAGCGGAGGAGGCAAATGTGGCAGAATAAGGCTGCACCATTCCCGGAAGCTGTTTTGCTTCCCCCTCTCTTGATTGGGATGGTTATCACATAAGAACCAGGAGACAACGTATAAAGTGCTAAATATAGGTGGTTGGCATCTAAGATTCGGCGAGATGCAGTTAAACCCCTTTAGGAATCTTGATGTTGATATTAATGGTTTAATGATTCTGTGATTTTATGTTTCTGTAATGTTATATTATATTTTATGTTAATTATTATGTACAATTTTTTAATGCACTGTATGTACTATTATATGTTTTGGTCATGAACTGTAAATAAATGATTTGATTTGATTTAAGCAATAGACACATGGATGTACCAGCTCTAGGTAATGTCATTTTCATTTTTACAAACAGCAATAATATATAATTTAGGAAAGAAAATATTCATGGAAACCCATGAAACTAATCTTGCTTCATTTTAAATTGCTGTTAAGTTTCTTAAAATAAATTAACACAGTAGATTATGCTTTTAATCAGGTGTCTAATTACACATCATTAATAGCCTCATTACATCTTACAAAAGTTTCCTTTTTAGTAGGAAACTCTGCTTGAACTTTCTTTGTAGTCTGTTTATTTTGCAACTGATATAACTGGTTGCAGTTTTTAAGGCACTTAGGAGCACTTCCCTGCTGATAAAATTCTTACACGGAAGTCACTTCCATATAACAATCTCTATGAATCTTGCACATAGACTATTATATCTGGTGAACATACATTTATGTAGTAAATGCTGTATATATGAGGTATTCAGATGCTGGGAAAGCCTGGCCAATTGTGGCTGGCAATCCATACTCACACAGCAATTTACATGCATTGAGTATCATCAAATGTGACCGGTTATCTGACATATATTTATTTAAAATTGTATAGTTTTTCTAACTATTCAGAGCACTCTGCAAATAAAACACACAGAAAACCAATTCAAAACAATTACAACTCATCAAAGCAGTCCATAGCAAATTCCAGTAATTATGTTGCCAAAAACAAGCTCATAAGAAAAAAAATGCACTGAATCTCATTAGAGACTTAGCTGAGAAAGCTTGCTGAAACACAGCTCCATTGCAAAACTGCCTCCCCGTACTGTTTCAAGATTTCTACAGCAACCAGCTGAAGACTGAGGGGAAAGGATATGGAAGTATTGTATTGGCCAAATTGCCAAATATGCATGGTGTCATTTCCAGGGAAACCCAGGAGTAATGTCATACTTCTCCAGAAAGTGCAAGAAACTTTATGGCAAAACTATAACAATTTCTGCAATTTATAGAGAGGATGGATCATAGAATCATAGAGTTGGAAGAGACCACAGGGGCCATCAAGTCCAACCCCCTGCCATGCAGGAACATACCGTCAAAATACTCCTGACATATGATCATCCAGCCTCTGTTTAAAAACCTCCAAAGAAGGAGACTCCACTTTTCTCTGAGGCAGTGAATTTAGGATTGGCGATTTGGGTAGCCCTAATCATTGAATATGCCCAAATTGGGGCCGATTCAGGCACATTCAGGACACATTTGAATTCAGTGGCCCCAAATATGAGCCAATCTGAATATAAAATATTTGAATCAGCTTGTATTGACATTCAAGATTTGGCGGCATTCGGAAATCCCTTTAAACAATCCCTGCATGCCATGGAGACAGTTCCCAAGCTCTTTGTTGTGTTGTGTCTTTAAACATTGTTTCAAGGGAGTGAAATCCCATGAAACAATATTTAAATACAGAAAACAACAATCTAAAGACTCTCCTCCCTCCCCCGGGAACTGGCTGCATGTGGGTATTGTTTAAAGGGACTCCCCAATGCAGCCAGTTGCTGGGGGAAGGGGAGGAAATATTTAGTTTGTTGTTTTCAGTCTTTAAACATTGTTTCAAGGAAGTACACTTCACCAAACTTGGGTGGTATCATCAGGAGAGTCTCCTGAAGATACCAAGCAATTTTGGTGCTGCTAGCTTTAAAAATGTGCCCCCTACAGGCCAAACTCCCCCCCCCCCAAAACACCTAAAATACCAAAAAAATTGGACGGACTTTTCAGGATTCCCAAATACTTGGCTAAATGCCAAATAAAGGTTACTGAACTGAACTGAACTGACTTATTCGGGTATACTGATAATTTTAAAACTGAATAAAGCCGAAAGCAAATTTTGCGGAATATTTTCAGTATTGCTGAACTCTAAGTGAATTCCACTGTTGAACAGTCCTGACAGTCAGAAGGTTTTTCCTAATGTTTAAGTGGAATCTCTTTTCCTGCACCTTGAATCCATTACTCTGTGTCCTAGTTCTGAGGCAGCAGAAAATGAGCTTGCTCCCTCTTCAACATGATATCCCTTCAAATATTTAAACACAGCTATCATGTCCACCCTTAACCTTCACTTCTCTTGACTAAACATCCCCAGCTCCCTAAGTCTCTCTTCATTCATAGAGCATGGATTCCAGACCTTTTACCATTTTGGTTGCTCTCCTCTGGATGTCACTTCACAGTTTTCCCTGCAAGTGCTATCAGGCCTTTCTAGGAAATGAACATTTTATCAGCCCTCTCTGGGCAATTCCTAGCTCCACTGTTGTGCTGCCACACCACCTCTAAAGGGCTTTCAGTCAGTGTGGGAGTGCAGCCAAAAAGAAAAAAAAACTTAGCTACTTTCATTTGGGCTGAATGGAGGCCAGCCGCAGTGTTCCCAGCTCTAAAGGACTGGTGGAAGCCATGCCCCTGCTGCACCAACAGGCCCAGGCGTGACATGAGAGCACTAATGTGCTGCCGAGCACCAGGTTCAGGTATTATGGAGGGCTGCAGTGTCTGCCTCCCGACATTTTTTGCCCCTCTGCCAGGGTAAAAACCCCAGGGAGGGCAAATCGGCCGGCGCGGGCCTATGCCATATGCACAAGGCAATTCCCCAGATTGGGCTTCACTATTCTTGTTATACCTTCCATCTTTTGGAATTTCATATATTAATGAAGCTTTATTTGTCTTAGAGATAAAAACGCACCTGTAAGATTGATATAGAACATGTAAGATAAATATAGAAAAGAACCCATGACAAGAATTGCACAGATCTCTTGTCAGTAGCTTTAAATTTGTGCCTGAACTTTAGCCCCACATAGGGGTTCAAAACATTCACTGATGAATGTCAAATGGAGGGAAATTAAAATAATTTCTGCTGGCATTGGTGAACCAAACTGCATAACTGTACAAGCCAAATATTATTAAACAATTACTTATGAATATCTTGCAAGAGTAGAGGGCACATAGCAAGCACACAGAACCTAAGTGTGTGGATACATAAATCTGTAGGTCCTTTGAAAGATGGAATATTGAATCATGGAGGTGAGGCCGGAAGGTGTGATCCTGCTTGGTCCATCCACACATTTATCTAACCACACTGCAAATATATGCAAAAGGTTGTTAATTACCATGACTACATTGTGGTGCCAGACTACTTTGTTGTTCATTGTATCACAGTTCACCTCTTTATTTATGGTGTCATGGCTATTACAGGTTGTGCAGCAAAATGTTGGTCTGATTAAAAGCACTTTAGTAGCTCCAGCTGGAAATGCCCGTAAATAAACAAAAACAAAGTACTAAATCTGAGATTACCCTTCCCAGAGGTGCTGTTATCTGTTAATTAATGCTTCTGATAAAACAGTTGGCTGTCAAAGGTGCACTTTTTTGAACCTTGTGTATATGGGTTTATATGGCCATCAAATATTAATGCATGTAGATTGATGTAAGCTCAAATAATCATTTACAATCATGGCAAACACAGCTCTGTCAAAGGGACCTTTTGTGCTTTTCTCTGATCATTTTCTTGCTTGTTTGTAAGCCATTAGTTCTCATAATCAGTATAAGAAGGAATGAATAGGAGGTCAAAATGACTTGTGCTCCTTGGTTTGATGGCTAAGAAGAAAACAAGGCTTCAATATGCATATTCATTCTATGCCTGTTTAGTCATAATGAATCTTAATGGATTCAAATGTCCCATGACAACCAGAATAGATCCCTGCAAAAGGATTGTGCAAAATAGATCCCTGGGGAAGGACTGTGCCAAATTTTAAATACAGATATTATTTGGAAAGAGCAACAGTGAATTCAGGTTCTGTTCATTGGCCATTGGGATGGGCAACTGAATGAGTTTCAGTGCAGTTGTTAACATAGTTGCCATTAAAATGATTGCTTATATACAAGCTCTGCATGGCAGAAGAAGGGCAGTGGCTCAGTGGTAAAGCATCTGCTTGTCACAAAGAAGGTCCCAGGTTCAATCCCAGTATCAGGTTGGAGGAAAAAACTTTAACCTAAGTCCCAAGAGAGCCACTGTCGGTCTGGCAGACAGTAATGACCAATATACCAATGGTCTGATTCAATATAAGGCAGCTTCATGTATCCAAATATTCAACAAAATTTTGGCCTGTCAAAATAAATATTTGCTCTGCTGAAATCATTGCACACTTGTTAATGTCATTTTGGTTGATCCTAATAAGTTCTGGCATGACTTCTATTTTGGCATTTTCTTTGGACCAGCATGGCTATCTGCAACCTCTTTTAACATACCTATAGTTGTTATGAGGTATAAAATAGAAATGAGTTCCAAAATATTCCATAAATCGAACATTCCATATTATTCTGCGCAAGAATTGCTTCTTTTTAAAGTTTGCTTTTAGTTTGGTGACGAGCTCAACACTTTCCAAAGCAGTAAAAAAAATCCAGGAGTAATACTTCAGGATTTAGATTCCTTTGAATGCATTTAAGAAAACAAACAAGCAAACTTCTATCTTCATTGGAAGATCACCTTGAACCATAAAAAAGGAAGGATATAATTTTTATTAATTCATTAATTATACTCTAAATTTTTTAAAAATGTGTACTCTGAAGCACTAGCACCACATATTTTGGAAGTCAGATTTTTCAATAGAAACCCCCCCCCCCCGAACATTTATTACTTATCTTACTACTAATTTTAGATGGCATCACTTTCCAGTAAGCACCAAAAGTTACATGCCTGCAGAAGCAAACCTAGACCTAGATTTCCTGTGAATGTCCCCACCACCCACCTCCTACCAGTTGCCAGTGAGTACCTGGCAACACTACGTTGTTTCAAACTGGGAACTATGATCTTATTATTGAAAGGGTTCACGGATCCCAGGTTCAGATGTGGCATACAACAGCCAGCCCAGGGCTATAACCATCCAACTAGCGGACTCTGCTATTAAAGAAGACATGATGGTGAGTTAAAGAGCTTGGTGAGATATTGTGGAGCACAAATAAAATCAAATACAAATACAATACCTTTAATGGCATATAAACAAATAAAATCAAGATCTCCCTCCCCCAAAATTCCCAAATGCCAGAGTCCTAGCCTGGGAGAAATCTTTAGAAGCCAATATCACTTATCTAGCAGTTTTCTGCGTAAGGCTATGATGGATCTCGGCAGCATGCAGAGGCAGAAAACCTGACTGTAAAGTGTTAATCCCTCACAGAATCTGAGTATGTGAGTAATATGCTAGGAGTAGGTGGAGTTTGGAAGGCAGTCAGCTTCTGACAGGAATATAAGAAGTTGAATGGTGAGATCCAAATTGATCAGATGTATCTAGTGTCAGTGAATAGACCTATGGTTGCAGGGAGATGGGGTGATGGGGGAAATGACTGTACTTTCACCATAGAAGGGAATTATCTTCTAAGCAGAGAATTCCTAGTTCAGGTTCTAATTACATAGTTACATTGTCTTCTAAACAGGAACTGAGACAGCTGACTAGGTGAGAGTGAGTGTCAGAGAGGAACCATTCTCAAATCAAGAGGGGAATTTTACACTGCCTGTGGGAGAAGAATTCCCATCTCTAGTTCTAAGGAGGAATTGCTTCAACATCATCCCCCTTCTGATAGCTAGGGAATCTTTTCTATTCTATTTCCATCTGGCAATATTTCTTGTGTCTCTTTGAGCAGTGGTACCATACCTTCTTGGTTCCTTTCTGGCTGGATCCATATGGTCACTTCTCACTTCTCCCTACCTTCTCACTTTCTCCCACTTTTAAAAATCTTTACTCTTATCTGCTTGTGTGTGTACAGCTCTTACTTCTCTTGTTGATAGGTGATATTAGAGAAGAGGGTGTGAGAAAAGGGTAGGTGGTATTGTTAGAATAATTTTGTTGTTATATTTATTATCTTATGTGGAAAAAACAATTTCAGAACTTAATGGGGAAAATACATTCTTGTTCAAAAATATTTACAATCCAATTCCAGGCATTGTAGAACATTTGGGGGGAAACATTATTTTCATGTTCAAGACAGCTGATTACAATTTGTCAGCAAATTGTGATGGGAGGATAGAGATAATTGAATATCCTCAGCACTCAGTTTTGAAGGGAGTCACATTCCAAGCATCAGGAAATGTTTCTAACATTAGGAGCTAGTAAAATTATTTTGTTATTACCCTCTCTACTATTTATCAGTTAAGCATCTAGACTACTGAGAAGACCAAATTCACACCACTGTTCACTATCCTTTGGACCTTTTTGTGAATCTGTCCTTCTGCTAGCAACGTCTGAAGCAACATGCTGAACTCCTGTCAGAGGTGTAGCTAGGGACCCCCATGCAAAATCTGAGTTTTGTCCCCCCCACCATGGGCAGCCACTGTGATGCTAGAATCCACCCACACACAGCATCACTTTTAATGGTGTTTCAGCAAGGGAGCCCAGATTCTCCTTTTAAATCCACCTTGAAGGGAGAATCTGGGATCCCCAGTTAAAACAACATTGCAACATTTTAGGGTAGATTCTCCACCACCTTGAAACAGCATCACTTTCAATGTTTAAACTGCGGACCTCAGATTCTCCCTTTAATTCCATTCCGAAGGAGATGGATTTAAAAGGAGAATCTGGGGAAAATTGGAGGGTGCCTGTTGTCAGGCATGCAATTGTTAAGATAGCAGCACCAAACTGCAGGGTATCTTTAGGAGACTCTCCTGATGATACTACCTAGGTTTGGTGAAGTTTGGTTCAGGGGGTCGAAAGTTATGGACCCTCAAAGGTGTAGCCCTTCATCTCCTATTAGCTCCCATTGGAAACAATGGGGGATGGGGGCACCCCTTTTGGGAGTCCATAACTTTGGACTTCCTGAACCAAACCTCACCTAACTTGGGTGGTACAATCAGGAGGGTCTCCCAAAAAAATCTCTGAAATTTTAGTGGTGCTAGCCTAAAAACTGCACTCCCTGCAGGCCAAAAACTGAAAACACTAAAAAATACCAAAAAACCACAAACAAACCTGCAATTTTTGCACCCCCACAAGGGAGCGCCCGGTGCAATGTGCACCCCCCCCCCATTCTTCTGGTAGCTTCACCTCTGACTCCTGTTTGAGAAATTACTAGAGATTTGAGAATGGGGCCTGGAGAGGGCAAGAACTGGGAAGGTGAATCATGGCATAGAGTTCAGTGGGTATGATGGCATAGAGTTCAACCACCAAAGCAGCCAGGGGCACTGAACTTTGTAATTTGAAGATAAGCTGTAATTCTAGGAGATTTCCAGATGGTACTTTGAGGTTGGTAACTTTACAGAAGTCTTGCAGCTAATACAGAAGCTTTATAAGTGTGAATGTTTGCCTATTAATGACACGGATAGTAATAACAATAACAGTGATAATAACTGTGATAATGACAACAACATCTAATTAATCTGCTAAAAAGAGAGAGAGCTGAGTAATAGGAAGTTACAGTCTCCTTCCTCCCGGCATGTTTAGCTATAGAAAGCAGGCCTTTGTTCTTTTAGCAATTAGAGTGTATGTTAGAGAAAGGCATCTCATTGTTATCCTGACAGTTTATAATTAGTCAACTGGTGCAGAAAATGGTTCTTCAAAAATTTATACAGCTAATCAGTGCTCAAATAAACACTTGAAGAGAGGCTGCCAGCACAGTCAACGCTCAGCTTGATAAAGTTAAGGATTCCCCCATCTTTTTTTGTATAGGTAAAGGTGTCACTTTTGAAGTGAAAATAACTGAGTACTTGTGAATATTGCCAATGAAATGAAATGAAAATTGATTTCTGCAGTCGAACATCAGCCATCCTTAAAGCCCTTTCCTGCCCCACACCCTTTACCACATGCTTTGTATACTGGATTCTGTGGCTACCAATTTGAAGGGATCCAACCTCAAATGAGGATTATGCACATGTTATTTTCCTGTGTGGGACAGGCTGTTCAATTTCAAAGTCAATGATAATTGCACGTGTAGAAAGGAAAAATTATAAAGTGAACTTTGTAGATTTAGAAGGTAGACCTGTCAGCCCACAAGTGGGCGCTTCAGTCTCGCAGCTTGTATGCAGAGATTCAAACTACATGAACATGCCACAAAGCACTATTTTCCTATTGCTTTCAACTAACAAGAGGAATACATGTGATTATTAATTCTGGCACTGGAATGATGAGAACTTGCATGTGCTCTGACTATATCATGTCTAGATCTTGGAAAGGAGCTTTGGCCCAGTGGTACAGAACCAGCTAGGGATATAGAAGTTCCCAGGTTCAATCTCTGGTTTTTCCAGTTGAAAGGACTGAGTAGTAGGTGATGTGAAAGATCATTTCCTCAGACCCTGGAGAGTCACTGCGAGTCATAGTAGACACTACTGACCTTGATAGATCAATAGTCTGACTCAGTAAATCTAGAACACTGGCAGGTTTATGAGGAACTAGTTTAATAATATACTGTCTCTTTGTTAGTGACAAAAAAAGATACAAATTGCAGGATACAGACTCAACAGCAGATTAATTTTGCTAAGTGTTGTACCAAAAAAACTCCAAACAGACAAGTTTTTCCTCTCAATACTACCAACAACTGATGCCACTGATTTTCTCTCATAGATGCTCCCATTATAATTTCTAAAGGGGACATTAAATATGAATATAAAGCCCTTTGTTTTATTCTGGAAAGAGGGGGGAATCTAATTAACTGTTTAATGCTGCTCATTGAATGGCTTTTGTTGTTTCCTTCATGGGCTTCATAATTGCACTGCTGATTTTTAATTAAGCGTGCATTATGTGAAAGAAGCTACATAAATAATGGCACCAAGACGCACTTTAATATCTATTCATCATTCATTTAGAAGGTACAAAGGGCAAGAAAAATAATTATTGAAGCACGTTCAAACTGTGTAAAGCACGAGAGATCTCATAGCCATGCTCGTTATCTGATTAACTTTAGTGACAAATTTACAGCATAAAATGCACTGAAAAGATAGGAAAGATTTATTGGAGCATTTAGTTTATTGTTTGTTATCCTGATCTGGTGTTCTATGGATCATAACCTTGACATTCCTCACTCTATTTCTCTTTGGCAGGTTAGTATTTGTGACTTTATTTCCTTTGCTCAAATTGAACCTATAATTGGTTTTCCATTTGCCGTATGACTGGACATTCAGGAATTAATATGCTGCTATGTTGAGGATATGGCAAGGTATAATATGAATGTGAATTTTCCCACTCTTTTATTTTTTCTATGGACACTTTAATAGCAGCTTGGGTGCAAATTAGACATTGCTGAATTCTTCCCAAAAAAGACAGCATTCACAGGTTGGATCCATCGACACCATAATATTTAGTGTGACCCTTTAAGAACCCTCATCCTGTGCAGCAACCATGAAGCAACGGAGAACCATTATCTCCTCAGACACACTTTCTGTCACAATTTTTTGTGAAAGTTGCAATTCAGACATCATGCTATGCCTTGACATTCCTCAGTGTCATGGGAGATGAAGGAACAATGATGCATCTCTTTTCTGTTGTTTGCCAAGCTGATCCCTAATTTCTGCCTTTCCACCAATTGCTCATCACACACAACAGTTAAAGTGTGTACTTTTGATGGGTCAGCCTGCTGAGACCTCCTCAGACCTCGCTAGACAAAGAGGAGGTGGAAGGAGTCAGCCTCTGAACATGGCTATAGCTGAGAACAGGGAAACAGGCAGAAGTTGTTTCATTTTGCCCACAGTCCATTTGCCCAGGGACCCCAGCTGTACCTGAAACTAAACAACAATCAGGTTCAACTTAGGTTTGCTAAAATCCCTGGAACAAATGAGGAGACAGTTCCAAAGAGAAATTCATAGATGGGGGATCACCTTGTTGTATGGAAAACAAGGTTGATGCACTCTGCCTGGCTTGGATTGCCAAACAACCTAATTAGCAACAGCTGGCTTACCTCTCTCAGTTAGATAAGTGCCTATTGAAGCAAACAGCAAAGCATGGATGTCACAGGAATAACTTATCACTACTGCTTAAGTATTGGTCTTTCTACCTGTGCTGTATTTTGGACTCCTGATAGCCTGACTACTTTGGACTGAACCTGACTCATGGCTTGGACTGGTCTCTCTTGTGCTGACACCTTACATGTTAAAAGAACCATGCTTAACCTTGGATTACCCCACTGGCCACTCCTTTATTATATACTTGCTCTAGAATAGTAGTATAGCAGTTGTAGAAGAGGACAGAGAGTAGGACAGGGGGAGAAGCAAGTGAAGATTGATTATTGCAACACTTGCAAAAGAATATTTATTCATTTGTATCTTGCCTTTCTCTCCAAAGTGACTCAATTCAAAAATGTCTCAGCCTCTATTTCTACTATTGAGAACAACCAATCCAAAATGGAAGCCAAACAATTTCTGGAGCAGCCACCATTACCTGAATGAACAAAAACATGTAGCCATCCTCCACATACCAAACAAAAAAACAAAAAACAACCCAAAACATTTTTGAAAAAATTTGATCTGCAGTAATGCACAATAATAATAACTGCAGCAATCCCCGATCATATCCAGCATTTACTCCTGGTTCTCTTTTCAGTTGCCCCAGCATCTCAGCATTCTATTGCAGATGCCCCAGCTTCAAAATCCCTTTCTGCCCTAACATTGCGTCAGTTGTTCTATGTGAAACTAACAAAGCTGATTGAATTAACCTTGCTTTTTTATATCTTTGCCTGAATTTTAGCAATACAAGTTCTATGTGAAATTGACAATGCTGATCCAATCGACCCTGCTTCTTTGTATATCTTCTCCAATATTCCATTATTAGTTTGATCTGACAAAGAGAAAAAGAGAAAAAAAATTCTTGAATGATCATTTTGAAAACAGAGAAGGAGGGGAAAGAGAATATGGCTGAAGGGGAAGCTGGGTAACTACATGGGGTATGAATAATGGCTTGGTGTTTGGTGAGGTGGAGAAATAATGACCACTTTAATATGATTGCATGCTCAAAAAAAGGAAACAGAAAGAGATTTTTAAAAAAACAAGAGAAGTGAAGGGAAAACATTTCTGAAAACAGAATGAAAATGTGTTGAATTCAAAGAAAAAGCATAATGTTTGGTGGCAAGGCATGTTGTAACCAACTCATGACAAAAAGACCATTATTATATTTTCTGTCATTATTTTTAATTCATATTTGAATATGAATGTTATTTTGTCAATTTTGAGCTATTTTGTACATTATGATGTGCTGATTTGTTTGTATAGAATTTAACGAGTTTATTGTAATGATTGAAATGGTTAATAAACATATATTATATTTTTTTAAAAAATAAAAAAAGAAAGATTATTTCATGCAAAACTTGCTTTTACATTATGACACCAAACATATGAAAGCAGATAAAGACTTTGAGATCGGATTCACATGTTGTTGGATATTCCATCCCCATTGCAAGTTTCCTGCCTGGACAGGACAGTCAAGAGATAAATGTGTATTCTAGCATAACCATAGCAAGCAGGTGGCCTATTCTCTATTCTATAGAGAATAGTTTATTTAGGAATTAGTAAGTTTGTTTTGTGAGTCCCTGTGGTGGGTGTGTTTATTGAACCATTGGGATCAAGTCTAATCTTCTGCCACTGAAAAAAGCTGAAACTTTTTTTTTAAAGTGAAGGATTTTTTAAAAAATGGTCTCTTGCATGTAAAAGTACCAAAAAGGATTTAGAACCTTAGATGGCATCAGGGAAAGAGATGACATCTGTTTTAAATGCTAATGATGTAAGTGACATTTGGAAGAACTGTATTCCAAAAGTGAAAGAAAATACATGGCTTAGTACAAGTGCTAACCTTTCATTCTGCACAAGGCTGAACCTCAGGTATGCTTTAAATATCATTTTAAAATAACAGCAAACCACATTTGTCTCTGATGGCCTCCTGGATCACAGCGACTGTTCTCCCATACGGTGTCCATGTTTCAGATTTGTACTTCTTGGTACTTGGCTTGCCTTTTAACACAGATCACACTTTTTTAGTGTTGATAGTTGCTGTTTCTTTTTCCATTGAGACAGCGAACAAAGCAAAAGGTAGAGCTGATGCTTACAAGGTGACAAGAGTGTGCTAATGTTAGTTGAACAAAAATGACAGGAGATGAACTGGCAGTGCAAGCCATCCTAAGCAATGAATTAAAAGGGTGTTACACTGTTTAGGACTGCACCATTAGTGGCTTCTGTATCACATTAGTATTCCATTTTTCTTTCAAGGGCAACTAAATATTAATTTCATTTTACAACACTATTGCATTTTATTCACACAGCAATTCTGTGATGTAGGCTAAGTCAAGAGGTGGTGATCGAAGCAAAGATGCTGAATGTTCTTCATAGTTGCATAAAGGTGTGAGCCCTTGTCTCCATGGTTGAAGCCTAGGGATTTCGTCATTGGATCTCAGTGATGGGACTTTCTCCTATGAACTCTCACAAGAGCTGACTGTCAGGGACTTTCCAGGCTGTGTGGTCATGGCCTGGGAGTTTTTGTTCCTAACATTTCACTCACATCTATGCTGGCAGCTTCAAAGGCAGGTCATGGTAAGATGGATCTCTCTCCATGGCATCTTACCATGACATGCCTCAGAAGAAGCCGGTTGATTCTGCCCATGAAAACCTTTGACAATACATCTCGCAGAAGCCTTAGCATCTTCCTGAAGCACTGCAAATAAGACTGAAGCCTGATTGGCAGTACCTGAACTTTCAGGCTGTCTGGCATTGGGGCGGGGGGTAATTTTGATAGGTAGCCTTTGGTGAAAAGGCCTTTGGTGAAAAGGCAAGGATGAATTAGGAACAGTTTGGTTATCATTCTGTGCTTGGAACCCAGGTGGGATTGCCCATATTCCCGTGAATTCATTGGATAGCTCATAATGGATCCCTTATTAATTGAAGTACTAAAGATTTTACCCACTGCTGTTCAGCTATAAACATGATATCCCAACTGTACCTGTATGTGGCTATTTATGCTTTTTAAAAGAGTGTAGTCAGGGATCCCTAATCATATTGATCGCATGAGCACTGCCAAAATTTTGAGAACAGCTACTGAGAGCTACAACAAAATGTCTATAATGGGTGCGGTAGGGGACCCAATAAAAGTTTTGCAAACTATTAGAAGGTTCCAAGTCATACACCTTGTTATGATGGCAGCAGCTGTTTCTGAAAGGATGCTTACTACAGATGCATAGGCAGTGCCCCTTGGGCTCTTGCCCTATTATTGTGAAGTGGAAGAAAGCCATGATTTGTTATTTGCTTTGGGGAAGAAACCTGCAGGCATCAGAAAAAGCATCAGTGTGCACTATTGGGCTCATGGGCACCACACTAGGGAAACTGTCCTAATTCAAAAAACCAAATAAACAAACTGGCAGTTAGAGATGCTGCTGAAGTGCTCCACAACAGCTTAAAGTTCAAACATGTTGAATTTGTAATTCCTAGAAGTATGACAAGAGAAAACTTATGCCCAAAAATGTCTCCTGCCTGTAATTTTATTTTTTCTCTCTAAGGCCCTTTCCGCATGGGCACTAAAGAGCGCCCCAGGGATGCTAAAAACAGCGTCCCTGGGGAGGGGTTTGCATGGCCACCGCTGCTGCATCGCAGCAGTGCCGGCCTCGCAACCCCCAAGCTGCACAAAGACGCTGTTTCCAAACCTTGCTTCCTCGGCGAGGTATTTGGGAAGCAGCGTCTTCCAACTGCTGCTGTGCGAATGGCAGCGGCAGGAAGGCACCATTCCCCCCCCCTTTCCCAAACACCTTACTGTCCCCTCTGGCCTTCCGGTGCATCACACAGGCCAGGGGACATGCCCCCCCCGCCCTGTGACTTCAGAGCTGTCGCGCAGGGCAGGCAGGAGTGTCTCCTGGCCTTTGCAATGCGCCGGAAGGTTGGAGGGGACGGTAAGACATTTGGGGAATGGCGCAGCCTCTGCGCAGGCTGCACCATCTTCCCCAACCCTACCGGGACCGTCCATGCAAACAGTCCCAGGGGAGTGCGTCGGTGTCGTTTATGCCAATGCACCCCGGCACCATTGCAGTGTGGAAAGGGTCTAAGTTCTCTCTTCCCCCCTTCTTTTGGCATGCATTTTTTTGGCCTGGCTGCTGAAAAGGCAGATCATTTTGACATCAGCCTTAATTTGATAGTTGTTGTCAGTTATCTCACTCCGGGATGTGTACCAATTTTTTTTAGTTTTTTTTTTTTTTAGTTTCAGATTTTAAAAATCTGAACATTTTCAAAAATGGAAAAATAAAAGAAATGGTATTGTTGGCTTTTTCAATTTTGGGTTTTTTTTCAACTTGATCCTGAAAAATTCCAGGTCACAGAGCTGAATGCTGGCCTTGGCTCAGCAAAGACCAGTATTCAGTTCTGCGCTTCCACTGCCGCTGAATCCATGCGGACTCAGAGGCAGCATTCAGCAGGTAAGTGAGGAGTACAGGGAGGGGGAAAGGGTTTTGCCCCCTATGGAGAAAGGACTCCCTCCCCCTTTTTTCCCTTCCCCTTCTCCATCAGGTATCACAGATTTGGAGGACTTAAAATGCCAGAGAAACATCAGGAAGAGCTAGCTGACCTAGGGGGAAATGATATTTTGACCCATCCTGACCCTGAAAGAGGGGTAGGGTCTGGAAACTGATAAAACAGAGTAGACAGTCTTGGTGGGAGGAGGAGTCACAACTTCTCAGCAACTGCTTTCACTTTGGCAGTGTCTCAGGCTAAATTGCCCTTCTCCCCACCTTCAGTCACAAAAGACAATGAAAACTGACAAATAATAAATCTAAGATATCTCTTTCCCTTAGAACAAAAAGCAACTTGTAATATTTTGTTTTTCATTTATCTTTGCAGTAGCATGTTGGAACCAATGACACCACTGATTAAAATTGGTGCCCACTAATTATTCTATTGATTAAACTGATTAAAATTTGCAGTGCTAATTGCAAGACCTTCCTATTTAAGGGTTGACCTACATGTTCAGAATAATCACATATTTCATCTCTACTGCTACTGTGCCATTTCAGATTGTAGATGTAATGCTACATGCTAGAATGTTCCCCATTTTTAAAAACACTTTTCATACAGAAAACAGTTAGGTTTGAAATTGCCTTGCTGACTAAGTGAAAAAAGTTTTGACATAGGGAGTGATTTAAACATGGGTTTTCATGCTTATTTTTAAGTATTAGTCTAAGCAGCAATATACTGCTTGATCACTATAAGTAATTATGTCTACTAGAATCACAAATTGATCACAAATTGACAAAAGCATCATCAAATACTTACAGAAAATACTTAATATTTTATTGAAATGCTGTAAATTGGGTTGCAAATACTTGGTACATTGCAGCTTGCAAACTAGGGTTACTGTGTTGTGAAAGGCCTTTTGTGCACTTCTGGTCTCTTTAAGTTAAGCTTGCATTTCCTTCAGGTCAGATTCTCAATTGCGCATGTGTTTTCTCTTCTTCAGAACTCACTGTGCCACAGATCAGAGAAGCCCTGTGGTTTCCAAGAACAGAAAGCTTTCAATGGAAAGCTCTACAGAAATGAGATTTTCACCCTTCCTGTGGAGGCAGAGTGGTATGATTTTTGCTTCTGTTGGCTTTTCTGCTGCTCTCTGCCTTCCCCTGCCCATGCAGGAGCAGTTCTGCTAATATTTTTGCTAATAAGCCTTCTTTTTTTTCATTTAAGCACTTTTGAGTCATCTCAGGAACAACAGATAGAAATGATGGCCTTTTAAAAAAAATTAAGAAACAGGCAACAAGCAATGACTCGATGAGTAAATGAGGAAATTTGAGGAGACCCTACAGTGAAATATATAGTTGCACCAAAAGCCACAAAGGGTCAAAAACTCCAGATTAGAATCAAAGTATGCAGTTTCCCCCCCTGCCCAACTCATCCAAAAGAGTGTGGGGAAAACACTAACCCCCAAGGCATTTTGTTTGTTTGGGATACTTGGCTGGCTTGACCATTTTGCATACCTGCTTCTCAACCACATGACTTGGCTTTGTTGTCTTTTTGCCTGGCTTTCCCTTTTAATTGAATCCTGATATTCACTATCCTGTCAAAGACTGTTATTGCTGGAATATTGCTTTCAATGGAATATTGCTTTCAATGGAGACCCAGGTGGCCCATGTAACCCGGGTTGCGTTTTTCCATCTTCGCCAGGCCCGGCGACTGGCCCCCTTCCTCTCCCAGGCGGATCTGGCCACAGTGGTCCATGCAAAGGTCACCTCCAGACTAGACTATTGCAACTCACTCTACGTGGGCCTTCCCTTGCGGCTGATCCAGAAATTAAAACTGGTCCAGCATGCGGCGGCACGTTTGCTCACGGGCGGTGCCTTTAGAGATCACATCATGCCCGTGTTACGTCACCTGCACTGGCTCCCAGTTGAGTTCCGGATCGTCTTCAAGGTATTGGTTTTAACCTTTAAGGCCTTGCGCGGCCTGGGACCCTCGTACCTACGACCGCCTGGCCCTGCATATGTCCCACGCCGGTCCCTGGCGCGTCAGCAGAGGCCAACTTGCTGGTAAATCCCCACCCCCTCTATGATGCTGCTGGTTCTCTACCAGGGCCAGGGCTTTACGGTCTTCTGGCCCTGGCCTTGGGTGGAATGCTCTTCCTCCAGTTGTCCCTGGCCCCGCGGGATCTCAATGAGTTCCGCAGGGCCTGTAAGACCGAGCTATTCCACCGGGCCTTTGGTGAGACCAGCCGCTGATATGGGTGCCCGAAACAGCTTAAGAAATATTCTGATACCCACTGTCCCCCCCACCTTTAAGAGGAGTTTTAAATAGCTGGATGCCATCTATTTTAAATATTTAAACCTACTTGGATTTGGAAATTGTATGCTGCATTTTAAATTTTTTTAAACTTCTTGTTTTATTTGTCTGTTGATGTTGTGCACCGCCCTGAGCCCTCCGGGGGAGGGCGATATAAAAATGAAATAATAAATAAATAAATAAATAAAATAGCAGTGCCCGATTTTTCATGTGAAAATGCCCTGTGATAGATCTGGTGAACGTACCTGACATGAGGCTTTTTGCCCTGCTGTTGACTCTTCACTGCTCCCTGGTTCTTCGTGGGATTTGAGGCAAGGCTGGCGTATTATGCCGCAAATCTTTTTTCACAAGTCTGGTGCTTCTTCATTTGCACTGTGAGCTCTTCTGCAATGTCTTCCATGCATGTGTGGATGACCTCCATTTCCTGCATTCAGATTGGCAGAGTCTCCCCCCATTTCCCCCGCTTTCACTATTTTACTTTTAAAAGACTCTGAAAATAAAACAGGCACTGAGAATTGGTGCCCTCACCGCAACCCGTCTAAAATCCTTGTGTGTGCAATGGGACCGCTGTCCTCAACCCCTTCCTAAATCTAAATCCTTGCATGTGCAAGAGAATTGCCACCCTCCCGTTTGCGGTGCCTGCACACGCTGCGTTTCTGCCCAAGGTTTCTCACTCCTTTCTAAAAAACAAGGTTTCTCCCTCAATTTTTTTTCACAACAAAACGGGGGGGGGCATGATTCTCAGCACCTGCCCATTGGTGGGGCAGGTTAGAGAAGCGAGGCAGGAAAAATGGCCCAGTTCTGCTACAGAGAAATTTTGTACAGTGGTAGAAGCCTCCAGAGGAACAAAGGGGCATTTCAAAAGAACCTCAACCTTTGTGGTTCAGGAAATTTGCAGAGCAAAGCCAATGCCGTGGGGTGGCTCCAGGGCAGGGACATAGGTATAGATTTTAATGAGGGGTTGGGGGTGGGGCCATGCTCCCACCAGCCCCTAGGGCATGGCCACACCTTCCCAAGCCCCACCACTGGCCTGAGTGCTTATAAAAGCAGATCTCTGATGATGGGGATGGCAGACTCCCCTGCCCTGCCCTCCCCCCCCCACCAACTGGGCTCCCAGCCGGCAGCTGGCAGCTCCTTCTGCCCTCCCCTCCGGGTAGAGGTGTAGCTAGGGAAAATGGAGCCCAGTGCAAAATCTGAGTTTTGTGGCCCCTCCATGGGTGGCCGCTGTGAATTTGGAATCCATCCCCAAACAGCATTACTTTCAATGGTGTTTAAACTAGAGAGCCCAAATTCTCCTTTTAAATCTACCTTCAAGGGAGAATCTGGGGTCCCCAGTTAACTCATATTTTGCACCAGATTCCATTTTCAATGTTTAACTGGGGACCTCAGATTCTCCCTTTAAATCCATGCCAAAGGGGGTGGATTTAAAGGAGAATCTGGGGAAATTTGGGGAGTGCCTGCTTTCAGGGGTGCAATTGTAAAGCTATCAGCACCAAACTTTCAGAGTATCTTTAGGATAATCTCCTAATGATACCACCCAGGTTTTTTGAAGTTTGGTTCAGGGGGTCCAAGGTTATGGATCCTCAAAGGTGTAGCCTGATCTTCTATTAGCTCCCATTGGAAACAATGGGGAATGGTGCAACCCCTTTGGGAGTCCATAACTTTGGACCCCCTGGACCAAACTTCACAAAACCTGGGTGGTATCAGTAAGGGACTCTACAGATGATACCACTCAGGTGTGGTGATGTTTTGTTCAAAGGGTCCAAAGTTATGGACCCTCAAAGGTGTAGCTCCCATCTTCCATTAGCTCCCATTGGAAACAATGGGGGATGGGGCACCTTATTTGGGAGTCCATAACTTTGGACCCCCTGAACCAAACCTCACCAAACCTGGGTAGTATCATCAGGAGAGTATCTGAAAAAATACCTGAAATTGTGGTGCTACTAGCCTAAAAATACGCCCCCTGCACACCAAAAACCGAAATAACACTAAAAATACAAAGAAAACCACAAACAGGGGGTGGAGCTTCAGTCATGTAATGGGGGAGTTGAACCCGAGAACCCCCCCCTTTCCTACATACTTGCTCTGGGGCAAAAACACAGCAGCACTGGGTGCCTTGAAGAACTCCTGGTTGTATCAGGGCATTCCCCGTGGCAACAGAGGAATAATTTTGACATGAAAAATCAGCCAGTGCTTACTCCAGTTATTCCTGGTGTGGTGCCATGGAACCTGTAAATATGATTCCTAGTGCTCTCTTTTTTCTTAATCCAGGGGTAAAATCCAAAGGGTCTTCAATGAAACAGGTGAAAAAAAGCAGATAGCATCTTTTTGCACCCTACCAGATGACTTACTAGAAAAGTGCTGAACTCATATTGGATAGGAATGGTTGCGAATTTTTTCACTCAGCTCACATTTTAACTTATCTGTCATAAGCAGGGAGCTGACTTTTTATTTGGGGGTTTAGATGTTCTTGAGCAGCTAAAGATTCTTTGGCCAGTTATTTTGTGTGTACTCAAACATTACTGTATAGTGCAAACGTCAGAATCCCATACATTTTTATCTATACATATCCTTGTGGGAATCTTAGTTCTTCTCCATATAGATCTGTACTCTCCATGCACCACAGCCAACAGCTTACATACATTTTCAAGCACGCTAATTGTAGGATTCTATGACTGCAGGATTGTAGAATCACTGGTTCTGAATGTGAAGAATAGCTCAAAGTTACAGATAGGAGAAGATTTTCTAGAATTAAAAGGCGCACCCTGAACCTAAGGGGAGAGGGGGAGAGGGTGGCCAGTTCCAGGTTTGGAAACGCCTGGAGATCTGTTGATAGCCTGAGGAAGACAGGGATCTCAGTGGGGTATAATGCCATAGAGTACACCCTCCAAGGCTTCCATTGTTTCCTGGGGGACCTGGGGGACTGATCTCTGTAGTCTGTAGATGAGATGCAATTCTAGGGGATCCTCAGGTCCCACCTGGAGGCTGGCATCCCTATATGCATATGCGTTGTAACTTGTCTAATCCTCATTGTGTTTCTCATTTCAAAGCATGGACACACTACTCACCCTGTTCTCTGTTCCAAAGCACATCTAGCAATTTGTTTGTTTAGGGCAGGTTACAACAATAAATTAAACCTTTAAAAATTGCAATCAGTCCACTGTAAAAAGGTGCCAGAAAGCTCAATCCCTAACTAACTAAAGGAGGTGAATTTAAGAAAAGGGAAGGAGGGAAATAGGGAAAGGAAGGGAAGTAATGGAAAAGGAAATGAAAAAGGAAAAGGGGAGAGAGAGAATGGAGGCAAACTATGTGGGAATGCCATTGCTGCCTTCAATCATAGACCTGGTGGAACAGCTCTATCTTAGGGCGTTTTCCCACTTACCTTCTGCCCCACGCTACTGTAGGCAAGTAGTGCGGGGTCCCCCGGCACTCCCCATTACAGGGGTGGCGACAATGCAGCCGCCCCGATGCTGCCACTGTCGCACCCCCTCAGCACGTGACATTCCTGGCGCCTTTTGAAATGGTGCCTTTTGATGACCTTCCACGCAGAGCTGGTCAGGCAGCTCCAGGCTGCTGTCAGAAATGACATGCACTGGGAGTAGCGCGCAGCGACCCCTCACCCAGGTAAGTGGGGAAAAGACCTTACAGACTCTGCAGAACTGAGGTAAATCCTGCAGAACCTGGGTCTCATTTGACAGAGCATTACACCAGGTCAGAGCCAGAGCCAAACAAGTCCTGAACTTGGTTGAGGCCTGATGGTTATTTTTCAGGATAGGCACCCAGAAGTTGTAATTCATAGAACAAAGTGCTCTCTTGGGGGTGCATTTGGAGAGGTGGTTTTGCAAGTATGAGGGTCCCAGACAGTGGCATAGCAGCAACAGGGCAGGGGGGCATGACTCCCTGGGAGTGCTGGTGTGGGGGAGTGCCAGGGACATGGCAGGGGCATTCTGGAGTGGGGGCAGAAAACGCTGTGGCAGGGGCATGCGCAGCTCCCCCTTGCTCTGCCCCTGGTCCCAGACTGCTTAGGGCTTGAAAGGTTAGTACCAAAACCTTGAACCTGATTTGGTAGGCAATGCAGCTGGCAAAGCACTGGTTTGTGCTACCACCATGACATTCCTGTAAGATCTGTTACAATTGCATTTTGAACAATAATGCAAACCTGAATAATTTGTTACATGTCCTGATTGGCTAAGTTGCAGAACAATGCAATTAAGCTGCCACATTTGACTGCTGTCAAAAATCTAATGATAATATGGGCAAGACTGTTCCCCGTTACTGCCCATTGAGAGATTTATCTGCAATATCATTTGTGCAAGTTTAGCTTTGGTGGGGAAAAAAATCAGATTTCTTTAGCCTCAGTAGTTCCACTTATACTTTTTTTTAGAGAATGTTCATGAATTTCTTTAGGACATCATGCTAGCAAACCATACACCAACTGATATATTTGTAGACAACACAGAACCATTTAATGGATCATCTGAATCAATTTGATTATTTGAAGTGCAGCATTTTTTGTTGGCTTAAGTGTTCTGTTCCCTTTAATTTTTATTAGGCACTGCAAGTACTGTAGCTGCCTGAGTGAAAATGATGTTATCATAATAAATATATCCTTGCAAAAACTTCCCTTGGCTGTCTGGCATCTAAAGAAACCTAATGATTTACTTATCTTTGCATTAGTCAAATAACCCTTGAGTAAAACTACCAGCATAGAACAAGATGGCTAATATATGGATCAGTGGTGTTCATTTTCTAAACCATTTGTAATGGAAATAATCATAAAAAAGATCTTTATTTTTCATCTCAATTCATCCCAATATGTTTCTACATTAATATTAATAAAATACTCAGATAAACTACCATATATTCATTTTTAGAGCACCATATTAGAAAAGTAAAATAAATGAAATACTTTTGGATATGCATGAGAATAACTCCCAATAAATCCAGATGAACACAGAAAAAGAGGAAAAATTAAACCCTCTAAATAAAAAAGAGGAAAAAACTAATCCCTAACTAATAAAGTCACAGTCCTATAGTGGCATAGATACAACAGGGACATCAGGGGACAATTGTCCCAGGCAGCCCCCATTGAGTCACATGGGGGTGTAAAATCACCCCTACCCCTCCCCCTTCCCCCTTGCCCCTGCCCCACCAGACTGCTACTTCAGCCGGCAGAGCCAGCTGAAGATGCAGTCTGGCAGGGCGGGGCCAGGCCATGGGGGAAAGGAGACCTGGCCCTGCCAGCTGCCCAAGATCGCCACCATGCCATAAAGGTAAGTGGGGCATGGGGGATGGGAGGTAGGGGCACGTCCCTGGCTGCCGGGGGCCCAGCAGAGGCCTTCCCTCCCCTGCCACCTAAAAAGACCAGCCAGGTCTGCAGGGGCCTGGCACAGGCCTCCCCTCTCACCCCACACCACCCAAAAAGGCCAGCTGGGTGTGCATGGGCCCTGAACAGGCCTTCCCTCTCCCCCACATCACCCAAAAAGGCCAGCTGGGTCAGCAGGGGCCCATGAGAGGCTTTCCCTCCCCCTGCCACCCCTTCCCATTTTCCCCACCCTAGCCATCCTTTGCCACCTTCCCCCACCCCTAGCCACTCCTTGCCACCCTTCCCCACCCCTAGACACCCCTTGCCACCTTCTCCAATCCCTACACCACTCTCACCTCTAACTCAGCTGCCATTGTTCTGAGAGATGGTGATTTTGGGGTGATAGTGCAAAAATCATGAGGATCCAAGAAGATCTGTGTTTTCCAAGCAGGTTTTTGCACCATTGCAGTGCCACGGAGCATGGGATGTGTGATTGTTGTGTTCAGACATGTGTTTAGGGGTATGAGCTGTGACTGTGTCCAGTGTGTAACAGACTTCCCTTTGTGATGCACCTCTGAAGATGCCAGCCACAGATGCAGGCAAAATGTTAGGAACAAGATCTACCAGACCACAGCCACACAACCAGGAAAACCCACAGCAGCCAGTTGAATCCGGCTGTGAAAGCCTTCGACAAAACTTTGGATGAGATCACTGAACACTGCATTTATTTCCAGGTGAACACTATATAAATAATTTGTTGTACAATTACTTAACGTAAAAGTTTATTGGCATAAATGTTTGGAAATAATTTCTACTAAGGTGTGTGTGATTGATATCCAAGTTAACTGAATTCAGGTTAACTGATGTATTGTCCAGTTCTACTTAGTCTTTTATATGCAGCTCTAAGTATCATCATGCTGGCATTTTACAACTAAAATTTGCTGTTTTTAGTTCAAACAGAGATTTTGCAGTGTTAGCTATTGTTTTCCAACAATCATAATTTGATTTAAAGGGGTTTCTCATGTGTGTCACAAAGGTGATACTGCATGAGACTTAGTAATACACAGGTATCTTTGAGAAAATGTCAACAAATATTAATAAAACTCTTTTGTTTTCCTTGGAACTCCTCAGATGGCTAAGGAAAAAACCTTCCACATTTGCATTGACTTTAGAGTGAGTGAAATTATAAAGGCAACTTCAAAAGTCATAAATTGTAAAGGAAAAGAAGAAAGAAACTAACTTTTATACAATGAAGAGTTCAAAAAAGCATACAGTGGTAAATCATGAAGTCTCCTCAGTTCATTCTTTAATAACTAAATGGTTTAGTCTAGCTTCGTGACAACTCAACAAACAACATTAATCTCTGTCCTGGAGCCAGTTAGATGCTTCAAGACATATGTTGAACAGGATTTTAAAATAGCCATTGGGAATTCAAAGCAGTGGCTGAAGAGAAATGAAAGGCCCATAAAGCACAGGAAATTACTGCTCTGGTGTCTCCACTTATCAACACTGGTACTAATGGACACATGTGTGATAATGAATTAACTGGAAATAAATTAGATTAGTAGGTGCCTGGCAATGGGCAAATGGAGCTTGAGGTGGGGGATTTCCTGACCAGGGAATGGAATCCCTAGTCACAAATGATTCTCAGATAATGATGGACAATGTGTTGATTATGGTCTATGGCTAAGAGTCAGTGGGCAGTTGTTCATAGACATGGAAACAGTAATTGATTGAGGAAAAGCAAGATAAAATAAAAGGCCAAACACAGTCTAATTAGAGGTAGATGGTGTTCACAATGAAATTTGCTCTGATACTAAAATAAATGCAAGTTTATTTGCTGGAATGGGTAAGGACATTCCCAGTAGCACTGAAGCCATGGCAGCTTGACAGTCCAATCCAGAAAGGATTGGTGAGCCGGGACAGCACCACTCTGGTGTTGCCCCTCTCTCTTTACAGGGCATTTCCATTTTAAAAAGTTTTTTAAAGTTAAAGAAACATTTCAATGAATTGAGATATGCCATGGGCCCCTAAGGCTGGCCCTGGCCCTGATCTGCCCCAAGAACATCCCTGGCAATGCCGGTGCAGCATTTTGCACTGGCAGGTCTGGGTTATGGAGGCAGTTTCCAGGTCAGTTGTCCAGCTACCATGGTAGGTACCCCTCCCACTGGTGCATATGCTTCTTGTGCCAGCGGGGTGGGCACTCATGCTGGCACTAGGTTGCACCAGCTCCAGAGTGGGATTTGCTCCCCACCCACCAGATTGGGCTGCCCACATGATGGATAACTCGGAAAATCTCAAAGCAAGCAGTGGAGCATCCACTGATCTTATCCCTGATGGAAGACCTTGTCCGAACCTCTGAGGAACTCATCAAATTATCTCAAAGCCAAATGAGAGTGGGTGGCCAGCAAACTTCTGATCTGTAACTGGGGGTATTATTTGTAAACTGGTAGGAAAAGGAAAGTGACTCCTTCAGTTGTCATTGGTTCAAAGGAGGAAGGGAGCTCTTGACTGCTCGCCTAGAAAAAGGGGTGCCCAGCCAAATGTCTCTTTACCTCATCTTTTGGTTTGTTCAGTCCTGGAAGTTTGGGAGGATAGGGGCAGACTCATCCCTCAGATTATGAATACAGGGGATGATCCTCAAAGTGTTGGTTAACTCTGGTTAGCATTTGTTTTTAATGTTTTCCCCTCAACAACTAAACTTGCTACATGTTTGCCTGCTATGTCTTTGCTTCCCACTTAAATTAGACTTGTAGAACAATAAAGCTGTAATTAGAAACCCAAGAGTTTGATGGCTTAAAAATATTCACTGGAATTTACAGTGCTAGAAAGGACAATTATGGCTTTAGCTAAGACAGAAAAAAATAGAAGGTGAGGATGAGACATCCGGGAGAGTTAAACTGCTAATGTCTCTTTCTCATTGGCACAGACACACCTAACAAAGGTGAACCTGGAATCTTCTCTTCCAGTATTGGGAAGATAGTCCCTCACAAAGATTTTTCAGGTGGTGGTGGCACTGTCCTGGTTCTGATGTAATATAGGCAGAAGGAGGTCAAACTGGATTTCCTATAAAGCCAGCCTCCTCAGCCTCTTAGCATAATTGCTGAGCTTACCTGTGACATGTTTTGTATGCCCAAGTAGCCAAGATCCATTACAGCTGGCACTGGATTACAATGATGCACAGATGACAACGGTATGAATATCTGTCTGAAAATAAGAAGCCTGTGGCCTGTGACTAAAGGCTGGAGTGTGATGAACTTGATGAGAGTTACCCAGAAAAGTAGTGGAGACTTCCAGGAGCAGTATGTTACAGTTCTGTCCTAAGCCCTTCTAAGCTCATTGACATCAATGTATTTAGAAGAGTGTAGCTCTTCTTAGGATTGTACTGTGGCTGTTTTCATTTCGCAGTCTTCAGACAACACTCCTGACCAGTGAGAAATCAATAGTTACTCTAGCTGCGCATACATTTTCAGTATCCAGGACAATCAAGTTATAGCCCAATAGACACATTCCACAGAATTCTTCTGTAGGATGGGCCTCTTAAGATTTTATGAACAGTTTTGTAGTTAGTAAAGGTCTCCTGATGATTTTCCTCAAAGGAAAAGAATTAATTCCTAGTAAAACTAATTATCTGCACCTGTTAAACCCCTGCTGGAAACGTGAATGGTTAATTGCCTCAGATTATATCCAAAACTTTGATGTGCAGAAACATTTTTTTCCAATCTGTTTCTGCTTGAAAAAAAAAATTATTTATGATCGACCTCCTCTGGAAAGGCATTTAGTTTGGGATTTTTTTCCAGGCTGCCCCCCGCCCTTGCGAAACCAGTTTCTCATCTTTTTGCATTTTGAATACATTTGCCCCTAACATCTTGTTTTTTATATTCATGTTTCCTTTTCATCTGAGTTTCTGCTTTTCCAAAAGGTGTGACGTTACCAGAGGCTTGTGCTAAGTCATTCTCCTGAGGGGCTGTTGTATGGTTTTTGAAGAGTAAATCACATGGAAGTTTACAAAGCCAAAAAATAACTAAATGCTAGATGGCTGAATGTCTGCTACTGTTATAAGTGATCACAACTTATGGGACCTTCAAATCTGTCTGGTCTTCATTAATAAGGTCTCTTGCCATTCCTTTCTGTATTTCAGAAGGGCAAGATCACCCTCGTACTGGCCTTTTAAATATTTGCAAAGCTGCTTGTAGGAACTACATTCTATTCAGGGAAGCTGCAGCCAGCATAGATGTTTATTTATTTATTTATTTATTTATTTATAATTAGTCTTGTATACCGCCCTTCCCCCGAAGGGCTCTGGGCGGTGAACAACATGATAAAAACAATAATTACAATACCCCCATTAAAACAAATTAATAACAATGCATTGCAGTGGCATCCAACATAAACACAGACTTCATAAATCCACCCTGGAAAAACAAAACAGAGAAGTGAAGAACCCAGAAAGTAAAGGGGAGAGGGAGAAGGAAGGGGCGGGGCGCACCTCAGCAGCCGGCCTCCCCAAACGCCCGGTGGAATAATTCGGTCTTACAGGCCCTGCAGAACTCTCCAAGGTCCCGCAGGGCCCAAATAGCTGGTGGTAAGGTGTTCCACCAGGCAGGGGCCAAAGCTGTAAAAGCCCTGGCCCGGGTAGAGGCCAGCCGCATCATCGAGGGGCTAGGGACCACCAGCAAATTGGCCTCTGACGAACGTAGAGGCCGTGTAGGGACGTATGGGGTAAGACGGTCCCGAAGGTACGAAGGTCCCAGGCCGCGTAAGGCCTTAAAGGTAAGCACTCATACTTTAACACCGGAACTCAACTGGAAGCCAATGCAGGCGACGCAGCACAGGCTGGATGTGTTCTCGGAAGGCACCACCGGTGAGAACACGTGTCACAAAGATGCTTGACCAGCTTCAGCTTCCTAAGCAAACGCAAGGGGAGGCCCGCGATAGAGCGAAGCTACAATAGCTCCAATCCTAGAGGTGACCGCTGTATTGATCACAGTGGCAAGATCCGGCCTGGGAGAGGAAAGGGGCCAGCCGCCGGGCCTGTCGAAGACGAACAAACCCAACCCCGGTTGTGGCGGCCAATTCGTCTCCATTGAAAGAGACCTAATTCAGGTGGACCCCCAGGCTGGTGCACGGAGGAGTGCTGGTGCCAATGTAGCCCCCTCCCACCGCAGTGACTGAAAATCCCCCACCTCCCCCCCGCCGCCCAGCCAAAGGGACTCCGCCTTCGATGGATTCCTGAAGTTTTAACCTGCTCTGTTGCAAACCAACCAGCAACCGCTTCCAAACAGTGCTGTAGAGCTGCAGGGGCGACGATTTACCGCCCTCCATCAACAGAATGAGCTGAGTGTCATCAGCGCATTCGGTGACAGATCAGCCCAAAGCTCCGCACTAACCGGGAGCACAAGGGGCTCACGATATAGATAAAAGAACAACAGTGGGGATAACAGCGCTCCCTGGGGCACCACCCCGCATCGAAGCGGGCACCTCTGGGAGGCTTGCTCCCATCATTACACCTGTTGACGCCGGTCCTGGAGAAACGAGACAATCCACTGAAGGACAAAGTGCCCCGCGACTCCGGAAGCCGCCAGGCGGTGGGCCAAAAGCGGTCGCGGATCGATCATATCAAACGCTGCTGTAAGATCCAACAATACCAGCAGCGCCGATCCGGGCCTCGGTCAAGTTGTATGCGGAGCGTGTCTGGTGACAGCGACGGTGACAGTCTCACCATGCCCAGCACGGAAGCTGGACTGGAAGGGGATCAAAAGCCCGTAGGTCCTCCAGAAAAGCCCTGAAGCTGCTCCAACATCACTCTTTCAATTACCTTCCCCAGAAACTAAAGATTCGGAACGGGTCGCATCAGCCAGATCTCCTGGATCTAACGATGGTCTTTTCAAGAGTGGGCGGACCATCGTTCTCCTTCAACCCACCCGGAAAGACTCCTTGCTCAAGGGAGCCATTGATGATCTTCAACAGGTGGGGTTGTAACTCCCCCTGGTAAGCCTTAATAAGCCAGGAGGGGAATGGATCCAGAGTGACAGGTAGTAGGTCTTAACAGCAGCCAGGACCCTAGTCAACATGGGCTTGTGAGAGTTAGGGAAAACTGGGCCAAACAAGGGACAGAAGACGGCAAGGGAGCCTCTAGTTCGCTTAATTGTAGTCAACGCGGCAGGAAGGTTCCGGCGGATGACGCAACTCTTTATCTGCAAATAAGCTCACAAATGCCTCACACCCAATCTCCAATTCGGTGTTTGTAGCACCTTTAGATAGTGAGGCCAAAGACTGCACCAGACGTAACAATTGGGCCGGGCTATGTTTCTAGCCATGTAGAGAGCAGCAGGAAAACTCTCTTTGCCTCCTTCGTCGCCATCTCATAGGCCTTCATAAACGTCCTATAAGATGTTCGCGCAGCTTCATCACGAGATTTCTTCCACACTCGCTCCAGCCGTCTGAGCTCCCGTTTCATATGGCGTAGCTCCTCGGTATACCACGGAGCTAGCCGAGAGCGGGGGCGCAGCGTACTGTTGTTGGTGACCCTCCTTACAAGACCTCTTGAGTTTAGTTAAGTTTTCTCTGTAGGTTCAGTTTTATAGGCCTGATTTAAGTAATTGGCTGAGCTGAAAATTCTGCCAGTTTGATTTTCTTTCAAATTAGTAATTTCAGGGAGTAGACTCTTCCAGAGTTTCTTAATTTTGCCTTTTTGTGGTTGCTCACAGCTGTTTTCATGCACTCCCCCCTTTTCTGTTGTATGTGTCCCATTCCTCACTGCATTATTTATACTTAAACAATTCCAGCCAATCAGGTATCAGAGACCAAGCATAACATCATAATGCCACATAGACAGTTTCTTGTATTTTTGTCTGTCCCCTATAAGGTGGGGCAAATACTGAGGTACAGATCTATGTAGTGAGAGGGAGCAGCCATGGATCTTTCCCACCAGAGTTTATGAAGGTGGGTGTCCTCAAGAAATCAGCAGAGAAGTAAAGTTTAACAAATTTTATTAGAAGGTAAAATAATAAATTTACGAACATGCAGTTGGGGTACAACGCACACACAAGAGTACGCAAAGAGTCTTAAGATTAGAAATGGAGGAAAGATAGGTTTTGGAATAGTCGACAATGAGATATTTAGCTGTCCTAAAGAGACAAGAATCTAGAGCAGGGGTCTGCAACCTGCAGCTCCAGAGCCGCATGCGGCTCTTTCAGCCTTATACTGCGGCTCCACGTGGCCTGGAGGTAGGAGGGTAGCGTGGGTATGCCCCATCCAGCCCTTCAGAGCAGTGCTGGAAGGAAAGGTGAGTGGAGGGGCCAAACTGGAGGCAGCTCCGTGTGTGAGGGCACTGCTTTTCGCATCCCCTCCACTCACCTCTCCTTCCAACGCAGCTCTGGAAGGTTGGAGGGACATGCCCACAGTGCCCTCCAACCCCTGGAGGTCAGAGGGTAGCATGGGCATGTCCCTCCAGAGCAGCCGCCACCCCCCCTGCCATTCCTGCATCCACCATCCCCCCTCTGCCCCACGGAGCAGGCAGCTGCCTGCTCCATCGGGCAGAAGGGGTTTCCCTGCCTGGCGCCTCCGCCTCCCAGCGCTGGAAGGAAAGGTGAGTGGAGGGACCAAACCGGAGGTGGCTCTGTGCAGAGCCGCCTTCCGGCTTGGTAGATCTTCGGGGTCATGGAAAATGGGTCCAAATGGCTCTTTGGGTGGTAAAGGTTGCCTACCCCTGGTCTAGAGGAGCAGAGTTCAGTGCCTGCAGTTATCTCCAACAAGGTGGGTGAAAGTAGGTCTGGGAACAGTATAACCAGAACAAAGCATAATCTAGGAAATACTGAACACTGACTGCCAGGAGGACAGCTAATTTATAGGAATGTTTGGCTGTCTAGCAATAAGAGAGCTAACCTTCCCAGACAAAGGCAGTTCCTGTCCTCTGAATGAAGTGGCCACTTGACTTGATGGTTCAAACCAGGGAGCATCCTGCAGTTGCTTAGATTTGTGGTAGAACATGGTAGCATCATATTATTAGATCAATGGAATACATTCTGGAAACAAAATTATTCAAATTCACCCCGAATACAGATTTATGGGAGAATAGTTTGAAAATGATGTACAGGGATTATTTGACTCCAGAGAGGTTATTTAAAATAGGCAAAAATAATTCAGAATTATGTTGGAAATGCTCCCTAGAAACTGAAACATTACAACATGTGTGGTGGGATTGTGGTAAAGTGAGGAATTACTGGTTACAAATACAGGAGCAGATCACTCAGATTGTTGGGCAACAATTTACGTTTCAACATGTCATATATTTGATGAGTCTTGCTCTTTCCAAGAATGAGATACCAAAAAGGTATGAGCATTTATTTTTTCATCTAGCAGCGGTGGCCAGAATTATTCTTGCTCATTTATGGAAGTCAAATAAATTACCAACACTGGAGGAATGGAGGGAAAAGGTGGAGAACTTGTCATGGATCGAATGGCACATTTGTTGAGAAAATTGCCTTATGAGAGTTACCAAGACAAATGGGAACCTTGGGTTGAATACATTAAAAGTGTTAAAGATGATAAATTTATACTCATAGAATATTAACAATGACATTTCTTAAAATAACATTTTTCGGAAGTTGTTTGAAGATATGTGGCCTCATATTTAATAAAGAATTGTAACGAATGGTTATTCAAGGGACATTTAGTATAATATGCATTATATTAGTAAAGAGTGTTATGTGTGTATACATTTAGAATGTATTTAGTATGTTGGTGGTTGTGATTGTTGTTTATTTTGGGTTGAGTATGATAGAAACTGCAATTTATTTACGAGGGGTGAAGTAAATAGAAATTGTTTCTGTATAGCATTATTTTAAATATTGTTCCAGGTGATGTTAGTCATATTGGGGTTTCTTTTTGAATGTAATATTCGGTGGTTAGGAACAAATAATTATTTTTGGTTTCTATGATTGAAAATAGTAATATTGTTATTGACTGCAATTGTTATCGATTGGTAGAGTTGGTTTTTCTTTGCTACTACTACTACTACTACTACTACTACTACTACTACTACTACTACTACTACTAATAATAATAATAATAATAATAATAATAATAATAATAATAATAATAATAATAATAATAATCAACATCTTCGAATTAACAAAATTAACATCTGTCAAATTCAGAAGGCAGCCCTGCTGGGATCCGCATGACTACTATGCTGATACATTACAACTTGCTAGGCCTCTGGGCAAGGATCGAATTGTAATGAAGGCCAACAACCAGGTAAAGATCTGGCAGCTGTGAAATCTACCATCATCATCATCATCATCATCATCATCATCATCATCATCATCATCATCATCATCATCATCATCATCATCATCATCATCATCATCATCATCATCATCATCATCATCATCATCATCATCCTGACCTCACGATTGTGGAAAAAAGAAAGGCTGTTTCTGCACGGCGTCGATGGGGATTAGGTCGGCGCATTCTGCGCTGACCCAACCCCCCTGGGACCTTTCGCATGAATGGTCCCAGAAACAGCCGGGCAGACGGCGCCACGGAGCACCATCACCCGGCCAACCCGCCGTGTCCCTGGCCCTCCGGCGCATCGCCGAGGCCTGGAGACACACACCCCGGCCCTGCGCGCCTGCTTCAGCATCACAGGGCAGGGGGGCATGTCCCTAGGCCTCGGCGATGCGCTGGAGGGCCGTAGACAAGGTAAGTGAAGGGAGGGAGTGGGGGGGAGGCACCTGGAAGCCGCTGCCGTTCGCACGGCAGCGGCTCCAAGCCAGCGTTTCCAGAAAACCTTGCTTGCCAAGCAAGGTTTGGAAACGCTGGCTTCGCGCCGGTCAGGCGGCGCGAGGGCAGCGCGGCGGCGGCGCAGCAGCTGCGCCCCCTGTGCGAATGGCTCCCTGGGGACAGCATTTTTGCCATCCCCAGGCCACCATAAAACGCCTGTGCGGAAAGGGCCAAAGTGTGAATAGTCGATGTTGCAATTCCTGGTGACAGTAGAATCTAGCTACTTGCACTACATCCTTCCAGACACTGAATACTTTTTTATCAACCTCACATCCCCACCCCAAATTAAGTTTTAGGGTTTTTTTTAAATGCACCTAACCTAATCTTGCTTCAGTGGTCGTTTTTAAAAAAGAACTAGTTTCTTTCTATTCTAAAACCTAAGGTTTAATGGAAAATATCCTTGAGATGGATTTTAAACCTTTAAAAAAGTTTAAAGGAACTGTAATGAATTTTTCTGACTGCTCCTGTAATGAAAATCTAATTATTTTTCAAGAATTCTGGAGCTCTCTTCTGAAAAATGTAACAATAGAACAGTCTAAAGCACTTTAAAAACCTCCAGGCTTCAATTGTTTTGAAGCTCAGACTGGACACTACATTTTTTTTTCATTGATCTATGCTTATTACTGTTTGACAAATAACCTTACTTCTTTTTAATTGCCTAAATGTTGCCTAATTAGGAAGGAACAAAAACTCTATGCTGACATTTAATTTCAGCTATTTTAATAAATTTCAAAACAACAAACTCCACCAACCACAAAGAACACAGCAGCAGAGGTGTATCTAGGCAAACTGGAGGCCAGGGACATAACTTGAATTTGGCGCCCCCACCCCATATGGGTGGCCACCCTCCCCCACCCATGACCAAACAATGATTTTTGTACCAGGTCACAAAACACCTACCACCCCCAGCAAAACATACATGGCTCTCTCCCCACCAACTCTCTTTCCTAATTTTGTCCTCACACCAACACTATGACGTATATTGTTAGCCTGAGAAACAGCTCCAAGCCAATGCAAGTGTGCATTAAGCATGTAAATCTCTCACAAATCACCCCAGCAAAACATTTACCAAACAAATGTCAGCATCATCTCTCACGAAACACCTCCAGTGGAATCCACCCCCCAAAAGCATCACTTTCAATGGTGTTTAAACTATGGAGCCCAAATTCTTCTTTTAAATCCACCTTAAAGGGATAATCTGAGGTCCCCAGTTAAAACAACATTGAAAGTAATGCTGTTTTGGGGTGGATTATCCCCCACCCTGAAACAGCATCATTTTCAATTTTTAAACTGGGGAGCTCAGATTCTCCCTTTAAGTCCATGCCGAAGGGGGTGGGTTTAAAAGGAGAATCTGAGGAAATTTTGGGGGTGCCTGCTGTCAGGGGTGCAATTGTTAAGCTAGCAGCCCCAAAATCTCAGAGTGTATTTAGGAGACTCTCCTGATGATACCACCCAGGTTTGGTGAAGTTTGGTTCAGGGGGTTCAAATTTATGGGCCCTCAAAGGTGTAGCCCCCATCTCTTATTAGCTCCCATTGGAAACAATGGGGATGGGGCACCCCTTTTGGAATTGGCACACCTGGTCTTTAAACCTCAACTAACTTGGGTGGTATCATCAGGAGAGTCTCCTAAAACATCCCTGAAATTTTGGTGCTGCTAGCCTAAAAACTGCGCCCCCTGCAGGCCGAAAATTGAAAAAACACTAAAAATAGAAAACATACACAAACGAACCTGATATTTTTGTGCCCTCCACTAGGTATCCCATATCCCTAGGAAAATAAGCCACTGCACAGCAGCAATGCTAAACTTCCACAGAACAGTTTCCCTTCCAAAAAAACCCCAACCTTCTAGAAATTAAAGGGGGAAAATAGATAACAATAGACATACATACCCCCAGTGCAACCAAAAAGCAGAACAGAAATATTTCCACAAATAAAACAAGCAGAAAGTGAAGGCAAAGTGGGTGGAACAACCATAGAAAGCAATGGAACCCCCACACCCCACCCCCCAGCAGACCTAAAAGAGAAAGGGGGGGATCAATGGATGGCAATAGTAAGAAGGTAAGTAAAATAGCTTTAAAAAGGACAAAGTAGAACCTCCCCCCACCAAGCACAAAAAGGATTAAAACACAGTCCAACTTCAACGTAAGCAAAATTATAGCAAAAGCAAATAATAGCAAAAGCAAAGAACCAAAGGAAACAAAAGGCCTTTAGGTCTTAATAGTCCCTTTGCTCCTCTTCTCTTCTCTTCTCTTCTCTTCTCTTCTCTTCTCTTCTCTTCTCTCCTCTCCTCTCCTCTCCTCTCCCCACCCCCCACCCCCACCCCAATGAACAAATGTAAAGATAAAGAACTAAGAAAACTTTAAATAGTTTGTAAATGAGCCACTTTGTTGATAATAAATGATCAGCAATCTTTTCCAGGCTGGCATTTTCAGGCTGGTATTTTCAGATCTGATACACCAAATGCATATCTCTACAGGATACTGTAGAACTGTTATACCAGTTCAGTAAAATAGTATGATTGAAAGTCTGCTATAGTTTCCATTTTGAGCAGCAGTAGCACCCTCTTGTAGCCACAATATGTCCATGTTGTTTATATAACACATGCAAAAAATATTTCCTCAGTCATTTTATATTTGGAACATTTGCATGAAATCAGGTCATTGAATTTGAGGGGTTTGATACCTGCTGCTTAATCCAGCCTTAGATCCTAATCCTCTAGTTTGAGCCATCACAAATGATTACTTTGGAGGTAATTATGATGTCACTAAAAGAGCATTATGCATTTGGATGGGAATTAAGCAGCAGGAGCTGAATAGCTTTTAGAAACAAGGATCTGTTTTTCATGCAGGTTTCTGCCACACTCTCAAAACATTCATACACACATATACACACATAAAAAATACGGTATTGTAGAAAGGTAGAAAACAAGATTTCCTTCGTTTCCAAATCATTCAGGCTTGTTGACAATATCACGAAGGTAACAGGGTCTATTTTATGGCAACATTCTTAAAAATACACTTTTATGTGAATCCAAAACTAAGAGAAATAAAGCTTGCACCATCACCCAATAGTATGAATTAAAATTGCCCTTATGCCGAATACATTTCTGGTTTACATGTATGTAGTGTAAAATCTTGAAATTATATGTTCGCTTACATACAGGGAGTCAAAAGAAAACAGCTTTTTTTAAAGTAAACTGTACATATTTACCCACATGTAAAAGTTTGATATCTACCTAAAATGACTTGCTGCCTCCCCACTCCCCAAATAAAATTTTGATCAGCTTTACTTGTGTGATGTTGCATGGTAGCAGAAGATCTAGATGGTAAGTCAAATTTTCATCCATATTAAGTGGATCAAGCTTAATGGAGACCACATTTGAGTGCAATAATGTGAAATCATTCGGGGGTAAATTTATATTGCTGAATTGCCTGATTTTGAGGGGAAACGCATAAACTTTATATTTGCCTAAGCCAGGGGTAGGGAACCTGCGGCTCTCCAGATGTTCAGGAACTACAATTCCCATCAGCCTCTGTCAGCATGGCCAATTGGCCATGCTGGTAGGGGCTGATGGGAATTGTAGTTCCTGAACATCTGGAGAGCCGCAGGTTCCCTACCCCTGGCTAAGCTCACAGAACTTGGCTTGCTGGATTTCCTATCAACATCCTTTTTCACTAGGTTCGCAATGAGTTAATTGAAGCAGCATTTTTCCCTACCCCAGTTGTAAAACTTGGGTAGCTAATTTATATTTTACGAATTTATCGATGTGTCTTGTGCAATTCGGTGTCTCCTGGTCTTTAAAGTGTAATTGCAAATGGTAAAAAATACTGCTTTCCTCTTTCTATAGATTGATTTCAAAGGCACCTTAATGAATGTTTCTTGCCAAGCTAGGGTCAATAAGATGATCAAAGACTTTGTGGCTAAGCTGTAAGCAGAGAGCAGAGCAGTCTTTAGTTTGCTTTTGAATAATATTCATTTTCTTCTGTCTTCATATTTGGACCTCCTAATAGACCAAACTGTTCCTCAGTTTCCACAGTTTGTTTGTATAGTTCTTTTGCACATGTATGTCCTATTTAATCTGTTAAGAATGGACATGATCCAGCCAAATGTCAGCACTTCTACAACCCAATCTGTATATATTTATGCCAAGTAAATCTTCATGCTGTCAATGGAGCTTACTCCCAAGTGGGACATTACTCCACACTAGTATACCAGTACTAAATGTCAATTTTCTTGGTGGCATGCCAAAATTTTGACTATTTTGGAGTACATTTTGTCGTCTTTAGATATTTCTAGTTATATGAGTATCTTTCTCAAGACACACAGAACTCCAGCATTTTTTGTGTGTTATTGTGTTGCACAAAACACACATAACACAGAACTCCAGTGTTTTGCCTTGTGCATAAGTACCTTCATATTTGAGATTCACCAGTGAGCCAGGAAGTGGGTGTGTTCCAAGTTAACTAGAAATAACTGGAAAATCTTTCTCCTTTAAAAATCTTACCCTGAGCAAGTAACTTTGTTCATTGTTCTGATGTGCAATACAGTATGCTGTAAAAAAAAGAGAGAGAAAGTTTAAAAAGTTTTCTGGCTAGTTAATGTTTCACATGATAACTGAAAAAGTGACAGTCTGAGTTTCCTCTCTTACCATTAATTCTTATATTGTGACACTATAAGGTGAGAATAGAATCTTGAAAGTATCGTTTTTCTTATAATAGCTCTGTATTCTGTGCTTCTAGCTTAATGATGACCATGACAGTGTCACTGTGGATAATGCAGTGTTATCTTCAACAATATCCTATTGGCCAAACTGGTCAGATGAGTCAGCTATCCTTCGATTCTTACAAAATTACACAAGGCAGAACTCTGTTACACCATTTACAAAATTTGGTCTACCTACTGGACTTCTACACATTATAAAAGTCTGAGTTATTCCAATGGGATTTCAAAGAGATTTTCTGCTAAGCTAGGTGCTGGGCTGAATCCCAGGGGGTGCTCCATGTTGGTATGTCACATAAGCATCTACAGTAACCTTCATAAGGACCGCCTCTGTGGCAGGGACCAACAAGAGCTAGCTGTTTAGGCTGTATGGCTAATTTTCCACAGTGAACACAAAGGTTAAAAATCTAATTCATGTGAGACTTCTCCTGTCCTTCAGGTATTTTGCAGAAGGGAAGGTAAAAGGGATACAGAGAGGTAGGGCAAAAGGGAAAATTCACCAAGATCTACAAGGCTAAGAGTCCTATCTTGGGGGAGGGGGGAGAGAAATCCACTTGTGAGAGTGCTGCATAGCAGCTTGGCAGATGTGCCCTCCCTGGGGGCATTTAACCTGGTGGAGAGGTGATTCCTCCACCTTGCGACCACCATGGCCCTCCCCAGAACTGGAACACTGTGCCAGCATCCCAGCACCCCCCACCACTGCCACCAGTGTGGCAGGGAAAGACGGTAGGTATGACCGGGGGAAGATGACCACCTCCTAGTCATTCAGTATGTTACGTCAGTGGCCAAGAATACAGACTTACATAACCCTTTCAGGTGGCATAAGCCTGTTAAATCCATTAGGTGCTTCTTGATTACAGTGATGCTTTCATGCTTGCAAAGAAATCCATGCACTACTGAGAAGACTCTTGGGAGGTGGCCGCTGGGTACAGCCATGGTGCCTTGGCCGGGCACCATGTTCTTGGGACTGCCCAGGTCACCAGTGTATTGGGTCATACTTACTTAAATTACTGGACATTACTGGGTGTGCATGTCCAATCTTTCACCCTTGATTTTTTGAGTAGTGGCTTATAAGAAGTGTATTGGCCTATTTAGGATATCAGCATTAATGTTTTTAGTGAACTAGTCATTTTATATAGCTGCACACTAAGCTATATGTAATTATTATGCTGCCATCCCATGCCATTAAATATACTATGTTATCTAGTGACAGACAGCACTGGGAAGCACACTTCCTGTGTCCCTGAAATTAGCCAGCGGGTACAGAGGTAGTGGTCCTTTGATAATAGTTCAGTAAAATTGTTGGAGATTTAATTATTCACAATAACTAGTATGGAATAATGGTTTCGAAATCAAGCCATAACCCCCCGAAGTTGAGTTCAAATGTTGCATCTGCAGTTTTGTTATTGTTAAAAGGCAAAGGCGTATTTTCAGTTGTTTAGAGCAGAATTGTGGGGAAGAGCAAAGGGCTGAGTCCTGTGGCACTTTTAAGACCAACCAAGTTTTATTCTTGGTATAGTCTTTCATGTTCATGCACATTTCTTCAGATACACCAAAACAGAAATCACCAACCATTATGTATGTAGAGGGTGGAGAGGATGTCACCTAGGGCCAATAGGAATAAGTAACTGAGCTTTAAGTAAGATTGGATTAACACAGATGGTGAAACCTGTGAATGGCAACAAAATAATATACAATGCAATAAAAGAGTTTACAAACAGATGCAGAAATGTCTAATGTCATTCAGTTGCAACATCTTTGAACTATTTTATTATGCCGTATGCTAGCTGGTTGCATTCCCAGGTTTTACCACTTGTGCTAATTCAATCTTACTTAACACCCAGTTATTTATGGATGTTGCCCCCAACCAGCCCTTCCAGGCAGCACCCCCACCCCACCCCACAATCTACTTTTATATAATGGTTGGTTACTTCTCCTTCTGTGTATCTGAAGAAGTGTGTAAGAACACAAAAGCTTATACCATAAATAAAACTTTGTTGATCTAAAAGGTGCCAATAGACTCAGACTTTTTTCTGCTGCCTCAGACCAACATAGGTACCCACCTGACTTGAGTAAAGCACTGCTAAACCTACCCAACCATGGATACATTGGGTATCCTTTGGCAAGCTGTTATTAGTTTCAGCCTCTCTCTCTTTTCTCTCTCTCGCACACACACTCTAATTCTATGATGATAACAATATTGATTAAGTTTACAAAGTTGTTATAAGGTTTACTGAGATAGCATGGGCAATTGCATGAAGGTCTCAAAATGACCAAATTGGGTCAGTGATGCAGATCTACATTGCATTGATTGGAAAGAGAGGTGGTTCTAAATAGAGAAGATGATGTACAATCTACCTGTTGTAGATTTTGTAATATATATGCAAGAAGCAACAATGATTTGGATCTGAATTCTGAGAAGCATGCATTTTTTTATTGCTTGCAATGTACAATACCTGCCAGCATGCAGAATTTTTTTTATAAAGACAGATTTTACACATTTTTAATGCACATGTTACTTGTTAGTTTGAATATTTTGTTACTTCTCAAACCCTGATAATGTGCCAGCCCCCATGCTTGCCTTTTTGTGTAACAATACATTGGGTGTCATCCTGAAGAAACTCAAACCATTCTGAATCATTGCAGAGCTAAAGGATATATTGTGAGGATAAACTATCTTGTTGTCACTGCCTGTTTTCTATTGCCATAAAAAATTGATCCCAGACTGAGATCTAACTTTGCCAAGTTTCAGGCAAGAGCAAAGATTTTAAGATAGTATGGGGGAAGTGCTGAAAAAGACAGACGTTTAATGACTTTGGCGCTCAGAGACGCCACTTGTGATGCAATGCAAGAAAATAAGTGGTGCTGCAGAGAATCAAAACAGCCAGATATTGGAATATATTTACAAAGTCCCACAGAACTCTGAATTCAATTCTTGATGCATGGAGTATTTCAGTTTCATGCATATTTCTCTCATCATCATATTTCCCCCTAATACCCAAGGGAAGGCTCCCCTGCTGATCAGCATTTTTAAAATCATTTTTACAGTCTGCTTTGATCCTGAGAACTGTTTTATGGGATTCTTTTAAAGTTGCATTAGGGTGTTTTTATGCTGTTCCAGTGTTTTAAATAATATATTCATCATTGTTATGGTGTCTGATATTTTTATTGTATATTATTTATTTAGTACATTTTAATCTCACTTTTCCTTCAGAGAATTCAGGGCGACCAATATCAGTCTCCCCTCCATTTTACCCTCACAACATTGTGTGAGGTAAATTAGACTCAGTGTGTGTGTCTGGCCCAAGGTCACCCAGTGAACTTTGTGGAACAGTAGAGATGGATGTATTTGTTTGTTTATGTCCTGCTTTTCTGTTAAACCCTACCACCACCTTATTTGAACAGCACTTTACCCACTACACCAATCCAGCTGCCTTTGAAAGCTACCTTGCCTTTGGAAGCTACCTTGAGGTTCTCTGGAATGCAGGTACAGAGTTTTCTAAATAAATAAATAATGCACTCCACAAAGATGAGGCAGGTTTTTTTGCATACCTGGAAGAATGCTGAGGAAAATACATATTTCTTCATACACTGGCTAATGGGAAGCTCCTGTCCCAAATGGGGAAAAAAGACTGCTGCCATGAAGCCTTGGGACCAAAAACTACACGCTACAACTCTGCAAAACTGGGAAGCAATAAGCTGCTTTCCATTTGCTTACCTTCACCTACAGGTGGAGGAGGAGAAGGAAGTTCTGGTATCCGTAATTAGCCTTAAGGGATGAAAGGGTAGTCAAATAGTTAAGAAGGGAGCCAACTCTCACTTTTGTCAACCTGTTGATATTTCATCCCTGTGAGTGAGATTCCATCCTGGATAGTTTTTTGGGGGGCAGCAAAAATTCTGCAGAACCTGCTTTGTCCACCCTTGCAAACTGACCATGTCCTTCACAATATTGAGCTTTGGAGGATCTTCATCCCTCCAGATAGGCTGTATACAAGGCTTCTTAGGGAGGCTGGCTATATTCCTGTTACAAACTAAAGAGGCTTCACAACATTTAAAGCCTCCATGTTCCCTCTAAAAGCAAACTTCATGGTCTGGTGCATATCAGTAAGAGAATGAACTTGGTTCATACACAAAAATGGTAGGACTTTGTGCAGGTTCAGTGGACTCCCCAGACAGGCAGAAAAAAAAATCAGTTTGTTAATTAAAGAAAACTCTTCCAAACCGTATAGAGCTACCGTGACTGCCTGAAACTATGGAGTCTTAAAATGAGCGTATACGTGGTGATTCTCATATCAAGTCTCCATAGTTTCAAAGCTGCCTCCCTGAAAATAAAAAGGGGAAAACATGTTGCCAAAATCAGTAGGCAAAGCTGAGTTGATTCATGTACTTAAATCAGTGAAAGATCACCCAGCAGTGATACCAACAGAGGAAACATCCCTGGGGAAAACTCTGCAAATGGCAGGCAGCATGAGGAATCACAAGTAGTGCAAAATGGTGGGTGCAACAGAACAAACATAAGAACATAAGAACTAGCCTGCTGGATCAGACCAGAGTCCATCTAGTCCAGCACTCTGCTACTCGCAGTGGCCCACCAGGTGCCTTTGGGAGCTCACGTGCAGGATGTGAAAGCAATGGCCTGCTGCTGCTGCTGCTCCCGAGCACCTGGTCTGCTAAGGCATTTGCAATCTGAGATCAAGGAGGATCAAGATTGGTAGCCATAGATCGACTTCTCCTCCATAAATATGTCCAAGCCCTTTTTAAAGCTATCCAGGTTAGTGGCCATCACCACCTCCTGTGGCAGCATATTCCAAACACCAATCACACGTTGTGTGAAGAAGTGTTTCCTTTTATTAATCCTAATTCTTCCCCCCAAAATTCTTCCTTTTATTAGTCCTAATTCTTCCCCCAAAAGTGAGAGCTCTTACAAATAGAATGTTTCCTGCTCTCTTCACAGCAAACACAAAACATTTTGAAAATGTTTCAAGGGGAAAAGTTGCCAGTTGAGCATTTTCAAAATAAAATGTTTTGAGGAAACATAAAATGTTTTCCAAATGTTTTGAGCAAAAAGCTGTGCAGATATCCTGCAAGAAACATTTTATTTTTCAAACCTCAAAATGTTTTATTTGTGTTGTACGGCATGGACTACTCCCTCCCCCAACCTGCTCCTCTAATGTGACATAGCACATAAGACTTATGTGTTACAGCAGGCAAGAGAAGAGAACAGCGGGACAGACCCAGGCTGGGGCAAGAAGGTCTTGTGTGGCTGTCAGAAAAAAAAACAAAAACTTTCCTCTACCCTGTTTCTTGCACATTGTATGCCAACAGTGGAGTGTGTGTTTTTTCTCAAGGATTTCCTCCTTAATTGCTACTCATTTTTCTCTGTTATGGAGGAAAGTGACTGCATTCACTTCAATAGAATGAAAGCGCAGAGCTACAATCAGGATAATTATGAGACACGGTTGTCCATCAAGATAACCGACTATATGTTTTTCTACATAAAGATCAAAGTAGAATTGTAAATCCATCCACCACATGTTAGACCATCTTTGTTTTAGAATGTTCCACTTGGGTCCTAGTGCCTGCCTACCTAGTTCTGCTAGTTAGGCACTAGGACCTAAGCAGAGCATTCTAAATTAAAGACAGTCCAGCATGTGGCAGATGAATTTAAATTCTACTTTGATCTTTATGTAGAAAAGGGTACAAAAAGGGGGCGGGGAATGCCCTGTCTGTTGCAAGAGGTTTATTGAATGGAAATGTAGGCAGTTGAAATGGAATAAAGTTAAATAAATTCACCCGATAACTGTTGCTAGATCAAAGTAATATTAAAGAAATGACTACAGAGGCCAGTTTAAAAGATGGTAGCCCTAATGCTTGCACCCTCAGACCATGTTGATTGGGCTGGCCCTGGTATGAACTAGAGTTGTGCTGACTCCATATTTTGGTAGCGGTTTGCATTTCAACCATTTAGTCTATAATAAAAAAACATACACAGGACAGTTTATCCCTATTATTCTTGTAGGATAGCAGACTTGTATGTCAAATCAAACATCACTAAACCCTACTTTGAATTTTGAAAATGTGTCTGAGACAAAGAAGGTCATTGTAGCAAATATTCTTTTAGCAGCAAGAATTTGTGATTGCAGTTTTGTAAACTTACAAAGTAAAACCACGATATCTAATACTAAGGTCACTTTCTCAAGGAAGATATCTCTTGTGTAAATGATGAAAAATGTCTCTTACAAAGAAATGTAAGGGTCACCAATAATTTAGGTGACTCCCCAGGAATGGGAGTCCATATCTATATCTATATCTATATATATGGAAAACCCTCAAAAGCTGGCCTGGTGAAGGGGGAGGGGATAAAATATTGAAAGCCACTGTCAGGTAAAGGAAAGGAGGCAGGATAATTAGCCAGCTCAAGATACGGTGAGTATAGAGAATTGGTGGTAGGGAACCAGTGTCTAGAGTAAAAGGTGGAAATCATATAATGAACCAATTCTCTAAACAGAAGTTATAATTCCTAATGAATGAATAATTTCCTTCAAAATATTAAAACAACAAGCGTAGCACCTAGGCAAACCATTTCAGTGTAGCAGATAGCTCTGGGTTGGGTTGCAACTCCAATTGAAATACCTGCTTAATCACAAAGCTCATCATGTGACCTTAAGCCAATTGCTACACATTTATTAATTTAGATTTTTATATTCTGCTTTTCTCTCCAACAGAAATCCATCATTTCCTTTCTTTCAGTTTTGTCTCCATTACAACCTTGGGGGATAGTTAGGCTGGGAGAGAGTGTGTGGCCCAAAATCATTCAGAGATATTCCATAGCTGAGTGGCAGATTTAAAAATGAGTTCCAGATCCTAGTGCAACCACTCTAAACCTACTGTACAAGCTAACACCTTTCTTGGTGCCTACCAAGGTTTTTTTTAATGGGCAGGGCATTACCCAGCAGGGCTTCTGATTGGCTGTACAGTTATTTTAAATAATTATTTTGGCTGTGGTGGTCACCACAGCATAAGAATCTTCACTGTGACTGAAACTAATCTGTACATAAGAAAGAAAATATTTTTGAACAACATGGTTAAGCAGAACTTCTGCCTGATATTGCAAATATTACTTTTAGAGTTATATAGAACCTCGGTCCCTAACATTTCATCATTGGCTCCTCCTCCTATGGAAGCCATCTTGTGGTTGCATGCACCACTTTAAATCAGAATCCCAAAGGTTGCCCCCTCACTCAAAGAGGTTGAGGACCCTCTGATCTAAACTCTGCACTTGACTGTCCTCTTGACTGATCTTGCAGGGTAGTTGTGAGAATAATAACGATAACGATAACAACGATAACAACGATAACAATGATAACAACGATAACAACGATAATGATAACAATAATAATATTTACACTGCTCTGATTTCCTTGAGAGAAAAGTAAGATGCAAATACCATAAATTAACATTTCCTACTTTGTCAAATGAAGAACCCAGTATTTATTAACAATACTGAGCAAGCAACCTTAACCTATAACATCAATCTCCCATTTGAACATTGTTAAAGAATATTTAATTAAATGTTTGGGAGTATTAGAAGGCTTGGTATCTAGTAGACAACAGTACTCTATTTAATTAGCTTTAGAATAAATCCCCTCCACCTTCCAGTGACTCTTAACCATTCTGCATACAACAGTCTTTGCTGGGGACATATTTCAACCTGAGGACACTGCCCTGACATCTAGAGTAGATAAATGGAGAAACTAATCCTATTGATCAACATTTCTGGCATTGGCTGTAATCCTATTCTCAGTAACTCCCAGGTGTGAATTGATGGCTGCTCTACTGTAGAGCACTTTGCTCACATCAGATTGCCTACCTGCTGTTAAGTGAATCACTTTCACAGCAATATCTGTTTGAAGGCATTGAAAAGCTATATTCATTTGAGTTATGAGAAAGAAGTGATCGCCTTAAAAAAATATAATTCCCTCACTGTAGAATTCAGTGCTTGCAACTGCTGCTTGAGCTGGCATGCTTTAGTCTTTGGGATCAAGAAGACCAGGGAAAAGAATAACACAGCAGCAAAACTGGCAAGGGAATATGCTTTAAGCCTTTTTCTTTAGCACTGCTTACAGATGATATCCCTCTGTCCCATCTTTGTTTTTGACCGCAGTTTAATAAAAAGGGAAGTTCCTCTAGATAATTCCTCCAAGCTGGTTAATACTTGCTCAGCCAAATTCTATTGAACCATGAACAGAAATTGCCTATTTCTACATGAATACTCAGGACCCATAGAACAGCATTATTAGGAACAAATAATGGATATACAGGTAAGTTCCAGATGGGGGGAGGCACTGGAGTGCTGAGGTACCCCTGTCCACCCCCAGGTTCTTTGCTTGCACCCTTCTTCTTGCCCTCTCACCTGCACACACACCCCAGCTTGTGTTCCCTCACCTGCTTATCGAGCCCTTGTGTTGACAACTATCTGCGTTGCAACAGCCTTTTCCCTGACAACAAGGGATGGTGTGTGCTTCTGTCAATAACTCAGAGGTACTTGATTTCAGAGGTACTGCCTGCACACTTTTCTCTTGTGGTACTGAGAAGTGTGTTCAGCTGGGAATACTAGCAAAGTGCTTGTTACCTGCAGATAGTACATGTGCAGGTAAAGTGTTCATTAGCTAGGGGGAGTACAAGTGTAGGTGGCAGGAGAAGAGTTAGTAGCCAAGGGCCCTGTCATAACACTAGACTACCAGCAGGTGCCCCACCCAACTCACAGTATGTTGAAGCCCACCTTGTACATATATATAACAAAATGTTTAATTAAAAGAACATTTAACTTAACACTATTCCTTCACTGTTCAAGAATTTCTCTGTATAGCATCCCACTCTTTGTAATTTTGGTTTAACTGGGAGAATTTCTATAATGAATTTCAGAATTCAATCACCATTAATTTGCCATAGATCAAAATAAACTTCTGTTTATTTGCAGCGTTTTGCCCACCTGTGTTAGTGTTTTAATAATGGTGCAGGAACACACATGAATACTTAGTCAAATGCTACAGAAAAAAGAATCTATGCATAATTGCAGATTTAATCACATCAAGATTGCTTTTTTAATAATATTTTTATTTTTTTAATTAATTACGGTTTATTTGATTTACAAAGTTACAGAAAAAATGACTCCTGTATATCGTTTAAAATTTCCAAAAGCATACAAATGAGAAAAAATATAGATGCTAGAATCCCCTAAATTAGGGGTTGTCATAAAATAGTTAGCTACATAGTTATCTACATTTCGTTCTTGTGGCTTCACCAATCATTAACTAGTATAATCTAAAGAGTGAAAGTTGGTTAATTATTTGCTCGCCTGCTATATAAGTTTAAATAAAACGTAAGTTATCACACTTCTGTCAAAGTTGACAAATCCTCAAATCAGAAAAATACTTTTTCATTTTTTTCATTTTTAATTGTATCATTTGAATTTTACATTTTATAATAATATCCTTCTTCATACATTTTCAAATAAATTTTCCCCCTTTTCTCCCTCCCCGTTTCATCTTCTTCATAGTTTTGTCACACAAACAGCAGTAAGTTCATTCTCTGTAGCCTCTTTTCCCATATTTCTTTATTGACTTGAGCTTCTTTTATCCAGTCCACGTAAATTGTCCATATCTTCAAAATTTAATTCTGTTTATCTTGCCACGTCTTATTTTTGGTTAGTATATCGAAAAAAACAAGTGTCACTTGTCCCCAGATATATTCTAGCCATTTCTGAAATGTCCATTTTTTCTTTCCAGCCCAAAGCTATTGTTGCATGGGCTGCTTTAATCATTATTTTATACATACAACTATATTTTTATCCACCCTTCTATCCTCCATTACACCCATGAACAATAAATCATTATTTAAATCAATATTAATCTTCACCAGTTTCTCGATATATAACAATATAATTATCCAAAAAATTTTCACTTCTGCACATTCTATCCACATATGGCTATAATATGCTTCTTGGTCTCCACAGTGCCAGCATTTGGAACTAAGTCCTTTTATCATATATGCTAGTTGTTTTGGTGTTCTGTACCATTTCAATATCACTTTTCTTTCTAACTCCATATATTTCTCGATTTTTATATTTTTTCCAACTGTCTATTAATTTTTCAGTATTTCCAATGTCTAGAAATCCTTCCTTCTCCCATTTTTGACTCAATGTTCTTGTCATGAATTCCTTATCATCTACCATATATTTGTATATATGGCCTAGAATTTTCCCTTTACATTTTTCATATACTTCCAGACATTTTGACATTATACGTTCTCCTTTTATCCGTGAAACCTTTATCCTTTCCCAAATGCTTCTCAAAACCAACCAGTTCTCATTTCCTCCTATCTCTATGAAATTTTGTAATGTCATAATTTCTCCTCCTTCCCTAATCAAATTTGCCACAGTTTGAATTCCTTTTCTTTTCAATATTTTATCACTTTTCCCCCTTTTTTTCCAGCCACACTTCCCAAAGGTGCCACATCCAGGGTGCCAGGCATCCATTTACTTCTCCATTTTCCCCATATATCCAGCAAGACCTTTCTTGGCCCTATTGCTGTTTGATTTCCTTTCTTCAACTCTTTATTAAAGATACCATGGACACCAACTCCTACGTTTATTTCATTTTCGAACTTAACCCATTTTTCGACATTATCCTCATTTATACTAATCAGACTCTTAATCTGAAATGCTTCATAATATTCTTGCATTTTTTGTCATATATATGATCTTATTCATAATTCTTGTTTTTTTATTATTTTTCATAATTCTTCATAATTCTTGTTTTTTATTATTAAACACCCAAGCTTTCAGCTTTCTATCCCAATCCTCAAATTGCTTCTTCTTAATTTCCAAAGGAAGAGTTTGAAATAGATAAAACATTTTCAGCATTATACCCATTTTTAATGCTTTGATTTTTCCTGTGATCGATAAGGTCTTCTTATCCCATTCTTTTATTTCCACCTTCATAATTATATTTAAACATCTTCTCCTTTCTATGTATTATTGTAATACCCAAATATTTAATCTTCTTTTTTTACTAATCCTCTCTCTAATTGTCTTTTTTCCACATTAACTCCCATTATTTCTGTTTTCTCCATGTTAATTTTTAATCCTGAATATTTCTGAAAATCTTCTAGAATTATTTTTAATTCTTTCATTGTATTAGCCGGATTCACTGTTATTACTGAAATATTGTCTGCAAATAAGTTTAACCTTATTTCTTCATGATTCACTTCATAACCTTTTATCCTTCCATTATTTTTAATCCTTTCCGCCAAAAATTCCATTGCCATTATAAACAGATATGACGATAGTGGACATCCTTGCTTTGCTCCCCTTTCAATATTTATAATTCCTGTCCACCCATCATTAATTCTTATTTTTGCCCTTGTAAATCCTATTTTTTGTAAATCCTAAATCTTATTTTTGCCCTTGTAATTCTTTGTAAATCTCTCATATGGTGTTTATAAATTGTTTTTCAAACCCAAAATTTTCTAGAGTTTGAAATAAGCAATTATGACTAACTGTATCAAACACTTTATATACATCTAACTTTATCATGGAAAATACTTTTTCAAATAGTATTGAATCTGTTTGCAAAAAATTCTTTCAGTGAAGACCAACCGTCTTCTTTCTGCCTTTGTGTTTCATTATTTTGCAAGGAGAGAGTCAGAAGATCAAGGTCCATGTAGATCCATATTTTGACATACCAATCGTTAAGAGAAGTAATCTGTGACATCTTCCAATACTTTGCTTATTCGATACGAGCTGCTGAAGCTATGTAAGTCAACAATTTAAAACGAAAGGTAAGATTCTTATCCTTATACAATCCCAATAGATATACTCCTGGTAACATCTCAAAATCGGTTTTTAGAATAATTTGTGTTTTGTTATGTATTTTTCCCCAGAATCTGTGTACTTTTTTACATGATCACCATGAATGGAAAAAGGAACCTATTGTTTTTCTGCATTTCCAGCAGAGAGGTGAGTATTTACTATTCATTTTGGATATTTTTGAAGGTGTTACATACCATCTATGTAAAATCTTGCCTATGTTTTCTCATATATCTGTACAAACATTTCATTAATGTGCAAGTGCATCTAAATAAAATGGGGGAAGTACCCAAAGAATGGATGTAAATGGGAATTGTTGCAAACTGCATGGGCAGACTACTCTGTAGAAAATGTGACCAAAAAACCCCCAACAAAACTGAGCATTGGGGTATTTTTTATGCATCCTATCCCTCTTTGAAAACAAGAACAGCCAATTAAGAATGCCAAGATAAAAGGAATATGTATTGATCAATTGATTGGTTTAGGGGACTTTAACCCTCTCTCTTTCACTTTCTCAGTACACACACACACACACACACACACACACACACACACACACACAAGGAATCTTACAATAAATCCAGACATAAAAGTCCATTCCAGTAATTTCTTTTTAAAAATCATTAGAACAAAAAAATTAAAAAATTAAAAACATCAACAGTTTAAGAACTTTAAAAAGACATTAATAGAGATATAAAAATCTTTGAATAATATAATCAGTGGCACTTCGCAACTTACAGAATACCAAAAGTAACAATAATAGGTACATCTCGCATTGCCTTAAGTCTCAGTGAGAAAGGAGGACTACAAATAATGTAAATAAGGAAACAAGATAAAAGTTATACAGCCAGAATATTAGTTACTTATTCTGATGATGTATCTACTGATTTTATATCAAAAAATAATACTCAAAGTGATTGACAAAGTACAACGTTATAACAAATAACAATAGCACATAGAGAATCATCTGACTCTCTTCCACTAAGGAAGAAGACTTGGTTTAAAGGAAGGAATGTAGCTCCAGAGGGGAAAACAGTTTTAATCTAGATCAAGACTCCTTCACATGGAGCAAGATTCTTTACCAAGTAGATCATTCTTTCCAGCACACAGTTAATTCTAAATCTAAGAAAAAGTGAAATATGATGGATTGGTAACAAATCAGGCTACCAACATCTGACTGGGATTTGGAGTTCTACAGAAGTGCATCTAATCTCCAGACGATAGGGGTGAATTCCTCTAGAGAAAATGACAGGTTCAGAGGGTGGACTCTACAGCATTGTGTCCCTGCTGACTGCCCTTGTGTAGGCTCTGCTCCCAAATCTCCAGGAATTTCCCAACATGGAGTTGGCAAACTTAGCAAGAAAGGAGAATTTCAGGGAGGGAGTTCCATCAATGTTCCTACCCAGGCCTTAAACCGTGAAAGTCATTGCTGGGATTTGACTGTAATTGTACTTTGGAATGAATTAAATCAAACAATAACACTCTTCAGATAGAGAAACAAACAGGGGCATGTCACATCACCATTGGTGGCAAGCATTTGGGAAACAAAATGGATTGGCCAGGATGGTTGGAAATGCAAGAAGTCTGACTTCTACCCTTGAACTTTAGCTTCTGACTCCAGGGACCCTTGAGCTGGAGAGTATATTATCCATTCTGTATTAAATCTGGATTATCACAGCTTCAGCTGAACTGTGGCAGTCCAAAAGTTAAGATCAACTTTAATTCTCTCCTTAGAAAAGTTTGCAGTCTTTATTCATTCATAACATATGGTGCTCTAACAGCAGAGGCATGTTTTCTTCCCATCACCAACATGGATTCTTACAAAAATTCAGTGCTAAAAAACAGTCCTTTAGTAATAAATACTTAATTTTTAATCTCAAAATATCTCTCTGTTGTTCAATGTGCCATCAAATGCGTGATTGTTTTTCCTCCTCAGTGGCTTACTGTGAAATAAATGCAATTATAGTCAGCTCTAATGACAAAAGCATTTAAGATTTTTTCTTAATTATTAGCACAGCAATTGTGTATACTCCATAATGCTTAATGATCCTTCTCAAGCTTCATGGAAATGTTTATTCTTTTAAAGATTCTGATTAAACAAATAGCACAAGAAGGGAGTGATTTTCTAACTAAGACTTTTCATATCGCTGTAGGATGAACTGTACTACCTCTGTTACACAAGATGACCCTGCATGCCTCAGAATGAGTGTATACCTTTGATCTGTTCAGAGCTAAGGACATTCTACAAAGCTAAGGACATTCTGCAGAGACAGTTGCACTTGTTGCTGCAAAGCTGCGTTAGGGGTAGCTGCACCTGTTAAATTTTTGTTTCCAAATGGCTCTGAAGAAAATAAAGAAGATGAAGAAGAGTTTGTAAGCTCTCTGACCAATCCTATAATATATATATATATTTCTCATAGCAGTATATTTTCCTTTAAAAATCATATTGGGAAAAGCCAGTTGCCAAAAGCACTCCTATGGGTGTAGGTAGCCGCATGATCACCTGACCACAGCCAAAAGGTCAAAACTACTTTAACAAAAGCTAAGATAATGAGTTACTCCAGCATAACCTGGAGGTCTCATTTGAGTCACTCTAGAATGCTTTATCACTACACCCTTGCTATAGAAACTGTTAAAGGATAAAGAAGATGGAAAGTTAGATTAGCATCAGTTGCTGAATTTCACTATCTCTTCTAGCAACAGATGGTTCCTTCCTTGCATTTCCCCAACCTCTAGATATGATCTCCCTAACAACAAGATCCCATCCTGAATCAATCAAGCCTCATTCAAATCTGAATACTGAAGGCACAGACTGTAAGAGTTACTTTGCATAAAGCCATTCTGTGCTTCCTGATATAATCTAGGACCAATTGACTCCCATTGTCCCAAGGTTTAGAACAATAGAAAAACTTTTAGATAGGGCTCAGCCCAGCAAGCCCAGCATGGGATGTTCCAGAGAATTTAGAAAAATGAAACTTAAAACTCACTTGTTCCCACCCATACCTGGGCAAAAGGGTATAAAAGTTTAGTTCACCCCAACACATGTGCTCTTACTCATCTGTACCTTCCTTGGTCTGGTCAGTTTGAGACACGATATCGTTCTTCGCCTGGATTCAGATGCTGGTCATTTGAATCTTGCCTTCTACAAGATCTTCTTCAGCTGAATTTAGGTAACGTATTACCCTGAAAAACCCCCTCCATTTCTATCATCCAATCTATCTTTTAAAACCTTTTAATATCTTAGGAACTTGAATGTATGTGCCCTTATGTCTTACTGTGTGTTTGTATTTTTGAACAAATTTATATAAAACATTTAAATTCAATTTGGACTCTTGCTTCTCTGTGGAATATTCATTGCCAGAATTCCTTCCCTGTATTATACAGTCTAAAAGATCTCCTCTTGGCCCCTCTCGCTGCCAACGTGAGAGCTCATTCCTCTTTGCTACTTTTAAAAGCTATATGTGTGCTGTTACACTTTTAGCAGCTGGTGGAGAATCCCTTTAATAAAACCCTTACCCCTGTTAAGGCCATAACAAGTTGATTATTGTACCACACTTTTCTTTAACACAAGAAGTTTTAAAACAGCTTAAAATCATATTTCCTTCCCCCCTCCAGTCATCTTGTGAGGTTGGTGAGACTGAGAATTCTGAGAGAACTGTGACTAGCTCAAGGTCACCCAGCAAACTTCTAGTGGAGGAGAAGGGTAAACAAACCTGGTTCATCAGATTAGAGTTCGCGTTCATGCAGAGGAGTAGGGAATCAAACCTGTTTCTCCAGATTATTGTTTATCACTATTAACCACAACACCATGCTGGCTCTCAGACAGAAGAGACATTAAAGAGACAGACATCCCATTCCATATTGTCACTTTTGTGTTTGTGTTAAGAAAGTAGTATAGTTGCCATGTCCCTATGACTCCAGGCTGTGATGCTACAAATGGGGGTATTTTATTAGAAGGGTTGGGGGAGGGTCACTTAGGAAAAAACAATACTAATGCCATCTGCTTTTCAATCTGTACTCTGATGCTAGTGTGGTTCTTTGCAAATGGGCTCAACAATCCACCTTTTATGCTTAAAAGTTCCAACATGATTACTACTGGTTACTCCTCCCCAATATGGATAAGTAAACTGACTTCTTCCTCATGATTAGCTGCCTAGTATGTCAAGAAACCAGAAGCAGACATTTCAATGATTTTGTGATCTGTGGTATTAAATATAACTGTCAGTTCTGAATAGTGGGCATCTAGGTAATTGATATCCCCTGTGCACTTCAGCAAAGTGGAGAGAGGTAGAGAAAGCAAAGTGGAGAGAGGTAGAGAAAGAGATGTAGAGGTATTGTCCCCAGTGAGCCACAATATAAGCCTATTGGGGCTTTGTTTGGTTTAACAGATAATACATTTTAGTGTCCCTATATATACTAAATATAATATAAGGAAGGGGTCACTCTGAAAACACATATATGTAACCCTGTTCACGGCAAACTCAGTGTTTTTCACTCTGATTGAAATTCCCTTGGTGACCCCCCTTCACTGAGATTGTTATTGACTTCAAGATGAAGAAAAGGGCATGGATGGAAAGAATAGGCAGTTTCAGGAAAGGCAATGCTTGTTACTTTTCCATAGACCCTCATCGTTTCACTGTAATCCACCAAGGGAGAAGCATACAAGAGCTGAACTTCACTCGCAACACCTTGTTTCATGTTCTGCATGGCCCTGGAGGCCCCTGTGAGCATATGAATCAATACTAGAATTCAGACTTCACCTCAACAGCAGAAAAATAGCCTTCCAACTATAGGCCTATTTTCTTTATCCTTCAGAGCCTAGTGTGTAACCTGTCAAGGGGAGGTTATGGCTGGCAAAAAAGTTTTAAAATAAAAACCCCATTTTCCATATGTCTACTCCATAATGGGTTTCAGCAAATAACCCACAAAATGGAAAACTGCAAAGTCTGTTTGATTATATTGCAGCAGCAATATTGAAATCATTAATACACTTACTATTACTAAGCAATGCACCTTGCATTATAATGACAGACCAGTGCCTTTCTGGCCAGCCTGGAGGCACCACCAACATAGCCACCCTGCCCTACCCTGTCTTGCATGAGATACACTCCTTTCATTCTATACCCAGCCTGCAGAACCTCTGGGTCCAGAGAGCCCCCAGCAGGATTGTTAACTCCAGGTAGAGAAACTCCTGAAGATGTGGGGATGGAACCCAGGGAAGGAGGGATTTGGGGTGGGAAGGATCTTAATGGAATGTGATGTCAAAAAAATCACTCTTCAAAGCAGCTATTTGTTTCAAGGGCACTGATCTCTGTAACATGGAGATAAGTTGTCATCTGGATAGCCAATATAAAAATCAAACTGATCACATAATTGGAAATGGAAGATGGTAAAGCTCTATTATCTCTAATAAAACAAGACCAGGAACTGATGCTGGTACAGACCACACATTGTTAATACCAAAATTTAGAATACTGCTGAAGAAAAACACCAAAATATTCATAGTGCCAAAATACAATCTAAGTAAAATTCTTGAAACGATTCAAGATCATGTAAAGAACAGAATTCCATTACTAAGTTCAAGTGAATGTGGACCAGAAGAACTATGGGTTGAAACTACAGATACTGTCAAAGAAAAATTTTCAAAGACAATTCCTGTAGTCAAAAGAAGTGAAAAACCTCTTTGGATAACTGAAGAAACTCTTAAAATGACTAAATAGAGTGTCAGGACCTCATTATCTGGTCTTATTCCAGATAATTATCTGGTCTTAGTTTCCAGATGGGAGCAGAATATTTGGTATGGGGGAAGCATCTTGCCTGTGTGCAGGATGTTTACTTGCTTTGACTATGCGTGCTTGTTATGGAACTACCTTCTCATGAGAACTTCAGAGTGTTGATCTGGGGCTTGTGGGAGTGCATAATTGTACCAGTTTGAGAATAACTGTTGCTGGCTTATTGGGATTGGTAGGAGGGGCTGAGGTAGTTTTGCTGGGGTTTTCACACCCATTTCCAATTGGACAAAGTGACTTTTGAGAGTGACTTTTGTCAATAAAATAGATTTCATTTTTAACCGAGTCTGCTTTATTGAGAAATTTAGAGAACATGACGGATAAAAAGCAAAATTAAAAAGTACAGAAACAGAATCAAAAGACTAAATGCAGTGTTCCAGCAACTGGCACATAGAAACAAAAAGAACTATTATAAAAACCAGTGTAAAGAAATAGAAAAGAACAAGAAAAAAAGAAAAACAAGAGATCTGTTCCACAAGAGCCAAGATATTAAAGGGAAATTTAACTGAACAGGACAAAATAAAGAAGAAGGTGGGAACAATACACTGAAGAACTATATAGAAGAGATGAAAAGATGACAGATTTCTTCTAAGAGGAATTTTTTGAAGAAGAACCTGTAGTTTTAGACAGTGAAGTGAAAGCGTCAGTGAGAGCAATTGGAAGAAACAAATCACCAGCAGAATATGGGATATTAATAGAGCTATTCCAAGCCACAGAAGCCCTTTCCACATGGGCCAATAAAAGCGGGGGAAAGGCAGGTTACATGAACCTTCCCTATCCTGGCCCCTTCGCACGGCTGGCTGTCCCATGGACAGCCTGTGCATTGGCCAGTGTGTGTGCCTTCACACGAAGGTGCATCATTTTTGTTCTTCCCTGCTGGCTCCACCCCCCACCCCCACCCCCACCTGCCTGCAAAGCAGGACTGACCCCACAGGCCATGATACTGCCCATTTCCCCTGCATGGCTCCACAGATGGGAGCCAGGGAAGGGGTTTTCGAGAATTGCGTTATGTGTGATTCTCTTGTTTTAATGCAGCTCACAGCCCCAGCCATTCACTTGGCCATGGCTGTGAGCCACGTTAAAACAAAAGAATCACACATAACGCAATCCTCAAAAAACCTGGGTTGGGAAACGCGTTGGGATCAGGATCAGTACAAAGCTCCCCCCCCCCCCGGTTTTACTGGTGTTATCCCAATTTAATTGGCCCGTGCAGAAATGGCCAGAAACCAAGTTCATCAAAATCTTGACAAGAATATGCCAACAAACATGGAAGACAAAAAGAGGCCCACAGACTGGAAACTCTCAATTTACATTCCAATCATTTTTAAAAAGAATGTCAACAATTGCAACAAGCATCAGACTATTACCCTAATTTTTCATGTCAATAAAATGATGTTCAAAATCTTACAATAATGACTGTTGCCATAAATGGAATGAGAAATGCCTGATGTTCAGGCTGGATTCAGGAAAGGGATAGGCACTAGATGTTGTATTGCAAATTTATGTTCGTTTCTGAAGCATACTAGAGAAATTTAGAAGAACGTTAGCAGGTGTTCCATACATTATAGCAAAGCTTTTGACTGTTGTTCACAAAACTAGGGTTGTTTTTAAAAGCAATGGATGTATCACATCTGATCAGATAAGCAACCTGTAATCTGGACAAGGGCTACTGTTAGGACAAAATGTGGAGAAACAGATTGGATTCCAGCTGGCAAAGGTGTTAGTCAAGGATGTATTTTACCTCCCTATATGTTCAATCTGTATGCAGAACACATCATAAAGATGGATTAGATTTAGATGATGGAGAGAAAATAGGCAAGAGAAACATTAAAAAATGTGAGATACAGAGATGATACTACATTACTGGCAGAAAATAGTGAAGATTTGAAACAACTATTGGTGAAATTTAAAGCAGAAAGTTTCAAAGCAAGACTACACCAGAATATCAAAAAGACAAAAGAAATGAGAACTGAGGAATTACTCAATTTTAAGGTTGACCATAAGGAAATCAAAATGGTTGAAGAGTTTATATTCCTTGACTCCATCATCAACTAAAAGGGAGACGCTACCAAGAAATCAAAAGATTGAAGCTGAGAAGAGTAGCCATAAGGGAGCTAAGAAAATTTTTTAAGGGTAAGATTGTGTCACTGGCAAGCAAGATCAAGTTAATTCATACCGAATTATTCATTATTACTATGTATGGATGTGATAACTGGACAGATTACCTTCACAATATATGCTATTCCTTTATATATGCCCTTGTTTCCATTTACAAGCTACATTATCAGATCAAGCATTGGAATATAAGATATTGTCTAAAATGTAATTGGGAGGGATCTCCTTAGGCAAAGCATTATTAGAATTTCAAAAGAAGACAAGAGAGTTCAAATAAAACTATACAAACACACATACAAACTTGTGAGGATTTTCCCTATCTTTACAATATATGTTGAGGTTTTTATATTTGATCAGTTTTATGTAAACTACATTCTTATATTAATCACAGTAAGATCTGTGTGGATTTTCTGTTCCATAAAATTTGCATTGTGAAAAACCATACAGTAATAGCTTTGAGCCTGTACATATTGTTTCATTGTTGTGACCCTTTCTTTCTTACTGCCACAGAATATAAAGAACCATGACTAGAAAGACCCATGATAGACAGATTACCTTCACAATATATGCTATTCCTTTATATATGCCTCTGTTTCCATTTACAAGCTACATTATCAGATCAAGCATTGGAATATAAGAACATAAGAACAAGCCAGCTGGATCAGACCAGAGTTCATCTAGTCCAGCACATCACTACTTGCAGTGGCCCACCAGATGCCTCTGGGAGCTCACATGCAGGATGTGAAAGTAATGGCCTGCTGCTGCTGCTGCTCCTGAGCACCTGGTCTGCTGAGGCATTTGCAATCTCAGATCAAGGAGGATCAAGATTAGTAGCCATAGATCGACTTCTCCTCCATAAATCTGTCCAAGCCCCCTTTAAAACTATCCAGATTAGTGACCATGACCACCTCCTAGGGCAGCATATTCCAAACACTGATCACACGTTGCATGAAGAAATGTTTCCTTTTATTAGTCCTAATTCTTCCCCACAGCATTTTATGCCCCCTGGTTTTAGTACTGTGAAAAATTTATCTCTGTCAACATTTTCTACCCAATGCATAATTTTATAGACTTCAATCATATCCCCTCTCAGACGTCTCCTCCTCAAACTAGAGTCCCAAACGCTGCAGTCTCTCCTCATAAGGAAGGTTTCCCAGTCCTTCAATCATTCTTATTGCCATTCTCTACACTTTTTCTATCTCTTCAGTATCCTTTTTGAGATGTGGCGACCAGAACTGAACACAGTACTCCAAGTGCGGTCACACCACTACTTTATATAAGGGCATAACAATCTTTGTAGTTTTATTATCAATTCCCTTCCTAATTATCTCCAGCATAGAGTTTGCCTTTTTCATAGCTGTCATGCATTGACTTGACATTCCTATGGAACTATCAACTTAGATGCCCAAATCCCTTTCCTGGTCTGTGACTGATAGCGCTGACCTCTGTAGCGTGTATGTGAAGTTTGGATTTTTTGCCTATGTGCATCACTTTACATTTACAAGTGCACTGTATTGATTTCATTGCATTTCCCATACATTTGCCTATGTGCATCACTTTACATTTACAAGTGCACTGTATTGATTTCATTGCATTTCCCATTCTACAGAATCCTGCCTACTTCACTGACCCAGCAATTGCATCATGGGCCTTTTCAACAGGGTGGTTCATCTACTTCAAATGCCAGCTCTACTGACCCTGAGACTTACCTGCAACCGATGAAGAATATGTCAGGGAGATTACAAGGGGGGCTGGACAAATGATTCTTGAACTACCTGCTGCTTCACCATATCTTTGAAGCTTGTTGGCATTCTGATGTAGAACAAGGTTTTAGTCTTACCTCTGGAAGCCATTAATAGACCAGGTCACCACATCATTTCTGAACTTTAAGGACTCTTTCATCCCATTCAGATCCAAGGGAAAGAGGCCAGTTGTCACCAAAATTGAAAAGGAAGCTCAGATCCATCTTTTCTATCTGAAGTATGACCTTCTCCTAGAAATGCACAGCAAGAGTCATCTCTTTATATCGTATCTGGCAACATCTTGCTATAAAATAGCAAATAGGAAATTCCCAGTGATATATTTGCTCATTTTCTTACTAAATCTAAAATATGATGATGGGGAAATTTGAGATGTTTGTCTGAAGGGGTCACAAAGAAGATCAAAACCAAAGTGATAGAAGTAAGCTCTTTACTGTAGAATCCTGCCACCTTCTCTGACTGTTTTATGGGCAAGTACCTGTCCACTAAGTAGGGTCTGCTGTATTGGCAGTGCTCCAGGGTTAAGACAGATATAGTGCTCCAGACAGATATAGGATCTTCTACATCAGCAGGATATTAACATACAACCATTATACTCTTCCCCACATGTCAGTGACACACATCGGTGCTCCATCAGTCCCTTAAATCTTCTTCTTCGCTCAAGTCTCCTGGGCACCTGTGGCATGGTGGTAACTGGTACCTTGTGTATCACTATACTAACTAGGTTCTGTGATTCATGTGTAATAAAGTGGGGGTTACAAGGAAAATCATGTTTGGCACATGCTCAAGAGAGGACAAAGGTAAAAGATAGGAAATAGGAGAAGGTCATAAAGTAATGGAATGTATGCTATCTGTGTTAGGAGATGAGGGATGACTGGAAGCTGTCAGGACAGCATGTGTCTTTTTTCTAGGTTGCTTTTCTAAGCAAAGTTATCTCAACTGGTGACATGACTACTTATGCCAATGATTTTCTACGCAACACTAATAGGGAATAAAATAATTTCTGAATTTATCTTTTAGTGGCCAGGTGATCTTTTAGACGCCATTGTTTAACACTGCATAATCTCTACGTAGCTGGTATCAAGTTATGATGATCTAAATGGAAGAAATTATATTTTATTGTCATGGGTCTGGATCCACAACATATGGAACAACTGTGGCAGACTCATATCTAATGAACTGAATTTGTTTCCCTGCTCCTACACATGAAGCTTGCTGGGTGAACTTGAGCTAGTCACAGTTTTTCAGAACTCTCTCAGCCCCACCTACCTCACAAGATGTCTGTTTATTTTATTTATTTTATATCCAGCCCTATCCCCACAGGGCTCTCAAAGGGAGAGAAAGGGGAAAGGAGTTTGTAAGCAGCCTTGAAGCTCCTTACAGGAGAGAATGGTGGGGTATAAATCCAATTCCTCCTCCTCCTCTTCTTCTTCTGCAATGGCACTCTGAAGACTGTATAAAACTAGCCAGAAATGACAGAACTCAACAAACATAATGATACTGTGAATAGCCATGATTCTCACATGGGAGCTGCATCAACACATCAATGTTGCTCATAGGCAGTAGCATAGCAAGGGGTTCAGTGTGTATACCTCAATTTATATGTGTACCGAAAAATTTGGGTTTGTTAGCATTTTTTGACATTTTAAGTGTATTTATGTTTTTGGCCTACGGGGGGCACAATTTTAAAGCTAGCGGCACCAAAATTTCAGAGTATCTTCAGGAGCTACCCCTTTGAGGGTCCATAACTTTGGATTCTCTGAATCAAACTTCACAAAACCTGGGTGGTATCATTAGGAGAGTCTCCTGAAGATACCCTGAAATTTTGGTGTACCCCTGTCAGGCACCCCAAAAGTTCCCCAAATTCTCTGCTTTGTGTAAGCAGGGTGCACATTTTGCAAGGTGGAGGCACCAAACTTTCCGGGTGGCTCCAGGAGAAAGTCCTGGCAAGAGCATCCAGGTTTGGTGAAGCTTGGTTCAGGGGGTTCAATTTTATGGACCCCTAAAAGGGTAGGGCCCATCTCCCACCATCCTCCAAAGCAATGTTCACAAAACCTGGGTGGTATCATCAAGAGAGTCTCCTGAAGATACCCTGAAAGTTTGGTGCCTTGAAAAATGTGCCTTAAAAATGTGCACCCCACAGAAACCCCCAGAAATTCCCCATTGGCTGCTATAGAGCCAGTTCAGAGCACAGGATCTCCCAGGCTCTTCTGCAGCAAGTTCTATGGTGGGAAAAATTAATTGTTTTTTTTCCCACCATGGACTTCAGTAGGTCTTGCTCCCTTTAAATCCTGTGCCCCAATCCACACAGAAAGAACAACACTTCTCAAACACTTCTCAACACTTGTTTAACGGGAGCCCAGAGGGTCTCTTTATATCCACCCCTGGAGGGGGGGAGGTTGGATTTAAAGGGACCCTTTGGGCTCCCTTTAAACAACATGGGAAGTGTTGTTTTTTCGGCATAGATTGGGGTGCAGGATTTAAAGGGAGCAAGAGGGGATCTTTACATCCACTACTTTTAAATCCTTTGTCCCAATCTACGCTGAAAGAACAACACTTCCCACAATCCTTTTCACCAGGCATTGTGACTTGCTTATGGGTCACAACTCAAGGTTGGGAAACCTATTCTAGAACACCTGGAAAAATTGGTTGCAGTGAACAAGATGTCTTTGAGGTCATCTTGTCTGTTATTTATCTCACTGAGAAGCCTTTCAGTGAATTGCAGAGGTTCCTGGAACGTAACTGAAAAAATCCTGTATATTAACTGGGAGGGGGAAACATCTTACAATCAATCTCAAACAGAACCAACTCACTTTTATTTTTATTGTGATTTTGATACACTTTTTTATTTATAAATTATGACTTATATCTCATCTCATTCTGTGTTAACTTTCATTTCAACAAAGCACAGCTGGAGACCATTATATTAGATATAGCCTAATGGATAAATAGATGTATGTGAGAAAGGTTTTTTTTTTTAATTCATGCAAATGTTTCCTTTATTGGCATGTTTTTATTTTTAGAGCAATTTCAAAATAAGATTCATTTGGATTGATTTGTAAGCATAAGTGAAAGTTTATATATGAGAGAAGAGGAGCTGTTCTCTTTGGTTATATGATAATGAGATTCTCATTGAATTTTTAGTTGAGTACAAAATGAGCTAGGGAAAAAGAAATAAAGCTAGTTTGGTTTTTATCTTGACTTTCAATATACAAACAAAATGCCGCAAACAATTGGCATTTTGATTGTTTTTGCAGAATTGTCATTTTGTCTGATAAACATGAAATCTATTTACTCAAGACCATGGTGAAAGTATATCTATTAACTTTGAAGGTGCTTACATAAATATCCTTCTTTCACATATGCAGTTTGGTACATTTGCAGGTTATCAGTATGTTGTACTCATAAGAATAGTTTGTTATGCGAAACACTGATTTGTTCAGCCCAGACGACCTTTGAAAGTATAGATTTTTATGTAAAACTACCAAGCTAACTAACCAGCAGTAAACATTAGTCTGCAAAGGCAGAAATCCTTGTGCAAATCTGGAATTTTCTTCTTCACTAGTTCTGGAATCATTGTGGATATTTTTGCCTGATTCTTTCCTGTCCTAATCTCTATTGCCTATGATTGCATGAGTTGGTAAAATTTCAGTGGGTACCATTTCTCACATCATGAGGTGTCAGTTGCAAGAAAGATTACACCCTATTAAACTTCTATGTGGAGGAACTGCTGGTAGGCGACAGCATAAGGATTGCATAGGTTGATTTGTAACATTAGCAGAATTGGGGAAATAATCCAGTCCCATGCATGCAGAGTTGCATTATGTTAAACTTACTGCAACAAAGGGATTTGCCAAAATCCAACAAAATAAAATAAATCCAACAAAATAAAACACATGTAGGACTTCCAGCACCAAAAAGTCCTTCAGGATTCAAAAATTTATAAACAGAAAGAAAACACAAGAGGCTGGGAACACAAGAGAACCATTAAGTAGGTCCCAAACAGTAAAGAGAATATAGAAGTACATACTATGCCTCTTCCTAGATGTCATGTGGGTTAAACATACCTTATATCAGTATTTACAGTAATAAAATAGCTATGTTGTTGCTTCTTGCTTCTTCTGGCAAGAGATGATCCTTTAGATATGTGAATCCTCAACTGTGCAAGTCTTTAAAGGTTATCAGAATGTTGAACTAAACTCAGAAACAGACTACCAATGTAGCTGTTTTAAGATGGCAAGATACAGGGCTGCCAGGTGACCTTCCCAACCTCTGCCGCTAATTGAGAGGCTGGAGGTGAATAAAAAAAATCATTTTTGGTGGAACTCAGAAGTGATGTTACTGAATCCTAGGCTCATTCCGCACATGCAGAATAATGCACTTTCAAACTGCTTTCAATGCTCTTTGAAGCTGTGCGGAATGGCAAAATCCACTTGCAAACAGTTGTGAAAGTGTTTTGAAAATGCATTATTTTGCTTGTGCGGAAGAGGCCCTAGAGTGGCATAATGTCATTTTGGGTTTGGCTGGGAAATGATGTCTTTCTGTCAGTACAATGGCACTGGCTGGCAACTCCAGCAAGGTATATTCCTATTAGCTATATTCTCACAATAATTGGGCTGCTGCATTCTGAACTAGTGGCAATTTCTAGGTTGTCTTTAAGGCCGGCTCAATAAAAAATAATATAACAGAAGAATTGTAAATATAGAGACACTAGCAATAAAGCCCATTTAGGGAAAATGCGATGGGCTGTAAAAAAGAGGGGGGATGCAATGGGCAGGTGGGTGAACTGTGGCCCTCAGAGCCTTTCTCCCCCATTACTGCCTGCCCAGCCGCTGGTCCACTTGCAATGAACAAGTGCAGGTAGTCTCCAGTCTCCACCTCTTTGCTGGCCACAGCTGCCTGGTGAGTCTCCCCCTTCCACCTCCTTCCCCTCCCATTCTCTGGGCCCAAGGAAGTGCCCCCACCCTATCATGCCTCCAGCTACTATGTCTGTGCCCACAGATGGGTGATCTGGTGGTGGAAGGCCCATCCCAAAGAGGAATTGCTGTTGGTAAGCATTCTTTTTTGGAGGGAGGGAAGGAGGGGGCTTGAAAGGGCTTGAGTTGGGCCAGGCAGAAGAGCAATTTGCTGCCACTGCCCCATCAGGCCCAGCTGGGGTTTTTTGTGGTGGAGGGGGATTGGGAGGGCTTGTGCCTGGCCAGGTGGGAGGGCACATTGCTGCTGCACCTATAGCCCCAGCTTGTTCTTTGGGGAAAGGGTGGGTAGGAAACTGGAATGGCAGGATGGAAAGCATGGTGATTGGTTAGCATTGAGTCATCACCCCACATTCCAAGCTTAGCAAATTATGTCTTAGGATGTCTGCTGACCACATCTTTAAATATTTCCATGAAAATACTGACCTATCCCATAACCTTTATCTCCCATTCGAGCAAGATAGCTTCCTGCTCTAAACTGAGTTCTCCCAACTTTCACACTTGGACAACCCACATTCCCATCTCAATGATCTCTGTATTATGATCCTCAGTCTTGGTGAAAGATAACTCATCACAGTATCAGTCAAGGCAATCAGGAGAAACAGGCACTTGGCAGGCACTTGGGAACAAATTCCTAATTCTACTAGTTAGTAGTGACATTAAGGGAAATGGAGTTTTGTTTGTGCAGAATTTAGATGCATATATTTAGTTATGTGTTGATATGGGGTTCACACACATGCAAAAACCACACACTTATCTGCCAGATTGGACAGCAGTAACAAAAGCAAACAATAATCAAAGAGGCACTTCCAATGAGATGAAGAATTATGTTTCCCATTAATCCTGAAATGTACTTTCCCTGCAATAATGGGAAGATACTAAATATTCATTGCAGCTCTGCAAATGTTCGAACTTGAGACTTTATTCTTGGCAGTTTTGTTTGTAGAGCAAGTCTGATGGCAATACAAGAAATAAAGCTATTCATTTGTTTTAAAATCCCACAGAAGCTGGTTTTCGGATAGGGATTTATATTGGAGATAAACACAAATATGAAGGGGAAACAAGAATGAAAATAATAGAATTATGAGAGTGGATGAAGCATTAGAAACTTTGTCCATGGGAGACAAGATGCATGAAGAACCATACCAACAACAAACAATTTAGCCTGGGAAATTGATTTTGTATCAGACCACTATGGAGGGGAGGGAAAGTGAAATCCATTTTGCTGTCCTCAATTCATTCAAAACAAAAGAAATCTTCCACCAGTGGGAAGGTTCAATCTGGAACTGGAGAGAATGATTAGGGGGTTTTCCTTCTCACAAAACCAACTTTTCCTTAAGGAAGAAGCCGCTTGAAAAACAATTACAGGCTGCTCGCATGGGGAATACATCATTATTCAAAACAAGCCAAATGAAAATATCTATTAACATGGGACAAATATCATACAGGTTCTTGGTTGCTGTCATGAATATATGCATGTGGCTACAGGCACAGCACAAATGTGACCATTTGTGAAATTCTGTGCTCTTTAGCTTTCTTGTCAGATGGTGAAAGCTTTTGACTTCTGGCGAGGAACCAACCAAAACTAGCACTACTTGTTTGGGAAACTTAATAAGGCAATGTTACCTGTGGCATCTTTTTGCTGTAATCGCACACTTTTTAAAAAGAAAAAAAACACCAAACTTTTAATTAGAAAGGAAATTTCCTTTGGCAAAACAACAACAGTTATTTCACATTAAATGTTACACTTCAATCATTCAGAGCTCACAAATATTAATGAATTCGAGGGAAAGGAAATTGGAGAATGATTGCAAAGTATGTAATCACACATTACATACATTTTTCAAATAACTGGGAAGTTGTAGCTTTCAAACAGAAAAAAAATGAGAGTTGTCTTGCAAGAAAGAAATGCGACAGATTCCTTCCTTTATAAGCCAATACTCCTGCAGCAAATAAGTATTTTACCTGTGGTGTATTAGGTAGTAGTCAGTATTGGTTACATTTAAGGCAGTCTCCACATATATTATGTTTGTTGCGTTATTTTCTATTTTTGCAATCCAGCTCTATTACATTGTCTATCATAAAAAATCCTGCATTTTACTGCATTGATTTCCAAACCTGTAACCCCTGAACTACTGTTTATATTATACTATGCCTTGGACCCCATCTAGATTTCTGTGGGTACAAGATTTATTGCTGATCCCTCCTCCTGTGAGATACTCTAATTCCCTCTAAGTTAGATCTAGGGTCCCCTGTTCCCAAATTTGTTGGGGGTCATTTTGGATTGCCACAGGAAGAAGGAATCAGTTAAAGTCAACTCCCTCCATGCACAAATGATTTATTGATTTATCCCCCAATCACACAACCCCTGAATGGGGTTTCCTCATGAAATATCCTGGAACATCTCCCATTTCACCTTAGTTTAATCTTAATTTAAAGTGGACTGTCTGGGTCACAACCTAGGATGATTGTACTTTCATCATAGTATTTCAGACTCCATATGTGCTGAAATTGTACCTCAGCTTAGTGTAAAATACTTTAATGTATCATACTGGCAACCTATAACCTGGAATACCTGAGAAATACATTGGGAGACTGGCTTACCTTAATCTTGTCATCAGAGTTCATTCTGACTTAGCAAGCTGTGTGTTCTGAAGAAATAAGGATAGTTATTACATTGACCTACACAGTACCCATCAGTTTCCTTACAGAATTGTTCAGAAAGGGTAGTCAGACCCCCAGATCTTTGTGAATATTCCACTAGCAAGAAACAGCCAGAAGAAAGGGTACAGCATTATGTCTTTCACCTTTCTCTCTTTCTGAAGTACATTCTGTATTTGGTCTCTGTGCTGAGATACTGAAATCATCTATTTATGAGAGGTGATAGACTCCAACTTTGTGATATTTTAATATGTCATTAATTTTTGAGACATGCTTAAACCTGGGTATGATTTTATTTTTTATTATTCCCAATTTTCATTTTGTAAGCATAGCGATCTTTCCCCTCCCCAATTCATGCTACACTTGCTTGATTCTTCATTTTCAATAATCAATTAATATTAACAGACTAGAAAAAGGCTTACAAAGTCCAATATGGGGAGGACAAGGAGGAAGGGTATATGGAAAAGTAATTGATAGAGGTGGAGCAAGATACCTGCTTTTCCAAACAAGTCCTCCTGGTCCTTAAACTAAACACATCTCCCTTGACCATAGAAACAGATAAGGACTACATCTCACCTTCCCAACATAGCTGTATTTTCTTACTTTCTCCCATATGTAAGTCTTGTGCTTTTGTGATGGGGGAGGGGGCACAGAATACATTGCTCTCTTTTCTATCACATGGAGAAAATACCATTAGGAGGGAAAGGTGGGGAAGCAGCAGTCCCACCCTTGATTTTCTGGTTTTCATAGTCCAGAAGATATAGTGGTTGGGTCCTGCACTGCACCATTGCATTTACACACACTGTTTCTCCTCATAGGAAAGAACTGCAGCCATACACTTTTAAAAGAAAATGAAGGGGAGTATTTCAGGGTATTATTCAAATGAAAACTTACATTATAATCCTATGCAGCATTATTCCAGTCTAAGTACATTGGCATCAATCAGTTCAGACAGAAGAAATTGCATAGGATTTCATTGTAAATTTCTTCCCTGCCTTGGCAACTGTCGCAAATTAAGATCCAAGTCTTCTTGCCTGGGACTTGTCTCTTGGCCACACTAAAATGTGACAGAACATTGTGAGATAGAATATTAGGACCTGGTTTAATAGGGAAATGTCAGGGAAAATGTACTTCACCTACATTTGAATTCTACACTTTTCCAACTCTACATTGTGATATCCATTGATAACAGACATTTGTCACATCCCCAAAAACATGTTCAAAAGAATAGAAGAAAAATAGAACAGCATCCCAATGAGACTAGCTACTCATTTGGGCTGCCAACTATCCAAGCAATACAATTTTGTTCTTTTGATCCGCGCCCTTCCTGATTGGTGAAAGCCAGCAGGGAGGTGCTTCGGGGTCACCTGTTGAACATCATCAATAACTCCCTTAAGCAAGGAGTTTTCCAGGTTGGCTTAAAGAGACAGTAGTTCATTCGTTCCTGAAGAGATCTCAATTAAATCCATTGGATCTAACCAAATACCGCCCAGTCTTGAATCTTTTGTTTCTGGGCAAGGTAATTGAACAAACAGTAGCGGACCAGCTCCAGAAATTCCTGGATGACACAGAAGTATTGGATCCCCTCCAGTCCAGTTTCCATGCTGGCCATGGGACAGAGACGGTTTTGGTGGCCATCATGGATGAACTTTGACTCCAGGTAGACTGAGGTGGTTTGGTGCTGCTGGTGTTAGATCTCACCGCAGTGTTTGATACAGTAGATCACAACCTTATGGTCCACCACCTCACTGAGATCAGAGTCTGCAGGACAGTCTTGAACTGGCTGTCCTTGTTTCTTCAAGACTGGAGATGGCAGGTAACATTGGCAGGTAAGAGGGGAGAGAACTCCAAATGGCATCCCATGATCTGTGGGGTGTCACAAGGGGCGGTCCTATCCCCAATGCTTTTTAACATCTACATGTGCCCCCTGGCTGGCTTAGTTTGGAGTTTCAGGCTGCAGTGTCACCAATATGTGGATGACACCCAGCTCGTGTTTACGATGGCAGTCTGTCCGGCCTCTGCCCCTGGGGCTCTCCAGCATTGTTTAGAGGCTGTGGTTGGCTGGTTAAGAGCAAGCTGACTGAAGCTGAATCAAGAGAAGATGGAGGTTTCTGTGGGTGGGTCGGGGAGGAGGTTGGTTGATTTTGCCTGCCTACACTAGACAGCGAGGTCTTGCATTTGGCCTTGTCAGTCAAAAGCCTGGGGGTGACCTTGGACTCAGCCTTGTCGCTGGAGGCCCAGGTCATTAAGACTACCCAGATTGCTTTTTACCATCTGCATCAGGCATGACAACTGGCTCCGTACCTCTCCCATTCTGACCTAGTCACAGTAATCCACACAACAGTCATCTCCAGACTGGATTATTGTAACTTGCTATATGCTAGCTTTCCTTTGTCTATGACTCAGAAATTAAAGTTTGTTCAACATGCGGCAGCCAGGCTTCTTTCTGGAGCGCTAAGCGGAGATGGGATCACTCCAATCCTATACCAACACCACTGACTGCTGATCAAGTACTGGATCATATCCAAAGTGTTAGTGTTAACATTTAAGGTTGTGAGCAGTCTTGGACCTGCATACCAGCAGGACCACCTCTCCTTGTATTGCCCTACTAGGTCCCTCTGCTTGTTGGAGGGAAACCTGCTGGAGGTCCCTTGCCCAAGGGAGGTTTGGCTGGCTTTTATGTGGGCCAAGGCTGAAAAAGCCCTGGCCCCTGCCTGATGGAATAAGCTCCCCAGTGAGATCAGGGCCCTGGAAGACTTGAATGAGTTCTGCAGGACCTGTAAGGTGGAGCTTTTCCATCAGGCATTCCCATCTAGCCAGCCGGCCTGACCATTATCATCATTGGCCTGCCATGGGTGCAGTAGAGGGGTGGGTTTTCTTTGCCATCTGTTAGTTGCTTCTACTGTTTGATTGATGCTTTATTGCTGTTTTATTATTATGTAAATATTTGTTAGTGTTCATTGCCCTGAGCCCTTAAAATGGGGAGGGCAGGGTATAAATATAAATAAATAAATCTTCCTTGGATGTGGTTGTCCCTGTCAGTACACTGCCCTAGCCAATTTCAGTGTGTCTGGAGTCACACTTCTTTGCCATTCCCCATTACCCCAGCATCTGCCTCATGCTTATTTTAGTGCCCTCTTTCTGGTCTCTCAAACTCCTTAGCAAAACACTCTCATCTCCCTAGCTGGCAGTATGTTTAGTGTCTTTCTATTACCCTCCACTAATCCTCCTGATTCTTCTCTCCTCTTCCCAGGTGTGTTCTTTCCCCCAGATGCTATGTTACTTCCTCCTGATGCCATCACCTGTGTGCCATTTCCACTGGGTTATGTCTGTGCTCCCTCATTCTCAAAGTTTGATCCTGTATACCTGGAGCTGGCTGTAGTCTTGCTGCTCCTCTTCTGCTGTGATCTTCTCTTTCCAGGTCCTTCCCAGCCCAAGCTTTCTCTCCTTCCTTGTACCAATGATGCCAATGGTGGCAGCAGCCAGTGTCCTGACTCTCTTTCTGATGGCTCAGGCTGCTCCCTGTGCTTCCTGCTGCAACCCTGCCAACTTAGGCCTTTGACTGGCATACAACTTGTGGCTTGTGTTTTGACTGAGCCACTGAGGTCAGAATTGGGGGTCACACTTGACATTTTGGTGGCATGTCTGGGAATGGTAGAGGGCTTTCGCACCTCTCTGTATCTCTGGGGGCTGGTGGAGGATAGTGTTGGTTTGCAAGTCCATAGCAAGGCAGGGGGCAATTTTTTGAAATGCCCAGTCAGTCATGTCTCAGCAACATGGACAGTCCAAACTAAGATAAGAGGCCAATCTTAATTCATGGACATTGATACTAAGAGGGGTTTTGCCAGACACATGCGTTTCACTTCCCAAATCAAGTATGCATACCAGTAACCAATGCCTTCCCTGAATGCTCAGCAACTTGGATTTGGATAACAATAGTGCAGCCTTGAGAAAACATACCTGTCTTTAAAGAACAAGCAAAAGCCACATGCCCTGAATCTATCAGTAAATCAAATAGATCATCTGAATCCTTTTCCCCAAATGTTAATTTAATCTTAAACCTCTTATCCAGCTATTAAACAACCATAAACCTTCTGGAGTGTCTTTGTTCAGCATCCAGGCTCATTCTGACTTAGAATGCCCTTGTCCTAATACCACCAACACAGCCCAAACATCAACAAGAGTTCGGCAAGCCAGGTCTTGATTCAAGCAAGTCTTTTTTCCATAATATTGTTCCTGCCTGGGAATGGAACATTGCTTTGTTTCTGGAAAATAGCCTTTCTTATCATAGCTAGAGGGTTAACTTTTCTATTAATAACTCCCCCCCCCAAAAAAAAAATCCATGGGCATTGTACTTGGATGTCCTCATGAGCAGTGCTGGCACTGTCTTTCTTTATCCTTGAACCACTTCTGGAATTCCCTCTTCTATTCCCTTCTATCTTTCATCTCTATATATTCTAGGCATTTCAAAATTATTTGTGTGTGTGTTCACAGCTTGTGAGTGCATTTTTATTATTTTTAATCCTTAATAAATTGTAAACCTTCTCCATAATTCTGTTTTTATGAGGGGTTCTAAGGGGATCTGGACTCTGTTCTCTGCTAATTCCCTAAACTAAAAGGGAACAGACCAGACTAATTTGGGTAACAAGAAGTTGTAGCAGCTGGAAGGGGTGGGAGAGAGTGGGTGAGTGAGACAGCAAAGTCCAACAGTATTAACAGATGAGTTTGGGAAAGTTTAAGAAATTTGTGTGAGAAGGGGGAAGAAACTTCCTTGAGAAGAAAAGTAAGCAACAGTATTCCAAGGGAACAACCAAAGAATAAAAAGGGCAAGCGCTTAACAAATTTTCTGCTAGCAAACATCAATTCAAGTCAGTTTAATCTCACTGAGATTTAATTGGCCTAGATAAACATATCCCAACATAACCAATTTGTGGAACAAACTTCCCTTTTTTCCTCTAATCCTCCTGTACTTGTTTTCCACAGAAGGATGAAATTAAAATTACATGTACAGGTAAAACTTTCTTCTTCCAATATCTACTGTTATCACTTGAGCCTCACAAGAGACCTACCCCTCAAGGGCTTTTAATGTCACTTCTCACTTAACAAAATTCTGTTTTGCCAGATTGGCTGTATGTCATGTTCAATTTTTCCAAGCTCTTTTATTAATGATCAGTTTGTGTCCCAAGAGGCAACTCCCTATATAGCCACAAAAAATGCTAATAGGTTCTGCAGTCATAGCCCCTGGGGATCATTTAAGGAACAAAAAGCTATCAAATTGTTTCAGACTATTGAAATTAAAGTGCCCTTCTGTGTAAGGTTGAAAAAATGGATTTGAAAAAGTTAGAGGTTCTTTGGAGTTTGGTGGACGATTTGCAGAAAGTGGACAAGAAACCCTTTTCCATCTCTGGCTCATAATAAGTCATAATGTTGATTTCCAATATGGGCCTTGTTTACCTCCTTGTTTACCTTTCATGCACTTGAGATGAATTCTTGAGCAGGATTCATGCTAAGTTTTCCCTGAAGTGAAATTTAATGCAAATTTAGCAGAGCCTGTAAGGATAAACTGTCAAAAGAATCTGAAAGAAGCCCAAGTGCTTTCTATACAAGGAAAAATTTCACAACCAATTCACAAAATGCTAAGGCTTCTGTGTAGCTAACAGATCTGAGGAAATTTTGGAGAAAAAGCGTATAGATAAGGTGAGGAAAATGTCTCAGAAAAGCTGACACATTTATTTTTGTTGGTTATTTAATTTCTTTACAGTCCACCTGTCTCTGAGACGCAGGGAGGGTTACACAGTGCAAGTCAATGCAATCAATAAAGATGTGACATCTAATGAGCAACTAGAGGTACACAAATTTGAAACAAAGCAAAAACTATTAGACATATAATAATGTGTAAACTGGTATTAGATAAGTAAAAAACAATGTGGTGTAAGCAGGATAATACATATAGCAAACAGATGATGCCTGTTATACACAGTGGTTTAGTCCACAGTCTCCTTCTTCATAAAAGGTACCTTCTTGGATGTTGTAATATAACCCTATTACATTTCTAAAAATGCCCTCCTGCACAATTCTGGTTTACATAGTTTGTGGAAAGACGGCTGTGTTGGAGTCCTACTGACTTTTTCAGGCAGGTCATTCCACAAGGTGGGAGCCACAACAGATACACAAGGTGGGAGCCACAACTTTCACCACAAAGCTAACTGGGTCAAGCATAGGGAGACCATAGCCAAGGGTTGAAAGAGTTGCAAAACTATTTTTGCTGCCGTTGCAAATTTTTTTCTAAGGGCGGCAGATTTATACCAGCAGCCCTTAGGGTGTTTAATGCCAAGGTGTCTCAACAACTTCTTTTTGGGGTTCCCATATGGATCGAAGCTTGGCATATCTCTCTGGGGCGAATTCAGTCTGGATTTCTATATAAGCTTTTTGGGGTCCCCAACTGCGTACCCTATACAGTTCTCTGCCTAGAGGCAGGACAACATCTCCTGGAAACAAGGGCATGGTGGATCACTCTCAAGTTCTGGGTCTGGCTATGTTTCTTCTATGACTCTAACAGCTGTATCTATTGTGCCCTTCCTCAACTTCAGCTGTCTGCCTGGTAGGCCCTCATTGAATCCAAGATTTTTTTTCCCCTGGGTTTTACTTGGGACCAGCTCCAAATGCTCTCCCCCAGTGAGATCCTCTATCGCATTACGAAGCGGTTATTTGACCAGGAATATCAACTCCTAATGGGTAAAGCTAGGACTCTGTGTTCTCCCCTGTACTTTGATATCATACCTGGGAAATGTAGGACAGCTGGTTACCTAAATGTTCTGTTTGACCCCAAGCTGAGATGGGTGATCACCAGAGCAAGAACCAACACATTTCTTCTTAATCTATGCCCAGATTGATTTAAGACATCCTTACACCAGACATGGTCTTGCACACATTGCCCAACCTCTGTGGAGTCGTTAGAGCATATTTTGTTTGCTTGGCCAAAATTTACAGAATTCAGACCTAGTCTTTTTCTGAAGGCTCCAATTCTGGCAGGCCCTTACTCTCCTAATTCCAAATTGAGCTATCTCCTGAATAATCAGGATGCTAAGATATTGGAATTGGTGGCCAACTTCCTGGTTAATACCCTGAAATAACTTTCTGGGCTTTCCTCCTTGTACTAATGATGTCTGTATGATTTCAGTATAATGATTTCTATTTTTCTTATTAGTTGCTTCATTCTGTTAAACTTTATCTGGTGCATACCATACTCTTTTTTTTATGCCTAATAAAGGTCGAGTTTGAGCAGATATTGTGCATGTATGCAGAGTTGTTGATTGTGCCCATTTTTGTGGTGGCACACCCAGAAGGCCCTGCTCAGACTGCTCAAGCTATCATGGCAGAGCCCCGGAGGAGAGGTATTTTTGCAGATATGAGAGTCCAAACCATAAAGAACCTCATATACTATAGTTAGCACCTAGAATAGAACTTGGTAACTTATGGGCAACCAATAGAGTAATTGCAGAGTGAGTATAAACTTAACTCGTTGGACATCATGACATTCTGCATTTTAGCATCCCTGATTTATGTCATTGGTGACCAATGATGATGAAAAAGTGAATGTGACATCACAGTAAGAGGTAAATTATATTAGACATTATAGAGGGGGAAAGGGGAGAACTAGACATAGCTGTTTTTGGCGACTGATGTTCATTTTTTCATAATATGTAGCTTGGCCTAAATACTGCAAAGATTTCCCTATTCACAAAAGATTCTTCAAAACCAGCAACATTTTAAAGTTATGCAGTATAGGAGACTTGTGTGTCCTAGTTGCTGAAGCCATGAAAAAAATACCGATTTTATTGCATAATTCAATGTCTCACTTCAACTGTATTGCTGGAGTGGCTGGTTTTGGTTATTTATTTATCAAGGGCTGCATGTTTGTGACAGGCACTTTATTGGCAAGTTTTCTTGTTAGCAATAAGATTTCTGATCTCAGCATTTCATGCTTAAGCCTGGTTACAGCACTCCAAGGAATAGGTAAATGGCTTTGTAAATTGTAGTCCAGCTAACAATTGTGTTAAATTGAAGAAGCAAAGTCTGACAAATAGAGGATTCTTAGGCACTGGAGGTAAACAATATAGGTTATGACCTGCCAAGCTGAATTCAGGTCACTAGCACATATTCTAGCTAGTGGTAGCAGATCTCCTGGGACTTAGACTCAACAAGTGTCATAGGCTGATTCTGCATGGGCCAAAAACAGCAGTGTGAAAACAGTATAAGCCCTTTTACACCGTTTTAAACCCTTTCACATCGTTTTCACACTGCTGTTTTTGGCCCATGTGGAATCAGCCTTATGTTTTTATGACATTGTGGAGAAATGGGCTCCTTCCCCCTTCTCTTCTCCAATCAGGTGTCATAGATTTGGAGGACTTGAAAATGCCAGAGGGATGTCAGGAAGAGCTACCTGACCTAGGGGAAAAAGATAACTCAGACTGACATTGAAAGAGGGTTGGGACCTGGGAACTGATACATTGCTGGGAACAGAAGTGCTCTTTCTCTTTCTGCTGGGTCTACTCTTTCTGAAGGGAGCAGACCCCTTGCCTGGGGTCTGTAGAAAGCAGCCATTTTGGACCATGTGCTCATCCTGGAAACTTACTCAGTTTTCTAGGTAATGGAAACTCTTTGAGAATTGTAACCTTCTAAGCTTTAAGTGCCTACCCTATTTTTAACAACTGCTAGGGTATGTTCAGATAGAGGGATAGAGGATTTGCATTTATGTCTCCTTTGTTTTGGAAACCCTTGCTCGGTCTGGTGCAGTGCTAAAACATACTTGTAACCATTTCATCTATATCTATAAACGCGAAATACCACTGACTGACTGACTCACTGACTCATCAAAAGAACTCAAAAACCACCTAACCTACAAAGTTGAAATTTGGCACACTGGTTCATTATGTGGTTTAGGTGCTCACTAAGAAAGGATTTTTCAAAATATTCACTTTTACTTGAGTTATTGCACATTTACTGTGGAACTCTGTCCATCTGCGTTACTGTTGAACTCTGACCATCTGCACGAACATTCTAAAGGTGACAGTTAAAAACCTGCTTGCCAAGGTAAAGGATGCAGTACAGGGAATAAAAATGATTCGTTTCACGGGAGATTTTAATGAAGGGCACTTTGACGCTCTACTTCCATATGTCGAATCGACAAGTTACGATAATGCCCACCAAACAACAAGCACAATTGAGCCAATGGTGGCCCAACTGGATTCTACCACCAACCTCCACACCACATACAAACCTGCTCCTTCTGTTGAAACAGCTAAAGGGAGGAGAGGGATTAAACGCAGAAAGCGATTTACAGATTCGATTAAAAAAAGACAAGTAAGGGAAGCTGCTGCAAAATATTCAAAAAACAACCCAGAAGTTCACAGACAGGCTGTGATGAGGTATGCTGAATGTCACCCCGAAGTTCATAGAGCGGCTGTGAAAAAATATTCATCTAACAACCCTCATGTTAACCAGACCGCTACAGCCAAATACAATTTTAAAAGATTACAAATCACATTATCACCTTGGACTACAAAATATTTGTCGGGTTTTGAATATGGATCTCATATTGATTACTGTGGAGACAAGGTGATTGATCTCGGACTTTGATCGCCCTGTGCTTGGTGTCATGATCTGAAGTGGCGGGATGAGCCCCAAGGAATGTGCTGCAGTGGCCATAAAGTTCAGCTCCCTGCCATTCAACCCTACTCTTCACAGCCTTCTCATGCATCAGCATCCAATGGCAGAACACTTTCTTTTGCTTCCTGGAAATACAATGGATGCTTTCAAATGACGTCTTTTGGAACCCGAGAGGTGAAAGAGAGCAATTTCATGCCAACATTCAAAGTGCAGGGACAGGTCTGCCACAGGATAGGAAGCCTCATGACGGGACCCCAGCAGCAGCCGTCATTTCTTCAGATATACTTTGTTGGGGGTGATAACAATGAGAAGGACATTCAGAGTGCTCCAGAGTTAGTTCACCTGACAGCTTGGTCATCCTTCAACCAGAGAGAAAAACCAAGAATATTGTTTACAGGGAAGTTTTGAGCACTTAATCTGAGGAAGAAATGAAAACTGTATGCTGAACAAGTTATTAGTATGGCTATGTAGACCACAAAACTAGGGGTGGTGATTATTTGCCTTTTAATGTTCTATCCAATGACAGAAACTCATCTTACCGTTTGTAAATAGTTAATAGTGTTTATGAATTCATTACATTTGAAACTTTCATGGTATTTTTATCAGGTCACTTTTAGATTTTCACAATGTTGTAGTATTCTCAGTGTTTTTAAAGGATCTTTATTTTTATGAATTCCTTAAATTGAAACCTTTAAAGGTATTTTTATGCCGTACATTTTATATTTTCAGTATTTTTCCAGTATGTATATTTTTTATGAATTCATGCCATTTCAAACTTCAAGGGTAATTTTATCAGGTACATTTCATGTTTTTAGTAGTTTTCAGTAGTTTTTTGCCGTGCAAGGGAAGGGGAGGGAGTGAGGGGTGGCATGCAAGGGAGGGGAGGGAAGGGGAGGAGGCCCAGCATCTGGACATGGCCCACCCATCCTAGCGGAGGGAGGGGGAGGGGAAGGAGTGAGTGTTGTCATGCAAGGGAAGGGGAGTGAGTGAGTGGTGGCATGCAAGGGAGGAGAGGGAAGAGGAAGGGGCATTTTTTATAATCTCCGTAGCGAAGCACGGGTATCCTGGTAGTTTTTAATAAATCCTGTGGGGAACAGTTCTCTGTACCATGAATGCATCCATCATCTTGGATGCGCTATCTAAATAAGAGCGGGGAAGAAGGCTGGCAGCTGGCAAGCAGCTTTTCCTCCGGGACCTCCAATCTGCCATGTGGAATACAGAACAGGGGAAACAGAGGCTAGACCTCAGGGTTGCAAAGGGAGCTGGGGGGTCCTGACCCTCCCCAGTGGGCAGTCCCTCAAATTGTCAGGTCATGGCAGTGATACCTTATGTCAGCAAATGAGGGCATTCCTAGCCCAAAAGGGCTCAGAGAGAAGAAAGCAAACCCTTTCAAGGAAAAGTTGGCGACTCCTAGGAGAGGCTTGGGGGGTGGAACAGGGCCTGCCAGGCAAAGTGGGCCCATTCCTCCACAGACACCATTCTTGAAGCTAGAGTTCTCTCAGAATTACTTTGACCTCTAGACTGTAGAGATCAGTTCTCTTCAAGGAACTGGCAGCTTCAGAAGGAAACCTCTACAACGTCATGTCCTGGCTGAGTGGCCTCTCTTCCAACTCTGTACATTTCCCAGACACCACCCCCAGATCATCAGGCATTTCCTCAGCCACATTGGGCCATGACAGTTCTTTTCCTTCTGTTTTTTCTTCTTCAGATCATTCTCTTTCTCTCTAACACAGTATGGCTTTTTACAAACTCTGGCCAAGCCACTTTGTAATTATTGACCAATGACGTGCCACTAGACATTGTCGGTTCTCCACTGTTGACCTACTTTGACCCTGGATGGCCCAAGCTAGTTTGACCTTATTACATTGCAAAAGCTAAGGAGGGTCAAACCTGGTTAGTATTTGGAAGTGATACTACCAAGGAATACCAGGGTTGCTATGCAGAGGAAGGCAATGGCAAATGTTAGTCTCTTATCTTGAAAACCCACTAAGGGATCATCACTGGCTGTGACTTGACAGCACCTTACACACACACACATAGAGGAATCACTCATAGATGGAAGAACTTAGGCTGACAAAGAGTAACTTGCTTAAGTTAAATGTGTGTGGAGATGAGCCTTGAACCAGAGCACTCCTGGATTTTGCTTTTGGCCTGTTCTCTATTAAGTTTTTTGTGGTCCTTTGTAGTGCTTTGAATGAGGTTTGCTTTATGTACCTTATACACTGACTACCATATATTGAAAAAAAAATTCTGTTATATGATCAACTAATACACTAACAAAATGTACTTTCAATTAATTACAAGTAGGTTGCTGATGGGGAAAAATCAATATGTAAGGTGCCGTAGGCCTGTGAAAGGGAATATATATTTAATAAGATTTCAAATATCATTGCTCTCCGACAATAAATGTCCCTGCAGTATGGTCTTATAGAAATGTATTTGTGACATTGGTTTTAAAGGATGGAGCAAATAAGACTGTTGTCATTGCCTTTATTTGTATTTTCTTTTCAGATGACAGATGTGAAAAACCCAGTCCTTTTATTTTTACAGAATGTCTGATATAATTGAATTTTGTTGAATTATTTAAATGTTCATTTGTATTTTATGTTGTGTGCCATATTTGGGTATACTTGGTACAAGGAGATCCATCAGTGAAAGCATTTCAGAAACTATGTGAAAATATACATTAAAATTCGGAGTATATTCACTAGACTAAATATTGAATTTCAACAAACACCAACAATCACCAGCAAATGAGGTCATTCCTGGCCCAAAAGGGCTCAGAAAACAGACTAAAGCTGGCACCACTGCAGGATCCTGTACTACAGGAGTGCTGGAGTCATGGTGGCACCAATTCCCAAGCACTGCACTGCCACATAGCTCCACACCATTGGCATAAGTGCCTCATACTAATGTAAATGTCACTTACGGCAGTGCAAGTAGCATTTGTACTGGTGCAAGGTCATGCTGCCCTCTGAGGCATTTTGGTACCCCACCCCACTTAGGTCTTCAATGAGTGACTTACTGTACACAACTTTTGAATCTAAGCTATTAGAAAAAGTAATATGAACTGTAGAAAGAAACACCTACCACTATTAATCCCTAAATAAATTATACATTAATATTGTGTAATAACAATTCATCTTGGAGCAGAATTTCTGTTCACTTGCTTGCTTTCTAATATTCTTTTTATGTTGAGAAAGTAATGGAAACTTGTGAAAATGGAGTTGAGGATACCAAGTAAGCCAGTAATGAGAATTATCCAGTGGCTTGTTAGTTATACTGGATTATGGTAACAATAACAGATGTTCTAATTTCTGTCACCAAAATAAACCATATGTCAGAAATACAGGCAGCAAATAAGATGAGCAAAAGATGTGTGTAGAATATTTATGACTGGGCCATGCCAATTCAGATCACAGGCGGGGATTATTCATTTTTAGCTGCCTTTCTCACTGAGGCTCAAAATGGATGATAAAAATTTGAACAGCAATTCAATCCAATAACAAAGATCTCCATTAAACATTTCTGTAGGATTATGGTGCAGGGAAAAAAAATACAAACAAAAACCAGTGGAGAAAGGAAGTTACTTTGAAACTTCCTTTCTTCATGCAGTGAAAAGGGAAGGGACACATACAATAAAAAATAAATAAACTATATTACTATCTTTTACTGAAGCAACCTCCTGTGTTGCTCTGTATATTACCTTTGTATAAATGCCTTCCCAGATACCTTTATTTTGATTTTGAACACTCCCCAATGTAAAATGTCTTCTACTTACAAAAAGCTACTATGATCCAGAGACATCCTTTCCCTATATATGGTAGATTTATGAACATGTAGTGAATTTTTGTGTGGGAATGGAAACATTTCATTTCTCCCTGCAGCCTGGTAGTACCTTTATTTCCTGTTATCTGACCTAACCATGGTCCAGAAGTCCTTGCAGAAGCTGAAAGTGGGGGGCTGCTTTGGAATCAAATACTTTTTTTAAAAAAATTCTGTAACTAATAATTTTCAACAACATGAGAAGGATAGCATCAAGCCTTTTTGTTCTACCTAGGTACCAGTAACTTCTAAGAGAAATTAAAGATGAACCCATAAACTCTGGTTTGTCACATGCTTCAAGTTTCTGGGTAACTGTCAATTTCTCTTCATCCTTCCTCAGAAAAATAGCCCTACTCATTTATACTCCAACAGTTTACAGTGAATAAACATTAGTGAATTCTGAGAGAATTAATAAAATTGCCCACCTGTTTAAGCTGAATACGTTTCCTCTGTCCCTTTATCATTTCCACAGAGAACTGGGCCTCATGAATTATGGGCCTCTCTCACACATGAGAGAAACATTACCCTCATCCTTCATAGGTGAAAGACTTTGTACTCCTTCTGAATTTTTGCAGCTCTTGCTCACCATAAAAGAAGACCTACCTTTCTAACAAGCAAACCTGTGAGACACTGATGAATGTTACTGATAAATGCCACATAGCCTTATAAAACGCCATGGGATGAAGAATTTTAAAGTGCAATGCAGTCTTCTGGATAACATAAACCAGTGGGATTTTTTTTAAATGAAGAGGACTGGTAGGATAAGAAAAAGCCCTATATCATACAAACTGCAGTAGTTGTATTTCTGGATGTCAGCCACAGTGCTGTCCTGTGCAGAGTCACAATGCCTTAACAATGCCCATTGATTTAAATGGGATGAGAAGGGTGCTACTTTGCTGAGAATTATACAGCCCAGATCTTAAATATTACTCTTATCCTGAAGATGTTTACTCAGAGGATGCTCCCTCTGTCTTGACATCCAAATGACATCCAAAGAAAGACAGCAGTAATGACACAATGTATTGTCGAAGGCTTTCACGGCCGGAATCACATGGGTGCTGTGTGGTTTCCGGGCTGTATGGCCGTGTTCTAGCAGCATTCTCTCTGTTGCATCCTGCAGCTGCATCTTCGAGGATCTAGTCATTTAAAATAAATTAGATGGTCTCTCTTTATCCAAGAATTAGTAATGAAGGGAGTGTCCAGGGTGGAGTAGAAACCTTGTCTATGAAGTAGCAAAGCAGCAAGGTCAATAGTTGAGGGCATCTGAATAGAAGTATGAGTAATAATGAAGACTATAGCCTGGGAGTAACCCTGTAGATAGCAAGGTCACTGGTGGGAGCATCTGAATAGAAGTATCTGTCAGGATATTGAAAATTGCAAGGTGGTCATATGCTGGTCTAGAATGACTGGAATGTAACAGTCAGCAGAATTGTAAAGGTCGGAGCCTCTCTGTCTGGGTCTGCAGTGATTGGCATGTAACAGTCAGCAGAATTGTAAAGGTGAACCTCTCTGTCTGGAGTCTGCAGTGATTGGCATGTAACAGTCAGCAGAAGTGAAAAGATTGGAGCCAGGACAGTTAGATCATCTAGCTAATGATTTGCTGGACAAAACTATATAAGAAGACTGCATGCCCAATTCAGGTACCTCTCGCTTCACCTTCAGGTTCAGGCTCAGATTGTTGTGTTAGAGTAGAGAGTGGATAGTTAAGATGAGTAAAACATTGTTATTTTTGTTCCTTTGAGAAAAGAAAGAATAAAGTATTCCTGTTGGAGGCAGGAAATCTACTGTCTACAGAGTGTTTTATTTTCTTATACTGCAAACAGTTACCTCCTGAACTTTCTAGTAAAAGGTTGAGTTGGCACCTAGTCCTTCCGCTGTACTAAGGCCAACAATGAATTTGGTTAGGCCCAGTATCCCTAACCACTGTAGAGCTAGAAGGCAGTGCGTGATGACATCCACCATGTGCAGTTTGCCTTTTGTAGCCAGGCAGTGACTGCAGAGAACTACTCAGCATGGAGTGTGAAAATGCAGGAGCTTTCTCATGCTGGGAAGATTTATGGGCTGTAGTGAGACCCGCAGACAGGCACAGCAGCAGAGCAGAGGGCAGATACCAGAGCCAAGGCGTCCATAATGTTGGCTGTATGGAAAACTCCCAGCTCATCTATCCTACGGGCTGCTGAGGAAAGGCTTCTGACTGCTGGAAGGTGTTGGGACCTGTACCAAGGCATAGACTGCTGGTTCCAAGGTAATCTTGACCAGGCGTTTATACAATTTGAAGCTGAAGGAGGGGTGAAAATGTGGCCAACCATGTCCAACAGCTCGTTACACTATTAGAGTGAGGCTGGAAGACAGAGGCATGACACTGAACAGCATAGGGGCCTATATTGTACCTCTTCCCTAGATGACAGCTGGGACAATTTTGTCCTATAGTATGCAGAGCATAAAAAGGAAGATGATTTGACTCTAGACTATGTGACTGCCTGACTTCTGGAGCTCCAGAAACAAAGAGAGTTTTGCCTTGAAGCCACAGCCAGAGAGCCTGCTGTTTCCAGGAGGCAAAGAGTAGAGGCAACTTTCCCTGAACTGTCCAAGGTCATATGCAGTTCGTTGTTTCCGTTGTGGCTCTACCTAATCATCTTCTTTCCGAGAATGCCACAGAAGGGGAGAAGAAGGGGGGCCAGCTAAAGGACAGGGGAGGAGGAAGGAGCACTACTTGGCAGCATTGCTGAGAACCGATGTCCAAGAAACCAACCCATCAGCTCTTGGACTCTGCCTGCTCAGAGCATGTCGTAGAAATACTCATCCACCTAATGAACTAAGGAGTCCAAAGGCAAGTGTGAAGCATGTCCAGCTTGGCCGATGGATCTCCGAACATGCTATTCTACAAGGGGCAACTGCCTACATACAATACCTAGGTAAAGAAGTTGCAAAATGTGTTGTGTTAGTTCCCTGGACTGGATTTTTTGTTTGTTAGGCGTCCCAAGTTTAGCTGAACAAGGGTACAAAACTAAATGCGATAGACAAGGGTTGTACAGTATGGCAGTATGAGAATGACATAGAGTGTGCAAAAGGTACACTCTGCGACAAAATGTATGTTACCGATGACTGATAAAGAGGGCAAAATGAAAATGTAATGAATGTTTCAAGTCTAGCTAATAAGCCTATGCATGATGATTGTGTGCACTATCTTCACAGAGACATAGGACATGCAAGTTTACTTACCATCAAGAAGCAGTTGGCAAAAGGTATGTGATTTGAGTGTAAAAAGCCTTGCAAAACTCATTCCTAGACTGTTCAGTCACTGTGAGTGGGGTTTAAAGGTGAAATCTATCCAATCCCAAAAAGAGCTACAGACAAATGGAAAGACCATTTGAACTAGTCCATACAGACTTAGCTGGTCCTTTCCAATCCAGCCGAAGGGGTGCCGCGATATATATTTCTGCTGATTGATGATTTATAGCAGACAATTCTTACTGCTTGCTGTTGGAAATCTAAGGATGAAGCCTTTACAAGGTTTAAGAATGGAGTCTCAATGATTGAGCAGAGGAGTTTCCCCTCTCACAAAGGTGTAAGCTTGCCACCTGCAATCTGACAGAAGGCGGTGAGTTCATGAGGGAACAAATTCCAAACATGGCTTTGGCTTACACAAGAAGGTATTAGCCACAGGAGAACAAATCCAGATTCAACCAGCTGAAAATAAGCATTAGCCCTTTGAGGGAGACTTAGGCATTCTTCAAACAATGCGGGGATTGCATGATAAATGATGCCAGGTTCATTCCATTTTTCTGGGGAGGAGGGCTGTCTTGCTTTGCCACACATGTAATAAACAGGTTGTGTGGAGTTGCAAGTATCAATCAACCAGCATTGTTCAGAATGTTTGGCAAAAGGCCTTTACCTAAACACCTTAGAATATTTGGGAGTTTGCTAACGTCCTCATTCCCCAGACCTTGGAAAAAAAAGGACAAAAGAAATGGCAGAGACTTCGTTTTTGTGGATATCGCCAGAATACCAAAGAGGCTATAGATTTTTCATTGGGTCATGGAAGAATTGCTATGCTCGCAGTGCAACTTTACCGAAAAGCATACAGGTTGGGAACATGTGCATCAAAACTCTGAGTGTTCTTACCGCAGTAAGCCATGACACAGTGTTACCTAGTGACCTTCAGCACAACACTCCTGTTCAAGGTCCACACATCTGCTCAGGCCTTAGCAACAACAGAACAATTATTGAAGTGATCAGGAAGGGAAGCCAGGGGAGAGGAGGGGCTGGAGCAAGCTGGAGAAATAGCGCTATACACGCATGGATCAAGAAAAGAGCAAATAAAGGCATACCACCAAAAGGTTTGTGAATTTGCAAGAGTGAGAGTGTACCAATTGGGGACAGAACCTAAGAGTTTCCATGATATGTTGAAATATCCACCCTGAGGAACAGGAAAAATGGGGGGTGGAATTAGGCTATGGACAATGAGTTTGAATCCTTGGTGAGACTTAGAATAACTGTAACATTGTTGAAATAAACCTACTGATAAACCCGATCCATAGGTGCAAGATGGGTATACAGAAGCGATAAACTAATACCCGATGGGACTTGCAAATATAAAACAAGATTGAATTAAGCTGGGGCTTCTCCCTCAAACGGTTGACAGTTATAAGTCAGACTTATGCACCCACTGCAAAGGCAGAGATCCATGAGATTAATTGATTGCTCTGGCTGAGGCAAAGGGGCTTTTAAAATGAAGGCGCTTTGATTTTTGAAACGAGCTTATTTAAAATTACTTGGATTTGCAAGAGAGACCATATGCATGGAAGCAGGCGCAGGTTACTTGGGCATGAACAGAGTTGATAGAAGTTTATAGAAGCTCAGCAAAGGAAACTTTTATGCGGGCTGGGAAACAGTCCAGCCAGATGTTGGAACAGTTAAATACGCAAAGCATTATGTGAAGTGAGAATTTATTAAAGAAGTGTGGCGATGTCTGTATATATACCAAGAGAGTACTGAAAGTGATTGAATGTATCATTTTGATGATTTATGTTGATGATCTAATGTGAACTACCGAAACAAAGGCCGCCAAAATCGAAACTCAGCACCTACACTGAGTTGGTAGAAGTCGCCACTAAAAGCTACGAAGAGGGCAGGGGCTATCTTCACAAAACCATTCCCTGGAGTATTCAAGTCATTAGAAATCCTGAAGAAGGGGATCATGTTTCTAGCCTGAAAACAAAGATAGGGGGTGTCATGCAAAAGAAACTGTGGTCTGCAAGGATGTAAGAGTGGCACAAACCCGATGGCCCGGCTGATTTTTTTGTAAAGCAGCAAGATGACAACAGAGAAGCATTTGAGAGGCCAGGGCCTATATGCGTTCCTTAATGGTGGCGGCCTGCTGCACATTGCTAACTGGACAAGAAAGATGGTGCACAAGCTTTTCACTTTCTTCGGGTTTATTCAGGTAAGAACAGGATTGCAAAACCCTACGAGGAAAGGAGACTACGCCCAGGTCTAAAAAAGGTAATGCGTTACTTGAAGGGAACTACTAACTATGGTTTACACTTTCCTTTAAAACAAAATAGGACACCAGTGGTGTATCTTGGGACGAAGCTCATTTGCAGAGGGACTCAGGATGTAGAAGAGTCAGTAGAGTACGGTTGTATATATGCAATATGGCAGCCATCCCGGTTGTTGGAGATCCGAGTAGCAAACGCCGGTTTACCCTTCAACTCTGAGGCAAGTATGCAGATATAATGAGGGCATGCAATGAGCTACAATGGGTTATGCAGTTGCTAAAAGACCTGGGTGAGAAATGTAGAACAACCTATAACAGTTTTGAAGACTCACAGACATGTATAGCCATGGCAGAAGGCGAAACAAAAGTGGTACTACAAACGTGGCTGTGAAATTCCAAAATGTAAAAACAGCTGATTACAGTCAAATATGATTTCCAAAGTTGCAGTGCTGGAATCATCATCTGCAAACTATGCAGCGACATCTTAACGAAGCCATTACCAATGCAAAACACCTTAATGACTTGGTGTTTGGTTTGGGTTTAGCAGATGTACAATTTGGCCAAAAGGACAAGACTCTGTACAAAGTGGAGTAGAAATAGAAGTAACTCTGTGTACTGACTATGTACTAACTATATAATGAAGTGTAAATAATAATGTGAATGACTTTTGTTTGTAATTATTTTGTTTGTAAATGATATTGTGTAATGAGGCAACATTCCAACCAGAGATGAGAAGGGTGTCGGGATATTGAAAAGTACAAAGTGGTCATATGCTTTGGTCTAGAATGACTGGAATGTATTGAGTCCAGCAAGAATTGTAAAGGTCGAATTACTCTGTCTGGAGTCTGCAGTGATTGGCATGTAACAGTCAGCAGAATTATGAAAGGTCAGAACCTCTCTGTCTGGGTCTGCAGTGATTGGCATGTAACAGTCAGCAGAAGGTGAAAGAGTCACAGGCCAGGATGATTAAGATCATCTAGCTAATGATTTTGCTGGACAAAGGACAAACTATATGAAAGACTGCATGCCCAATTCAGTACCTCTCCCTTCACCTTCCAGGTTAGGAGACTCGAGATTGTTGTTAGAGTAGGAGAGTGGATGGTTAGATGGGTAAAAACATTGTTATTTTTTGTTCCTTTGAGAAAGAAAAGATAAAGTGTTCCTGTTGGAGCGGAAATCTACTACTGTCACAGGTGTTTTATATTCTTATACTGCAGACGATTTTTATCTCCTGAACTTTCTAGTATGAGGTTAGGTTGGCACCTAGTCCTTCCGCTGTGCACTAGGCCAACAGTATCCTGGCCTTTGTTTCTTTTGTCTATGGTCATCCTGTGTTTGTGTGGAGCTGGTTTGACACAGTCTTGACCCTAGTATTTTTTCAACTTTTAGCAGTAAAGTTCTGTTGACATTTTCAGAGTTTCTTCCTTCCTGTTAAAATTGTCCATGTGCTTATAGTTTCAATTGCTTCTCTGTGTAGTAGTCTGGCGTGAGAGTGGCTTTCAGAGTGGTCCAATAAATTCCTATTTTCAATAATAATAGCCTATCCAGAGTTTAGTTTTACTTCGGAAACTTCCTTTCTTCATTGCACAGTGAAAGGAAGGAGCCAGAACACATGATAAACCAGCCTGGACGTAGGAATGTTATTTGAAAAAACAAGATACAGACCACTCTAACCACTAAATCAGATACAGAAAACCTGAGGAAAATGAAAATGAGAATGAGGCGCTACTCCAATGACCAATACTAGAATTATGTTAGCTCCTTTCCTAGCCCTGAAGATGACTCCCTCAAACAAAAGGCTGAAAGGCAAGTCCACTATTCGAATGCTCTATGGTGACCTTGCTGTCTACCAGGGTTGCTCCAAGGCTATAGTCTTCGGTATCCTCATGCTTCTATTCGGATGCCCTCAACTGTTGACCTGGTTGCCGCTGTTGCCTCCTGAATCGAAGTTTCCACCACCCTGGACCTCTACCACCTGGACAGATATATACTCCACTTGCTTTTCCAACATCAGATCCTCTGAAGATGCCAGCCACAGATGCAGGCGAAACGTCAGGAGAGAATGCTGCTAGAACACGGCCATACAGCCCGGAAACCACACAGCACCCAAGTAATGACACACATTGACTAACAATCTGCACTGATATTTTCTTTGGGCTCTGGAAGGGATGTTTGGTACCAAATTTTCCTAGTCTCATTAATATTGTTCTGGTATCCAGTGACAACCATCAGATAATTCTGAACCTTCAGTGTTTGTTTCAAAACTTTAACACAAGTAAAATGTAATGCTTTTATGTTTACTTCAAGCAGTCCTGGGTCATCTTTTTCAAATGTTATTTTAATATTTCTTAGTGGCTTCTTTATTCCAAAATTTGACATGGTTGTTGGCAAGATATGTGGCGCGTGCGCTTTTCAATCCGGATGGTGTGTACCTCTCTGAACGAGGACTGGACATTTGGCTATGTGCCATGTAGCAGGCACTCTTGGACTGGTTGGAGGGCTTGCGAAGCTGTGGCAGGAGCTGAAGGGTCAGCTCGGTGGCAGTTTGGACAGAGGAACGCATCTTTAGGGGGAGGCCAAGCTTGCATGCCTGTCATCCCTGTGGTTTGGGGCCTCCATAAGAGTCTTGAGAGGGGTCGGGCTCATGCCACATGCCGCGGAGGCCTCTGCAATTCAAGCTTGTCACACTCCAGCAGGAAGGGGGCCACAGTGGGCAGGTGCCCAGGTGGCCCAGTACATCCTGTCCTCTCCAATATGGATTGGGGCATGGTGCTGGGGTCAGCCAGTGGTACTGACCGGCCACAATATGGATGTGCTCCTCTTGCTTGCCCAGCTTTTGCCACAATACAGGGCTGCGGCCCAATTTAATTCCAAGACGTGTCCTGTGGTTATTTCATCAGAAGGAACCTCTGCATATCTCTGTGCAAATAATGGCCCCAGGATCAACTGGGCCATAATTGCGACAGGAGGCAGGGCACATGGTGAGCTCCGGAGCAGTGACCATGCGTGCCCTAGGCTGGCCATGCGGCTGAGCCACACCCAGCCTGATCATGTGATGCACATGAGTGTTAGGGGTGGAGCACACTCCCTATATATTAGGCAGCATGCGGTTGCTCTGGCCTTCTTCAATGCCCCAAGCAAACTGACCCTCCCTCCCTTGCTATTTGGATAGGATTTTTGGTGCTGCTCATTTTGTCGCAGCCTTGGTGGTTTGAGCAGAGGAGTTCATCTTTAGGGGAGGCCGAGCCTCCACAAGAGGCTTGGGGTGGGGCGGGCTCATGCCATGGAGACCTCTGCAATTCGAGCCTGACACCCCAGCAGAAAGGGGGCCACAGCGAGCGGGTGGGCGCCCAGGTGGCCCAGAACCTCCTGTCCTCCCCAATATGGATTGGGGTGTGGGGCTGGGGTCAGCCAGGGGTGCTGACTGGCCACAATACAGTTGTGCTCCTCTTGCTTGCCCAGCTTCTGCCTCAATAAAGGGCTGTGGCCCAATTTAATTCCAAGATATGTCCTGTGGTTATTTCACCAGAAGGAACCTTCACATCTGGGCACAATACAATGTTTTACAAAATCATCACACAAAACCACTTCTATTTATCTTTTATAAGATATTTGAACAACTCCCGAGCTGGGAGACTACTCCTTTCACGACAAATTGGGGAGGGGCCATCCGGACCCCTTGTGCAACTCAGCGCTATACTCAGACAGTACAATCCCCAGTTGCCAATAATGCCAACTGCTAATGGGCATGCCTCCAAAGCAGTGAAACAAGCAACCAGCCACCCGCCATACAAGGGCAGTGGCGACAATTAAAAAAACTCCACTCTGAACTGCCCCAGTAAAAAGGGAGGGCTTAGCTGAAGCACCTCGCCCCCCCCCACTGGCCAACCGCTGCAAATGCGTACCAGGCCCACAGTTTGCCCAACATGGTGGAACCAGTAGGAACCTCAGGGAATGAAAAACAAAAGACCCCTGTCTAACAAACTCCCCCGTCAAGGCCTTTTCATGGCTGTACAAATTGCCATTAGTCAGCGAGCAAAATGGGCGCACAACCAAGCGGCCTTCCTTCCCAAGGTTACCAGCATGATCTAAAACTCCTGCATGTGAAAAAAACCCTTTCATACTCCACAGGAAGGGTAGCCACAACAGCCCCGCCTCGAAGAACATTGAAGAGAAGGGGGGGGGCAAACTGTTGTAGACACCAAGGACAAATGAGTCACATCCCTGAAACAAGAGCTGAACCCATGCGCTAACAGAAATGCCGGCTGATCCCTCAACTTCAAGGCCATTTCTATAGCCGATGGAACACATACATTAGGGCCAAGAGCCTCACGCATGCCCTTGCCAACAGCCAGAGAAATGAGGAAGCACCCCCCTATCGCACAACCCCTGTGGAGAAGACAGCATCCAAACTTGCGGCCACGTCCAGTCCAACTGCAGAATGCTGCTAACACAAGTACCTTCTCCCTGAGGACCCAACAATTTGCACGGAATACCTGCCAACCGGTCCAGAAACTACTATTCCCCCAGAAACCTGCGGCGGGCGAGGGGTCAGCCCACCTATAACTACTGATCATCTAGGAGGCACTCTACCAAGAGCCCGTCCCCGACCCAAATCAGGGGCACCTGACGCATGCCAAATTGGTGTCCCCAAAAGCAAGAAAAACTCACCAAGAGGAAACGAACTGGGAGACCGGCAACTCACGTCAACCCGACTGGGTGAACGGTGTCCGCCTGGGTACCCCTCCTTTGGTCAACAAGATAGCTCTGCTGGTGGGCCTATGCTTTAATCTCCCACCCGGGAACTGACGGTCCCACTGGGGGTGTCACCCTGTGCCAAGCAGCCCCCATTGTGATTTCCCACTGCCACACGGCTGAGCAAACCGCTCCCGTCATATAAGTTAAAGTGGGGAGGATACTAATGCAACTCCCAATGCTTTTTCCAAACCAAGACACACAAAGGGGGGGAGGGGGGAGGGGTTAACCCAACCCCCTGAATAGCAACTGCTACAACACTTAGACCACTACCAGCACCGCTACCAACACCTAGACGTAGCTACCAACCCCCTCTCAGCCTAGCTCCCTGCCTAGCAAACCAGCACTCGTTCAGTTTGCTCGAGGCATCAAAGAAGGCCAGAGCAACCGCGTGCTGCCTAATATATAGGGAGCATGCTCCACTCCTAAGACTCATGAGCATCACACGACCAGGCTGTGTGTGGCTCAGGTGCCCGGTTGGCCCAGGGCATGCATGCTCACTGCTCCAGAGCTTACCATGTGCCCTGCCTCCTGTCGCAATTACAGCCCAGTTGATTCTGGGGCCGTTATTTCTTGAAGCTGAATGATTGACAACATGACAAAGCCCAGTGATATTAAATTGTCATTTCCACTTCTGTAAATTTCACTAACCAAGCCACAATGTATCCTAGGTATATCTAGCATTGTCTCCTCTCTTACTAATGATTGCAGGTGTATTGAATAACACATATATTAATTTTGTGTGCCTATAAAGTGCCATCAAATTGCAGCTGACTTATGCCATCCCCTGCATGGAGTTCTCAAGGGGAGTGAGAAGCAAAGTGGTCACCCTTCCAACCCTCCCCCTGACTGCCTGGCTTGGCAACTGTACCCCTACTAGTGCTGCTCTTGGGGCCAGAGAACTCCCATAAACTAAGAAGGAACTGGAGATCTTCAAGGGAAGGAGGAAATCAACAAAAACCACATCCCTTCCATCCATGGAATTCTTCTGCTGAATTCAATTCAATATGCCTTGATTCTGGACTTGAGTACAAAACTTCTTGAGCTGCTTCTCCTCTGGGCTGTTGAAAATCAGCATCATGAATGCAGAAGAGGAAGGATTATTGGGATTTCTGATCAATTCACAACTCTGGGCCAAGAAAGGGCAATTTGCACTTGCTGGTGATTGTTAGTCACCCTGTGGTGTTTTCTGCCTGTTCTTGTAACAGGTACAAGAAGGAACACTTTTGGTGGGGCTAATGACATGGTTCTTTCCAAATGATCCATCAAATGGCCAGGACGGTGTTAAATATTTGTGTGGGAAGAAACCACTTCTGCCAACATGGGATGCATGGATTCCTGGGATGCATGGATTCCTGACTCAACATGAGAAGAAGCCATAGCCAGTGTGAATTGGCTTACAGTGAATGATTTAACAGAGTAAATCAATAATTCCTCACTATTATTATAATCAGCCAACACCAATTAATTCTGACTGCCTAGTGTGTTTACTAATAAACTAATTTTCCTCACAATCAACATAAATGTATCATGCTGGGGAAAAGTATTAAAAAAGCAACATGTCATTTGCCCATGATGATTTGGTGTTTATTTGAAACATGAACATTAGACAGAAGTCTTCAAGTACAGGAGTTGGTAGAATTTGCATTCTAGGGTTATACTTGTACTTTTATTTTTTAAATTGTTTTTTATTCATTTTATTTTTAAAGAACAAATATCCTATTACTTTTTTTTTTCATTTTTTGGCTGTAGCTCCCATTTCCATTTAATTGGAATACAATTCTAAGGGAATAAATCCTTCATCTGTGGCAACCAAAGACAAGTGGGCCCAGATGAGAAATACGATGTCAGGTTTTAAAGGAGTTATTACCTGCAGCCCTATAAGGTTGCACTCATCAGGGCTGTTTGATGGGGAGGCAGGGGTGGCTGGGAATTGTTTGCTTCTGCATTGCCAAGGAGGGCAGGAGCGCATGGGGAAAGCCTTGCACGTGGATCTTGGAAGGTTTACTTCAGAGTAAGCCAGTGGAGGTAAGCTTGTAAATCGTGGAAGGGAGGAAGGCTGGGATCATCCTCAGCTATGGTTGTCGTGGGTTACCAACTCCCAGTGGACAAATCCCAGGACATTTGGGGGTAGATTCTCAGAAGCTGTGGCTTTTGGGACCAGGGTGGGGGCCATGCTCAGTGAGGAATATGGCTGTTGAGTCCACCCTCCATGGCAGACATTTTCTCAGGGGTGGGGAGAAGTTCAGCCCCCCCCCAGAAGTTGGCAACCCCATTAAAGGCACCAATTTTGATCCACCATCAAAGTGAAATTTGAGGGGGTTCTTTGGGGGGGCATAATCAGTGTCTTTCAATGCAAGAAAAGAGAAATGTGTGAAATGGGGGTTCTATTGCTAGTCATTTGAATCATGTACAAAACAACAGGCTTTTAGCCCCCCCCCCTTTTTTCTTGCTTTGATGGGTAAAAATGGACCCCAAATAAGGGATCTTCTCCCTGCATGAGAATATATACAGTGTTATTTTCATTTTAGATGTCAAAAAGTATTTGTGGCTCCAAGTGTTTTCTTTTCCGTGGAAAAATGTCTCTTTGGGTGTTCAAGGTTGCTGACCCCTGCTCTAGAGTAATATAAGATGCTGGGTTTCAGACTCCCCATCCATGTGCTCCATTTTTTTAAATAGACCCTCTCCACAAGCACTTTCTTTATGTGAACCTAATAGCAGTTTGGAAGGATTTCTGAATGGCTCGTAGTTTATGTCTCAATATGCATCTTCATCATATACACAAAAAGCATTTGCATTTCAAATTAAAATTCATTTGTGGCGGAAATGCTATTAGCACTTAGCTAAAACAAATATGATGTGGAAAACATAAAAGAGCCCAACCTTGTCATTTCTCAGAAGCTGGGTTGGTACTTGGAAGGGAGGACTCTGCAGAGGAACACAATAGCAAACTACCTCTGCTTTATCATTCACCTTGAAAACCTCACCAGAGGTCACTGTAACTTTGCTGTGACGTGGCAACACTTCACATCTGTTTTGAGTGCATGTATATTATCTTTGCCATCAAATAATTTCTTACTTGAATATTTATTTTGATATTTTAAGACTTGAAGTGCATTTTAAACAAGCATACACCTAATTCATTGCACAGGATGAATAGCAAGATGAGAAGAATATAGTTGCTTTCTGTTAGGGCCAGCATGCATGAGGGACCAAATTCTATGCTGATGCCCTCTAACAGATGTAGGGGGGTATAGCACCAGAACAGGGCTACAGTACAAGCAAAGTTCATGATGTTTATCAAACGGTTGACATAATACTTCAAAGAAATACTTGCAATCTCCCTGGTAAGATGGACTCTTTCAATCCCCAAATGTTATTTTCTCCTTTCTTCCTCATGCGAATCAAACGTATAAATTCTTTATTTCTTGTTTCCCTGCAAAACTTTTTCCATAAAATCTACCATTTTCAATGTGTCAAAAATCAGCACTATACATACATTGACTGTATAAATACCTTCCATATATTGCATTAAAAAAACACAAATTATATACACTCTGGAAATATGGGTGTTTCAGTCTATCTGATGGTCCAAAACCAGGTGGGCATGGTCATCTTTTGGGGCCTTGTTACAGAACTATTATCTATTTCCTTGCCAAATTATGGGAGAAAAGGGTTAATTTTGCAATATAGTTGAAGATTTTTACAGTACAATGCTAAACAGTGTCACATCCTTCAAAGGCCATTGACTTCAGTGGACTTAGGAAAATATACCGCTGCTCAAGACTGTAATGTTTCCTCCTAAGTATCTGGGGAAAAGGTGATGTTCCTCAGAAAAATTTGGTTCTTATGTTTAGAATTTAACATGAAAATCTCTTTTTGCACTTCCCACAGATATTATTTGCTTTCTACCTTCCATAAATAATATCTCCACATGTGAGAGAAAGTCAAAAGCCATTATAGCACTATGGATTAAAAAGTATGTAGCAATTTGGTTGGAAACTTGTTTATATTAGCATTTCCTTGTAACAGCAGCAGGTCACTGCTTTGTTCTTTCCTAAAATACAAACTTTGGCAACCATGGATAACAGACACAGGCTGCATCCATGGCTCATTGGATATTTTGCTATCATTTTGCTATAATTATCATTTGCAACTGGATTTTCCTGTGAGGACAAGATGACCCAGGATATGAATGATTACTATACCACAACAGCACAATATTCAAGGATATGTAAATGAAGCCTCAAATTGGATATACACCTACAGATATCCCAGGTTGCACACTGCCATCTAGGATAGGCTATAGACAGGGAGCTTTTTGTGTTTGATTAACATATAACCCTGTTACACCAATTGCTTGGTTAGTCACTGTAAGAATACATAAACTAACCAGGATTTCCACTCCATCCTTCCCATAAAAATGGTGGAGAGACATATGCAAAATGTACCTACTTCATGGGACTGTAAAATAAAAATTTTTCTCTATTCTGCACGAAATGTTGGGATCTTTAGATTTAAGACAGGACAATGTTATGTGCAAAATTGGTGCCATTATCTTTTTTAAAAAAAGTTGCACCAGACCTATGAATTGGTTCCTACACTGAAAATAATGGCAGCAAAATTCAGAAAAACGTATAGATTTAAATCCCGAACAGTACTGTCCTACCCAAAATCTGAAATAAACAGTAAAGCTTTCCTCCCCAAATCCTGGCTCTGAAATTATAAAGAGTTCATCCCTAACCCCTACTTTATTATGCAGCATGTGTACATCTAGCCTAAATTCATAGACCTTGATGCAGCAAAGTTTAATGCTAAATTGCTTTGAAACCAAAGCTAACAGTTATAAAAATATGGGATATAGATTACCAAGGCAGAACAAAAAGGGAGATTACTTCATAGATGTCAGTCTAGTTTGAACAAGCCTTTCAAATGTCCCCTCTTGATTTTTCTATGCTGTTGGGATTTGGGGTGAAAATTCTGCAAACCTCTCACACAATAGTGAGGGCTTACAGGAAACAAAATTACTGTAAATGACCACTAGCTCATTTTGTTTTTATGACTTCCTGTAGCAGGGATAAACTCTGATCGAGTGCTACATAACACATTATTACAGGTGAGGAATTTCGAGTCGTGACTGTTGAATTTACCACGGCAAAGCTGTGGAGCAGAAAATATTTGGCCATAAAAATGTGATTTTTAAAGATGAAAAGTGAGCATCATATATTTGCAATGGGAAGCTCGGATGAAGTAGAGCAAATTTACGAGAAACCTTTAAAAATGATGTGAGTTTAAGAGCTTCTTGGAAGCCTTAAATGAAGGGTAGGAGAAGCATCCACATTTAGCTTTGCTTGAGACAAGAATAGAAAAGACAGAAGATGCCCATAAATGATGTAAGTAGTTTTCTGTTCTCTGGCTTTGTAACTATGGAGAAGTTAGCACTGCCATAAACCTCACTCCTGCTTCTCTGCCTTCCCTTGCTGGGACTGACCAAGTTTATGCTGGTTTGAAGAAAATCCCAGAATCTAAAAATCTCTTTTCCCCAGCTCCTCTGGACTGGGATGTTAATCTTTTGGCAGGAGCTTTCACCATAAAAAAAGGCATCCTGCCTTGCTGTTCCTCTTTGGGTGTTCTGGAGCCCACAAGAATGGTGCATGTGTGAGAGAGAGAAGAGAGAAAAACCCATTCAATATCCTCTTTTCCTTTGTTGCTTGGCAGGTGCTGAAAGGACAGCACCTATCTGAATCCTATTTGCATGGAAAAATGACAGGAATGCATGTGCAGACTTATAAGCAGTCAAACCAAGATCATTAAGGCAGCAGATCATTTATGACCTCTACATTAGTCCTCTCTGGAATGGGCATATGATGAAGCAATCCAATAGTGTTTGCCCTGGGTATCAACATCCAGACCCAAAACTCCAGCCCAGGCTGACAGCTTTATCACTTCTTCTGAAGCCTAGTGGGATTTTTGTTGGCGTAAATCAAAACTGGAGTAAGCAGGTGTTTCCCTCCAATTCTTCTTTTGGCCTATCACCTTAAAAAACTGGATAAAGATTTTAGGGCACCAGGATAGGAAATTAAGACATATCTGCTTGCCGCCTCTGACAGCAGAGCCAAATGGCAGAATATGAGCTTCTGAGTTCATTCTGTTCCCAGCCCATTCATTATCTTGTTTTATCTCCTGAGAGCCAGCATGGTGGTTGTGGTGGACTGTAGTCTGGCGAACCAGGTTCAATTCCCCACTCCTCCACAGCACCTGCCAAGCAACAAAGGAAAAGAGGATATTGTATTGTCGAAGGCCAGAATCACTGGGGTGCTGTGTGGTATTCGGGCTGTATGGCTGTGTTCTAGCAGCATTCTCTCCTGATGTTTCGTCTGCATCTGTGGCTGGCATCTTCAGAGGATCTGATAGTAGGAATGGAAAGCAAGTGGAGTTTGACCTCACAGTATATATACTCCACTTGCTTTCCATTCCTACTATCAGATCCTCTGAAGATGCCAGCCACAGATGCAGGCAAAATGTCAGGAGAGAATGCTGCTAGAACACGGCCATACAGCCCAGAAACTACACAGTACCTCAAAGAGGATATTGATTGTGGCCTTGGGCCAGTCACAACCTTGCTGAGCCATGCAGAAGCAAACAACAACAAATCAGCTCTGAACATCTCTTGCCTTGAAAACCATATGGGGTTGCCAGAAATCAGCTGTTACTTGACAGCACATTATATACACATGGCACATCATATTCACCTTCATGGATGATCTTCAGGGTTTCCCTTCACCTAATCTCACAAACAAGCCTGTGTTATTCTAAGGCACATTTCATCCTTCCCCTACAAAATATTTTTCCTCTTTCTTATTAATATTTATTAAATATAATTTCATAGGCCCATGGATATGACCAGAGGACAATGGTCTATGAAGCCAAGTAGGTATGGTTGTGATATGTGTCTGGAAGTGAGATTCTAAAGTACACCAAGTTAAGTGCCATGATGAAAGAAAGACCAGTTATAAATGTAATAAATGATTTAGGGAAGTAATAGCTTTTAATAACTTAAGTGAACAACATATTTTTCATTCCTCCTGGGGCAGTTTAACTCAGGTCAAAAGCAGACAACAAAATGTACAAGTGGGTTCTGCTGAAATTTTGACCCTATTTCTTAACATTTTTATTAACATGTCCATATCTTAAGAAGCACAGCACTGAATAGGATTACTAAATGCATGGCCTGCAGTTCTCCTAGAATTAAATCAGATTTCTAGCCTACAGTGTTCAGTTTCCCTGGAGGAAAGAGACTGCAGTTTGGGATGGTAGACAGTATGGTATCACATCCTTGCTGAGCCCCTTCACCTCCTGGAATGCCCCCTCCCTTCCTAATCTCCTACAATTTCCTGAACAACCCTAATATTTGGAGATCAAAACATGGCTCTCTTTGTGGATTTGGTTGAGTCTTTTGGTGAAAGTTTAGTCCATCATGGCTTGTGCAGATTCAAAGAACTGCCCAAAGTAGAAAACGTAGTACAGAGTTTATACAGCCCTTCCCTTTGGGATTGCCTTCCTGTCCCAAAGGAAGAGTTTTTCTTTAATCACTTTAGTCTTTCCAGCTTCTTGGCTCTTACTACCTTACTACCAATTCCACATCCCTTTTTTTCTGAGCTGTCATTCTGCACTAGGGTGCCTGTCCATGGACAGAAAAAAAGTCATAAATAATTTAAACCCTGAGGTGAGTTCTTGGGTGGAGAGTGTTTGTGCAGATTTTTGTGAGTTTTATTTTTCATTCTGCTTTATTTTCATTGCTTGTGTTCCCAATTCATTTATTTTGATTCCCCTCCCCCTTGACTGCTATTATCTTATGACTATTTATATCCATTTTCCTGAAAATGATGGAGACATTCTGTCAACCCACAATGAAATTAACAAATTTTGTAAAAGTAATGGCAAACATTGGGAATAAGTGTAATAAAAATAGCACACATAAAAACATTCTTAGGTTCAGTTTGCACTAGGGAAGAAGTAAAACTGATGCAATCAAGCAGGGATGAACAATTTGATAGCATCGATACTGTAGGGATCTCTGATACGTCATACAACTTGATAACATTCTTGTGAATTACTACATGACACACATAAGACATTTGTTTATATAGATTTCATTGTCCTCAATCACTGTTACAACTTCCTCTGCTGAATATGCAGCTTTGAAGAAGTGCTGCAGTGCAGTTTAATAGTTCAGAGACACCATCTCACCCAAATCTTCGACTGTTACAAATCCTCAGTAAACATGAGGAGTCAAACATAGACGCCTGTGGCACAAAAGAGCTCACTGCTTTCTGCAGCATTTCCTCCTAAGTAGCTGTGGTCTTCTAAAGATGCTCAACATTAATAAACAGCTTAAAGTGCATCTTGTGTAATGAATTTGTTTCGGCATGAATAAACATGGAAACACTTGGCTGCTGTCAAGAAAACTTCTGGAAAGAACTGGGCCCAGAAGCTTCCCCAAACAAATAACAAAAACTTGTATTTCTGGTAGGGTTAATAGAAATTTCAGTGTGAAATCCCTCTGAAATATTAAAGGTTCTGTCAAATCACTAAAGTTCAAAATACATTCCATAGTTCTCCGTCTGCTGAAGCAACATAGTTTTTGTTGTGCTTTGCTTTGCTTTTTTCTCCAAGCTTCTGAAGACCCAAATTATGCTACTACATGTTGAGGGGGGAAAGGTGAATAAAATATTCAGTGTGAAGACAAAGTTCCTTCACCTGCAAAGAAAAGTTAAAACTACTGATGAACGTAGTGTATTTAAAAGAATCCGAAGCTTAAATTCTTCACTAACTCCATTCTTTTATTTCTTGTTTACAACATCTGTATATTCTGGAGCTATGTTATGAGCCAGGTAGTTACTGGATACATATTTTGAAACATAAGTGGATCCTTTATTGTTGTGTGGTCTGGCTTCAGAATGAGCAGACAGTCTTCTCCTCTTGGTCTCTGCTCTTCAGATTCTCCATATTAGGTCCTGGTCATGGGCTTTTCCTGTGGATATCTGTTAAGAGAATGACTGCTTTGTTATATTCAGAGGGACTCTATCTTGAACACTGAAAGGCCTACTAAGAATCTGTTTTCCTTCTCACCATTCCACATAGCTCAGAAAGCAGGTGTTGGTATTTGGAGATCAGTGTACTTTACTTTAAGATCATCAGTCTGATTATCTGGTTTGAGATCATCCTCATTTTCCCCCCAGTTTCTTAGTGAATGAGTTTTGGTTTAGGAGAGGGGAGAAAAGTGAACTTGTTTTTGAGAATATTCAGACCAATGTGTAATCTGATTGGTTCATTGATGATCATTTGATATGGCTAGTTAGGGGCATAAATTAGTTACTCAGTGTTACCAGTGATCTCCCTTTCCTTTACTGTCTCTTCTTGATGTTTTGCTTCTATTTCATTTGAAGAACTTTGCACATATACTGAGGACTTCTATTCTAGTTTATTTGCAAGTATTTTTTCTAGTAAGTTATATCCTTTGTTATTTTATTGTGCACCTGAAATGCACCTTAAGATTTTGTGTTCACTGTATATTTTGAAATCTTTTTGCTTTATACCCATTAAAATATATATATATTATATATATTATTTTTCAACCCTCTGGTTCTTAATAAATATATATTAAAAATCTGTTTTGAGTTTCAAGTACTGGTTCAGGCCCAGAGCTCAGTATTGCTACCACCCAAAGGCTGGGTAAGGTATTTGACAGGGTCCAAATAAATATATATATATATATCATTTTAATAGAAGCTTAATAGAATGTTGTTTATCGGGTGATATTACTTACCATTTATGCTATGGAAAGTCGTCAGAGCTGTGCAGCTGGATACAGGCCCTTTTATGAATACTTATTCAAATACTGAGAGGTAAGCAAAACTGAAATATCACAACTTGTTTCATGTAGTGTCCTTAGTACAGTTGTACACTGAGTAATGGGTAAGGATCAAAGCAACATCTTTTGTAATTTTTTTTGGTTCTGCATTATTCATTTTGGTGATGAATACTTTAATGTTATCTCCTGTGCTTGTAGGATAAATTTTAAGCAAGCACTGGCATGAGAGATCTATTTTATTTTAGTTAAGTATCTCTCAGAGTACTATCCAGTTGTTCAAAATAACAAAAATTAATTTGGGGATTTTGAATATGGGTTTATCAGTTACCACGTACTCTAATCAATCTTTGGTGGATTTTACATGGGCCAAAAACAGCAGTGTGAAAACAGTGTAAAATGGTTTAAAATGGTGTTAAAGGGTTTACACTGTCTACACATCATTTTCACATCGCTGTTTTTGGCCCAGGCAGAATCTGCCAATGACTGTAAATATCTAGATTTGTAGTATCTTTTGAGCAACTATATCTTCTTGCAGAGATGAATTAAATGTTGAAGTCAACAGGTTTTCCACAGAGAAAGCCAAAGAAATCAGACTTTGCTCTGATCACAACCTGCGTTTAATTTATCAATTTTTAACAAAAATGGGTGGGTGATTCAGTCCATAAAATTATCAATTATTGTTGGACCTCCAAATTCTCCTCTCATTTCAGTGTATATATACTATCTATACCTATTTTATTTTTTATTCTTACTATGAAGTAACTGTGATGATACCTTAGTCAATGAAGATAACCCACTTAGCTTTATCTTAGGCTGTTTCTTAGGCAAGCAAGCATGGGTGCATCGACATAATTGCAGTTGGTGCACCCCCTGGGACCATTTGCACGCCATTCTGCAAATGGCCCCGGTGCCCCAGCATCCTGCAGGGTCACCCTCACATGGAGCATGCTGCTTTTCCCCCCTCTTACCTCCTCTTGACTGCCATTGTTGTAGTTATCAAGCTGCAATTATCTTCTATGAATAAGCATACAAACCATTCCTCAACATGTGTTAATTAAAAAACTCCTCACCTTTATTGCAAGCCTGCTTAGTGCCTCTCGTGATCTGGATCATAGTTACGAAAATGACTTTTGTTCCTGCTTAGGGCTTTCTTCTCTTTCTTGCATTTCTCACATAGGTGTCCATCAATGATGTAAAAAGGATAAGATTATGTCACTGTACTACATAGCCAACCTGATCTGGCTACATGCTAATCTGCTGATGAGAAATTCAGTTAAAAGTGAAGGCAACTGTTTAACCTCATGTGTTATCCAATGCTGTTTCTGCACAGCAGCAGAAGCAGCTGTCCATTGACATAATTAATGCTGGTGAAGCCACAGGGCCATTCACACGGTCTCGTGCAAGCACAGCTGGAGCTGCTGTGAACTGCAGAGGTGGCATCACATGAAGCTGCCTCCGGTCTGTGTGTTGTTTACCTTGTCTTCCCTCTGAGGCTCCAGAGGGAGGAAGTGACATGCCCATGCTGCCCTCGATCCACATGAGTCAGAGGGCAGCATGGGTATGTCACTTCTCCCCCTGGAGCCTCGGAGGGAAGACAAGGTAAACAACACATGCAAACAGGCAGTGCCTGAAAGAGGCGCACTCATGCCGGTGCCCTTAGCACAGTGCTGGTGAGAAGACACCGCTTTTCTTGGAGCATATTTTGAAAGCAGTGTTTTCGCACTGTTTGGGGGGTGAGCACGACGCTGCTGTGCTGCTGGTGCAGCAACTGGGCAAATAGCACCCCAGGGATGGTGTTTTTACCATCCCTAGGGTGCTGTTTTTGGGCCATGCAGAAATGGCCCCAGTCAATCAGGTATTGCACAATGGATGAAATGTTACAGTGTTATGTATCTAGTAAAATTTTGTGATGTATTACTATCATCGAAGGCAACCTAAATCAATTCAGCTAAGATGACACTTTGTGAATAGGGCAATAATTCTGCAAAAAAATTACCAAACCATTGTTAGAGGACACTTTTTAGTGTTGTCAAGAATGTTGGAAAATGTGTACTTTTAGTTGAGCTGTTCCAATTCCTATGATGACAGCATGTTGGGGTAAACATAATGCCCATCTGAAACTGTATAGGAGTTCAAGAGAAACGTGAATATAATAGAGAGGCAAGAAGCAAGTAAGATTTTTGTCCTACTTTTTCTTCAGTTGAAATGAATCCTAGTAACTAACACGAACAAAAGTTCTTGTTAAGGAAGCAGGCATCAGGAACAAGTTTCCCAGGGGCTCTCTGAAGGACCAGAGGGTTGAAAAATAAATGGGAGAGGGAAAAGAACTTGACAGTGCCCTCTTAAACAAGTAGCAAGTGGTGTAATTGGATGCTATTTTCCAAATCTCATTATCATACTTTATCAAGAAGAGAAATTAATTTGCTGTCAGCTCTCTCTCCCTGTTATTTTTAAAGATATTGAAAAGTGCACAAAAATTCTAATATCAGACAGATCTATAAATACCCTATTCTTTCTACCATACTGACCTTTTCAATATTCTGTGTTTAGACCAATTGACCATCCTGTGTCTTCATTAATTACCATCTTCCTAGGTGGTGAAAAAAGTTGAAAGACTGATTAACCTTCTGTTATTTCTGGTTCTGATTTTCTTTTGGTGGTAGACTTGGAAGGATCATACAGTGCTCATCCTTTTTTTTTTCTTTTTTTTAAATTTAATCACTTTTATTAATAAAATTAAAATACAATACAACGTTAAATCACTTAGTTTTTACATACAAAGAAAATTACTAAATATAGTTGTACATACATTATAGTCAAACGGCATATTACTTAAGGTCACTAAATTAAATCTCCCACTGGGGGGTATATATTTTGCCGTTTGGTTAGTAAACTTCTCTTCCTTACTATCGTATTTTCTACCAAAGATGTTTACGGAAAGTGTATCCATGAAAGTTTCACACATATATAACAGTTCATACTTAATATTGTGACATTAAGTGTCAAGTTCGTCCGATTTGGTTCTGTCTTTTTTGTAAAAAGAATTGTTTTAGGGGTGTCCATATCTTTTCTCTCTTCTTTGTGTCTTCTTCCTGTAAAGATAGTGCAATACAGTCCATATCCATAAAAATATAAATTTTTTCTAGCCATTCTTCTAGGGTTGGAATCTTTTTTGATTTCCAATTGGCCGCAATTAATAACCTTGCTGCCGCTGTCAGGTAGGTAATAAGTTTGGAGTGTGGTTGGAGTTCTTTTATATTGTATAATCCCAACAGATATAACCCTGGTTCCATATTGTATTGAATGTTTAGAATTTTTTGCATTTGAGTATGTATTTTACACCAAAATCTCTTTATCTTTTTACAGTACCACCAGGAATGAATGAAGGTACCTATATCTCTTTCACACTTCCAGCAGCATACTGGGTAGGTACTGTTTATTTTCGCTATAGTCACTGGGGTTATGTACCACCTATGTATCATCTTATATACATTTTCTGTTATATCAGTACTTAAGATGGACGAGTATGCTCTCCTCCAGACTGTTTCCCACTCCTCCAAATCGATGTTTCTATCTAAGTCTTTGGCCCAGTGTAACATAGTAGTTTTCACCAATTCTTCTTCTGTTTCTATATCTATCAAATATATGTAAATCCTACTTATTAATTTTTTGTTACCTTTGGTTAAGATCTCATCGAATTTGGTAGGTTTATGGTGGAAACCTGTATGTTTTTGATCTTTTTGGAAACAGTCTTTGAGCTGCAGGTAGGTATACCAATTACATTCCCTTCCTTCTATTTGAATGTTGGTTCTTTCTTTCAATTTAGGTTCTCCTCTGTCAAGTTCTAGTATTTCCTTGTAAGTTGGCCATAAGGTGTTTCTCGGCCAACCTTTCATATTTATTGCTTCTAGTCTTGACAACCATAGGGGGGTAGTTCTATATAATAACCACCTATACCTGTCCCACACTTTGATTAATGCTTTCCTTACATAGTGTTGGTTGAATGTTCTATATTTTTTGTTCTCATCTATTAACCAGAGTCTTTCGTGCCAGCCATAATCAAGACCATAGTTTTCCAGATTTAGGATGTTGATATTTGTCAAATCAATCCAGTCTTTTATCCAGGTTAGTGAGTTCGCTACATAGTATAAGTATATATCTGGCAAAGACATTCCACCTCTTTCCTTTCTGGAAATCATTACTTTGTACTTAACTCGGGGTTTTCTCCCACCCCATATAAATTTGCTGATGTCTCTTTTCCATTCCCTAAATGGTTTTAAATTGTCTATAAATGGAATTGTTTGTAACAAATACATCAGTTTGGGTAGTATTGCCATTTTAACCAGTGCGACTTTTCCCAAAATGGACAAATTTATTTTTGTCCATTTGTTTAGGTCTTGTTTCAGTTTTTTCCACAGTCGCTCGTAATTGTTCTTATAAATATCTTGGTTATTTCTTGTTAGGTTGATCCCTAAATATTTGATTTCTTGAACTATTTTGCAACTTGATTTAGTTGCCAATTGGGTTTCCTCACTTTTACTCAAATTGAATGTTAAAATCTTTGTTTTTGTTTTATTAATTGTAAAGCCTGCCAATTCGCCGAATTCCTCTATTACCTGCCAAAGGTATTCAATTTTGTTTACTGGATCATCTAAAATGATCAACGTATCATCTGCAAATGCCTGTATTTTATATTCTATCCCCCCAATTTTTAAACCTTCCAATTTCTTATCTTGTCTTATGTTTTGTAGTAGCAATTCCAACACCCAAATAAATAATTGGGGGGAAAGTGGGCATCCCTGTCTCGTACCTCTATGTATGTTAAATTCATTTTGTGGATCTCCATTTATTTTTAGTGTTGCCTTCTGATCTCTATATATTAATTTAATTATATCCAAAAAATTTCCATTAATTCCTATTTTTTCTAATAATTTTAACATAAATAGCCAATTAATTTTGTCGAAGGCTTTCTCTGCGTCTAAAAAAATAAGAGCAAGTTTTTTATTTGGTTTAGCCTTTAGGATCTCAATGATATCAATGACTGTTCTAAGATTATTTTTGCTATGTCTATTTGGTAAAAAACCTCTTTGTTCTTCTTTTATCCATTTTACCGATAATTTTTTTAATCTGTCTGACATTATTGATGTTAGTATTTTATAATCAATGTTTAATAGGCTAATTGGCCTAAATTTATCAACTTCTAGAGTTTCGTCTAGTATTTTGGGGATTAATATAATATGATTTCTTTTCCAGGTTTCTGGTATATCTCTAGATGGGATTATATTATTGAATAATTCAGTAAGTATTTTCAAATTTTCTTCTTTGTATGTTTTGTAAAATAATGAGGTAAAGCCATCCGGCCCTGGTGACTTATTCAATTTTAATTTGTTAATTGCTTGTTCAATTTCTGTTTCTGTGAATAGGCAATTCAACCCTTCTAGCTCTTCTTGGGGTATATTTATGTAGTTATGGCTGTCTAAATAACTATCTATCTTTTGTTCTGATGTATCAATTCTTTGATATAGCTTAGAATAATATTCATTCAATTCCTTAGCTATAAGCTTTGGGTCTGATATATTCATACCATCTTTTTTTATTATGTTAATATTCTTATTTTCATTAACTTCTCTTATTTTTGAGGAGAGCCATTTCCCCGATTTGTTAGCTTGGGCATAATTGCGATGTTTAATCCGTTTTAAATTTTGCATTAAAGCTCTTCTATTTTTTTCTTCTAATTGTTCTCTTATTAATTTTATACCTTTTTTCAATTTTTTGTTTAAAGGATTTTTTTGGAATTCTAATTCTAAGTTTTTGAGGTCTGTCCACAATTTTTGTTCTGTTGATTTCCAAATTTTTTTCTGTTTTATTTCTTGGCTTATATATAAGCCCCGTATAGTAGCTTTATACGCGTCCCAGGTCGTGTTTGAATTGTCTATGGAATTTTTATTTAAGTCCCAAAAATCTTTGATTGCCGTTTTAACTTTGTTGTGATATTCTTTCATTTTGACTAACCAATTTTTTAGTTTCCATAGTCTGGATTTTTTCCTTATACCAATATCTATTTCGATCGCATTATGGTCTGACAGGAATTTTGGCAAGATTTTTATGTCTGTGATATGATGAGATAACTTTCCTGTTGCCCATGTCATATCCAATCGCGAATGAACTTTGTGTCTGTAAGAATAAAAAGTGAAGTCTCTAGAATTTCCATTTTTGAGTCTCCATACGTCCTTCACTTTAATTCTTTCCACTAATTGGAAAAAAACTTTCGGAAGAACATTATATCTCTTTTTTAGCCTGTTTTTACTTTGTTTTGTCTCTTTTCTATCTAATTCCGGATCTATCAGGCCATTAAAATCACCCATTATTAATACATTGTCCTCTGTGAATTCAAGTAATTTGTTTAATAGGTTAGAATAATAATTTGTTTTTCTATTCGTCTCAGTAGGGGCATATATACCTACTAATATAGTTTTTTCACCTCCTATTAAGGTTTCTACTATTAGGGTTCTTCCATCGTTATCTGTAAAAAGTAATTTAGGGTTCAGGTGTTCCCTTATATAAAATATGACTCCCCTTTTTTTTGTCTTACTAGATGCATGGAAGACCTTCCCCAAAGTATCATTTTTAAGTAGCCCCACATCATTTTCCTTGATATGTGATTCTTGAAGACATATTATATCGTAGTTTCTTTTTTTCAAGTATTGGAACAGTTCCCTCCTCTTCCTAGGGTTATTAAGACCATTTACATTGTTAGAATATAGTTTACAATTCATAGTTGCTTTCAGTTACAGCTTACAATTACAGTTACAACTTACAAGGCTACAACAAAATCTTATAGTCACTAATATTCCACAAAAATTACTTAAACCTTAATTAGTACAATCTATTACCTGATGGAGTTACAAAATAATAATAATAAATAAATTAGTTTAGCTTACCCGGGCCTGTGGCCTTAGTTACATAATAGGTTAGCTTTGTGAGTTGCCAAAAAACTCTGCGCTTTCTCCACTGAGTTTATGAGGACTCTTGTCTCCTGAAAAGTAAAGGATAGACCATCTAGTAGTTCCCATCTAAATATAATTTGGTTTTTCCTCAATATTTCCACCAGAAATTGGTAGTCTTTCCTTTTTCGTAAGATGTGACTTGGAACTTCTTTTAGCACTGTCAAATTTTGTCCCTCATATCTTAATTGGTTTTTGGAATGGAAGTGGAGTATTTCGTCCCTCATAGATTTTCTTACGCAATTTATTATCACGTCTCTAGGTAGTCTGTTGTTGCTGGCATATCTTGAGTTAATTCTATACAGACGGTCGTATTCCTTATAAGTTTTTTTTTCTTCCATTTTCCAAATTTCAGCCAGGATAGGTGCTAGTTTGAGGGATAGATCTTCTCCCTTTTCCTCCTTGAGTCCTCTTATACGTAATGTTTTTTCTTTTTGTTTTAAGTCCATTAATACAATGGTATTTTGATATCCCTCTACTTGTTTCTGGAGGATCTCATATTTATTATTCATTACCTCTAGTTGGTCTTGATTATTTTTAAGAGTCTCTTCGATTTGACCTATGGAACTCTCCATTTGTTTAATCTGATTAATTTCTATTTTCATATCTTGGAGTTCCATGTCAATTTTATTAAATCTGTCCTTGGTATCTTTGTCTAATTTATTAAATCTTTTTTGCGCATCAATATCAAGCTTGTCTAGTTTTTCCTTCGTGTCTTTTTGAAAAGTTGTTATTAAGTCTATAAGATGTTCCATTTTGGGATCTGTAGATGTCTTCTCTGGTGTTTTTGTTTCTATGGCTATTAATCCATTGCCATTCGTTTTCGTCTTTCTTGTGGCCATTAAAAAATTAATTAGTATGATTATCCTTTTATTAAAACAAAACAACCAAAATTAGTCCAGTTCAGACGTTTAAAATTAAGTCTTGCGTTAAATCACTAATAGCCAAGCTTAAAGTTCTACAGTCCTTTTGGCAAGTATTCGTTCAAGTAAAGAAAGAAAAGAAAGGAAAAATTCCTTCTAGACAATTCCTTTGTCTGCAACAAAACTTTAAAGTATTATTCTTAAATCAACTATTGTTTTCCGTTTGGTAAAGTTGCAGGCTCACCAGTCAATGTTCTTCACACAGGCCCGCTCCGTAGTTTTCCTTCACACTCTCATCTCGCACTTCCTGACTATCTAGGAGTTATTCTTTCTATCAGTCGTCTTCCTCTCCGCAGCCGGAAGTGCTTGTGGCTCGTAATTTTGATATCTGGTTAGTTTTAAAGTGGTAGAGTCTATTTCTAGAAAGGCTAGTTCAATAATGGGGATATTATACTTTCCACTGCCGGACAGTCCCCCTAAGAATTCAAAAAATTTTATTTTCCTTTTCAAGCGGGACGCGAAGTCGGACCTTACCCTCGGCGGTCCCTTTCCTTCGTCTCTTGTTCTCTCCGCCCCGCCCTCGGATCGTCCTGTGAAGCCTCTTTTCGGTAGGTTTTCAAAGTTATAAAGTTTCTTTCCGTTTGTTTGGAAGATGCCTTGCGTCTCTGACCTCGTTGCCTCTCTTGCAAATGTTGAATTTGAATCAAGTAGAGTCTAACGTGTTTCTTCTGAAGGTCAGTAAGACGAAAGGTACAGTGGAGGGATGGGTTTCTTCTTCTCCCTTGCTATCTCCCAATGATGGCCGCGATAGAAGCCGGTTCTTTCCCCCCTCACAGTTCGTTCAGGAGGTCTGTCGCAGCTCCCATTCTACGGTCTTTTATCACTGTTAAAGCCCCCCTTCAGAGGAAGGTATATTTCGTGGGCTATTAACAGTAAAAGAAGAGAATAGCAAGGATTTACCGCGCCTGAGGCAAACGCGTGTTGTCCCGTTCGCTCTCCACCGGAAGCTCCCAGTGCTCATCCTATAATGCTTCTAATACAAAAACAATAGCTCCTCCAAAGGTGAAACCAGGAATAAAAATGTACAGGTGAAGGATAGGATAACTTAGAATCTGAAACAGAAATGTTCTTTGGTACCCCACAAATGGCAATCAAAAACACAAAAATCCAGACAGTTGATAATAAATGGAACCCTGCCAAATTTCAGTTTTTGGAGAAAAAAATTAGTTCATCATCTGAATAAGCTATTGATTGATCACAAAAAGGTTAAGGTTCTTCAAGACTGTTGAATGTGAAGGGCCTTTCACAATCTCAACTTATTTTTATTGCTTCTTCCCTCATTTTTGCTTCTTTTACCTCCTCCCACCTCCTGTCAAACTCGCGGCCCTCCAGATGTTCATGAACTACAATTCCCATCAGCCCTTGCCAATATAGCCAATGCTCATGTTGGGAGGGACTGATGGGAATTGTAGTTCATGAACATCTGGAGGGCTGCGAGTTTGACATCCCTGCCCCATCTTATGGCTAGAAATCTGTGGCCCCTTACCACACAGCAAATGTATAATGGGTTGCAGTTGTGATAAAGGAATCCATTTTTCTGTTTTCCCATCCACATGCATTCCATGCAGGCAGTGATTGGAGACCAAGGAAACAATCTGGGTTGCTGTCGTGCCTTCGCATGGAGATGCTTCTTCTTTTTATTTACTTGCCACACATGCATAGTTATGCAAGCCTGCAGTAATGAACCCCCACAGCCATACCAATACCTCACAATATGACTGGCTGCATAGCTACTCAGATGCTAGCCACAAAATTTAAAACAAAAGGAAAAGGGGCCTCCCTGCAATGGGTAGGCAATGGCAGGCAGCTTCTCCCTGACAGTGGAGAACAGGGTGGAAGGGAGGGAAATAAAGCGCCTCCTGCCTAGCGATTCACTCAGGAGTGACTCCAGCCCAGGATTTTTCAAAAGGATTGCTTGTTTAGCATTTTTTTAAAAAAGGTTGGGGGAAATAAAATGGGGGCTCAATAATGACATGGATTTATCATGTTTTCTATAATGCTCTTTATTTCTGTGTCCATTTGGAAACTGATGGAGTTCTGTACATTTCACTCTGTTCTTGCTCACGAGTCGCATCACCTTTAAAAATAAGAATAATGAGTATTATTGCATGTACTTTTAGACACCATGCACCTTCAACTCATTACAGTCTTTTTAACACTTCCATGCTTAGTTTGTAACTACTCCACAGCTAAGCATATGACATAGGCTCATTCCGCACATGCAGAATAATGCACTTTCAAACTGCTTTCAGTGCTCTTTGAAGCTGTGCAGAATGGCAAAATCCACTTGCAAACAGTTGTGAAAGTGGTTTGAAAATGCATTATTTTGTGTGTGCGGAAGGGGCCATAGATAGTTTGGGATGCTTATTTCAAGCTACTTGTTGCTGTATGTGACTTTACAATGCTTATTTTTTATGTTTTAAATACTCATTGTGTACATATATTGAATACTTAAATAATATTTGATACTCCATGATTTTATTATTACAGTTATATCCCAAGATTAAATTGTGGCATGTTCAATATATTTTTTCTGATATACTATTCCACTGAAAAAGGCATTTGTTGAAAATGGGGATCTTTTACTGTGGAAGCCCATTTTGGACTTAACGCTTGTGAACTTTTATGGCTCTGATCCTATGGAACTTTGCTTGGACTGTATTTTGTCTTTAAATCTACTGAGACGTTGCAGAGGGAACTTAGTATTGTACCTCAAGTGCACACATAGAGATTCTGTGCCTTTCCAGTGTGCATAGAGATTTCACCTGTTGGATTACATCTTGGCAGCTTGTAGCATTTGGATGGTGCTTGTTCACCAACCTTATATATGCAACTTGTTTATATGGTTTGATTGTAAGGTGCTATGTATGACATGGATTTATGGCATAGAAATGATTTGCTATATTTGTATATATTTTGATTGCACTGCAGTTTAATTTTCTTTTGCCCCTTCTCTGCTTGAGAGTGATTTTCTACACAGCAGCAAGGGGCATATGGAAATCTGTGAGGTCACTTGCTCCTCTCCAACCCAGTCACCAGGCTGAATCTAATGCATTGTTGGTCAAAATAGTAATGAACCCTTCCCTTTCATATTCTTCTGTTCAGAAGTATAAAAAACATCCACTCACTGCTGTCTATTCTTGTATATTATTATATCTTGCTTTCCACAGTAGTATTATATTTGCCTTTACTAAAAGTCATGGTGTTATTTTGTTATTTTTATGGCAAATATTATTTTTATTGTGAGTTTGCAGTTTGCTCCCTTTTCCCCTTTGCATCAGTAAATATTATAGTCCAACTTTTTCATAACTGAAGTTGTAGTACCAAAATGGCAGCCTTGGCTGCACCAATAAACTCTTCAGACGAGAGGGACTTCTGTCTGTGGAGCAAAGCTTCCTCACTTCCCTGCTCCTACTACACCACAAAATTCTCCCTGAAATATTTCTTCTGGAGATAAGGGACCCCCAGCAATAGCCTGTGAAAGAAGTCAGATGTGTGCTTTGGAAGAGACATCAAATCCATTCTATGAAAAGTTCAGAGGTCAGTAGCATCACTTCTGAATACAAGGGGAACAATATCAGTGTGACTGGATACTGCCAATTTGCCACCATTTCCTCCCACTAGTCAGCTGAATAGCAGCTGGAAACACCCACTGACAGTAGGGGATCCCACCACCACCAGTGGTAGCTTGGTAACTCTAAATACTGTGTGAACTATAACCTTAATTTACTTGTTTACTTTCAATTGGATCCCTCAGATTTATGCCTTGAGGAGGAGAATGACAGAATAGCCTGTCTAGCTGTTGGTGCTTGCAACACAAATCACTTTTGAACAATTCTGCCCTGAGAGAAGAGATTTCATTCCTGAACCCTCTTAGATGTGTAGAAAAGTGGTAGGGTTGATAACTTCAGGTTGGAAAATTCCTGGGTTTTGAGGGGTTGACAGGGATCTCAGTGAGGTACAATGCCAGAGAGTCCATACTCCATAGCTGCAATTTCCTCCAAGGTAGCTGATCTCTGTTGACTGGAGATCAATTACAATACCAGGAGATCTCCATATCCCGCCTGGAGCTTGGCAACCCTAATAAATGGAGAGAGAGAGAGAGAGAGAGAGAGAGAGAGAGAGAGAAATTTAAAGGATTCTGGTCAGGGAATAAGAATTTTGAGGGAAATAAAAGTGCTTTGTGAAAACTAATACAATTCTGAAATATCATCTCATATGTCATCCATGTAGTTTTAATCAACAGAAACAAATATTTTTTAAAAAATAAAACCATATTTTTTCCAATCCTAACCAGGCATTTTCCCAGCATTTTTTTTTAAAAAACAGGATGTGCAATTATACAGAGCATTTCTGTTGAGAGGGATTATCTGTTTATCTATCAGTTTTGTCAGTCTGAGCTAAATCATCTCAAATTCTGACATTTCAGAAAGTGTAATATCCATGACTGGCTGTCCTCATGAAGCCAAAACAAAACCCAAAAAGATATAAAAATCACTGGCTTATGGCTCTGCAGGGGATCCTTTCAGTATCTAGCACTTAGATTACTACTGCAGAAAATGGATCTTTATCTCTCTCTTGTGCCGGTTGCGCTGATTTTTTTTTTACACCTTGTAGTGTGGATGCACTTTAAATAAGTGCCTTAAGCAGCATGAGGGAGAGTCACATAGCTGTCTTCCTTTCAGAAACAATATCAACATGAACTTGGACAAAAACTCACTTGACTTCAAATTCTCACTCAGTCCTCAAGCACGAGTGGACAAGCCATTTTTCTGCCTAACTGGCAAAGATATACCTCCCTCTGAAACTGCCATTTCCTTCAGTGGAACAGAAGTCTGGAGGTCAGTTGTAATTCTGGGAGGACACTAGATCACATCTGGAGGATGGTAATTGGCCTTCATATGTATCACAACCTTGAACCTATTGGATGTGTTTTAGCTGCTTTGTGGTTGCTTTGTGACAGCTCTACCGTTCCTCGTGTACTGATTCAGCAGACAGACGCAGGCTGCTTTCAGTTTTCTTCTAGTTCAGCTAAGGTCTGGTCTACACATGCAGCAGCGTGAGGTGGTAGAATGAGTGGTACCATTTCAAACTGCAGATAGGAAACCACACATTGTGCCCATGTAAGGACATCCAGCAAATAAATCTGTAACACATCTGGGGAAAAGGCTCTAGCAGAGCTCTTTCTGTGCTGTGCTGGTTTTCCAGTTACACAGAATTATTAATGTAGAATCAGACAGAGAAATGTAATTCCCCTCCAGCAGCCTGAAGGGGTACAGTCCATTCCACAGCCTCACCACTTCACTAGTCATCACTATCTCAGGCCAGTGCATGGGCAGTCCAGACCACAGAATAGAACTGCCAACTTTTTTACCAGCTTCTGTTCCAATCCCCAACAATGACGTGTTCTGCCAACATCAGCTAGTGATTGCATCTTACCTATACCAGCAAAAAAGCTTCACTAACTAGAGCTGCTGTTAAAAGCACTGATGAACTTTTTTGCAGTCAGTTGACAACCCTACTTCAGGACAACACATCTCTCATTAGCAAGTGCATCAGGGCTAGTAGAGGATAGCTAACAGTAAATAGATGAGTATATTTATCATGGTTAGTTGGTTCAGAATGCCAAATAAACAATTTGGTTCACTCTACTGCTAACTGGGTAGAAAGATAGGAAGAAAGCTGTCGGATTTTTTTTAATAAAAGCACTGATGCATCACAATTTGGTCCAAGAAGTATCAACAATACCAGTGGAAAAGATGATAGGTCAAAAGAAATATCTTCTCTGTCCCCAGAAAGCACTACAAAATATTAACATATGGAGAGTTTTCAGAGAGAATCCTGCCATGGCGTGCAATAACATCACCTGATATGAAGTTCATGCATTGCACACTTCAAGCTGTTTCACAGAAGTATGGTTTATCTAAAATGTAGTCACTTATAGCAGCAATACATCTGTGGGCTCAGCAATTAAGGTGGAGGGAGGAACAGAGAGGTAGAGCCATAACCACACAGTCCAACCATAGAGACACCTTTGCTGGAGAGAACTGGCCACAACTTTTAAAGCGGGGAGGAAGGAATGGGGAGGCAGATCCACAGCCACCAGAGTAACCATACCTTGGCTGGAGAGCTGGCCACAACTTTTATCTGTCAGAGCCTTGGCCCTGCATGGGGCATGGATCCAGTTATCAGGTGATCACCCTATCATCTGAAGGGAGTATGTTGGCTAATATCACCCCTCTGCCTTGTACCAGCCACCTAGCTGGACCCAGTGGGAGAACATTCAGGATTACAATTAGATGGGTTCCATGTAGGGCCCAGCCATTCAGGGGCTCCCTTGCTACTCAAGGTGAAGGTAAACCTCATAGTTCCCAAACAGGGCATGTCCCCAAATCACTCACCACAAATCCTTTTAGCCAGTGGTGGGATTCAAATAATTTAACAACCAGTTCTGGTGGTGGGATTCAATCCCAAAGATGCAATGTAGCCCTGTTTCTCATATGGCTGGTCTTAGACTGGCACATCACTAGCTGGACAAGTGAACCTCAGAGAAATGGGGTAAAAGGAATTCAGAGAATTGTTCTAATTGTGCTTATTCAGAAAGAATAAGAGGAAAAACTTTTTGCCTTGTAGATTTTCCTTAATAGCCTTCTAAACTCTATTTTTAATGGTAGAACAGTTTGAAATCCTTCTTGAGAACTTTCATTTCAGCTTTTTCCATAATCCACACATTCAGCAAGTTATTTAATATTTCAGACTTCCATGTGTTTTCCAGTACATTAGTCACAGAACAAGCTGAGTACTCAGAAATAGAATTCACAACACATAATCATGGGCTACTTTTGAATTTTTTTAAAGTAATGGCAGACAGATTTTGGTGTCTTAGGGGGAACTGTCACATTTTCAAGCATTAAAAGAAGAAGATTAAATAGTTATCTAGAAGCTACATGCTTTAGAGATGAGAATGTATAATGCTTGTGATTTATAGCACTAAACACTATTGCCTGTCACCCTCTTTACAGTGAAGAATGGGCACAAGTAGGACCACTTCTTTAAAATCTGAAAGTCTGCAATGACTGTTATGAATATTCTAAGATTACTGGAGGCTTTTCTACAGTCTGAAAGTATGTCAAAATTGTCTCTGGTGTGCTGATTCACAAACTTGATTCCTACAAGCAACCCTTTCCACACTGTTGAGATGGCAGAGGAACTACGTATGTCTGTCATGGGAATGCTTGAACACTTCCCAGTTCAGGATATGTCATGTATGCTGGTTGCAAACAGATATCTGATTTTTCTGTTTGATATTCCGCTGTATCTCTTACTAATCATGCAGTACAGTGTAATGGGCTTTTTGGGCACGGGCATCATGTTTTATTGAATACTGAAACTCTGGACCATTCAGAAGGTTACTTTGTCAGACTGTACAGGGAGGCCATTGAAATTCACAAACACCAAGACAACTTCAACAGGAAAAAAGAGACTCTGAGAATTAACAAAGCTTGGCTACCAGTACTTGAAAACACCAAAAGCAAACCCCAAGGGCATGCTAAATTCATGAACAATGGACTCCACCCAAACACAGGAGTTGCATTCACCAATACTGCTGCTGCTGCAGGGCATGAAAAGGTGAACCACTCCCTGGACTGATAAGCCCCACCCGCAATACAATACTATCAACCATATCTTTGCACGAGTTCAACCCCAAAACTTACTGATTGGTTCCCCACCCTGGGACATGGACAATATATACCCCACTAAACATTCCCTTCTCACTGGACACAGTGTGTAACAGACTTCCCTCTGTGATACACCTCTGAAGATGCCAGACACAGATCCAGGTGAAACGTTAGGAACAAGATCCACCAGACCACGGCCACATAGTCTGGAAAACCCACCAGAACCAGTTGAATCCAGCTGTGAAAGCCTTTGACAGTTTATCTTAGCAGTCCGTAGCAATAGCCACTGTTCAGTTTGAATTGGCAGCGTCTTTACATGCAGGAAGTTTGGGGAAAACAGAATGCAAACCAGTTTGGCAGGCTTTTGTAGCTGCTAGGCATGAGCCAAATAGATTCTGTAACTGGCTTGCATGAATTGTGACCTACCCATCTCCTCCTTTTTCCAAGGAACTTGAGGCAGCATAGAGTTCTTACTCTCAGTTTACACTTACAAAAATTCTATGATTTTAGATAGATTGGGCGAAGGTGACTAGTCCAAGATAGATCACCCAACTTACATGGCAGAGAAGACATTTGAACCTGGGCCTTCTAGATTCTAATCCAACACTCTAGCATTCTAACCATTACATCAAGTTGGATCTGTGTCTCCTGCAGTTGTACAGTAAAACTTTGTACTCATGGACAAACTGTGCATTAGGAAAGCTTGTTAAATCCACTGATCTTCTTTCTGGAGAAGCCATTATAAACTTGTGAGGAATGCCAGGATTCCTTGGAACATTGTGGAAAAATATTGCTTTGATAGCTCTTCTGTAACAACAGTTTTCTAGCTTTATATAAAATTATAATTTCATGGATAATCAAATAACCAAACAGAAAGATGTTTGATGATGAAAACCTCAGAACACTTTCCTGGGGGAAAAAACCCATTATATAAACCTCATTGGGATTCAAGGTAGATTTGCTTGAGACAGCTCTCCAAGGCCCTTTCTGCATGGCGGAAAGGGCACCTCTCCACCGGCAGAAAGTGCACCTCCCCACCAGTGGAGGGGAGGGGCCCATTTGCACGGGATCATGCGAGCGGCCCCTACAGAGGCCGGCGCAGAAGAGCCGCCTCTTCCAGACAGAGCCGCCTCTTCTGCATCCCCCCCACTCACCTTGTCCTCCAGCATCGATCTGGAGGTCTGCAGGGACCCGCCCATGCTGCCCTCCGACCTCCAGGGGTCAGAGGGCAGCATGGACAGGACTCAGCAGCCCTCCCGATCAATGCTGGAGGACAAGATGAGTGAGGGGGAATGGGAAAGCGGCGTCGTTGGCACGGGGCTGTTCGCACCGCTCCGATGGGAAGGCGATGCTTTCCAAAAACCTCCCTCGAGAAGGGAGGTGGAAAGCGGCACCTTCACACTGCTCAGGGCTGCACAGGACAGCACTCCTGCATTGCAGCAGTGCTGTCTGTGCAAACAGCTCTCCAGGGACTGGTGTTTTTCCATCCCTGGGCCGCTGTTTTTGGCCCTGTGTGGAAAGGGCCCAAGTGTCCCAAAACTGTAGAAAAGAAAGTCCCAATCTATATCTGGATAGCTGGGTTGACAATGGTGAAAAAACATGTGCAGATGGCATGGTATGACCTTAACAGTGCAATCCTAAATAGATCTATATCCTTTTAAATCTATTAAAGTGATTGCACTTGTGAAGGTGTAACTCTCTTTAGGATCCCACTGTAAATTTGCTATAGAATTCTGCCTAAAGGAGAATGATGAAACCAAACAGAACCTTTCTGCTTCAGTGATACATCCAAAGAATGCCAAAGCAGGGGGGGGGGGGTTGGGGTTGGGGGGCGGAGTGTACTGCATTGCTCCAGGCAATGCATCTTATTGTAAAATTAATCAAACTGGGGAAAAGCAATTTATTGGACTGACAATAAAACGAGAGCGGATACAATAAGCTTGATGAAGGCAAACTGACTCCTAATATTTCATTCTGTTTGTCCATATTTTCTTCCTGACATAATACCTTTCATAGGAAAAACTTCTTGCATGACCATCTTGGCAGGATCCACCATGATGATTTGAAAGAAAAAAAACTCAGACTTTTGAAAAAGCATATTTGCAATTGCTGGCTCTGTTCACTTTTTATTCTTGCCAGTGATATTACATGCTTGTTTTATTGTTGTTTTTATAGAGTTTTTAAAAATGTCTGATATATTCCTTGTTGAAGATTTATTCTTTTGTAGGTTGCTTAATTTTCAGTTTTATGATGTTATCTGGGACTTTTTTTCATGGATTGAAAACCACCTTGAGATGCTAGGTTGCAAATGCCTGGTAAAAATATTTTAAATTTATAGTTGATGAATGCTTTAAATAATAAATATTGTAGGATTTCACTTTACAGTTCATACTTAAAAAAAAACACAGCAAACTTCAGGAGGGTGATTTTTGCTGTAGACACACTGTACTAAATGAAACATGTCTGTAGCATCATAGAAGTCTGTTACATTTTTGTAAGTCATTACTGATCTGAGTGATTTTGAAGTCAGCCAAAAAGCAAAAGATTCAATCCAAAGGTGCTGTTCTGCTGCAAGAACCACAGGTACACTTGTGGAACAGCACTTTTGTCACTAAAGGAGGAGAGGGTGAATTCTGCTAATATCTCCATCAGTGGTGGGATTCAGCCAGTTCACACTGGTTTGCTGAGACAGCTGCGGAACCTCCAAAAGTGGGATGGGGGGCATGGCCTGGGTCCTTGAAGGTCCAGCAGATACCTTCCCTCTCCCCCTACCCATACCAAAAGGCCAGCCGGGCCATTGGGACCCCAGCAGATACTTTCCCTCTCTCCCCACTAATCCCCAAAGGCCAGCTGGGTCCTTGGGGGCCTGGCAGAGACCTTTCCTCTCCATCCACCCACCTCAAAAGGTCTGCTGTGTCCTTTGGGTCCTAACAGAGGCTTTTACTTCCCCTGCTTCATTTTCCCCATCCCTAGCCACTCCTTGCACCCTCCCCCCACCCCAAGCTACCTCTTGTCTCCCTTCTGCCACCCGTAGCTCAGCTGGCATTGCCCTGAGAGGTGGTGATTTTGGAGTGACAGTGCAAAAATCATGAGGATCCGTGAGGATCCATGTTTTCCAAGCAGGTTTTTGCACCACTGCGATGCCACAGAGCATGGAATGTGTGATTGTTGTGTTCAGGCACACTGTCACAGGCATGAGCTGAAATGTGCTGGTGATTTTGGGGTGACCAAGTGCAAAAATAAGGAGGATCCATGAGGATCCGTGTGTTTTAAGTACATTTTTGTTCCAGCATGGGATGCAGGATTATTGTTTCTAGGGGTATGTTTCAGGGGTATGAGCTGTGATGTGCAGGTGATTTTTGGGTGACCAAGTGGAAAAATCATGAGGATCCATGTTTTCAAGCAGGTTTTTGCACCACTGCAGCACCACAAAGATTGGGATGTGTGGTTGTTGTGTTCAGACATGTGGCTAATGGCTGGAGTTATGATGTGCTGGTGATTTTGGGATGACTTAGTGCAAAAATCATGAGGATCCATGTTTTTCAAGCGAATTTTTTCATGATTATTTTAAAACTCTTTCTTATAATATAATCTAGTTTTGTGTACCTCTTTTATTGTTCTTATTTAAGTATTAACTGGATGAAATAAACTACTTTTCAGTATATCTTTTTTATACTTAAAATGGTCATTAGGTCAACAAACTGGTCATTAAATTATTTGAATTCCACCACTGATCTCCATCCTACAGTAGACCCCCATTTTATCATCCTCTGTTGCTGGGAGTCCCTTGGTTCCCTCAGGTCAGAATTCAGGAGGTTTCAATGGTCCACAGCAGAAGTGAGGAAGCAGGAAAGTTCTGTTCAGAACAGCTTAATTCTGCTGGCAGTAGTTTTGGATTTGAATATGGATGCCCTCCCACATCAATTCACCCTTTTTAAAAAAGCATTTTATAGGAAATCTCATCATGTAAGCTCACTTGCACATCTTATTTTGTTTCCTGCAGCCATTATTAGCACCACTGTGTGGGCCTGTAGATCAAAATCATGTCAGCTTGAGTGGTAACCTTAGCCAGAAATGAAATGTTAATTGAGGTTAATACATCAGTAAAACCCATCTTCTTTTATTATGTCTTGTTTTTCTGTCCTGACTGACAGACTGGTTAGTGCACAAAATCATTGCTTGTTAAAGGCTGTAATTTTTTCTTCCTTTTATTCAGGATGAATCATTCATCTCAAAGGCATATTGTCAAAATTTCAACAGTTACTTTAATGTGGCACAGCAATAACCTATACATGCAGTGCATTAGTTCTTAAATGACATATCTAAACCCTGTGTTGGAAAATCAGGTACTTTCTGCTTTGAAAATTTTCACTGTCAATTGTACAAATTCCACCAAGTGATGGAACTTTTCAGAACACCAATTCCTTGATGATACATAATCTGGCCATGTACGATGTGTGAGTTTTACCTGACCGACCCATGGTGGGACAGGCAGGGGACTGTTTTAAGCAGTGCTCCCTCAGTCCTCCATAAAGGTGCTCTGGCAATACAGATTAAATTTGTGAGGAGAGTAGTCCTATAATTTCTACAATCTTGGTCAGGTGGATATAAAAAATAGGATGGAGTTTTTCTCACTTATGTGGGGAGAGGGGTGTTCTCAGCCGTAAGGAAGCCCCTTACTTTTTTTTTTTCATCCCCTTCTGGGAAACAAAAATAGGACCTGATGGTGGCAGCTGTCTACATTGAAGGAATCAAGGATGGGCTAGGGAAGTCTAGCCATCCTTGAGGGCAAATAGGTTCATTGAAAAGGGGACTCACCATCCCCTACCATGAGCTGGTTACTACCCCCAGTTCACCATACCTACTGAAGTCACAATAGACATTATGAAAGCAGACAGAATATTTGTCCCTTAAAAAGAATAATATGTGAATAAACACAAACAATATCTCAGAAAAGTTTATGGGGAAAGTATAGGGAATTTATTACAGAACAAATTTAGGGTAAGTTCATTAACTTCTCAAAAAACAGATGTTTGGACATATGTCCAAGAGTGTGTGATATGCTGGTAATGAGAGTCTCCATCTGCGTAAACTGCTTTATTAACATACGGTGCACATTCTTTAGAAGGTTAGGTTATGGGTTTGATAGAAAAATGGGAAATGATATGATTTGGGTAGTTATAACTAATTTGTTCCTATACCCTACAGACCTCTGTACTGACACATGGATTTTGGCACAAAAGTACATCTGTTGTATAAACACAGTAGGATTTCTCCCTTTTGCATTCTGTATGGTATTCCTGCCAAATATTGTCTATGTCGGTCCTTTATCATGTCAAAGGATCCTTCTGCTTCTTGTGCTAACACTGTTAACACTAGTTTATTTCTATTGCTGAATAATTTACCATTAAAACCCCATGTTTATACGAAGTCCTAAATTTAAATAATCCCACTTTGCCTCTTTCTACTACTGTAAAATCCAAAACTGTCAGTTGATGTGAAAAGTAGGGCCCCTATTGCAAATGTAAAGTTGTTGATTTTTCAGAATAATAAATGTAAACTTAAACCTATTAATAAGTCCACTATACTGTGCTGGTTTTAGGATTAAGCAGAAACTCTGGGGTTTTTCCATGGATATTCAGCAAATCCTAGAGTGGGAACAACAACATTTCTTCAGGTATTCAGTGGATTGTGATTTGTGTGACTATGGCTGTTTCTGCATGGGCAGAAAACAGCGCCCTAAGGACAGTAAACATACCATCCCTGGGGCACTGTTCACACAGCTGCTGCTGCTGCATCACAGCAGCACCATGCCAAACCCCGCCAAATAGTGGGAAAATGGCACTTTTGAAACTCGCTCCCTGAAAGCGGTGTCTTCCTTCCAGCGCAGTGCAAAGTGCACCGGCGAGAGGGTGCCACTTTTGGCCCCTTCAATGTTCCGTTTACCTACCTCTCCTCTCTGCGCAACTCTGGATGGCTAAAGTGACATGCCCTCGCTGCCCTCCAACCCCCAGAGGTTGAAGGGCAGCATGGGTGTGTCGCTCCAGCCATCCAGAGCTGCGCAGAGAGGAGAGGTAGGTGAATGGGACAAACTATGAGTGGCTCCATATGGAGCCGCCTCTGCAGTTTGCAGCAGCTTTGGGGCCACCTGAATGGTACTGTGTGAGTGGTCCCAAAGCTCCACCGGCATTAATTATGCCGGTGTACAGCCGTTTCTGCTGCCATGCAGAAACAGCCTCTGAGGGTACTATCTAATTTCCTTGGGTGGCTATCAATCCCAGTTCGCCCAGGTTGCTGGCGGGAACATCTATTAGGGACCGGATTACTCTGGTCCTGTACCAACTACAATGGCTGCCGATTGAGTACCGGGTCATGTTTAAAGTTCTGGTTTTGACCTTTAAAGCTATTCGCGGCCTTGGACCAGCATACCTACGGGACCGTCTCTCCCTATATCGCCCTGCTAGGCCCCTCCGCTCCTTGGAGGCGGACCTCCTGGTGGTCCCTGGCCCCAAAGTGATCCGGCTGGCCTCTACAAGGGCCAGGGCTTTTACAGCCCTGGCCCCTACCTAGTGGAACAGGCTCCCAAGTGAGATCAGGGCCCTGCGGGACATACAGAGTTTCCGCAGGGCCTGTAAAATGGACCTGTTCCGCCAGGCATTTGGCCAGCCGGGATAACATCTCACTTCTATGGAAAAATCTGGCCTCCTGTGTGGGGGGGCAGGAAGGGGGAAGGGGAAATAATTTTAATCGCCATCGGGACTTTGAATTTTATAATTTGTATATGGTTTTAACTGGGATTGGGGTGAAATAGATTTTAACTGTTATTTGAATGATGGACACCGCCCTGAGCCCTTCGGGGAAGGGCGGTATAGAAATTTAATAAAATAAATAAATAAAAATATAATAATTAACTTGATGGCTGGCAATTCTAATTCACTCAGTGAATTCAGTATAATGGATGGATCACCTTCTGCCATATCAAAATGCTTGGTAATTTAGTGCTACTCAGAATTTCTGTGGGTGGTGCATTCTTTTCAGGAAGTTCAAACTTCAGTGGCTGACTCATTGTCTTTTCTACTATAAATGCCACTTTTTGGAATTAACTACTACAAATGTTTTTTAGAGTTTCCTCATTGGCCACATTCCTCAAACTTTGTAAAGTGATTCTTTTTTAGTATATCTTTGATAGGCAATGTTTACTAGCTTGAATTATCTGTTGGGCTACTTACTTCTTAGCTGAATTTTCATATTCATTGTCTATTATGTTTCACTGTTTTACTTTAAGCTGATCTGGAATTATTAGCCACTTTCCCTACTGTATTGTGTCTCATTGTTTTATTTTAATGATCTGTAATTCCCTACCTATTAAATATAGTTTTGGTGATTTTAGTTTTTTTAATTGTAATAGTTTTTACAGAAAGGATACCTATCAGTAATGCATCTAATTTTGTTCTGGTTTAATCTGTATTTAATCTGTATTTTGTATTTTAGACATATTGTTTTCCTGGCTTATATGGTTATGACCAATGATCAAATGCAACAAATTGTTTACTCACTGTTAGTTCTTAAAATGGAGCACTGGAGTAGAATAAAGGTTTTAACATTAAAAAAATCAGAAATCCAAAAATCAACATCTAGTTCTCTTTCCACAAGATTGCATCACTATAAATGTACTGCATTTAAATATGTTGCATTTATCTATACATGTATGTGAAGTGTTTCTATATATTTATGCTTAAAACAAGGGTTTCAGAAAGTGAACATACCCCCTGAATTCAGTTCTCATCCTCCCTATTTGCTGCTATGAAAAGGAAAGAAAAACTAAGCTTGGAGGTAGGACAGCTAACTCTGATTTGGTAAATCTCCGGAAAATATGAGTATGAAATGGTCAAAGTGTGAGGAGTGGAGGGAGTTCAGAAGGAGTACAGTCTGCTCTCCAAAGCTGCCATTTCCTCCAGGAGAACTGATCTCTATGGTCTGGAGATCAGTTGTAATAGCAGGCAATCTCCAGCCATTACCTGGGGGTTGACAATCCTTCCTGGAGGATACATGTTACAATACATGGATGATACAAAATCACTTATAAACATTAGGACTGTTCTAACATCATTTGGAGGGAAGGTTTGGCCTTGGAGTTTGCACATGCCTCAGTATTCATCCTTATAGTCTAATTCCCAACTCATCCCTAGCTGCAAAGGTAACTTTCTGCCACCTCAAAATCTATATGGATATGTACTGAAGTAGTAAAATAAAGTAAGTCTTTATTGCATAAGCATGTACCTAAATGAAAGGTAAAGGTGCAAACACCATGTTATTGCTGAGCCATGGAGTGATGTCACATCTTGACATTTACTAGGCAGACTATGTCTATGAGATTGTTTGTCATTGCCTTCCCCTGTCATCTACAGTTCACCCCCAGCAATCTGGGGTACTCATTTTACCAACCTTGGAAGGATGAAAGGCTGAGTCAACCTTAAGCTGCCTACCTGAAGCTCAGTTCTGCTGGGATGAGCTTAGATTCTGAGAAGAACCTGGTCTGCAATATTGCAATTTACTACTATGTGCTATGGGGCTCTCTGGATATGAATCTATATGAATCTACAGTGTCATAAATTGGAGAACAGCAGTGAGAAACATAGGTCTTCTTCAATGAACTGGTATCAGTAAATAGTGCTACAAGAAGATTGTATCAAGTAAGTGAAATAGAAAGTATACTTTTATATAGGACAACGACAGATAGATCATTATCTAATTTAATTAATCATGTCTTGTATTAAAAGAAAAGCAATTAGACACTGCAGGGATGCTGTTACCAAGATGTAATCAAACCCCAGGTTTTTTCCAGGCATACGATACAGTCAAATCCTTTTAATTCCCAGAGTGATTATCTCATGATAGCCAAATCCCTGGGGTTTCTTTACTGCATTAGCACAATGCGTTCAAAAGGAAGGCAGCATGTTTCACATTCAGAGGAAATATAAATTAATATTTTGAAGAACGATTTGTTTGTATAATTCATGTTCTGAAACTGATATATGCAGTGCCCCAACAGAGCATTACGTACCTACCATCATAGCGGGATTTGCCAGATGGAACTGATGAGCATAATCTCACATGTTATTTATCAAAGCCTATCATTACTCGGAGTTTGATGGTGCTCTGTGTCATCAGTCAGTTTGATGTTGCAGACACTATGGAGGACACTGCTTCTCCAAATGTAAGACAGTTGCCATCTGCTATAACAGTTACCTGGTGGGGCTGACATCAGATTTATATCATTTACTGAAAAAAGTCTAGAATTTCTGTGATCCATCACTGTGTTTAAAATTATAAAGCAGGTATGTTTACTTTGGTTATCTTAACAGATAAGGCATGTGGAATCTGAATATGCTTAGGAACATTTGAAATATCTTGTGGGGTGAGAGTATGGTCTATCTACTTCAAAATTCTTTGCCAGAATCCTTGCAATCAGCAGATACTTGAGAGCCCACTGGAAACTAGCCAGGGGTCCACCAAAGGACCAAGGTCTATTTCTTCCTAACCCGGATCTTTGATGAAGATATCCAACTTGCAGCATGAGGTCACAAGTGCTACAGAAGCAGGAATCAGATGAGCTGGAAAAATTTCTCCAGCTAAGCTTACTTTGTGTCCTCCCATGTGAGGCAAATTTTTGCCCCTGACCTTAACTACCCATGCTGTTTCAGTTGAACAGCAGATGGAAAGTTGGGGCAGATGATAGCGAAGACACTGTGACATCACTATCAGTGTTGTCACCATTTCTGTGACATTGTGAGAATTTCCTCTGACCTCTGTGGCTTTTATCATAGAGATTAGGGACATTTCTAGGACATCATGGGAATTGTGATGTCAAAGTCTACAATGCTTCCTCCCTTTCAAGGCTCTGTGCCCCCAAAGCTTCCAGATTTTGCAGGCATGGGGCTGGAATCCCTGGTTCTACTATAGAATCAGGCCTAGACTCGAGTTTTCCTCCAGATTGTGCTACTTCCTTGTCCCTGATTTGACAGAGTTGAGACAAAGGCGGATTCCACACAGGTCATAAACAGCACCCCCAGAACAGCAAAAATGCTGTCACGGGGGGGGGGGGACGTTCTGACGGCTGCTGCCGAGCGAGCAAGCCAGCACCACACTTTCCCCCCTGAGCCGGTGTTTTTGAGACTCATTCAGGCCCACTCCTCATGGGCCTTAAGAGCAGCGGTGTACCAGCATATTTGATGCCGGTGTACCGCCAAGGCCATTTGCATGCTTCTATGCACATGGCCTTGGAGCTGCCGCAGTATGTAGAGGCTCCTCCAAATGGAAGCAAGCCACTTTTTTCCTCTACTTGCCTCCTCTTCCCTGTGTAGCTCTGCAGAGATGAGTGGACATGCCCTCGTGACCATGGCGATGCATTGGGGTCAGGGAAGAGGAGGTGTGTTCCCCTCATCCCCGCAGAGCTACACAAGGAAAAGGAAGGAAGAAAAAAAGTGGCGCCTTCCACCCAGTGCCATTCGCTTGGCACTGGGTGGATGCTGCTGTTTTTTAAAAGACTAGTTCACTGAGCATTTCTCAAAAACAGCAGCTCGGGGGGGGGGGAAGCGCGGCGCTGCCATGTAAATGGTGCCCCTAGGATGGTGTTTTTGCCATTTTGGGGGCGCTGTTTATGGCCAGTGTGGAATCCGCCTCAGTCAGCGAATCTTTTCAAAAACAGTGGCATCCACACAGTGCCAAGCGAATGGCACTGTGTGGAAGGCACAGTTTTTCACTGCACAGTTTTTCAAACCTTATGTCCTCTTCCCTGTGTAGCTCCGTGGGGACGAGGGACACACCTCCTGGTCCCTGACCCTTGAGACATCTTCATGGCCATGGTGGCATGTCCCCTCATCTCTGCAGAGCTACGCAGGGAAGAGGAAGTAAGTAAAGGGAAAAAAGCAATGTGCCTCTGTCTAGAGGCACCTCCGCGCACTACGGCAGCTCTGTGTCCACGCACACAGAAACATGCAAATGGCCCTGGTGCACCAGCATCAAGTTTGTTGTTGCAACATTGCTCTTAAGTCCCGTGGAGATTGGGCCAAAGCCACCTCAAGGCATGAGACAGAAATGATCTTCATATACAATCCAGAAACATACAGGCTTCAAATTTGACCTTATGTTTGCCAAAAGTTGCCAACAAGAAGGAGCTGTTCCTCCAGGCTTATAATTGAGGACAGCTACAGGGTTTGATCCATTTTTGGCTGACCTTCCTTCCTCTCCTTTTTCCTTTCCTTTTTTTTAGTTTGTAGTATGGGGGTTGGGGGGATTTTTTAATGTTTAAATTTTAAATTGTTCCAGACTTGGTTGAAAGTTTTTAAGGTGCCATGTGTTCTATATGTTTCATTGCACAATGTTGGAAGCTGCTCTGAGCTTTCTGTGTCAAGGAGAGAGGTAATCTAAGCAATGAATGACTGTATGAAAGAATAGAGCTGGTACTGAATTTATCTAGGCAGTAGAATCAAGGGCAACCAAGCAGGATTCTGAGCTGATAAAAGGTTGGTAAAGACTTTGAGGGAAGCTGGAATAGTTTCAAGACAAGAAGAAGAAGAAAAGATTGGATTCATATCCCTCCTATATATGTGGGAGACTCAAAGGGGCTTACAATCTCCTTGCCCTTCCCCCTCACAACAAACACCCTGTGAGTTGGGTGGGGTTGAGAGAGCTCCGAAAAGCTGTGACCAGCCCAAGGTCACCCAGCTGGCATGTGTGGGAGTGCACAGGCTAATCTGAATTCTCCAGATAAGCCTCCACAGCTCAAGCGGCAGAGTGGGGAATCAAACTCCATTCCTCCAGATTAGAATGCACCTGCTCTTAACCACCACATCACAAGTAGCCAGATTTCTCAGCAGATTTCTGCAAATAACATTATGTGTCTGTATGCAAAGGACTGATTTGCTTTTTCCCAAGCAAATTTAGATCTGTGGAACATTAGGCTGGGCTCTTCAGGGAGGTCTGTGCTACTCATCTGCCTGTGGAATATAAACCTGTGGCAGAGAATGAGTCATTGGTCCCATGCATTCTCTTCCCTGTAGGGAACTTATTGTTTCCTCCAGCTATCACCCCCAAACAGCTTGTGTTCATGGAGAAAGTGGCAACTAGCAAGCCAGGCAGAAGACTGGCACATTCCAATTCAAGACGGGACCTTGGCAGGAAGTCTGTGGTGTTCCAAGCAAGATAACTCTCACTTGGCCATTCAGAAATTGGTTAAGACATTCATATTCTGTAAAGCCTTTGTACAGCAGAGCTGTTGGCTTGATGATATTTTATCTTTGCTGCTGCCGTGTGTCTTTTTTTCCCTGTTGCTTTCTTTTTCAAATTTGTTTGGCTTTTAACTGTTTCTTTTAATTGGATTTTTAGATTTTTGAATTATGTTTGTAGGTGAATACTCTGGTATGTCCTTTGATGGTAAAATGTTAGCATAGAAAATTATCAAATAGCGCCAGAAATGAGAAGGATTCTGTTCTTCCTCGGGTGCCCATGAAAGACACATATTTCACCATGTGCCATGTTCTAACTTCTAGGCATTTTGTTGACCACTGGAAAAAATAGGATGCTGGACTGCATGACCCATTGGCATCACCCCACAGGGCCTTAACCATTAGAGATAGTACAGCATACAAACAGAGAGCATTACAAGGTAAATTCTTCTAGGTATGACTGGACATTCATGTAAGACATGCTACACCCCCCTAATGCTGAGGGAGCACCTTCTGTCACAACTTCCTTTTTACTCATTGAGATCCTCATAGCAAATGGTTCCTGTTAACTCAGACTGGTACCCATTCCTAAGGAAGTATTTCCAGATGTGAGCCCTAGTTTGGAGAATAAACCAATTGCTAAGGTGGGAGAGCACAGAGGCAGCAGGGGATGACACCACAAAAGTGGTGCCATGCTGCCTACAGGGACTTTAGGTGGGGCAGAAAGGAGGGTTTTTCAAAACCTCCTACTGCCAAAATTGCCTCATAAGTGAAAGGGGCTTACACTGCACAAAAGTGCAGCATAAGTCTGTGGACCTGTGGTGGGATGCATTCTTGGGCTCCAATGCTGGTGAAACCCAATTGTCAGTTCCATTCCTGGGAATGCCCCAGCCTGCCTTCCCACCCACTAGGCTGCATCTTCTTGGACATCAGCGTAACTCTACAGTGACTCCCATTTCGAGGTTTGTCCACCGCAGAGCTGGGGGGAAGCTGGATACTGATGTATTTGTATGCCAGCAGAGGGGGGAAGTGCATTGGTGTAGCCCTTCACCACTTCCAAGGATCATTCACATGCCCTATCTGGAGTGGGCCTTCCATAACTTTGAGTCTCATCAAAGTTTTGAGTTCCCTCAAAAATGTATTCCTCATGACCTTGTTAGTCTCTAAGGTGCTACTAGTTCTTCTATTGTAGACCAACATGGCTACTCGAAACTATCTTGATGGTCTTTTTATTCAAACCATTGATTTTGGATATGTGTGACTCAATGATGGTTTGCTTTGTTGTTGTTGTTGTCATCATCATCATCATCCTCATGATCAAATCCCTCATGCTAAGTAGCATATTGGGCAAGTGTTCTGCATATTGGGCAAGTGTTCTGCATTTCTGGTCTTTCAGCAAAGCACAAATGTATTTAATACATATACAACTATGGAAAATCAAGGCACCTGGAATGCAGGATGTCCTGTCTGCGGCAGATCCCGAGTGGTGTTTGAATGAAGAATTCATTTGAACTTTTGAGTGTGTTGAAGGAGACCTCATAGAAGTTACTTTAAGGTGCGTGATGCTGGGTCATAAGCTGTGACTAAAAGTCTTGAAAAACTGCAAAGAAATTAGCTCATAAATTTTTGGTGCCCCTCCTCTCTCTCTTGTCAAGATTGTATGTACATCTTTAACAGTCTGTGGTATTAAATTAATATGAGGAATGACTAAACCAAATGAGCAGTGGGATATTCAAGCTAGAGAATGGGAGAGAGCAGGTATAAGAGTCATTGCTATTGCTGGATACATTTCCAGAGGCAGAGAAGAGCAGAGGTTGAATAGTACATGACCCTGTCCAATTAAAATAGCTCAGAATGTCAAGAGGAATCTCTCAGCCCCAGTGCTGTCTCAGCCAACACCTGGACTGACATTGAGCTAGAAATTCCTGATCTCAGCAAATGACCCTTTATGTAAATTTTAAGGCCAAAAATATATCACCAGTAAGCAAGGTTTTAGATGATTTTTAAAGGACATGTGGACAACAAGAGAAAATAAAAACTAGAACTTTGATGGAATGATTTAGTGACAGTTCCATTTATCTTCAACAATGTTCTAATTTTATCTTGACTGATAAGACTTATCAAAACTTTTTTGTCTCACCTCAAATTTCCACTGGGTTGGACCCTACCAGCTTTCCCATTGGTTAAAAAAAGGAGGTGGACTGCCCTTTCTTAGCCTAAAAGAATGTATGGTGGGGATCAGAAGACATTCATGGACAAAAGCTATGAGGAGAAAATTTGGACAGGATTCAGCAAATCATTGGCTGAATTCAATCTGTGTGTGTGTGTGTGTGCGTGTGCGCGCGTGCGCGCGTGTGTGTGGCCTCTTTTGCATGGGCCAATAACTGTGGGATAACAATGGTGAAAACCTTTTGGGGGGGACTTTGGATGGTTTTCACCCCTAGCATGGGTCTGACCCACATTATCCCCCCAAAATAGGTTTTAGCTTAATCGCACTGTCCATGGGGCATTTCAAAAAGCCTGGGTTGAAGCCGTTTGCATGCAAATGGCCCAGGCAGGAGATGCTCTTTGTGGCTGTGCGTTGTGCTGAGGGTTCCCTTCCCACCCTCTATCAGCGTGGCCACACAGTCACACAGGACTGTCCGACAAGGCAGCATGGCTATGGATGCATGCCTGCGTGACCACACATAAGCAGGAGGTGAGTGGATGGCAAAACCCACGCCTCCGTGTGAAGACTCAATAGCAGCCCACATTGCTGGGCTCCAGTCACTGCCTGCTTGAAGACATGCAAACAGAACAAGAGGGAGAGGGGTTTTTTTTTTTTATCCTGCCTGCAACTTGCTCTCCCTGTGCTGTTTGGAAAGGTCCTGACTCTGTCTCTCTGGTCCATTCTGTAGAGCTCAAATAAGACATCCTGGGGAATCCAGTTAGGCATGGTAAATATCCTAAAAATTCGGTAAAATTCAGATTCAGATTTATTTGGGCATAAAATTATCTGTTTGCCCAAATAAGACAAATAAGAAAGTATGAATCAGCTCTCTATATTAATATCCTGGTGGGCCACTGCGAGTAGCAGAGAGCTGGACTAGATGGACTTTGGTCTGATCCAGCTGGCTTGTTCTTATGTTCTTATGTTCTTATGTTCTTATCCATATTGACATTATCAATCAGGTAATATGCATTTTGGTGGCTGGGCACACTATCAAATAATTCAACATGAGAGGATTCCTGGACCAAGTAAGCATCTTAACCTGTCCCAGATTTACCGAATTCTTGGATTCCTATCATTTGGATTACAGTGAAGTCAATATGCATTGAAGGAAAATGCTCCCCCCTTTAAACTGCTCATAGGTCACTCGTCTCTTCTTCCATCCTGATTATTGAATGTAGATCTTGAATTTCGCCCTCAAAATTAAAGCTGAAACTCCCACCATGAATGATAGCCCAATTTGATCAATCGCTGCCATCTCTTCTTAGATTGCCAATTAAAGATATGTGTGCTGTGTTGCCGAAGACTTGTGTTTGCATTTTAAATCCTTGCAAAGAGATCTAAATTAGACCCTTTCCTTAAAACTTTTGAAAATGATCTTATTGAAATAGAGTCCTTGCAAATTTTTTTAATCTATATATTCTCAGTTTTGACGATTAAACTTAGGAGAATCCTGTGTTTTTCTACAGTCAGGCTGCCTGGAAGTTGTTTTGTCCTGTCTCTCTTTTAAAAGCCAGAATCTATTTTTTTTTAAAATTGCAATTGACATAAATTATTGTTGGTAAAGACAGCATCTTGCTGTGTCTCACACAGAGACACAGACACAAAGATTCCTATAAATGTTTGGTTTTAAAAAATGAGAAAATAGCAGCTGGATTTTACTTTGTGAAATAGCAAGATCAGCTTGCAAACAATTGTGAAAATGAACTGAAAGTGTATTAGTTTGCATGTGTGGAAGGGGCCATAGAAGAACACTGCAAACAAAAATAAACTGAGGCTTATTACCTTGAGAAGGGGTCTGCTTGGGCAAGGAGGTCTGGCCCAAATGAGAATGGGAGTGAAGTCTTGCACACCAACCACTATGCCCAATAAGTGGGTGTTCTCTTGAGCTGAGGGCATTGTTCAGACCACTCATGGCTAGAACCTTGATCTGTGGGATAAATTTAGTCCACAGTACATGATATGCAATGCCTCTGTCTGCTGCCTTCTTCTGCTATCCCCTTCAAAAAAGTAATCAACTTATGTCAGGCGCTTTCACATATCAAAGCTTAGTCACAATAATCAAACAAGCATAGAGGTCCTCTAATCAGGTATTAGACAATTCAAATTATACAAATTGTCTCCAGTATGATATTGAAACCCAAGATGAGCCTAGCCAGTCTCTGTTATATATCTGGTTTCAACATATCTTCAGGGGCTCAAGGTATTTTCAAAGTTCATCACATTTCCAAATAGTGAATATTCTCATAATTCATCCCAGACTGCATTTGACTCAGCTAATCTCTCAATTGCCACGAAGGACATTTAGCTGAGTCAATTACTCTTTTGAAGTCAGGATAAGCTTTTTGGATAGCTCTGTCGTTATCTGTGTAAATACATTATTATAAAGTAAATGGGAAAGAAATTCAGTCAGTTCTGACTGTAAGCCTTTATTTGTGCAATGTACTGATTTGTTTGAGCCAGAGTTGCACTCACTCCCCTCTTTGTGGCAATATGGTTGACCCTCTTTTCTTTCAGCTACTACTCCAGGTGTATACTCACTCAACTGTGTGGTGCTCAGCACTGTTGGGATAATTCTTACCTACTCATCACAGTCTGTTTGCCTCCTGGTGCTGCCTATGGTATTTTCCTACTCTCCTGCACCAGGCAGCTCTCCTTTTTTATTACACTGTGCCCACTGCTGCCTGTTAGTGTTTTTACTGTTCAGGGTTCATGCCCAAATTAAAGTTATCTCCTAAAGCTGTCTGACAATGGTGGGTGTTGGTGGGTGTATTTGCCACATCTTTTCAACTCTTTGGAATTGTTTAGACACCAGGAAAGAGTCAGAAGGCTCAGGGAACCCTTTTTAAAGGGGTTGGCTTTTTTGTGGTTTTATTTTTAGCAGAAAATGGTCATTCCTATTGATTTTAACAAAATACAAATATTCAGAAATTCCAGATTTTCAAAAACTGAATCCATGTTAGAGTGGTGCTACAAATCTTGTAAAGGCTTTAAAGCTCGACATTTTAACAAAATGAAAAAAAAAGATTGAAGGAAAGCTGTATTCTAAAAGATTCTGAGCAAAGGACAAGTGATACCTTAAAGGTGAGCAAAGTTTATTCTAGCATAAGGTTTTGTGAGTCAGATCTCATTGCTTTGATTGATTGATTGATTGATTGATTGATTGATTGATTGATTGATTGATTGATTGATTGATTGATTGATTGATTTGTCTTCAGGCATCTGAAGTAATGAGGTCTGACTCACAAAAACCTATGTGGAAATAAACCTCATTTGTCTTTAAAGGGACAATATTTTTTTTACTGCAATAGACTAACATGGTTACCCCTCTGAAATTGTTTTTAGGATATCTTCCCATATTTCAAACAGGGAAAGCTTTAGATCACCATATATGTTCTAAATCACCTTTATTTTAATGACAAAGCTAGCAAATACTGTCTTTTATGTTGCAGATCTTGAACATTTTCCAAGATATTGTCACTATGTTGCCTAGTTCAGTCAGTGCTAATAAGTGGAGTATAAGGTAAAACCCAAAGTACTGATATTATTCCTGATCCTGATGTTGCTTTTTCATTGGAAAAGCATGGTGATCATACTGCAGTCTACCCAGGTATCCCATGGCTGACCTGCAAGTACACCATTCTTCAACAAAGGAGATTTGATGGGAAACATCAACAAGCAATGGCTGAGTTGAAGTGTGTTGACTGGTTCATGTTGATGAGAGCTTATAGACATTGAATTATTTGACATAACCATATAACCTACAAACTAAAATAACATTATATATGACATGAGTCTTGACATGTGTGTCCAACTTAGCTCTGTTCTGTAAGGACCAACCTTTATAAACCTTTGTTGCATGTGGCTCTGAACAGTGAAAGGGAATGAAGGGCTTCAGGTCCCCCTCCCCACAGCATTTTTGCCAGTGGAAACAGCTATGGGGGGGGGTCTGTCTGACCCTTCCATTGATTCAGTGTTTCCATTCCAGGGCACATGGACCCTGAGAAAAGGACAAACTGCTCTTTTGTGCCTTTTTTCCTTGGGATTTGGAACTGTTTGGGGCAAAAGATCGCCTTAATGAACCCACACTTAAGGGAGCCAAATTCAGTTGCGTCAACAAAAGGATTATTCCTATCCTTGACCGATTGCTGATGTAAATACAGAATCATATACTCCATACCGGGCAATTCTCTAATATTTCTGCCATATCCTATTATGCCTGCCATCTACTCACCCCACTGTATTTTTGACAGCTTTTTTAATGGTAGCAAATATATTAATAGTAGGCGTAAGGCCAATGGAAGGCCGTTTCCGCACGGCGGCAGAAATGGCTGGGTCGGCGCTTCTCGCGCCGACCCGAAGACGCTGGGACCGTCCACATGGACGGTCCCGGGAAGAGGCGGGCAGCCAGCGCCGCGGAGCGCCGGTGCTCGCACGACCCGGCTTGTCCCTGGGCGTCTGGCGCATCGCCGAGGCCTGGGGACACCCCCCCCTGGCCCTGCGCGCCTGCTCGAGCGGCGCAGGGCAGGGGGGCGTGTCCCCAGGCCTCGGCGATGCGCCAGAGGCCCGGGGACAAGGTGAGTGCCGGGTGGGGGAGGCGGCATGAAGCCGCTGCCGTTCGCTCGGCAGCGGTTTCATGCAGGCGTTTCCCCAAAAAGAGCGCTGGGAAGCGCTCTGGGGAAACGCCGGCTTCAGGCCGGCCAGGCGGCGCGAGGGCGGCGCGGCTGCATTGCAGCTGCGCCCCCCGTGCGAATGGCGGCCTGGAGACGGTGTTTTTACCGTCTCCAGGCCGCCATGATTTGCCCGTGCGGAAATGGCCGAAGATTTTTACCTATTACCCCCTCTGCAAAATCGCACTTCAGCCCCACACTGTTTCTGGGAGTTCTAGAAGAATATTTAAGGAAGCTGTTTGGGCTACATGGAAAGGTATAAGATGTGAAATTTCTGATCAATTAGTAGAGCTCTGCCAACAGTAGATACTTTTTTTTGCTTTCTCTGTTCATTTAAAATGTCAGTATTTGGAATATCATGCTAGTGTTGATAGATCTCCACATGTGAGGAGTATGGCAATAACCCCCTTTACTCACCACGTTAAAAAGGCCCCAGACAAACTGGTGTTGTGATGCAAACAGCCTCCCACTTGTGACTCTTGGCACCTTCTAAATGCATGTTTAGGCAAATATGTGACACAAAACCCACGACGTGACTGAATTGTAGCCAGACATATAATCCAATCAGGCTTTTTTCATAATAATTTTATTCTCAAAATATAAAAAAAATCCATGTAAATAAATACATCTTACTATTTACTAATCATAAGCCTGCTAGAGCCCAGCTCTCTTTAGGTTTTGTTAACACAGTGCTTTTGTTTTTAAGCACTGAGACTCCTGGCAAACATTGGCAGTCACAATTTAGTTCAGAATTGCTTGGAACAGAGCGGATGCGTGTTTGCATCTGACATTGCAAACCTTGATGTGTTTGCTGGAGTGTTTGGAACAAACAATGGTTCGTTATGCAGCTGTGGCTAGCAGCTGCAAGCCTCAGGAATTTAAACCATACACAACTCCAAATTTCAACTGTGATTGACCTTAGATATTTCTTTCCTTCTTTGATGCTGAGTACCAAAGTTTTTAAAAGAAAAAAAAATCCCCTGCATCCAAGCTTCAGTTTGCTCAATCAAGGTTCAGTTTACTCAATCAACAGTATTGTGGGTAAAGCCCTTCCTGGACTGTACAAATGTGATGCAGGGAAGGAATTGAAGAATTCAGCCTAGCCTTCCATTTGACTTGCTAGTTTCTATATTTGGGATGTCTGTCCTATGAGGAATGACCCAAATGTGCAGATTCTCATATTCTTATCACATATTTTAAGTAGATATTTATACCTTTCTTTTTCACCAATGGGGAGTCAAAGATGCTTATAATCATTCTACTCACTTCCATTTTAGCCTCATAACAACAAGCCTGTGAACTGGTGGTGCTGAAAGAAATCGACTGGCCCAAGGGCATCAAGTGAGCTTCCATGGCTGAATGAAGGTTTGAAGCTAGGTCTTCCTGATTTTCATCTGGCACTATAAGCAATGGAATGAAAATAGTACAGTCCAGGGAAGACTTTACCTTAAGGCTCATTCCGCACATGCAGAATAATGCACTTTCAAACTGCTTTCAGTGCTCTTTGAAGCTGTGCGGAATGGCAAAATCCACTTGCAAACAGTTGTGAAAGTGGTTTGAAAACGCATTATTTTGCGTGTGTGGAAGCGGCCTAAGATTCTGTCAGTTGTGTGAAACAGAACATAATCTGGACCCTAAGTTTAGGTAGAAAAGTGTTAGGTTGAATTACCACACATCTTCACTTTATAGTGCAATCCTATGCACAATTGTTACTGCAATATAATGGCTGCTAAAAACAACGGGCATAGCTCGAATAATGTAGTTCTAAACTTACCATCTTCTATAATCCCATTCACTTAAATCAGTTTAGGCAGGTATAACTCTGTTTAGGATTTACACTATATATGTTCCATCATTTTAATAGTCTGGCTACTTGTTACACTCACAGAGGGATGAGCAACTATGATTTTTTTCCCATATCTCTCCATGTTCCTGCACAGTTCAGCTATTTTCATTTGACTTAGGCCGTTTCCGCACGGCCAAAAGCAGCGACGCGATGACGTCGCAAATTGCGACGCATCCCAAAAAAAGCGTTCACACAGACAGGCGGAGCTGCGGGCGTCCGCAGCCCCGCAGAAATGTGACGGTTCGCGACCGAAGCGCGGCGAGGCGCATGCCTCGGCGACGCTGTTTCGCGCGACTTGCGTAAGCGGTCATGGCAGGCCCGGACGCCATTTGTGACGACAGCCCGGTATGCTGTTCGCACGAAAAGGGCGTCGATGCGTCATTACATGGGGAAAAGAGTGGTTTTGTTGCTGAATACACCGCCTCTGGGCCGTAATTTAGCTTCCGCTGGCGACGACGTCATATTTTGCCCGTGCGGAAACGGCCTTATATTCTTTAGAATTTTCCAATTTTCTTTACTTCATTTATGCCATTTTCTGTCGCTTTACACCATTTATATGCGACACACAGAGACACACAGACACATACGATGGCAAAGCTGGTATCATTTTTATTAGCAATATTTACAGTAAATTTCATTACTATAACTGGGGAATTTTCAAGTCAAGCCACAATTTGTCATGAAAATAGGCAGCAGCCTTACACTCACCATATGATAATCAGTCAGGAAGAAAACAGAGTAAGAACACGGCTGAAATAGGAATCAAACTCCACTGCCTTGTGGGGTCTTTCTGTTATCTCCAGCTATCTTGCCAAGCTAGTCTTTGATCCTCAACTCCTCTCAACCAGGTGAAATTATTACTGTGCAATTCTAAACAGAATTATACTGCTCTTTAGGCCACAGAAGTCAATGAGCTTAGAAGAGTGTTGCTGTTTAGGATTGCACTGACAGAAACAGGAAGATGGGTAGTTCCTGTAATGTACAAGTGCTTGGACTCATGTTACATTATTACCCATAGTCATAGCAATAGTCAGTCATGCTCATCACCACTGTTGTTTTTTCTCTGTGCATCTTTGCCAGCTAGCAAATAGGAAATTGCCTTGAAAGGAGATGCATGGAGAATTTGCCAGGTGCTAATCCATCAACAAAATATCCCAAAACAATGACAGCGAAAGAATAACAACATCTGCTCAAACAAATGATTTATGAAGCTGGAACTTTTCGTGCCAGGGTATGCTTGCTCTCTGTTTATATAGAACAATCTGCACCCCCAAGCCAAGCAGAAACAAATATTCAGTAAGCCCATAGACCAGCTGTTTCATGACACTGTTTGTCTATTAAAGAACTCTCTTTCATCATATTATTATCCTAAAGGGATAGCCAGAAGATTGGAAGGTTGGTATGAAAGAAATGCAGCTGTAAGATGCAACCCTATACAGACTTAGTTGGGAGCTCTCTCATCATACTAGTAGAACTTGCTTCTGAATATACATGCTTATGATTGTACTAGCACAGTTCCTAAAGTTACAAAGAAATGGCGAGCTCCTTAATGCTTCCAACTTTCAATCTTTGATATGGTTTTATTTATTCAAAATTCAGTTGGCCGCCAACTAACTTTAGTCCTGATTTCTTTAGCTTAGTCCTGATTTCTTTCCCATAAAGTCTATGCAGATGACACAGAAGACAGATTACTGCTTTTTCTCCATTATCTCTCTGGTAATTATGGATATAGGGAAATGTTGGAAGAATACTAGTTTGCCAAATATTGGTGATTCATACAGGTTATTTTAACCTGTGGGCTAAAATTATAGCTGTTGAACTTGTTTGACTTACACACTTCAGTTTTCATACAAAATCTGTACATTAGGGATGTGTACTATTTTTGATATTGTGAGAGTTTAATCATTCTGGAAATTTTTGAATGCCCCCCTCAAAAAAAGCTGAACCCCCATACTGGCTTTTTCAAAGGTTTTTTTTTGTTTAAATCAGGACTATTAAACCCAGAATATTCCTGCTCTAAGCGTCATGTAGAGCTGAGAGGCAGCTCTGCAAAGCCTAGCATTCAACTCCGACCTGTTGCTACAAGTAAGGGAGAGTGGCCCAAATGGTACCAAAATATTCTGCATTTTTCAGAATTCACTTTTTGGTTCTCTTATACTGTCACCATCTGCGCCCAGATGTGCAGAGGTTCTATCTGGTGAATAACCACAGAACACGTCTTGGAATTAAATTGGGCTGCAGCCCTTTTTATTGAGGCAGAAGCTGGGCAAGCAAGAGGAGTGCATTCATTTTGTGGCTGGTCAGCACCCCTGGCTGACCCCAGCACCACGCCCCAATCCATATTGGGGAGAACAGGAGGTACTGGGCCGCTGTGGCCCCCTAACTGCTGGGGTGTCAGGCTCTAATTGCAGAGGCTTCCGCGGCATGTGCCATGAGCCCACCCCACCCCAAGCCTCTTTTGGAGGCCCCCAACAATGGGGAGGGCCGGCACGCAAGCTCAGCCTCCCCCAAATATGTGCTCCTCTGCCCAAACCGCCAAGGCTGTGACAAAGTGAGCAGCACAAAAACCTGCCCAAATAGGGAGGGAGGGTGAGTTAGTTTGCTCCAGGCTTCGAAGAAGGCCAGAGCAGCCACGTGCTGCCTAATATATAGGGAGCGTACTCCACCCCTAACACTCACATGATCAGGCCAGGTGTGGCTCAGATGCATGGCCGGCCCAGGGCATGCATGCTCACTGCTCCAGAGCTCACCATGTGCCCTGACTCCTGTCTCAATTACGGCCCAGTTGATTCTGGGGCCGTAATTTATTTCAGTTGAAAATAAAACAGAAAAAAGCTGAAATGACTATTTTTGTGCTTATTTTTAGTTCACCTTTATCTGGATCCACAGTGCTACTGTACATGCACACAAAATTGGGAGGATCATGAAATCATGGGGCTCTTGATACACACATTAGTCACGTTCCCAATATGTGCAATCATAACTTCTGAAAAGGGATATCCCAACAGGATAATCAATGTTGTTGTAAGGCATATAATAGCCTTAGCATAGTTGAACCTCTATTAGACATGCTGAGAACTTTGTGGCACATGCCACTGCTAGGTGAAATCACCCTTTCCCACTTCTATAGACTAGACACAAGCCAAGCCTCTGATCAACTCATCTGAATATAGGGTTGCCAGGTGCCCAGTTTTGGTAGGAGGGCTTCTGTTTCCTATCTTTGGACCACAGAAAGAAAGATCCAGAGGTGGAAATAAAGTTCTGCAATGAGTAACAATGAGTAACATCACATTGAGCTGAAAAACAGGATGCAAAGTAAACACATTGGATAGTCAGATTGCTGACTGATACACTTAGAATTCCAACCAAGGAGGGGAGCAAATCCACTTGTGGGAGTGTGCTGGTGGATTTGACCTCCTTGGGGCACTTGCCACAGTGGAGGGGTGATTCTGCCAGCATGCTGCTGCTGCTGTGGTCCCCCTCCCCCAGTGGTAGGACATGGTGTTGGATACTGCACCAGTGTCCCAGGACCCCTGCTACTGCTGGCATAGCAGGGGTGGGCTGAGGGCATGGCCAAGGAAGGAATCAACACTTCAGACTTAAGCTGCATTTCAGACTTAAGTCACCGAAAAAGGGATGTAGATCTATTGTGGCCCATGGAGGTTTCTGGGCAGTGGGGAAATTTTTTTGCTTCACGAGCCTCCCCACACCACTGGAAAGTTTCTATGGGAGCAACAGATGCTTTTGCATTGATGCTGTGGCCCTCCACCTCTGGTTTGGATAGGGCTGTACCATTCTATCCTGGCTTGGGACTAGACTTTATGTCACACATTGTCAATGGCGTTGCACCCATGGGGCGGAGAGGGGCATGACATCCTGGGCAGAGCAACGGCACAGTATGGCCAGGCTGTCAAGGAGGCATGGCGGGAGCATTCTGGGAATGTTCTGGGGCATGGCAGAGGGGGGCAACACTGAGGCAGGGGGTTAGGGTGTGTACTCACCCCAGATGCAATTTCCCCTCGCTCCACCTCTGCACATTGTGCAATATATTTTCTACCTCTGGACCTGTCTCATAGGATCCTGGGATTGTCATGGTAATTAAAATGACACTCTTTTAAATAAATCGTACTCATTTACCATTAGGAAAACAGAGGAATAACAGTAGGATTATGGGAAGAACAACTGGCTGGTATCCTGCTGTCACTCCAAGAGTATTCAGGCATGAGACAGAGGAATGGTAGCTTCTACATATACTCCCACATCCCTTAAATGAAAAAGGGAGGAGTGGAACTGGGAAGTGTAACTGTGCAAAAGTAAAACAACCCTTTCTAGACACCTAGTTTCTCTGATGTGTTTTCTGACTGACAATGTATTTACTGAGAGAAACACAGGCCTGAATTTCCAGAGAGAGTTTTAAAAAATCTGTGGAGCTATGCTTGTTTGCTTGACTGGTAAGTGAGAGGTCATATTAAATGAGCTACCTAAAGAACTATGATGTCTGCCTACCTTTGATTAAAGTTATATTAGTAGAGAATTTGTGCAATAGAGCTCTTAATTGTCTAACCTAAATTAATCCTAAATATTAATTTAATCCTTAATATCCTTTTAGTACAATTTTTGAATACACTTTCATTTTCATACTAAACAAATGTCAAGCAAGGACATATGAATGTGTAAAGGTGCAATTTTATGAAGAATTATACCCTGCAACTCTGTTTAAGATTGTACTCTTAATCTCTACAAAGCCAGTTTTATTATTTTTTTTCCATTCCAAACTCTTGGTAGAAAGAAAGAAAGAAAGAAAGAAAGAAAGAAAGAAAGAAAGAAAGAAAGAAAGAAAGAAAGAAAGAAAGAAAGAAAGAAAGAAAGAAAGAAAGAAAGAAAGAAAGAAATTTGCTAGTTTTATGAGCAGGTGAGTCTTGCAAACTCTGTTGTGTGAGTGAAAAATAAGAGTTGAAAGCCACAGTGTCATAGAGGGGAGAGCAAGTCAATTTTCTTTGTCAGGGCACATTTAGCATGGTATTAAGAGAAATCCAAAGGTTACAAAGGTCACAAGGCAAGGTGAATCAATGCTGTGAGCACTGACCTGTCTAGTATGATCGAATGAGCCCATACTTAAGAATTGGAAAGACCTGAGATAAAGATGGAGAAATAAGTGATCTACATACATCTTTGAAGAGCTGCTACTTGAAAAAAGATCTAGTATAGGTAGTAAATGTGAGTTCTTTAGTGCAAAGATCATAAACTGCCAACATGAAACTGAGATGCTGCTTCAGATTATCTATTAAAGGATTTCCATAGTAAAAACTAGAAGAAAGATACATTTTACACTTCTGTGCAAATAATCAAATCCATTCTGATATTATATAACTTTATAAACAACAATAAATATCAGATGATTTACTACTGTTAATAAATATTTGTTCCCAATAATTTAAGTTATTTCAAAATTATTTCACATTTTGAGTTAGACAAAATTAATTAGTAACGCTAGATGCTGGTGAAAAAATCTAAAATATTTTATCTCAGATACAGGAAGCAGCTTGCAGAGACTGGATAAAGAAAACCTTCCACATTGGACAATAATGTATTGGCATTTTGTAAAAAATATGTAAGTGGTTTTTGCTGTGTCATTGGCCTCCAGCTATAAACTGTCCCCTGACTGGAATAAGAACCAACCAGTTCTTGTGAAGGGTCAACAACACAGCACAGAGGCTGAGGCCTTCCCCTGATGTTTCCTCCTGGCACTGGTATTCAGGAGTTTACTGCCTCTGAGTGTGAAGGTTCCCTTTAGTCACTAAAGCTAGTAGCCGCTGATAGACCTTTCCTCCATTAATCTGCCTTAATTCCTTTTAAATAGCTCCATGCCTCCGGCCATCACTACGTCCCCACTTAGTGAATTGTGCATTTTAATCACTTGTTAGTTTCCTTTTGTTTATCCTGAACTGACTGCTCATCAGTCTCACTAGATGCTCTTGAGTTATAGTCAGTGATGGGATTCAGCCTATTTGCACCTATTCCGTAGAACCGGTAGCTAATTTTTTGTCTAGTTCAGAGAACTGGTTATATATAGCGATCAAGTTACCCAACGCTCCTCAACGACTCTTGACCTTGTGCTCTATAGCTAATCTCCCCAACCAAAAAGGGTCATTGTATCCCACCATTTTGGGTAACAGCGGTGTCATTTTTGAGATATGGTAACCACAACTGCTTGCAGAGCAATATTGACTGTGGGTCAGGAAAATACATTAAGTCAGTGTTGTGACTTTTAGAGAGCCATATGTGCAACTGCTGTAAACCAAAAACAGGCACATAACGACTGTATCTCCTGTATGCAATTACACAAAACACACACATACAGTAATGTAAGATACAACTGTTATAGATAGGTATAACTGTTTTAATTACCTGAGTATATCTGTGCTTGTGAAGTTCTCTCTCTCCTCCACTGTTGAATCTTAGCAGCACTTGTATATCTGTATAAGGGAAACACTCACTTCTAGCTATCTCACACAAAAAGTCAATATACAGAGTGAGGTTTGGAATGTGCCCAGAGAAGGACCAGAGAGTGGGGTGGGGGACACACAGAAAAAGTAGAATGGAAACATCTCACTTTGACTACCTTGTTTTCCTTCCAACTGCCACCCTTATGCTGAGATAAGAGTGGAGAGGCCATAAAAAGGTGAGGAGGTTATTGGAGAGGGTGAGGGCATTCTTTCCATCCAGGGAACAAGGACCAAGTTCAGGGAATATCACAGTTTACCTATCCTTCAGTTCCTCAGGAACAGCTTTTTCAAGGTGTGAACCACCCACCAGATCTTACCAGGTGATGGGATTGCCTGCTTTTCTGAGATGAAAGAGGAAATGCCACATTTGGGAATAATTTCAGATGATAGCCATGTTGGTTGGCAGTATAATAACTAGTTCTGAGTCCAGTAGCACCTCAGAGATCAGCTAAATGTTTGCGGTTAGGGTTGGCGGTTCGGCCCCTCCCGAACGGCAAATCAGGCCGAGATCAGTCAGTTCGGAGGGGGTCGGAGGGCCGAGGAGCCGAGCCTGCCCCCTCCTCACTAAACGCAATCCGAAGTTGGCCCTTCCCCCGAGCCAGCGGCTTCTCCGAGCCAGCCTGGGGAAAATAAAATTTAACTCCTTCTGGCCCAGCTCCGCCTCCTGGCAAGCTTGGGACGAAGCGGAGCTTTCAAGTAAGCTTGGGACGAAGCAGCTCTGCAAGTAAAAAAACAAAAACAAATCCCTACTCCACGCCCGCCGTACCCGGCTCCCCACCCCACTCCCCGCGAAGTCCACTACAAGCACCCACCCCCACCCAGCCTCATTTCCCACACCCAACTCTGCAGCGAAAACCCCCAAGACCCCGAACTCCCATGCCGCCTCCCTGGCAGAGTGGCGGTGGGGCGAGTGGGAGACTTCAAACTTCCCAAAAATAAAAAACCCACAGAATGGTCCCCACAAAGTTTCCCACCCAAAGAGACCCCACTTACCCACAGTGTCACTGGGCCTTTCCCCCCATCACTTACCCGTAAGCCCAGCTGCTACTTCTGAGGGAGAGTAGCCCAGCGGGGTTCCTTCTCCCTCCCACGGCAGGGGCGGCCACAGCGGCAGTCGCCCGCGCCGCCGTCGCGCTGGGCTCTTTCCCCCCACTTACCGTAAGCCCAGCTGCTACTTGAGGGAGAGTAGCCGGGGTTCCTCCTCCCTCCCCCCGGCAGGGCTGACCCACAGCGCAGCCTTATGCCGCCTTCCTCGCTGCCGCTGGGCCTTTCCCCACTTACCGTAAAGCCCAGCTCACGCTATTTGAGGAGAGTAGCGCGGGGTTCCTCCTCCCTCCCACGGCAGGGGGGCAGCCACAATGCAGTCGCCCACCGCTGCCGCTGTCGCTGCCCTTCCCCACTGCTACCGTAAGCCCCGCCGCTGCCAGAGGAGAGTAGCAGCGGGGTTCCTTCTCCCTCCTCCACGGCAGGGGCGGCCACAAGCGCGGCTTACGCCCGCCGCTGCCGCTGGGCCTTTCCCCCCTACTTCCACCGTGAAGCCCGCCGCTGCTGCCATTTCTGAGGAGTAGCGGGGTTCCTCCTCCCTCCCCGCGGCAGGAGGCTGAGCCACAGCGCCCAGCCTGGCCTTGGCCATGCCGCTGCCGCTGGGCCTTTCCCCCTTCACCCGTAAGTTCCCACGTTGCTGCCCGAGGGAGAGTAGCGGGGTTCCCTCTCCTCCCCACGGCAGGCGGCCACAAGCGCAGCCACCCCACCGCTGCCACTGGGCCTTTCCCGCATCTTACCCGGTCAGACCCCGTGCTACTTGGGGAGAGTAGCGCGGGGTTCCTCCTCCCTCCCCACGGCAGGCGGCTGACCACAGCGCAGCCTTGCCCGCCACTGCCCGCTGGGCCTTTCCCCCACTTACCGTGAAGCTCCCGGCTGCCAGGTAGAGAAGTGGCGGGGTTCCTCCTCCATCCCCACGGCAGGGGCGGCGATACAGCATTTCAAAGCCGCCCTGCCGCTGCACGCTGGGCCTTTCCCCCACTTACCGTGAAGCCCCGCAGCTACTTGAGGGGAGAGTAGTCGCGGGGTTCCTCCTCCCTCCCCACGGCAGGGCTGGCGGCCATTACGAAGCGCGGTCGCCCCACCGCTGCCCGCTGTCGTGTGCCCTCTCAGCTGCCGCGGCATCCCCAGGCGGCTCTTCTGAGCGGCGCACTTTTGACGACCCCGCACAGGCGGCCAGGCTGTGCGTGGTGGAACGCCACTGGACGCTGCCAGCCTGGGATCTGCCACAGCGCTTTGAGAGCAGCGGCATAGGAGGGATGGAAGGGGAGGTGGGGAAAAAAGCCCACTGTCCACAGGCTTCTCCACTCCAGTGGAAGGCAGGACAGCACAGTAAGGCTGGAAGAAAAAGTGCTGGGGAAAAAAAAAGAAACAAAGCAGAGAATCCACATCCCCAATGTTAGAAATGTGGCAAAACAACACTTTAACTGAAAAAAAATCAACTACTTTAATTGAACAACTAACTAAAAACTTTTAATAAATTTATGTGAATTCCCACCTGCCTGGGAGTTTCTTACCACAGTGCATACAAAAACATGGTTAAAAGCATGGATCCTCAAAGGATCGCATGGTTTCACTTGGTCACCAAAATCCCACCCTACAACATGGCACAAGTCCCTTTAGACACATGTCTGAAAAGATAAAACAGTCCACACATCCCATGCTTCATGGCCCAACAGTGCCCAAAACATGTGGTTAAAAGCATGGATCCTCAAGCGATCCCGCATGGTTTTTTTCACTTGAGTCACCCAAAATCACTCACACCACAACATGGCACAAGTCCTTAGGACACATGTCTGAACAAAAGCAGTCACACATCCCATGCTTCCTTGAGCCCAACAGTTGCCCCAAAAACTTATGGTTAAAAAGCATGGATCCCTCAAGGATCCGCCATGGTTTTTTTCACTTGGTCACCCAAAATCACCACCACATCATATGGCACAAGTCCTTAGACACATGTCTGCACAAAGCAGTCACAATAATATCCCACGCTTCATGGCCCAACAGTGCCCCAAAACATGGTTAAAAGCATTGATCCTCAAGGATCCGCGATGGTTTTTTTCACTTGGTCAGTTCAAAAAATCACCACCACATCATGGCACAAGTCCCAGGACACATGCTCCGTATAAAGCAGTCACCACATCCCACGCTTCATGGCCCAACAGTTGCCCCAAAAGACATGGTTAAAGCATGGATCCTCAGGGATCCGCTGGTTTTCAGCAGTCACCCAAAATCACCCGCCACATCATGGCACAGATCCTTAGACACATGTCTGCACAGAAACAGTCACCCCACGCCCACGCTTCATGGCTGCTGGTGCCCCAAAACACTTGATCAAAAAAAGAATGGATCCCTCACCCGATCCTAATGATTTTTTTCTCTTGGTCACCCCAAAAATCACACAAACATCACACAGTAGCACAAAAATCTGCTTTAAAAGCAAAGGTTCCTCAAAGCGATCCTTTGGCCCCCCCCCTCAACCAAACTGCACCAAACCTAGGGGTATGATCATGAAAGTCTCCCAGATGATACCCTGAAATTTTGGTGTCTCTAGCTTTAAAAAAATGTATTAGTCGGAGAGGCTTTTAAAAAAAAAATGGTTTGCGTTTTTCATCCCCACTCCCTACGACATTGGGTGATAATGGACCACCTGTTTGTGGGTCCCATAACTTGGAGCCCCCCTAGACAAACTGCACCAAACATGGGGTGTATGATCAGAATAGCGTCTGGGAGACACCCTGAAAGTTTGAGGGTGATGATAGCCTTTAAAAATGCACGCCCTCTCTGCAGGCACCCCAGGAATTCCCCATTGAAAGCAATTGAAAAAAATTCAATGCTGGAAACCACAGAGATCTTAGGCAAAATCCTGGGGTTGCCTGTGAGAGCGCATTTTTAAAGGTATCAACATTAGGGAATTGTAGAGGTATCTTCAGAATACTGTTCTGATCATGCACCCCAAGTTTGGTACAGTTTAGTTCAGGGGGGCTCATATTATGGATCCCTCAAAGATAGCCCCTATATTCCATTGGCTTCCATTGACAACAATGGAATATATGTGGAGCTATCTTTGAGGGTCCATAACTTAGGGAGCCCCCTGAACCAAACTACTGCACCAAACTTGGCGTCCATAATCAGAACAGTCTTCTGAAAATACCCTGACACTTTCATGCCAATATCTTCAAAAATGCGCCCCCTGCAGGCCAAAACAGGGAAAAACAGCAAAAAAATAAAAACGAACCCGAGAATCTCGGAAATTCGGGTGTATCCGAGCCTGGCAGGCTCAGATATGGGGGGATCCGACCCCATACATCCGAACTGGACCCGAATCCGAACCGGGGCCGAATTTTTTTCCCATTTACCAACCCTATTTGCGGTATAAGCTTTTAAGATTCAAAGTTCCCTGGAAAATAGTGCTCAGAAGAGTCACAGGTGGCATATCTGATGGCCTTTTGTCGCTCCTGAGCTACTGAATGAGTATCACAGCACCAAATTTTACAGCACAGAGGCTATAACTGGCATCATACCTAGACATTTTCCCTGAAGTTCCTGTTTTTGCCCCTGTATCAGTTAACCTCCATGCTGTATCTGTGATAGTTTCCTGAAAATCTTCTTTGTTTCTTGTTGACCATCCACAGTTCACAAAAACATTGAAAATCCCATGTGGATGGAATGGAACAAATTTAATACATGACAGTTATTAACAGACTGTGATTATTTTATGCAAGCATGGATAATCACAAATGCTTGTCATAGTGTGGATAAAGCAGATCAGGGATTTAGAAATGTAAGGTTATTACGAAAGCAAGAATTAGGATTAGAGCTCAATCACTGCTCACATTGTCTTGTCATATTCTATGGTTGCCATGTGGATGAGCATTAGGAAATGTCTGGGAAAAATGTATATTTAAGAAACAAAAAAATATGAAATTATCACCCACTAGTAGAAGGGGGGGGGGGGAAGCGCTAATGCATTTGTAGACTTCTGGTTTTGTTGGTTAATAGTCTACTTTTGCCCTGATCTGGATGCCCAAGCTAGCTTGAGCTCATCAGATATCATAAACTAAGCAGAGTTGGTACTGGTTACTATATGGATGGGAGACCACTAAAGACTAACAGGGTCATTGTGAAGAAAGTAACAGCAAACCTGTTCTGTTAGTAAATTGCCTTGAAAATTCTATGGGCAGCCCCATCCAAGTGGCCAGGCGGCTGCCTGCAGCACCATGGCAGCATGGTGCTGCTGCTCCCGTAGAGGCTTACCAGCAGTTTATGGAGGGTTGTGAGGTTTCTGGACTGTATGGCTGTGTTCCAGTAGCATTTTCTCCTGACGTTTCGCCTGCATCTGTGGCTGGCATCTTCAGAGGATCTGATGATAGTAAAGCAAAGCAAGTGGAGTATATATACCTGTAGAATGTCCAGGGTGGGGGAAAGAACCATTTGCATTGGTTAACAAGTGTAAAAGGTGAAATTAGCAAGCCTGATTTGCATTTATTGAGAGGAACCCACCCATTTATGTAATTAACAATGAAGTTGCACAATCAGCTAGCAAGGGCATCTGCACAGCATTTTAATCCCTTTGATTGCTTTCTACCTGGAGACACCCTGGGTGGGGTTCACTAACCATTGTCTTGATTCTAGTGTTTTTAAGTAGTGGTAGCCAAACTTTATTCATTTTCATGGTTTTTCTTTCTGTCGAAATTGTCCATGTGCTTGTGGATTTCAATGGCTTCTCTGTTTAGTCTGACATAGTGGTTGCCAGAGTGGTCCAGAATGTCTGTGTTTTCAAATAACATTCTGTGTCCAGCTTGGTTTATCACGTAGTCTGCTATTGCTGATTTTTCTGGCTAAATTAGTCTGCAATGCCTTTCATGTTCTTTGATTTGTATCTGGGCATTGCATTTCATGGTCCCTATGCAGACTTGTCCACAGCTGCACGGGAAGTGGTAGACTCCTGCAGAGGTTAGAGGATCCCTCTTATCCTTTGCTGAATGTAGCATTTGTTGAATTTTCCTCGTGGGTCTGTAGATTGTTCGGAGGTTATGTTTCATCATCAGTTTCCCTATCTGATCAGTGATTCCCTTGATGTAAGATAAGAACACCTTCCCTTTGGGTGGCTGTTTATCTTCATTCCTGTGGTTTGTTCTTGGTCTTGCAGCTCTTCTGATGTCAGTAGTGGAGTAACCATTAGCTTGTAGAGCCCAGTTTAGGTGATTCAGTTTGTCTTGAAGGAGGTGGGATTCACAGATTCTTTTTGCATGTTCTACCAGAGTTTTTATTGTGCTCCTTTTTTGTCCTGGGTGATGATTGGAGATTTTATGTAGATATCTATCAGTGTGTGTAGGTTTTCTGTATATTGTGTGGCCCAATTGTTGCTTAGAGGATGACCAAGACATCTAGAAATGGTAGTTTTCCCTCATTTTCTTTTTCCGTAGTAAATTGGAAGTTAGGGTGGATATTGTTAATATAGTCCAGAAACTTGTCTAGTTCTTCTCCGTGACTCCAAATAGTGAACGTGTCATCCACAAAATAGAACCATATAGTGGGCTTTTTTGGTGCTGTTTCCAGGGCTTGTGTATGGAGGCTTACAAAGCAAAAAAGTCTCCCCCACGACTGAGAAGCCCCCATGGGGCTCAATAGACTTATGCCACCCTTTCAGTGGCTTAAGTCCGAAATACTGGCCAGTCAGGTCTTAAGACTGGCCAGTCAAGTCACTGGTCAGTACTGGCCAGTCAAGCCAATACGAGGACTCTTGTATTTCACAGAGAAGTCTTTATTGGACCAAGCTCGTACCTGGCTTCAACAAAGCCAGTTCTGCTGGGCTATTGGAAAACAGTTACACTTATCCCCCTCAGCATTCCCATCATAAAAACCCATGGAATGTGTGAAAGAGAGATGTTTGGGAGTTGAACATCTCAAGGACAGTGCAGTGATAGTGCTTTGTCACCTGCTGCCTCCCCCTGCTGGTTTGGCATCAGAGTTGCCTTTAGTACTGCTACAGTTGCAAGCATCAAAGGAAAACAAAAGCATAAATATGGTCCATTAACGTATCAGAGATTAATATGATTCCCCCCTTCCTACAGACAGGTGTGAGTCCTTGCACCTGCCTCCGCTACTGATGTCAGACTCCATCCTGACATTGCCACTGGTGTGAGGAGGAGAATGGCTGAAGGAAACTGACTAATGTTTACTCCTTTCCCAGCCATGCCTCTAGCCTACCTCCACTCTGTTGGCAGCAACAGGGGCACTGGGATGGTGGCATGGCATCCGGTGTGGCTTGCCAGCTCCAGGAAGGGCTCTGGTGGCTGCAAGCCAGGGCAACTCCACCGAAACACCCATGCATTGCTCCCATGATCAGATTTGTCCCTCCCTTTGGATGAGGCTGTGGGTAACCATAAATTGACTGCGACTTGATGATACATAATATACACACAACCTGATTATACTTTTCCTTCAAAATGTCCTTCAAGGCAATCAATAGATGCCCAAAAGAGGCTTTTGTGCTATGTTTTGAAGAAAACATGGGTAAGTGAAATGATTTTGGAACTGTTGTGATGTTCTGCAGAAGCACATCTTTAAAAAAATTACTCCCCAGAGTGAGTTTATCAGTCTCTCCTCTACCAGCAGAAACATTTCTCAATCAGCATCAGCACCAAACTCAGTGTAAAGCAAAGTTTAAAGGACAACTCTGAGATTCCTGCTTGGTCAAGAAATCTGGAGAATGAGGAGCAATAAAAAAGATAAGGCTAGAAGTCAGCAGGGGATAAACATTCCAAATTGTTATAACACATGCTTTAGTTTTACCATTACAACCCATATGCCAGCAGTCTCTTCCAACACCATGAAAAACAAACAGGGAATTGATTCAGATGGCTTGTACATACCATGTAGCACATGTAGATAAAACCATATAAAATTGTTTCATCTGCATCATTTTTTAAAACAAACTTTGTATTTTATTTTCTGGTAAAATATGACATCATTGGAATACAGTACATAGTTGAAAAAGTCATTATGATGCTTAAGAAGAACAAAGAAAAACAGTATGATACATGTAAATATACTATATGTTTTAACAATTGTTATTTGAAGTTTGAATAATTAATAGCATCATTATATATAAGCAGAAGTGGGATCCAGCAGGTTCTCACAGGTTCCCGAGAGTAGGTTACTAATTATTTGTGTGTGCCGAGAGGGGGTTACTAATTGGTGATTTTGCCACATGATTTTTGCCTTAGTTATGCCCCTCCTCTCAGCAGTAGTGCGTAGAACTTGAAGCAGTCTAGCAGGAGGTGAACTGGCGTGCGTGGCAACCTGTGCCTTTCCCGCCCAAAGACCGGCGCAGTGGCTGCATCCTTGCCACAGCCCCACCCAGGAATGCCCCACCCCCGGAATGCCCGGCCATGCCCCCGTTGTGCCCCACCCATCCCCATTGGCACTACGCCACAGTTTGAATCCCACCACCATGGGAACCTGTTACTAAAATGTTTGGATCCCACCACTGTATAAGGTAACATTAATAACATATATGTGACAGAAGCAAAGAAATTCATACAACAAACAAAAAAGCCATCCTATTTCTATGTATTATTAATTGTATTCTATGTTATTATTAAAGCTCTATTTTGGGAATCAGTGCTATATAAGTATCGTAGCCAAGGATCCCATAATTTGAAATAGGAATCAAGACAATTTTTGCTAATAAGGATTGTTAGTCTATCTGCTATTCTATAGTCTTGGAATTTTTGTAGCCATTCATCAGTTGTTGGTAATTCATGGCTGTTCCAGTACAACAGTTCTTGTTGCCATTGTCAAGTAGTAGAGCAGTGTCTTGTGTTTTTGTAGGATAACTTCATTGGAGTCCCATATCGATAAAAGGTACATTTCCAGTCAATTCTCAAATTCGTAGTTTATTATATGTTCTATAGTTTTGTGTATAGTATTCCAATGTTGCTTTATTTCTTTCAAGTCCACCAGCAATGAAAGAAAGTGCCTTCTTTGTCTTCACATTTCCAGCAGAGTGGCGAACATGTTTTATACAATGTATTGTCTAAGGTTTTCGACAATAGGGCATGCTAAGTTAATGGACAATGGGCTACACCCAAACACGGGATTTGCATTCACCAATACTGCTGCTGCTGCTGCTGCAGGGAATGCAAATGTGAAACCCCACCTGCAATACTATACTATCAACCACACTTTTGCATAGCAAGTTCCAAGCAAACATTTACTGATTGGTTCCCCAACTGGGGACATGACAATTTATACCCCACTAAAACATTCCCTTCTCACTGGACATAGTGTGAAACAAACTTCCCTCTGTGATACACCTCTGAAGATGCCAGCCACAGATGCAGGTGAAACATCAAGAACAAGATCCACCAGACCACAGCCACACAGCCCGGAAAACCCACCATGACCATGTTTTATATTTTTGTTTTTATAATTTTGTTTGTGTTAAGTACCACCTATAATATATTTTATATTGTTTTCTCTGATTTCAGTAGAGAGTGTTAGTTTGGTGTTGTTCTTCCAGAAACGTTCCCATGTCTACATTTGTATGTTTTTTGTTGAGATTCCTTGCCCAGAGTATCATATTGTCTTTTACTAGTTCTGATTCTGCTTTGAATTCTGACATTAGTTTGTATATTTTCGCCATTTTATTTGGAAAGTTATAGATAAGATCTAATGTTGTGTTTCTTTCTATGAAGTCCCAACTTTTTTGCCTTCTTCTAAGTATTGTTTTAGTTGATGATATGTGTGCTGTTGGCATGAGGATTTATTTATCAGTATGTCTTCCCTTGGTTTGAGCTCATAGTTGCCTTTTGTCTTGATTAGTATGTCTTTGTATTGTAACCAGTCTATGTTTTTGTTGTTATTTCTCTGATGCTTCAGCAGGGGCTGCTCAGGAACAGACTGAGGCACTCATTAATGGCAGTTATTATTTTCTCCTCACAGCCTCGGATCTCTTGTAATCCTTTTGTTGTAACTGGATATATTGCCACTGGGAGCGCCGGTCTTCTTCCCTCTTTTTTGTCTAAATATGGGGAAAATGAGAGCAGGGACAGAGCTCACCAGTTTCACCAGGGATGCTGGCTATCATATGCTGCAATCCAAAGCAGTTCACTAAGTGGACTAAGAAGGGTCTAACCTTATCCTCTTTTAAAGGCATTGACTTCCATGGATTTAGAAGAGGCAACTCTGCTTAGGGACTGCCACAATAATCTGATTTCAAACTTGAAACACAAAACTGATACAAATCCAGCTTCTCGGTGTTCTTCAAAAGCTTCAGTTTGCAAGTAGTGTGACCCTGTGTTCACGGAGAAGTTTTAACTTGTTGGACCATTCACTGTCATTCATCTGTGTCCTTTATCCCATTTTTGAAAATCACATTGATAAGATTTATTTCTAAAGAATTTCACTAAAAAAATAAGAAATTTTATCAAGTAATTTATTGGTACCCAGAGTGAACCACAATAGGTCTTTTAACATGCTGCTTTGAACAAATTATGTCTTATGGTTGTCAGCAGGTGATCTTTATACTTGGAGTCATCCAATCATGATTTTTTTTTATTGCTTTGCACTCAGCAGGGCAGGGCACAGTTGAAACAACCTAAGTCTGATACAAATGTCTTTGATTTTTGAAGTGTTTTGCTTTCTTTGTGCCATTGACTTCATTGGACTAAGAAGGGTCTAACCTTAGCACTGGATATTAAGTTGACTAAAATTATCTGCATCCTCCCCTATTAATTTCCCAGTGTCTGGGTCCATACAAGAAAAAGAATATGATTTCATATTGGGAGATTTTCTTCCAGATAGTGTTGTCGCTGTCAGATATTGCATATACTTTCCAGAACTTCAGTCTTTAAAAAATGCATTTATTCTTTTTCTCATATTATTATTAAACATGAACAGGTGTGTTTTTTTTAAAAAAAAACTACTGGTAAAAAAACAGCAGAAAATGTAATGTAAATGAAAGCTTTTTATTGAAATTCTATGGTCTTCAAAAATAATTTCCAGTAAATCACATAGAACAGAACCTGTTTATATTTACACTTTCTTAACTATACATTTACCATTTCTTCTTTCCCTTTCCTTCCCTTTCTGTCCTTCACAGTCAACATTCAGCCCTTCAGGTCAGGGCTCTTACTGCTGGCAGAGTGATTAATGCAACTTCGGTGCACAAAACTAATCAAAGTGTAGAGAGAGCTTTATTCAGGAATTAACATAGGATAGTTCTATATCACTAGCTGAGAGACACAGAGAGTACTGTGGGACTTTGGAGAAGCAGGATATTGCTTTAAGAACAGCCATCTGGAGACAGACAAAAAATAACATTTAACAGGAGAGAAGGTGCTGATCTCACTATTCTATCTAATTACCCTCTCACTGCTCCCTGCAGGGTTGTCTTCTTTTCTTTTTGCACAGCAGACGTTGCTTATTCTAACGCCCCTTCTCAAGGTATAGTGTACAGTGTTCACAAGATTCATCTTATGTAGACTTTCAAACATTTCTCTAGAAAGTGCTTGTTGAGTGCATCTGCAATCATTTCTTCTGCAAAACAGTACTGTAGCTCAGCAAGCCCTTTCTCTTGTATGTTTTGTACTATACTCTTTTCCATTGAAAGATCTAAGTAGAATTGTAACTTTGTGCATCACATGCTGGACAGTCTTTGTTTTAGAATGCTCTGCTTGGGTCCTAGTGCCTGCCTAACAGAACTAGGTAGGCACTAGGATTGAACTGCGCATTCTAAAACAAAGATAGGCTGCTTCCGCACGGAGGCGGAAGGGCTTGGGTCGGCATAACCGACGCTGACCCAACGACGCCGGGACCGTCCACATGGACGGTCCCAGAAAGAACCAGGAAGACGGCGCCGCTGGGCACCGTCGCCCGGTGGACTTACCGTTCCTGCAGCCATCCGGCGCGTCGCTGGGGCCTGGGGACACGCCTCCCCTGCCCTGCGCGCTTGCTTCAGCATCGCAGAGCAGGGGGCGTGTCCCCAGGCCCCGGCGATGTGCCGGAGGGCCGGAGACCAGGTAAGTGAAGGGAGGGAGTGGAGGGGAAAGGCGGCTTGGAGCCACTGCCGTTCGCACGGCAGCGGCTCCAAGCCGGCATTTCCCAACAACCTCGCTCCCAGAGCGAGGTTGGGAAATGCCGGCCTCGCATCGGTCGGGCGGTGCGAGGATGGCACGGCTGTGCAGCAGCTGCGCCCCCTGTGCGAATGGCAGCCTGGGGACGGCGTGTTTGCCGTCCCCAGGCCACCATATTCCGCCCGTGCGGAAACGGCCATAGTTCAGCATTTGGTGGATGAAGTTACAATTCTACTTAGATCGTTCAATGGAATAGACTGTAGTTGATGTTTCACATGTGTTCAGTTCTTGAGTTCAGTTCTTGAGTTAATATTTCAATTTGTGTAAGTTTTATTCATCTTTGGTTGTCCTCAAAGAATTGTGTTGGTTTGGATTTATCTATCCCAAAGTCTTTAATGAGTAGCAGTATTCATTTGAGTTGTCTTGAGTGCTTCTGCTGTAGATACATATTCAGCTTCAGTTGAGAACACAGCTACCATTTCTTGCTTCTTGCTGATCCAGATGAGGGCTCCACTGCCATAAAAGAATACATGTTCACTGGTTGACTTTATCTTTGCAGTATCTTATGCCCAGCCTCCATCCATGCATCCTTTTAATCCTGGGATTATCACTTGCCAGTAACTTTATTTTCAGATGTGCAGTACCATGCAGGTACTTGGCAAGCCTTTTGACTGCATTCCAATAACTTTTGCTCAGTGACTCTGTCTTTCCACACAACATGCCTACAGCTGATGTGGTATCAAGATACATCAATGCACTTATGTATAACAGTTTTCTAAGAGCATCTCTGTACTGCATGTTGTTCATTACTTCCTTGTTGTTTCAAATAGTTTTTGTCCATATGAGTGCTTTCTGGTTTTGCTCCTTTCATGTTTGTGTAGTCCAGAAATTCCTGAAATTTTCTGCTATGGATAAAGAAGATAGTTTCCAACTTCTTGTTCTAGTCTAAATCAGAAGCTGTAATTTCCTGTTTCATTTCTACTTCTTGATTCAGATGCTGAACTTCTTCATCACAGTCCTGCTTGTTTTCATATCATAAAATCAAATCATTCACATAAGTCAGAATGTAAGTCCATTTATTGTTTCTGTATCTTGAGTATAGGCAATGTTCCACCTTGCCTTGCTCAAATCCTTCCTTGGTTAGCATTTGGGGAAGTGTTTCATTTCAACATGTTGCAACTTGTTTCAGCCTATAGATTCTCTTTTTGCCATTTTTAAAATAATTTATTTATAAATTATATTTACACATTATAAAATAAGGATATAGTCTTCTAGTTTCACTTTCATTTGTGGTGATATGTTGTACTTGGCTAGACTCTTCCCTTGTTTTCCTCGTGTTACTATTTTCAAATGCCTTCCAAATGACTTAGTTCAATAGTTTCAGTAGTGCCTAGTTTCATTGTAAGATGTTATGGCCCAATCCTATGCAAGGGGCAAACAGGCCGATACAGGTGCTTGCACCAGCATATTTGTCCCCACCACCAGTGTCAGGGACACTCTTGCTGGTTGAGAGTGCAGATGCACTGGTAGTCAGGTGTGCCTCAGCTCCACAGAGGCAGAACCTGGAAGAGGGTGCCATCATTGAGCTATGCTGTTGTCCTATTGGATGCCAACATGAGGGGCAGACTGGGGCATTCCCAGGGTGAAGCTGACAATAGTTGACTTACACGCAGGTTTTCACATCATGAGTACTGTATCTAGAGTCCCTGACTCACAACATGTCTGTTTAGCCCCATGGAGAGATTTCAAGCCACTGGTGAGAATTTTGTTTTTTCTGCCTCGCTGCCCTACCTGAAAGTCCTCTGGAAGCAGCCTCTGGAACCCCCTTGGGCTTGGTTTGAGCTGCCCATTATACATAGGGCAATTCCCCACTGGAAATTAAATATAGATTAAACCAAGTTTAAAAATAAACTGCACCTTTTAATCGGGATTTCAACCTCCCCATTGTAGCATTTATTCAGCGAAGACATGTAGGACTATATTGGGTTCCAGAAATGCAGCAATCCCCACAACAAATTGATCTCTGTTTTTTGTCTCTCCTGATTGGCTGGCGTGTCGTGTTGGGGTGGGTCCTTTCCCCCTGCAAAAAACGTGATCATGTCATGACGTGATCACGTCATGACGTTAGAATGGTAACACGTCCACCCCTGCTTTCTGATTGGTTATCGTTTTCTCGTTTTTACATGTTTTCATGTTCTCATGAGACCTAACGTTTTCTTGTGTTCTCATGTTTTCATCAGCAGCTACTTTTAATTGTTTTCCATTGCAGCTGGGGGCTTATTTCTGCCTAGGCAGTGTTCAACAGCATGCAGTTCGCTCAGAGGGCAATGTGTTCTCGTCTCCAACGTGCTCTCTGACCCAAAAGGCAAAAACAAAACCAGGAAATGTTGCTCAGTGCCTGCCAATCGCTGATTGATTGTCGGCATTTACATCACGCTCCATGGCGGGAATTTTAATTTAAGATTAGTCCCCCATTCCTCCCCTCAAGACTGGGAAAATCCTCAGTAAAAGAAAAAAAATTGTACTTCCAAGAAGGTACAGCCAGAACACGGAATAAGGGGGGGGGGGGGCGAGCATCCGAAACAGTGACAAACTTTCTTTGTCACTCAAGGGGTGGGGAGGAATTCCTGAAACCTGGTTTCTTCACATAAGTACCACGCAATTAATTGCCAGTGGGGAATCGACCAAACATCATTAACTCAAAATAAATCTATCCACCAAAAAAGAAGGTGAGGTGATATTTACTGATTTCTCCTCTCCTCTTCGAGATCCTTGGGAGAGAAGGTAACATGGCCTGATCTCATCATATCTTGGAATCTCAGCACAGTTGGCATCTGGAAGGGGCACCACCCAAATAGACTCTGCAGTAGGCCATCACAAAATACCTCTGATTTTCCTTGACATCCCCTTTCATAAGTTGATTATGACCTGATGGCATTTATGTATATACTTCAGATCACTACTTTACCTGCATGTTTGTCTTGTGTTCCCTCACCCCAGAAATCAGCATTTTGGAGGCTCAGTGAGCTGCAGCATAATTGTCCCCATCCTCCTCTGGCAGAACAGACATACTGGTATACCCTTTTCAACAAAAATAACTACCGGTAAGTAGAATTGTAACTTCATCCAGCACAAGCTGGACCAACATTGCTTTAGAATGCTCCAAGTGCAGCATTGTTGGAAAGGATATAGAAATGAGCCATTGCATATTTATTTTCCAGCTCTGAAGAACCCTTTGCATAAAAACAAGCATTTCATTCAAACAACTAACACAAACAAGGAGGAGTTTTAGATGGTTTTCAATTTGCAAGGAGTTTTTAAACTTTGAGAAATCTTCCAAACTGTGATCCTCTACCTAAAGTCTGAATTCTGCTTTCTCATTTCTGCAGCATTCTCTTTGCACGTGGTAACTATGTCTGGAAGAGGTTTCAAATTTGAATTAAAAAATGTAAGGAGTCACTAAGTGTGATTTGTGTAGACAAATGCATGCATGCATGCACATATACACACATTTTCAGTGAGGAGCTAAAATGGACTGTGACCTGTCAAGTTTATTTTTACATACTGTGTGAAAAGATAGTTATTGTAAAACTGCCATTTTCTACTTTGTCTTTTTATCAAGCTTGTTTCATTTGTAAGCTGTATAGATGATTATCAAGAAAACTGTTATCTAATGATCATTGCACTCATTAAGGCAAAGAAGGAAATGTCTGTGTGTCAGTAAAGAATTCAATTAAGTGCTGATAAAAGTGAGTTTTCTCCAGATAATGCAAAGAATTAACTGGAAGCTTTTGGCACATCCAACTAGTATCGCTTTTCAATAAACATCAAATATAGATGATAAACTGCTGGTATTTAATGTCAGCTATCAAATAATAATTGTATAAAATGTCTCATATAAATGCCAAGGTGCATTCTTTGTATATTATATATAGAATCTGGTACTATTGATGATAAAATATAGGTTAGCAAATACTAAAAGAATTAAATGCCAGGCACCAAATTTAGTCACTGGTTAGGGGAAAATGGCTTCCAAAGCAGCTTACAGCAATTAAAAATAAAATTAAAATATAGTATTAGTTATGTTTCAGTTCACATTTAATGGAAAGGATGCTGTTTCTTCTTGCTCCAGCTTTGCCAATGAATGTAGGAATCTGGGACTAGGGGCTCTCAGTGAAAAAACCCAAGCATGATGGAGGAATGCTTGACCACTGCCTCTAATCTCTCTGTGATGACAGTTATCAACTGGGAATGTGGGAGCTCGGCCATAAAGGAGATCATTATCAATCCAGTGAGAAGTCAACTGCTGGCACTAAATATTGGATACTAGCTCGGCTTGTGGGATACTTACTCCTGAGATACTGCGTATAAGATATCAGAAAAGCCATGCACATGTGAACCATCTTAATTCACATCAGACCTGTTCTTGCCCAAGTGGAAACTGTGAATCATCAAGCTGGTAAAAGCATAATAGTTGTGAATGGTGGTAAATTAGACAGGTGGCTACATAAGCCACCTCCTTGTCTGCTTCTGCAAAAACAGGAGGTCAGGATCAGGCATCTAACTAGGGTTGCCAATTTCAAATTGGGAAATTTCTGAAGTTTTGGAGTGGATCTAGGGGAAAGCAGGATTTAGGGAAGGGAGAGAGCTCAGTGAGGTGTAATGTTCCAAAGTAGCCATTTTCTTCAGGGGAACTGATCTCTCTATAGCCTGGAGATCAGTTGGAGATCAGGGGATTTCTAGGCCCCAACCAAAGATTGACAACTCTGGGTATGCCCCAGTCTAGGGACTGATGCAGCATATTTGATACAACTTGTGTAGGCCTAATATAATTTGTGCTGTTGTACAGAGAAGAAATGACGCTTAAATACAAACAACTTGAACACATAAATGATGTCTACATTTGCTGTAAATGAGAGTTATTTTGTGTGATGGGGGATAACACAAAGGTGTTATCAAAAAATTGTTCTTGCATATTTGTAAAGCTAGCAAACCTCCCAAAGCTGATGCTAGGACAAAAAGTTAGGTGAAGTCCTTGACTAGGGTTGTCAGGCATGGCATGGCAACCCTAGTTAAGGACTTCACCTAACTTTTCCTCCTAGCATCAGCTGGGAAGTGGGAAGGTTTGAGGATTAGGGATCTGATGAGGTGTTGTGTTGCTATGCCACTTGCAGAGACATATGGAAGTGACATATGATAGCTCTAGGAATTACTGGAAACTCTAGGGTAAAACCACAGAATTGCCAGTGATATTTAGAGCTACCATATATGGGCTTTTTTGCTTGGAGTGGTGACAGGCAACTAGGGCTGCTAGTGGGAGTCATAATGGGGTACTTGGGGCACCCCTAGCTTTGACCTCTATTTTGTTGGTTGTCCTTCCAGAGCAACTGGTTGACCACTATGTGAAACAAGATGCTAGACTAGACTGACCACTGGTCTGATTCAGCAGGACTATTCTTATCTTCTTATGTGTTTTGATGTGTTTTCTTTAAATCAGAAGTCATTAAAATAATGTTAAATGTTGTAGCATAGTACATCTGAGTAGCAGAATGTGTGTATTTGCACTGACACATATCTCAGTTATTGTAGGGCCATTTGAGTCAGCTGACTTATTAGCAGAAGTGATCTTCATCCATAAAGGGGGGGGGGAGAACCCTGAACAGACCTGACTTTTTTTTAAGTCCTGAAGAAATATTGATTGGTTTGGTCAATGGATCCAGGAAGGGCGATTCAGGTCAATGAGTTATGCTGGTTGCCTGAGCTAGGTGGATGGGTATTGTTTGGCTGAGGCAAACTGGGCTGCTGCTTTTGTTACTGGCATGAAGAGCAACTGGTTTTTGCTTTGACATAAATCCTTCTGCTACCACCATGGTCTGGTGAAGAAGGGAGAAGAAGGGTGAGTTTATTTTGTAGTTCTGTGGAATTGGCTGGTGCTATTTTGCCCATTAAGCCTCTGGGACAATTGGGCATTGGTTTCTTAAGGCTAGATCAGTTAGTGCATTAACTGCATATTCACAGCAGAGAATCAACTCAGAGTATGAAAATACAATCTGAGACCACGGGTGGTTTTACACGTACTGTATAATGCACTTTCAATCCATGTTCAATGCATTTTAACAATAGTTTGCAAATGGATTTTGACTTTTCACACAGTAAAATTCAACTGCATAATGCATTGAAAGTGGATTGAAAGTGCATTATTTGGCTGATGGTTCTCACTTTTTATTTGTTTTGAAGAATAAGAAGAGGAGGAGGAGTTTGGATTTATATTCCACCTTTCTCTCCTGTAAGGAGACTCAAGGTGGCTTGCTTACAAGCTCCTTTCCCTTCCTCTTCCTGCAACAGACACCCTGTGAGGTAGATGGGGCTGAGAGATTTCCAGAGAATTGTGATGAGCCCAAGGTCACCCAGCAGGAATGTAGGTTAACCAGATAAGCCTCTGCCACTCAGGTGGAATCAAACCTGGTTCTCCAGATTAGACTCCACCTGGTCTTAACCACTACACCACTCTGGCTCTCTAGATCAGTAATATAAGTTATTTAGTGATTTTTGTAATTCAGAGTCACAGTCTTACAAGAAAAATAGAAGATGGAAGTTCCCAGAGAATCCCTGCTGGCTTGAAGGGGAAGAGGGGCATAGATGTGATAGTCTAGAGGTTTCTTGAATAGCTGGAATATTTTTTCTTCCTGTCTTATATCTTTCGTAAAATGCTTCACCATTTAGCTAGTTTCTTTTGCAGTTGTTTTTGATGTTTAACTGAGATGGTCGACATGCAAAGCATAAGTGTTGTCTTTGTGTGTTCCTGTATTTGTTCTGTCATGGAGGTGTTCTTTCATAGGTGCACATGTCCTACCATAGGTCAGCAATGACTGATGGATTAGGGCAATTGAATATTCAGAAGATATTGTACGAGAGTCCAGAGATGAGAATTTTGTGGAAGATTTATGAGTACAAATTTATTCCAGCTGTAGTACAGTCATTGTCTCTGACATTTTGTGTCTGTACACCAGCTGCCTTTTTGATTCAGTGTCAGTTTGTGTTTGGCATAACAGGTTAAAGCTAGTTTTTCTGTGTGTTTTTTTTTAAGCGGGACTTTATTCAGTGCAGTGCCAAATCATGGGAAATAGTGACCTTTTATGACAACTCTGAGTTATTGCCACATTCACTTCTCAGTATAACATTAAGATTTATTAGAGACTGCTTTTGAGAAATCTTATCCTTTTTTTCGGCCCATGATAATATAATAATAAAACACCTGAATTTTGTCTGCTGGCTGTAACAATAAATTAAGTTTGAAGTTCTAAGTGACTTTCTAAAAAAAATCCCTTTCACAAGAGGCATCAATTTTATTCTGAGCCTTAAAGTCTCACAGTCTTAAAATGTATTTCATGCTGGTTCCAAAAAATAAAATAAAATGCAGACACCCCAAGCTTCCTGGCAAAGAACCAAGCCAACCTTGCCCAAATAGCTTGTATAGCCAGAAGCCTGAGATAAGAGAATTCCTGGAGTTCCTGACTAACGGTGAATTCTCCCACAGGGAGACACAGTTCTTTACCCTTTCTCACATGTTTGGGTGGCAACTATGTCATCTCAACCTGGTTTTTGAGACTAAAACTCAGTTTGCCAGGTCTCCTGTTATAATAAGAGACTTCCTGCTGGAAAGCTCAGTTGCCCACTACCACTCAGATTGGTGGCAGGATTTTTTTAAAGCAACAAAAGGGATGAAGCAAAATTAGTATTCATCCAAGGCAACAAAATAGCTTATTCTTATCCTGACAGAGCATATCTCTGGGCCATCTTATACCTTCAGTAGAATCAAAGGGTAAAGCTTTTTCTGTGCATTACTGGCTGCTACTTATCCATGAGCAGATCTTCCCAGAGCTAATGAGAAACACTGGAAATCAATGAATGATGTCCTTTACAATGGGGGCTATGAAGGGGTTCTAAGCAGAACTGCTAAGACATCATGATCCTTATGAAAAGATTCTCTGGGGGGTGTGGGTGGGGGTGCTACACTTATGCCATCCAGATTATCCCAAACCATATGTATGTATTTACTTTATTTATAGTCCACCTTACTCTATGTGATTCAAGGGAGATAATATATCTGATAATAGAGATAGCAGAAAATTTGAAATGCAGAAGTGATTTGAACAAAGCATAGGTATTAAACATCACCTTAAACAAGATGGCGCCCAGAGTGGTACTATACCCAAAGAGGAGGCCGAGTCAACATGGACGTTGAAGTCCTCCAACACTATCAGGTTAAGGAACCTCAGCGCCCAGTCAGCAACCACCTAGGATGCTAGGTGACCGGTACATCAGCAGAACAGTCAACCTCTCTGAAGAATCCCAATGGAGGCCCAAACACTCTATTCCCTCAATCAGTGGGACAGGGAATGTCTGAAAGGAGATCAAATCTCAGATAACCATCACCATGTCACCCCCCCAACCCTGTGTCCATGGGTGGTGGATGACCACGAAGCTCACTGAGGTGAGTTCATTGAGGGCAGCTGTCTCACCCTCCCTCACCCAGGGCTCCATGATACATGCAAGGTCCACAACCTGTTCCTCGAGAACATAGTGGAGAATAGCGGTCTTATGGTTTGTGGACATTGCATTTATCAACACCAACCATGGAGCAAAGTAATGTACAGAGCTCCAACCCCACAATCCACATCCCATGGGATAGGCCACAGGTCAGACAGAGAGCAAGCATTCCCATATGTTACTCTGCATCTCACATATGGCCTGGGACTACCACCATACCTCCCCTGCCCAATAATCTCTGGAATCCCTGACCCTCCCATGGCCTCCCAGAGGGAACAACAACAAAATCAGTAACCTAAGTTAAGAACCCAGTGAGTACACTGAAACTAACCCCCTACAGTGCACTCGCAACCAACCTCCCTATAATACTAATGGGCAAACAATAGTGGTAACAAAGTCTATCTAGTAAGGAACAGAAGCCTACTAAAGGGGAAAATAACTAACAAATCACCAACTAACTAAACTACCCTACTAACCCCAACTACTATCCCTTAACTAACCTTCCTAACACACAACCTAAGCCTACCCTAGAACTCTCATAAAACTTTCCAGGAGTGATGTAATAAGTGCAGATTGCAGATCTCATTCACTGACGGCAACTGTGGTGGGTTCGTGATGAAGAGGCAAGATGCTCGTATAGGACACTTATAAGATGGTCCCTGACCCAAAGGAAATCTGGGCTGCCTCAACCAGGGCCAGGTCTTTTTTGGCTCTGCCCCCAACCTGTCAAGTGAGACCAGTAAAAGTTTGAGTGAAGTTCTGCAGGGCTTGTAAGACAGAGCTGCACTAGGCATATGGTTGAGACAGCAGCACTAACCATCACTGGGCCTCACCTTTTACTTTATTTTACTTTATTCTATGTTAAGCAGGTTGTTATTGATTATTTACTGTTTTGATTAGACTGGGATGGTTTTTATCCATACTCCAAACTCATTGCTGATGTTAAATTTTGTCTCCATCTGTTGAATTTTAAATTGGGTGTACATTTATTAGGATAATTCTTAGATTTTGAATGTAAAATTTATATTGTTGTGGATGTTAAACTGTCCTGAGCCCATAAGGTGAGCAGCGGTATAGAGGTCTAATAAATGAAATGAAATGAATGGGCTAGCTCAGCTGAGAAACAGCATGGTGTAATGGTTACAAGAGGTGGACTTTAATTTGGAAAACTTGTTTCATTCCCCACTCCTCCTCATTAGTAATGGACTCTAATCTGGTGAACCAGGTGTGTTTCCCTACTTCTCCACATGGAGCATTCTGGGTGACCTTGGATCAGCCACAGTTTTCTAAGAACTCTCTTAGCCCCACCTACCTAACAAGATGTCTGTTGTGGGGAGAGGAGGAAAAGGAATAGGGAAAGCTGCTTTGAGATGCCCTATGGTTGAGAAAAGTGGGGTATAGATTCAAACTCTTCCTTTTTTACTGCATACAGAAAACTGCAGCAGCATATCGAGCACCCTCCCACCATAACATTTAATTTATTTTATTTACCGAAATTGTATTTCACATTTTTTCCCAAATTAGGGCCACCAAAGCAGATATCAATTAAAAGTAGAACATTATAAAACCATCACAAAACCAAGATTAAATACACATATACAAATCCCAAATCCATCCACTCAAATATAGATGTGTGGCTATAATTCTGGGGTTGAAACCACAGATTTAAAAAATATTTAGTTTCCCCTCAGTTACATAACAATTGTTTATCTCAATGAAAAAAATATAATTCTCAAAAATGTTTAACTGTATATGCATTCTGATTCCAGGTCCTCAGCAGTAAAAGGCCACAAGAATGTCAAGTGTTCTTCCTTTCCAAGCATTTGCGATAAAAAGGAAATTATTGCACAGCCGCAAATCTTTTGTTATATATTTGTCAAGCCCATGACAGTACTGCACTGGGAAATTTGGTGCCAGATGGTGTGTGAGAGAAGGCATAATCAGGTAAACTATTACTGTTTGGGGCAAAGATATCACCCATAGTGATATCAATAAATTGCCATATGGAGTAAGACAAAATGACCTTTTTAATAAGACCAAATAATGTGTTAACAGCCCATCTTATTGCATAACCAATAGTTAATTAAACTTAATAATTCAGTTACTATTTTACTAATATTAATGAATGGAAAATCTTCCTAGTTTCAGATAGAGCTTTTTTCATCCTTGTTTCATTACAATCCCACGTATTTTGTGTTTTCTTGATTCTACACAATGATCAGAAAATATGTATAGTTTGGAGAATGCCCACTCTCTTCCCTACCCCCGCCCCCTAGCCCTGGGATGATGATGGAATTATACTTGGATGAATTCATGACTTTGCCATTTCACATTTGTAAATCCCAACAGGCAAGAGAGCCCAGATCCCTCAAATACTGGTAGCAAATGAGCTTGCAATGGGGAAAGCCATCACTTTTTCCGCTCCCAGTCCCTTCCCCTCTTCCAATCTCTTCCATTCTTGCAATTTACCTAGTGGTAGGCACTGAGATCTCTCTCATTTATTTTCTCTTTCATTCTCTCAGCTTTCAAAAACAACATTCCAAGTGCAAGGAGTGGGAAACAAAGTGGTTGGACGGTTGCTGACGCTAATGAAATAGGTGGGATTTACTAGTATAGTATCTAGCAACTTTGATGTTAGGATGAATGTACAATGTTATAGATCTTAGATACTCTGGCTGATTCTGCATGGGCCAAAAACAGCAGCGTGAAAATGGTGTGAAAACGGTGTAAAAGGGTTTAAAATGGTGTAAAAGGATTTATACTGTTTTCACACCGTTTTCACACTGCTGTTTTTGGCCCATGCAGAATCAGCCTCTGAATCTCCTTTCCTGTGGTTTTTTTTTACAAAAATGTCCCCATTGCGATGGTTTCTTCTGCAATGGTTTTGGTATCTGTTTTGCAACCATTTAGCTTCTGTTCAAATGCAAACTCAGGACCTTTAGTGGCATATAAAAGGGCTCCAATGAAAGAAAGTATTAGTAGAATAAAAGCAGATCAACAAATTTGAAGGTTAGCTAACCTCTGTTTTAACATCTGCTTTTAAAATGTGGGGGAGAAGTGTCATGCTATTCTTGGTTTTTAAAAAAGCAAGGTTTATTTGAATCCCCTTTTCTGTGACAAATAATGTGTGATTTGCCTTGTTCAAACTACTTATTTTTCAAACTTCTGAGTGCCAAACGAGGCATGTTGGTTTTTAAAAAGTTTGGTATAGATTTCTAGGTGTTCCTAATAGCCTCAAAGCAGCTGCGGAAAATGTCTTCTTAAAAATAAAGCCATATGAGTTTGGATAACAGCTCCAAATATAAGGAAGGCATCCTGCCTTCTCCACATCATTTTCCCATGCCAAAATACTGGTTGGGGAGTTATTTCCCCATTTTTGCTGCTCTGTGTAAAGTATTGTGTGCATGTAGAACAGCAAAAATGGGAAACAACTCCCTTCAGCAATGTTTTGGCATGGGGGAAAAGGAGACCCTTCTCCCACCATGGCAGCAATCCAAGATTAAGCAGGCTCTATGTTCTAACAGCCATTCCTCTCAGCTTCTGCATGGCTGTCAGAAATCTGAGTTGGGTCCAGCCAATGTGTATTCAGTTCTTTAAAAACTCACATGTCTGGATTTAGCCCTAAGCATTTCTGTAAACATCTGCTCTAACAGTGCTAAATGCTAGGAAAAAGTTTAAGTTCAATTGCAAAACGGATTGTGGGGCTTTCATGTTAAATGAACTATTACAATTTCAGTGCTGACATAATCCTTGTAGTTTTTGAGGACTTTGGTCTAATTTGCCCTCAACCTTTTTTTGAAAAAATATATATCATATAAATAGCCTTGCACCTCAAATGATTGATAACTTTAACTGTGTAGAACAGTCAGGGAATTCATTTTGCTGCACTGAGAGGTAATTTATCATAGCCTAAGTTGTCACTGCAATTTGCCTCATCTAACTGAAGCTTCCTTTCCCCAGCACTCTTCTAGTGCCTTTGGGGCTGTGTTGAGCCCCAAAGTGTGTTCTAATTTGACTTTGCAGAAAGTTTTTCACTGAGCCAAACATCTATGGTTACTTTCTGGTATATCTACACTAAAGCCCTATGAGAGCATTTCAGATTTGTAATGTAGCCGAGGCAGCTAATCTGCTAGGCTGAACTGAATTTAATGAAAAGCTGAAAGCTGTAACTTTAGATAATTTAAAATAGTTGTCTTGTGTTTGTGCATATAAAACAAAAGGAATATATGGCAGTAATGGTTTAATACAATCTTTCCAGTAAGAGTGCAGTCCAGCTAAGCTGTCTGGACAGGAAGGGATGCATTTTAGAATTTCCCCCCAACATCAGGTCTACAACAATTACTATTTTTAATGAAGCCCTCTAGGGAGTAAGTGTATGCATTTGGGTGTACCTGGGCAACTACCAATTTTTCATGAAGCCCTCTGCACTGTAAGGGTTTGCATATGGGTATACAAGAGCTGAACTTATATGTGAAGTAGCGATTTCAGGTCACTACTGAAATGACCCAAAGCACTTCCAAACCATCAGGAGGAAGAAAAATTTATTTCCTGGAATTTCAAGAATGTTTTGGAAAGACAAAGGAGTGGGATGGGAAAGAAAATTTCAGCCAAGAAACAGCTATTAGTTGGCATCTCTCTTCCCTTTAAAATTTAAAGGGCTATTCTATTGAAATAAACTTGGCCCCCTGAGTTGGGAGTTCTACCCTCATAGAACATAACACCTTTAATTTTTTAAAAGGAAGAGAGATGCCAACTAATAGCTCTTCCTCATAGGCAGAGCTACCAGGGTGCCGTGGGGGGTGCACGATGCACCAGGCGTATGCCTTGGGGGGGGGGGGGGGGAAAATTCAGGTTCATTTGTGGGTTTTTTGTATTTTTAGTGTTTTTTAGTTTTTGGCCTCCAGGAGGTACAGTTTTTAGGCTAACAGCACCAACATTTCAGGAATTGTTTGGAAGACTCTCCTGATGAAACTGCCCAATTTAGGTGACATTTGGTTCAGGGGGTCCAAAGTTATGGACTACCAAAAGGGGTGCCCCATTGTTTTCAAAGGGAGTGAATAGAAGATGGGAGCTACACTTTTGAGGGCCCACAACTTTGGACCCCCTAAATCGAACTTCACCAAACCTGGGTGGTATCATCAGGAGAGTTTTGTAAAGACACACTTAAATTTTGGTGCTGCTAGCTTAAGAATTGCACCCCTGACAGCAGGCACCCCCCTGAATTTCTCCAGATTCTCCTTTAAAATCCACCCCCTTCGGCATGGATTTAAAGGGAGAATATGAGGTCCCCAGTTTAAACATTAAACATTGAAAGTGATGCTGTTTCAGGGTGCAGAATAATCCACTCCAAAACACCATCACTTTCAATGTTGTTTTAACTGGGGACCCTAGATTCTCCCTTTAAGGTGGATTTAAAAGGAGAAACTGGACCCCCTAGCTTAAACACCATTGAAAGTGATGCTGTTTGGGGGTGGATTCCAGCATCACAATAGCCACACATAGGGGGAAGGCCCTGCAAAACTCAAATTTTTCACCGGGTTCCATTTTCTCTAGCTATGCCTCTGCTCTTCCTTGATTGACTTTCTGCCTTTTCCTTCCTCCCTACTACTCTGCTGTCTCTGGAAAATGTGTGTGTGTGTGTGGGGGGGAGGGATGACAAAAAATAATGCCCTCTATTTTTTGGACCTGAAAATGACCCAAGCTGGTATCCACACTCCTGAAACTCCAGGATAAAAAAAAAACAATGCCCTCTCCAAAATCCAGATCCAAAATTAATGTTTTTTTTTAACACGCATACCTCAAGCAGTGGGTAATGTGGGAAAAACTTCAGCCGCCAAAGAACATTAATGCAAAATGTTCTGGGGACTCTCCATTGTCTGTGCCAGTGTTAGGATTTTACAAGTGCCTGCTTCATTTAGGCAGATTCTGCATGGGCCACCACAACGGCTTACCACTGGCATATATGATGCCAGTGGAGCCCTGGGGCCATTTGTATGGTGAGGTGTGAGTGACCCCAGAGCGGCTGTGGCCCATGCAAGTGCCTCCATTTTGTTTTCCCACACTTACTGTCTCTCCCTGCGGAGCTTCGTAGGGACAGGGAGGCCCACCCGAGCTGCCCTTCCCCAAACAAGGTAAGTTTTGGGGAAAATGGAGGTGCTGAAAAGCGGTGCCTTCAACCTGGTGCTGTTTGCACAGCACCAGCAGGGAAACACTGTTTTCCCAAAGCCTCACTCATTAAGTGAGGCAGGAAAACAGCATTTTTACCATCCCTGGGGTGCTGTTATTGGCCTGTGTAGAATCTGCCTCAATCAAGCAAGAGGTAACTGTTGAAGTCATATGCCTAGAATCACAAGAACTTCTGTAAATATCTCTCTGCTTCTTTTTTTCAGCAAAAGAGAAGAGGCAGACACACAAACACAGACACTGAGCACTTGCATAGAAAGATAGTATGGGTACCATGTTGAACCAGAAAAAGGCATGATACAGTAACAGTAAAAACAAAAGACTATAAAAATCCTTAAAAATTAACATACATGCATACACACACACACACACACACACACACACACACAGTTAAACAATAGTCAGCTATGTCACCTATGAATAATTCCATTTTGCACAGTTTGTAGAATCTGAACAAACTAGGAGCCTTCCTTACAAATTTGGGAGGAAGATTAGAAACAACCACTAGGGGAAAACTCCCTGGATTTAGCAGAGACTGACCTATCCAATCTATGAGAGACACTTCTTGGCTTCTTTTTCTCTGCTTGCACAAATGTGAAGAGGCACATTTCATCCATTCCTCTGTCTTGCTGTAGCTTCCATGTATCAAATTGCATGTTTCCAAGAGTCTTATAATCTGTAATAATTTTATTGAGGTCAGGTATGCAAGGGATTGCTGGGGAGATGGAAAGTGTGAAAGATAAACTTCCAGAAATTCCATCCATTTTCAGGAGCCTAGAATCATGCCATACCCCTCCTCCATTTTTTGAGGCATCACAAGTTTGGGGGAAAGAATACAGTCAGAATTTCTTTTAATGTTATGACATGAATATGAGTCTCCAAATGAATATGGTCCCAACATCACCTTTCCCCAATGCATATTAAGTTTCAGTTTACATAAGTAAAAGGATATTCCCCAGAGATGTTTCTCCCTAGCAGGTATAAGACAAGACTTCCTATTTCTTTTCATTTTTATCATTTTGAAGGCACTGAAATGTAACTTGCTGCTGTGAGTTGATTCGTTATTATCATACAGTCTAGACCACTCACTGAATGCAGCCCTTCTTCATGTTAATACACCAGAATAAACTGCAGACTGCCTTAATAGGTTCATCGTATCTTAATACTCTAGCCAGTGAAACCATCCAGTGAAGAATCAACATGCCTGTGTTCATTCCTATTAAATGAGGATCAAAGTGCAAACACTTCCAGCTAATAAGGGTGATTTAACTCATACTTGGGTGAAAGTTTTTAAGTGTATGTTCTGTGCCTTAGCACAGCACTCTGACATTTTACAATAGGAAAAATGTCAATGGCAATTTGTTAATTTTGGCAGAACTGTCTGCCAATGAGGAAATATCAAGAATGATAATCTTTTCACATTGTAAAAAGAATTAGTAGCTGATCCTCACTGACTCTTGGCTGTTGGAACTACCAGTGGGAAAAGGCTTTCACCCTACTACTGGAGGACTCAAGTTCCATTAGTCTTGCATTAACTCAAGGTGCATTTGCATTGCCATTTTAGCACTGGTTTGCTGTTGTATAATTCACTCTTGACCACTGTTTATCAACTATACTGCTGGAAGTTCAAGATTAGGCAATTGCAGTTTCCCCTGGACTGCCTGAAAGATACAGTTGTCTAGGGTCAGCGACACTGACCTCTCACTTACTGTGAAGGAGTGGCTGGCAACAGACAAGAACATTGAGAGACAGCCACAGAGAAGCAGCTGCAGGATATGCCAGCAGAGGCAGCAGCAGTGGCAGGGAAGGTGAGGCCAGGATGGTGGCTTGCTGGGAGATGGCCAGCCCAGAGAGGAGACATGAAACACATCAGGGAAGCCACCAAAAGTGGCAGCAACAGAAATGGGATTAGCATGGATGCAGTGCATCTCCTGGTGACAGTCGACAGAGCTGGCCCCTGGCTTTCTTTGGTCTCAGATGGGCTCCCTGAGATATGCTGTAATGGACTTGCCCCACCCTGAAGGGCTGGTGTGTGTAAAAGGCCTAATGAAAAGGCCTTAGTAACAGCCAGAGTTAAGGCAGCAGGCTCCACTATACTAAGGACCCCATTTGATTGGTCGAGCAAAGGCACAGTTGCCTATGGCCAGGGAGAGGGGGAGCCAGTGAGGTGGCAGTATAAATAGACAGAGCAGAGCCTGTCAGTAGGTACACTCTCTCTGAAGAGATTCTGATACAGAGATCAGAAGGAGTCAAGATTGAGAGTCAAGATTGGGAGAGAGATTCAGGAAGAGCCAGAGTTTGACAGAGAGCTGTCTGTCAGATCTGAACTGAAGGATTCTGTCTCAGCAGTGTTAGCTGACAGAAGTCCAGTTACTCTACAAGTTGAGGAGGCTTGTCAGAGAAAGGAGGCCCTGAGTTTGGTGCAAAGTGATGCACCAGTCAGTGGCTTGACAGTAAACACTGTCCAGACCTAGAGTCTGCCCTACCCCTGTGTAACACCAGTCTGGGAAAAGCCCGATCCAGAGGCAGTGAGGCCAGTTTTGGATTAGCATCAGAGAATGAGGCTTTGTATGCCAGAATCTCACAGGGTATGGACTGTGTGTGTATGTATTCAGTGGGTTATGGATCAGAAAGGACTAGTGTCTCCCTGGGGAGAAATTTAGTAGATCTAAAGCAAAATCGTTCCTGAAGAGACATCTGCGTGTGTCTGTGTGTCTGTGTGAAACCTAAGTAACATCTGAAGCTCTGTAATTTTTAAGTGAAAATAACTCTCTGAAACCATCAAGCATTAGTACCTCTCTGATCCAGTTTAAGAAGCCTTTCTTTTGTTTTCAAAATAAATTGAATTCGTTGTGTTCAAGTTACCCTCGTGCCAGCCTGTGTTTGTGTGTGAGAGGTTGAAGAGTGCCTGTCTGAGGCCGTTTCCGCATGGCCACACTCAGGGGGTGCGTCGGCGTATACGACACATGAATGGTCCCGGTAGGGGTGGGGAAGACGGTGCAGTGCTGCGCCATCACCCGAACACCTTACCTTCCCTCTGACCTTCCAGCGCATCGCCCAGGCCAGGGGACATGCCCCCCTGCCCTGCGCGACAGCTCTGGAGTCGCAGGGCAGGGGGGGGCATGTCCCCTGGCCTGGACGATGCGCTGGAAGGTTGGAGGGAAGGCATTCGGGAAAGGGGTGATGGCATCTTCCAGCTTCTGCTGTTTGTACGGCAGTAGCTGGAAGCTACTGTTTCCAAAATACCTTGCCCAGGGAGCGAGGTTCGGAAACAGCAGCTTTGTGCCACTTAAGGGTTGCGAGGCCACCACTGCTGCAATGCAGCAGCGGCAACCGTGTGAACCCCTCCCCTGGGATGCTGTTTTAAGTGTCCCTGGGTCGCTGTATTCCGCCTGTGTGGAAACAGCCAGAGAGACTAGGATCCCGGCCAATTTTGAGTTCTCTCCATTTTTTTGTATATGGGACTCTGAAGGACTTTCCCCTCAGACCAAGAGCGAATGTGAGGTGGGATCCTTTATTATATTTGGCAACCAGCAGCAGTTTGGGGATTCCTAGTTCCTTCTCTTTAATGGTGGCAGCAGAGTAAAAAGAAGATCCCTGAACACTAGCCTGGGATATTTTGGGTGGCCAAGGAAACCCCACTGGTCAGTTTAGTGGGAACCTTGATTGAAGCCCATGTCCCGTTACAATTGGTGGCTAGTGGTGGGATAAATATCTCTTCCTTGCCCCCGTTACATATGGTTCAGTCAAGATTGGATACTTTCAAATAATGTTCAGTAGAAAAAAATAATGGAAAAGATCTTCTACATGATTAGAGGCACATGGGCAAAAATAAAGATCAGGAGAATTGTTACTATATCTGTCCAGAATGTAACCCAAGGGCATTGTCTGAAAACTGGGCCAAATTCCCATTGAAAATTTAATATAGACACAACCATGTTTCAAAATAATCGGCACCTTTTCATCCAGGTTCCAACATCCTCACTGCAGCATGTTTCTAGTGAAGATGCCTAGGCCTGCCCTTTGTGGGGGAGCCTGCTGTCAGGGGTGCAATCATTAAGCTAGATGCACCAAAACCTCAGACTATCTTTAGGAGACCCTCCTGATGACACTACCCAGGTTTGGTGAAGTTTGGTTCATGAGGGCCAAAGTTATGGACCCTCAAATGTGTAGCCCCCATCTCCTATTAGCTTTCATTGTAGACAATGGGATCACCTCCTTTGGGAATCCAAACTTTGCAAAACCTGGGTGGTACCACTAGGAGACATTGCTAATTATTCCACCCAGGTATGGTGAAGTTTGGACTCCCAAAGGAGGTGATCCAAAGTTATGGACCCTCAAATGTGTAGCCTCCATCTCCTATTAGCTCCCATTTGAGTGTTTTTTTTCAAAAAGGTGCCTATACAAGCAGGTCCAGGAAAATCCCATGATAAGGGGGCAGGAACGCCAGAAACGGGACTGATCTGTGTTCCATGGTTTGGCAGTGGGGAGATCATGAGGAAACCTGGATATTTCGGGTGACTATCCCAGGATTAATCGCCAGTGGGAAATTGCCCCTGGTGCTCGTAAATTTTCTTCTTAGTGATGTGTCTGTAAACTCAGATAAATACTGTGAGAATTTTTAAAATTGCCTTAAAGCTAGAATAATATCTTGAAAACTTTGAATTCTGAGCAAACTGAATGTCCTGGAATGCTTCCTTGTCATTTACCTATTCACAAATTGTGTTATAGTCCCAGGTTTTAAGTAAAATCCATATGAAGGCAGAAGTGTATTAGGAGCAATACTCCATTTGTCATCAAATCAAAAGAGCTTTAAATTAGCCTTCATGGAAACTGAAGGCAGACCTGCCTTGATTCTTAGGAGTGCTGCCAGGGTACCCTGAGGGAGTCCTAAGATTTTCCTCACAAAGTTTTAACAAGCACTGACCTTTTCAAGACAAGTACCACTGATGTTCTTTTTGCAGTGGAAGGGGCTAATGGCAGTAACTTTGCCTGATGGCAAAGGAAAGAACAACAATCTTCTTCCCACTGAAGTGACAATCTAGACTTATCAGCCTAAAAAGAAAGATAAGTGTAGATACACTAATGATGATCCCATCTGCAGTGCTGGCCTCTAATATTTTCATACTTCATGTGAAATATCAAAACAATAGCACTACCTTATAATTGTGATGATACAGGAGAACACTGGAGATAGTCCTGCCACTCTTATAATATCACAAAATTATCTTACAAAAATGGTAGCTGAGGCAAACTGGCATATAAGCTATACAATTTATATCAAAGAATACCTTTGGTTTCCTTTAGAAACCTGCTTGAGATTTCAGTAGGGCTGGAAGACCTGGTCCCCTTCCCTAGGACAGTGGACAAAAGAGGAGAATTGCTGTCACTCTGATGACATGCCATCATGAATCTTTTAGTGATATCATTGTGTCAGGGATGGTTTCACCATAGAGTTTCAGTGGCATCCCAGAGTTTCTCCCCAATATGATGATTTCACATTCATTCTAGAAGTGACAGCAAAAAGTATATTCTTCTGTGGTTTTCATTCCCTGTTTGCTTTTCCCTTTCATGCTTTTTATTTCATCCCTTGTACAACATCTCAGAATGAAGTTCACACCAGGGCAAACTAATGCAATAGTAAAATCGATACACAGATGCTATCGAATGAAGAAGTTAATGTGTTTTCACAGAAATTGAATCAAGAGAAATAGGATCACAATTAGTATGTGCCAGTGGGTCTAATAAATAGACTTGGTATCCAATCGAAAAGAGCATTAAAAATCGGAGTTTGTTGAGTGTATGGTTATTAGAACCCATAGTGTTACGATGGTAGCATCAGAGTCACACCATAATGGTTACAATCTCCTTTTGAGAACAAATTTTAATCAGGATAATTGCCCAGCATTGTCTCTTTCCTATTTAATGCCATGACAATCAAACATATGGCTTTGCCATAATGTTGAAACATTTTAAAGTGATTTTTTTTAAAGGCAAAGCACTTGTAATGGGATGATGCTAACTTTTTGCATATTCATATGGAAGTGATTGAGACAATAGTATATCTTTTAATATAATAAGATTAGTTTTCTGGATTTGCAAAGGGGCTGCTTAATTGTGTTCTCCAAAATTCACCCCCAAATTCTCCTTTGCAGCTTTGCATATTGGAAGTCAGGATACTTAGCCACGGTTCTCAAATATTAGATGTTTATGTTTGGCAGCTTACAATGCTTGATTTCAAGACTTGGAGACTGATTCTTCTTCACTACCATGCCTAAATCTGCTGCTGCACACACCAGATATCCTGGGTGCCTCCTGAATGCCATTCCCTTGATGGCATGGAGAGCTGCATTCTGGGAGGGCTGTATGCATATAATGGCAACTGTAAAAGCCAGGCTGGGTCAGCCCTTTGATATCTGACCGTATATGATAGTTGACATATAGTGGTATAGTGTTTGGCTGTGTTCAGTAGCTATGCAAAGGGATGTGATATTGCAATGGTATTTCATAATATCTGACAGCTGACCGAGGATGGGATTCTATGTTTGTCAGAAATAATCGTAACTGACAATACAGCAAATGCATTTCAATTTTGAGAATATATTTTTTTAAATTTTAAAAATGACCTTAGAGTGAAAAAAATCTGAAAATATTTTCAAACAATGGGCTGTACCCAGTGGTGGGATTCAGCAGGTTTGCACCACTTCAGCAGAACCAGCTGTTAAAATGGTGCTTGTAAACAACCAGTTGTTAAATTATTTGAATCCCACCACTGGCTGTACCCTGTGGATTTTCCACTGATAGGAGAGGACAATCTCACCCAATTATCCTCCACACTGTAGACCCCTGAATTGTACAGGCTCTTGTTTCCAAGTGTCCTCTGATTCATTTTGTGTTTGTGTATGCTAAAGAAAGCTGCTGGGGAAAGGGAAAGACACAGGGAAAGTCTGGTTTCCGCCTGTTAAGTCTAGTAATGTATGGTTGGCAATGTTTAATGCATGTGAATGGAGATAAAATGGGAGGAAGAGAACCAGTTATGATACCTTTTATTCCACTGTGTCCTAGTGTGAGATAAAACAAATAGATACAAATAAAAATCTGACCAATAGCAAGGAAAAGGGAGTTGCTTTTTGATTTTTGTATGACATTTGTCAGCATGATTGTAGATGATTATCTAATATTCATCATGGCTGTGTGACCTGAATATCTTTATTCATCACCGGTATGATTATTTCACCACTGAAATTTCCAAATTCTGGTTTTGATTTAAAAAATGAACTGATTGATACCTTTTTAGGAGCCAACAGCATATGATTTGGGGTCCTTTTCAGCTATTCTATGTAGAATGGTTTGACAATCTTTCTAAATGAAAAGGCAATGAAATCTTCCCTAAACTATAAGCCATACTCTAGCCTGTCTGTTACAGGCATTCAACAGGTGGAATCTGAAACACAGTCTCCCTAATGTGGACAGTTACCTGCCACTGAGATTTCTCTGAGGTTTTCCTATACCACTGCCACCTGGTAGAAATTACATGTGGTGTGGATTATGAAGCCTCCTGGTGTTGTGGCTGCTGCATGGGATATTTATAGTGTGGAGCACACTTTCAGAAACTTCTACAAGAGGTTTGGGGTTTTGGTAACAAATTCAGGATGTGACAACTTACAAGATGGTACGGGGATTTTATTACTTTCAATCCTTGCATCATCTTCATTCTTTTCAGCAGAGTTTCCATCTGTGCCACCATTTGTGTTGCAATGGCTCAGACTTTTTCAGTAGGCACTCGCCTGTGGAACAGTCTCTCAGAAGAGACCAGAGAAGGGTGACTTTAATTAAATAAGTATTTCAGAGTCACTTGCTGTCAACCAGAGGTGTATTGGGAGAAAATGGCACATTGGGTAACACCTCCTCAAGCGCCCCCTGACCCCCATGCCCTCTGCCCCACTTACAGCAGCGGTCCTGTGGCAGGTTCCCAACCCGGCTGCTTCTTCAACCAGTGAAGGAAGATGGCGGCAGTCCTGAACAGCCTGGTGGGGCCGGGAGCCTAATATGTGCCCACTGGGCACCCATAGGCCAAGCCATGCCAAGCCTGGCCCCAACAGTCTGCCCAGGATCGGTGCCACTCTGTGGAGCAGCTGGGAGTCTGTTGCAGGCCTGCTGGGGCCCCCTCAGCCTGGTCCTGCCAGGTGAAGCACCACCAGGAGGGGGAAGAACTGGGTGAGGGCGCCTCTCCATAGGAGGAGCAGGAGTGATTTTGCACCCCCACATGATCTAATGGGTGGTGCCGGGGGTCAATTGACCCCCCAAGTCCTTCTGGAAGCTATGCCCCTGCTGCCAACTCATTGTACTGATGGGCTGGTTCAACCAAATCTGATCTAAAATAATCTGAGTAAATTCCCATAAAATGAATTTGGATTCTACGGCACAAGTCCTTAAGCACTGATGACATCACTGTGAGCATCTGCCCCTGCTGTGTTTTTTTCTGCCTTCATTTGGTTCAGAGAGAGTATGAATAGCTCAACAATGTTGACGCAGAGAGTCTAAATCAGGGGTTTCCAACAGTTTGCTCTTGATCCCCTGGAAGCTCACCCTCTTTTGTCAAGTTTGTCATGTCTGTAGTTATAGGGTATCTTGCCTCAAGAGTGAAGGTCACCAGTGATACAAGCAATGTATACTGACTAGACTAAGATGGAGGAGCTCTAGTTTCAGATTCCTGGTCAGACATTAAACTTACTGTGTGACTTTGGACAAATCATTGTCTCTCTGTCTGACCTACCTTATTAAGATTTTCTGTAGAAGGAAGAACTATGGATGACACCCCAAGCTCCTTGAAGGAAGGTTGGGATAAAAATTTAATATCAACCAGTCCATAAATCTTTGCCAAATGATATTAAACTGCAGAACATACTTTTTGTGGGCAAGGAGAATGGTAAAAAATAATTTTCAGACTTTCTGTTAATTAACATGAAAAATAAAATATCAATTTCTTCACCAGCAGGGAAGAGCACTATATGAAAAGAGTACACTAAAATGGGATTATTACATCACTGCTGGAACTGTTAGCTCTTTTATGAAAAATGCATAGAGTTCCTTGCATGTAGAAACTCATGTACCCGAAGCCTGACTAATTTATAGACCCAATTTCTCCTTAACTACTTTTATCATCTCTAGCAAATTCATAATTGCTCTTTAACTTTCTGTTAGGTAATGTTCATTGGGAATGATTCCTTTTATGGATTTCTTTCAGTGTTCTGCACTTTTGAAGTTAGAGATTAAATGTGGCAGGTACCTTTTATTGATAGGACAACTGCTGGAATATTGAAGACATTCACTTGAAAGTGATAGAAGTAATATGGGAGAAATAATTACCTTTTTGATAAGTGAGCTGGAGCCCAAAGTTTGGTAACAAGAATACCACTAGGCCTAAATTATGTGGCAACAGATGTTGAGATTTATTATTTACGATGACAAGAAACAAATACAGAGAATGTGTGTTAAACTGATGCCCCAGCTTCTTCATTTGTCTTTGTGATAAAACTGAAATTGATTAACTGATTAAAAGTTGGCTACAAATGGAAAAAGTCTATTATAAATTATAAATGGGTAAATAGTACAGACATTTTATTTTATGAAATGGAACCTGAAACTGTTACAAAGGCCAGAAGTGGGGGGTTTTTTTTGCATAAACCAATTCCCTCATAGGCATTCATGGGTGATTTGATGCTACTCAACTGAAAGATTTTTTTTTTTTTAGGAAATTGAAAACATTTCATGTCTTCCTAAAATCCATCATTGATTCCCAGAGGCGTAGCTAGACCAGAGTGTGCTCGGTGCACACTCTGGCTTTTTCACACACACCAGCCCCCGTGGTACCCCCCGCCCCCCACGGCGCCCCCCATGGCACCCCCCCACGGCACCTCACCCCACTTACTTTTAGGAATGGAGCAGGCCAGAAGCTTGGGGGGCGCCGTGGGAAATGGGGGAGGAATTGGGGCACCATGGTTGGGGCTGAGGATCCCAGTACTAATGGGACGGGGTAAGTATAGCGGTAGGCGGTGGCCATATGATAGACAGCGGACGAGAAGTAGATGTGCTCGTTTGCTTTCTGACCTCCGACCTATCCCTAGGAACGAGGATGGCTGGGTTCAGGGATACTCTGCTTCGTCTCTGGTGCTGATTAATGCCAGGTCCATAAACAATAAGACCGCGAGTAATTCGGGATTTTCTCGGAGATCCGGGTAAATGGACCTGGTTTTGTGTCACCGTAAAACCTGGGTATGTGAGGGCGGTGACCAGAGGCCTTAGGCGGGGTCGCGCTACCAGGTTTCGCGTGCCTCCACCAGTCTCGAACCCAGGGCCGGGGTGGTGGTGTAGCAATGTTCATCCGCAATTCCATTCCCTTCAGGGCAGTCCCCGTCCCGGAGATCACCGGCATGGAGTGTGTCGGTCTGGAGTGGTTGGCCATGGAGAGGTTGGCGGTCCTTCTGGTGTACCCCGTCGCCTAGCTTAATCGGGGACGGCTCTTTCATGCGGTTGCTTGAGGTATGGCTGACTACGTTGAGGTTTCCCAGGCTTCTATTATCCTGGGTGACTCTTCAATGTCCATGTCAACACCGCCTCATGTATGGCGAGGGCGCGACCTAGTGTCATCCATCCATGGCGACTCTAGGCCTCTCCTTAATAAATTCTGGCCCCACCCATGAGGCCGGGCACACGCTGGATTTGGTCTTTGGGTCGGGGGTTAATCTGGTCGTATCCTCTATTGATAGAGTGCCATGGTCTGACCACTATGCCCTGAAGCTGCGGGTTTGACATGTTGCGCCTTCCGTGTCAGGGCGACGGGCCGATTGAAGTCTTCACAGAGACATCTCTATGGATCCAATTGGTTTCCTGAATGCTCTATGGACCCTTGAACTCCGCCGGCACACTCGATGAGCAAGTGGAGGATTGGAACCCCCCCGCCTCTGATGCCATCGAGATTGTTGCTCCTCGGCGTTCTTTCGCGCCTTCGCTCACGGCAGGCTCCATTGTATACAGAGGAGCTGTGCCAGATGAAACGGGTGCTCAGACGTCAGGAGCGAAAGTGTGTGGAGGAAAGCTCGTGACGAAGCTGTGCGAACATCCTGTAGGACGCTTATGAAAGCTCTAAGTGAGATGGCTTAACGAAGGAGGCGAAGAGGGCTTTCTTCTCTTCCTCTCTCGGCATCCGCTAGCTCTCGCCTCGCTCAATTGTTCTCGGATAATTCGATCTTTGACCTCTTTATCAGAGGGTTCTACAAATCGTGCACTGGCTATTAGCCGTGAGGCATTTATGAGCTTTTTTGCAGACAAAGTCGCGTCAGCTCCGCCAGGACCTTCCTGCCACCTTAACTACAATTAGTGAACTGGAGGCTCCCTTTGCCGCCTTCTAGCCCTTTGTTTGGCCCGGGTTTTCCTGCTCTCCGTTGCTGCTGTTGACAGGATCTTGGCTGCTGTTATTAGGACCTACTACCTGTCCTCTTCTGATCCGCGTTCCTTCCTGGCTAATTAAAACTTGCCGGGAGGAGTTACTTAATTCCCACCCGTTGAAGATCATCAATGACTCTCTTGAGCAAGGAGTCTTTCCAGATGGGTTGAAGGAGGCAGTGGTCCGCTTCCACTCTTGAAAAGACCATCGTTAGATCCTGGAGATTCGGCTAATTACCGCCCTGCCTCGAATCTTTCGTTTCTGGGGAAGGTAATTGAGAGAGTGGTGTTGGAGCAGCTTCAGGGTTTCCTGGATGAAACATCAGCTTTCGACCCCTTCCAGTCCGGCTTCCGCGGTTGGGCATGGGACGGAGACGGTTCTCATCAGCTGTCACAGATACGCTCCGTATGCAACTTGACCGGAGGCGGATCGGCGGCCGTTGGTGTTGTTAGATCTCACCGCAGCATTTGATGTGGTCGCATCACAACCTTTTACATCACTATTGCCTCCAACCGGGGCACTGTCCTTCAATGGATTGTCTCGTTCCTCCGGGGGCTGAGCCGTCAGCAAGCGTGGTGTGGGGACAAAGCTTCCCAGAGGTTCGCCCATTGTGGTGTGCCTCAGGGGGCATTGTTGGGTTCCCACTGTTATTTAACATCTATATGCGACCCCTTGCTCAGTTGGTACGGAGCTTTGGGCTGGTCTGCCATCAGTATGCTGATGACACTCAGCTCATTCTGTCGATGGAGGGCGTGAGCTCGTCACCGCCTCTGCAGCCTCTGGCTGTTACTGTTTGGAGGCATGGTCACCGCTAAGCTGTTACAACAGAGCAGGTTAAAAACTTAATCCATCAAAGACGGAGATCCCTCTGGCTTTGGCCGGGGGGGAGAGATTGGGGAATTCCAGCTGCCGGGTATGGGAGGGGGTCACATTACGACCTCCGCCGTCCAAGAATTCGGGGGGGGGTCCACCTGGATTCGCCTCTTTCAATGGAGACCCAGGTATTCATACAACCCGGGTTGCGTTTTTCCATCTTCGACAGGTCCGGACGGGCTGACTCCCTTCCTCTCCAACGCTGACCTAGCCACTGTGATCCATGCAAAGGTCACCTCCAGGTTAGACTATTGTAATCCCTCGCTCTATCGCTGGCCTTCCCTTGCGTCTGGATTCGGAAGCTAAAACTGGTCCAAAATGCAGCTGCACGCCTGCTCACAGGTAGCGCCATCTGGGGATCATATCCAGCCTGTGTTGCACCAGCTGCATTGGCTCCCAGTGGAGTTCCGAATCATCTTCAAGGTGTTGGTGTTGACCTTTAAGACCTTTACGCTGCCTGGGACCCTCGGCATCTTCGGAACCGCGATTACCCCATATGTCCCGAAGCCTAATCTCTCAAGGGCTCAGCAGAGGCCACCTCTTACTGGAGATCCCTGGGCCCTCAATGATGCGGTTGGCTCTCCACTCGGGCCAGGGCCTTTACTGCTCTGGCCTCTGCCTGGTGGGAACACTCTACCACCAGCTGTCCACACCCCAAGGGACCTTGGAGAGTTCCAGAGGGGCCTGCAAGACCCTAATTAATTCCACCGGGCCTTCGGAGAGACTGTGCCGCTGAGGGTGCCCTGTTTTCATCCTCCCTCCTTCTGTATAGGGTCCCTAACATCACCGGGAACTATCATTCTTCTTGGGAAGGTTGCACAGGAGATCGTGGGATAGTGTTTTAGAATGGAAAATTTTAAACTTTTATAAGTATGTTTCTATGTTTATATATGCTTTTATATTGTTCACTGCCCTGAGCCCTTTGGGGATAGGGCGGTATATTAAATCAAATAATAAATAAATAAATAAATAAGCCTGCCTGCGTTGCCTGGGCCAGACCAGGCAACGCAGGCAGGCTTCCGGCCTGCTCCATTCCTAAAAGTAAGTGGGGTGAGGTGCCGTGGGGGGTGCCATGGGGGTGCCGTGGGGTGGGGGCACTGTGGGGTGCAGGGGGAGGGGGATTTTTCCACCCCCATGTGACTAGAAATGGTGCGCCCGGTGCGTCACACACCCCCGCCCCCTGGTGGCTTCGTCACTGTGGATTCCTAAGGGTGGAAGGACTGTGGGAGAAGGACTCCCACAGTCATGTCCTCCGAACTATAATGCATTCTCTTACTGATGTAAGAAAACTAATTAGATATACCCAAACTAGCTGTTGTGGTTTTTCTGACCTGTATAGCTGTGGTCTAGTAGTTTTTGTTTCCTCTGCATCTATGGCTGCCATCACCAGAGACATGTCATAGTTACTGTGACATGATTCTGAAGATTCCAGTCATAGATGTGGACAAATGTTAGGAGCAAAAACTACCAGATCATGGCCAAGCAGCTTGGAAAACCCACAAAAGCCAGTTGATTCCAGATGTGAAAGTTTTTGATAAGTTTTTGATTTGTCATTATCCCCAGGTGCGAATTTGTACCAGATTTGCTGATGATCAGCTTGAGTATCCGCACACCATTCATTGGAATTAGTTGGGTGGGCTGCATATCTAGTGTGATAAACATGCACAATCAGCTTGTGCAAATGTGTGCTATTTAACACATGTACAATTTAGAAAAGGACTGTGGGAATTGTATTTTCCCTATGCAAGTAGTTAGCACAATACACACACACACACACCCCAATCATTTACACTCCATATCATTCACAAATGTCTTTAGTGAGGGTATGCCAATACAGTGGATACTTTCAATTAAAAATGTATAAAAGTGCCCATACGTATTAGTGAGTTGTCATATGTGTACACCAGTGAATGTGTAGTAAATTAATTAATTTGTCCATTTTACAAGCCAGACACTATGTCTGGAGGGGAGGGATACATTTTCTCCCTTCTGTTTTATTTATTCTAATCCTTCCTGCACAAGTATTTGCATGCTGAATTTTGTTTGTGTGTGTCGGGGAAGAGTCAGTTGGGATACTGGACATCTATCACTCCACAACCACTCCTTTAAACTTCCCTGGAAATGTTTTAGAGTTGTGACCCGATTAGGAGCTCTTAATTTGTTTCCAGACTCACTTTTAGGTAAAACATGGTGACTACCTAAGGATAACTAAATCCTTGTACTCTCCAAAAATGTTTCCCTCTAATATCTTCATTTATTTTCTGAAATTAAATTGGCTGACAGTATAAAAATTCATGGAATGCCTCAAAAATGTTCACAAGTCATCTTTTGACATATTGGTCTTCCATTAAATTCCTCTGGTTTTACCCCCCATACCCCCATTCTAGTCAATATAGCTGTACACTATGCACTCTTATCAAGTATTCTGTACAAACTCCAACCACTACATGTACAGAGTATCTGTAGCAGCATGTGAGAATGCATGTTTATGATCAGCTCAATTTTTTTAGTAGTCCTTTGAAACAAACCCTACTGGAATGAAGGGAATTTAAGCAACTAGAGCACCTTGAGGCTATAAGAGTCAGTATCTCATTTGGAGCAACATTGTATTTCTCATAAAATGCTGGCTTATAAAGACTGGATATTCATATGTGTAATGGGAACATCTGCAATTGCATCAGGGAGAACTTTTCATCATGGCAATATCATTGTCATGACCATCTGACGTGTTTGCTTGGATCCTGCCATGTTTCTAGCTACTGGGGACTTCCTGCTCAAAATGGCCTTGGAAAAATCATCTATGCTCTATTATCTCATGATCTCTATTATCTCTCGCGTGTGTGTGTGTGTGTGGGGGGGAGTTAAACTTGTAAACCATTAGCGTTATCACTGTCTAAAGAATGTGCATGTGGATGCACACGTGGATGTTCTGACATGTCTCTACTAGGGGGATAAAATCCCTTACCTGTAGTCCTGCCTGTAGTTCAAACAATATAGTCATCAGCTGTTCCTGTGCTTGTCATCAATAAAACAAGAATTCTGCTTTTAAGGTACTGATTCCTGTCTTTCAGCAAGTCTGGGGTTGTGACAATAATAAGTATATACAAGATTCGAATTTCACAAGAACTCCTTTAAGGTCCTCAGTTAAAAAATATTTCACAGTCAAAATGACAGTCAAAATAACACAACTTCTTGGATTCTAACTGCCATTATTAACAGATTGAGTAAGTCCCTCAGTTGTTTGTAAAAGAGTAACATCCCAATCCAACAAATTGGTCTGGCTTGTTGGTCTAGAACAGGGGTCTTCAAACTATGGCCCTCCAGATGTTCATGGACTACAATTCCCATCAGCCCCTGTCAGCATGGCCAAGTGGTAGGGCTCATGGGAATTGTAGTCTATGAACATCTGGAGGGCCATAGTTTGAAGACCCATGGTCTAGAAATAAAAATGTATTCCCTTAAAGTGCAAGATGCCCTGTTTCATATTCCCAACAATCTCTACCAACGAGGCTGTGCCTTTACTTTGGAGAGAGGCATAACTCAGAATATATTTTTGAAGGCTCCAGCATCTTCAAGACTGTGCTGCTGACTCCCTTATTTCTCTCACTGACAGATGAGGACTAGTACCTCATCTAAGACACCAAAATGTCCAATTGGAATGGGGAAGGGATGAGGAGGGTGCCAATGTACTACAGCCGTGGTGGCGAACCTTTGGCACTCCAGATGTTATGGACCACAATTCCCATCAGCCCCTGCCAGCATGGCCAATTGGCCGTGCTGGCAGGGGCTGATGGGAATTGTAGTCCATTACATCTGGAGTGCCAAAGGTTTGCCACCACTGTACTACAGGGATTCAGCTTGGTCCCAGCCACTACCAGCATGGGAAGTGAGTGGCATCTTCATTCCAGCTAGCTAAAGCAATAGAATCAGAGGTGTGTTTGTCTGTCTACACACACACACACACACACAAACAGAGAGAGGTTTTTTTATAAAAATATAGTGAGAACTGTCAGTATCCAACTGAAATTAGATATGTGTGACAGTGATTCTGTGTATGTGTGTGTGCAAGAATTACAAGAGGTGCTAATCTGGATGTCTGGAAAGTGGTGAAGAGGATTGTATGTGGTTGCATCTGTCAATGGATTGTGATATGAATGAAAATGGAGTGGAGAAAGTGAGAATGCAGTCAAGGAGTATGTGTGGAGATAAAAGGGAAAAGGATGGAGTGTGTGTCTGCTGGGGACCCAGAAGGATCAGAATCACAACTTTACCCCCAGTACAATTCCATCACATTGTTCCACAGCAAACACATTCAGAGACAATAAAGCTGAAATCATCAAATGGAATAGTTCTTACTAAATTTTATCTCTCAGAGGGAGAGAGCAATTTTCAGCCTTCATAACAGTTCCCTTCATATTTTGAAATGTGAGACATTCTTATAATTAATGTAACACAATAGAAGTACGCACTGGAGGCTACAGGGTTTTATTTTCTGTGAGCACATATTGCATTCAGTTATCATAGCTTTTGCATAGTTTCACTAGTATGCCCTTTAAGCACTAGGAAACACTGTGTATATGTAGTGTGTTTCAAATTGAATTCTAGCAGGCAAACTTTGGAGTGACAGATTGAATTTTTGGCAAAAAATGTGGATAATATCATTGAAACTTATGGGGAGGGAGTCAATCCTAGTCAGATCTAAAGAAGACTCAGAAGAATGCTGGTCAGAGTCTTTCCTGTTCTTAAAGAACCATTTCCTATAGCAAAATTCCTCCCCTTTGGAAAGAACTCTTATCATTTGGGGAGAGAAACAATTGGCAAAGGAATTCTGCTGGTAGCGGGATGGTTGTGAGTGAGTTAAGAGGATGAGATTCAGACTTTCCCACTTCCAGCAATAAACAATATGGTTGCTGTGTAGAATGAGGACCATAAATAAGGGTTGAGGCATATTTTCTCCAAGTGGTTTGTAGGGATACAGGATGAGGAGAAGGCTCTCTCTTCCTGTGATAAGAAACACACACACATACTTAGGAAACGTGAGAGATTTGTGATAAGGAAAGGATCTAAGCTTTCTGTAGTTGAGAGGTAGTATGATTGAAGATCAGAGATTTCTCAGTATCTTGAATTTTGTATAATGTCCGTGGAAGAAGAACGCTAAAATACTGGGGAATCGACCCCTATTTTTATACAGATATGCCTTATGCCTTTGTTGTATGCCTATATGCCTTAGCTATGTTTAAGCTTAGTACCAGGAGGCTGTCTTTATATATAGGGGAACTATAACTCCCTCAACCCCTAGGAAGACATGATCAGTAGATCTGTCTTTATAATAATAATAATAAGCCTTTATTTGGCATAACAATAATCATAACACAATAAAAAACCTGAGATAAAAGGTATACAAATACAAAGGTTTAAGATAAAAGGTATACAAATACAAAGGTTTAAGATAAAATATAAATTATTGATTGTGCATCACCTCCAGTAAAAATTGTGCAACCAATTCACAAGTTTCATTGTCAGAATTGTCCAGAAGAAAAGGAAGTCTACTTGATTCTTCCATTTCACTCAGGTATCCTAGAAAGAATGTTGGAATATTCTTTGATCTGATATTAGCAGATTTTAGGGCAGCAAAGCAGGCTTGATGTGCCAATGATTCAATTTGTTGTTCACCACAAAAGCATACCCTATAGCTCATTTCCAAGTTATTAAATCTACCACCTAATAAAGCTTTGAGGGGAAAAAACATTGAAGCGAGCAAGTGTGAGGGCTCTTCTCTGCATTGGATTCGTCAAAAAATACAAATAGGGAGCCATCCTGTTTTGATATAGGGGTATTGAAAGATGTAAGGGTGAACAAGTTTTCATAGCAGCCCTAAATAAATTAATCCATTCGCTTTCCAACAGATATGCCTTATGCCTTTGTTGTATGCCTATATGCCTTAGCTATGTTTAAATCATATTTGAAACTGTAGATACGTTCAGATCAGATATGTTTCAATCATATTTCTTAAAACTCAATCTAATATTGGTAGCCAAATAACAAACATTCCCGGTGATGTTGCATCTCTATGAACTTAGGAGAAAACTTTTATTGCCTATAAAACAGGATTTCTGTTTTCTGAAATTTGTCCGAAAGGATTTCCTAGGTGCAAGAGGAAATCCCCAAGAATTTTGTTCCCCTGAACGGGAAACAAAGGTCAGGAATCAGTTTGTTTCTTTATAACATGTTTCCTACGTAATTGAAATGAATGTTGAATATAACAATGTAGAACAGGTTTTAATTAAAAAAACAGGGCTAGTAAAGAATCAACAGTTAGAATAAAGACCACATTTTGCACACCTCTAGCTCCAAATATGCCACAGTTATCTGTGAGTTGCCAGAGTCATAAAGTGTATTAATTGTATCCCTGTACTAGGCTTTGTCTTGGGCTGCGTGAGTCTGACTGGGAGCAAATTCATTTTAACCTATCAAAACTTCACAAAATTAACCACCATATTTTGACTAAAAGGTCAGTTTATGATTCTGCTACTGAGTTCTACTTTTCTAGTGATACTACAAACATCACAATATGCTCAAAAAAGTGAATTTTCTCCTGTTTGTAAGGCATCTTTTCCTCTCAGCATAATCTCCCATATTCTGAAATTACTAATGCATTTTCATACGTTGAGTTGACATGCTACTTTTACATCTACCTAGTTAATAGTATTCAACTTATATTAGGCAGTCAGATAATGGTCATGGTTGATTCATGTTCAGAATCATAACTGACCTGATTGATAAATACCTTTTGATTGATTGATTGATTGATTGATTGATTGATTGATTGATTGATTGATAAATCCCTCATTGCCCTTCAGAAAGTGCCTGAACCTCTCTCTTTGAAACTGACTTTTGGGTCTGATAAATGGGGATGTCATTGATGGCTTGGGTCTTAGTATTGGAAGACCAACCAAAGTTGCAGCCATGAGGACCTCTTCCCTGTCAGCTGGGAGGCAGTCTAGGGATAGATGAGGATTCATAAACTGGAATTTAATCCCAACAAAATAGAACTTCTAGCAGGAAGAAAATTTGGTTCAGGAATTGAGCTGTTTCTTCTTCTTGATGGTGCTGCACTCCCCCCAATGTAGCAGGGTTTTAACTTAGGGATGCTGTTGGCCCTGAGCCTCCTGCTAGAAAAGTAGATGGCAGCCATGACCATGTACACCTCTCACTATCTGTGGCTGGTGAACCAGCTGCAGCCTTTCCTGGGCAAAAAAAAGTTCTTGTCACTGTGGTGCATACCTGTTAACAGCTAGATGAGCCTGCTGCAATGTGCTCTACATGGGGTTTTGCTCAAAGGCTAGAATTCTGGCTGGAGTGGATCATAGGGACCAGAGGACTCCAATCTTGTTTGATCTACTGTGGCTTTCAATTTGCTTCCAGGCCCAGTTCCAGTTGCTGGTATTGACCTTTACAACCCTGATAGTGACCTGGTATTGATCTTTAAAACCCTATTTTAGATAAATAAGTCAATGTTAGCAGTGACCCTGTGATGACCTTCTACAGCAGGGGTAGGGAACCTGCGGCTCTCCAGATGTTCAGGAACTACAATTCCCATCAGCCTCTGTCAGCATGGCCAATTGGCCATGCTGGTAGGGGCTGATGGGAATTGTAGTTCCTGAACATCTGGAGAGCCGCAGGTTCCCTACCCCTGTTCTACAGGAACTATGCATGCTATAATATACCTTTTGCCTCTCTTTCCTTTTTGATATTTCAGGATAATATATTCAAGGCTTTATTTCAATGGTTGTTGAACTATGTGTTCACTATTTTGAGTTAAATTTTATTGTTCTTTAAAGCCACTGTGAATCTTAAGGCCAGTTTGTAAACAACAGTCTTGATTTATCTTTCTTCTCAGAATGGTTAAGATGCTTAAGAAGTTACAGAAGTTAAGTTAAGAAGTTATCCACAGTGAACAGGGATACAGAATAGCTTTGGCTAAGGTAAATATTTCCTTCACATACTACAGTATCAACAGTTTTATATACAGATGTTTAAAGAGAAGTGTTATTTTTTAATATTCCCTTTGTATTATTTGTAAAATGCCATTTGATTTGAGAAGTGTTATGTCACCACAGAATATCTTTTTAGTCAGAAGCCATTCATGGTCTTCAATTCGGGACAATTCATATCTGTGCCATTCTTAAAGACTTGTCAACCAGTTTGCAATCAGTTTCCTCCTTTCTAAAGAACAAATTTAAAACAGATTAGACCTAATTACCTGCGGAGGTTTTAATTTGTCCAGTCTGCTCCACACTTCACACAGAGAATGTATCTATTTCCTTCAAAAGTCAGACCTTCACTGGCAACTAAAAGGTCTTCCTCCAGCATTCCATAAACTCTCTGGAAACTGATTGGATATAGCTTCAGTCTTCAAATCTACTCAGGCCTTTGCATGGGATTTGTGGTTTAACAGCCAGAGACTAGATAAATATCTTGCCCACCAGAGCCTACAGTCCCCCACCCTCCATAACGTATACAATGCTGGTAGGATGAATCAGCACCAGTTTCTTAGAAAAGCTCCCCTCTTTTCCAAGAAAGAAAATGCACATGCTCACATCTAAATTTACAGCTATAAACTTTTTGCCATAAAGGCAATTTGTCAAATTGTGAAAAATGTGTGGTTTCCCTATCCTTTAGGCTGTTTCCGCACGGGTGGATAAAAGCACCCCAGGGACACTAAAAACTGCATCCCTGGGGAGGAGTTCAGCTGGTCGGTGCTGCTGCATTGCAGCAGCGCTGTCCTTCAAGACTTCAAGCAGCACCATATGCTGCTTCTCAAAACCCTCGGGCCATGGGAGGCAAGCAGCTTTTGCAAAGCAGCTGCCTTCCTCGCTGCGGGTGCTTAACAGCAACGTGGAAGACGCTTGTTTTCCTCTATCTATCCCTTCACTCACTCTCCTCTGGCATGTTGCCGCCTGAGGGGCTGGAGAGGACAAGCTCCATGCTACCCTCCAACCTCCAGGGGTTGGAGGGTAGCATGGGCATGTCCCTCCAGCCCTCCTGAGCGACGCTGCCAGAAGAGGTGAATGGAGGCAACTGAAGGAGAGACAGCTCCATGTGGAGCCGCCTCTCCTGCTGGGGAGGAAATTGGGGCTGCTCGCACACTACAGTGTGAACAGCCCCCAGAGGTTCATTTCCGCGCATGGGCAGAAAGGGCCTCTGAGACAGCAGCAGTTTCAGATTGATATTTATAATTTATTTTATCTATAGGCTAAGAGTGTCCTGGGGCTAGCTCTCAGAAATACACATTTTTATTCATATGTGCCCTACCTACAGAGTAGCAATGCAATCCAAAGGGATATATGTATGAAATCGTTTAGGAGGTGGTGTGGTGCCGGTACCAGCATTAATGCCACTTATGCCAGCGTTGAAGCACTTATGCCAGTGTTGGGGAGCCAGGAAGCAGCACAACACCTGGACTCCAGTGAAGCAGCAGTTGCAGTGCTTCTCCAGTACAGGAGCCAGAGCTGGCACAAGCACCGAAGGGGGCATTTCCAAGGGTGGAATTGGCATTAGTTGGCTTCCTTTCAGCCCAGTAACACCCCCATTTGCTGATGCAAACATACACCAACAAAAATGGCGGCACTGCCCATTGTGCTGCATAGGCCATTTTAATGGGTGATAGCGGGTGTTGATGTCAGATTGCTGGCAGTGGCAAGTCTCTTAGGAGGTAGTGCAGCTGTGCCATGGCAATCCCGACTCCCAGCGCAACTACCTTCCCCTTGGATTGTAGTGTTAGTCTGGGTTATTGTTTGAAAGAACAAAAGAAAGCAAGAAAGCAAGCAAGCAAGCAAGCAAGCAAGCAAGCAAGCAAGCAAGCAAGAAAGAAAGAAAGAAAGAAAGAAAGAAAGAAAGAAAGAAAGAAAGAAAGAAAGAAAGAAAGAAAGAAAGAAAGAAAGAAAGAAAGAAAGAAAGAAAGAAAGAAAGAAAGAAAGAAAGAAAGAAAGAAAGAAAGAAAGAAAGAAAGAAAGAAAGAAAGAAAGAAAGAAAAGCAGCCACTATGAGCTTTCCTAACTGGAAGCATTTTCACTGAACACACATTAATCTCCGGCCTCTTCTCTTGCTGCCTTTGTAAATGCCAGGGTCAACAATTCCAAAGTCAAATGATATCATTTATAGTGTGCAGTTGGTTATACACATTCTTTTATTCCAGCTACTCCCTTGCAAATACTAGTGTTCAACTGCTACATCCTTTGATAGAAGACAAAGCTATTCAAAAAGTAGAAGCTATTTCCCTCTACTGAAACTCTTGTCAGGATGAAGATACTTTCTAGAGTGGGTAATACACAGGGCCAGATGCCTCAACTGTACTTGCCAGGAAAACCTTCTCTCTCCATTTTATCAAAGACATAAATTGTATATAGGAAAGTGCCAGGAACTTATCTATTAAACTAGCATTTAACAGGGATGAATTGATCTCTCTACCTCCTTTAGCTCTGTCCATCTTCCTAGAGTTTTGCTCTAAAGATCTTGTATACAACTTTGTGGAACTCCAGGAACTCAGACAGCCAGGAGTGGGCACATCTCCCATCTGGAAACCACAGACATACAGATGGTCAGTGTGTGCTTCTGTGACCTGAGCTTTGAGGGTCACTGTAAGAAGCACAGCCAAATGTTGCAATGTAGAAATAAAAAAGAAAAAAAAACTTTTCATAGAACTGGTCCTCTGTGTGCCAGAATACTAAAGGTCATGACCACCTTTACAATACTAAGAAAAGCATGGATGAAAAGCAACTTTAGATGAACTTTGACAATAGCTTCTGAGGCACTCTGATCAAAAGCTTGTTTCACGCCAACTGTAACCAGGTTGGAAGCCAGCAAAAGTAAGCCAACCTTAAAGGTATAGCGCATAGCTAAGGCAAGCAAGGCATATGGCAAGTGCATGGCAAGGCACATGTGTGAAAAGTGAAGATTACATAAGTTCATGTCTACTCTTTGGACCAAGTCTCCTGAATGAAATAGGCCCAATTTCACATATGAATGTGCTAGCTTCAGTCTTGAAAATGAAGAAACATGGACCTCACCAATGCCTAATCAAAGAAGATAAAGGGAGAAAGGTGCAGTGGGAAAATCCATTTTCTTTCATTCAAAGATCCTAATGTGTTTCATATGCAACTTCATAGTTTACAACCCTATTAGGGAGGGAACACTCTAAGAAACAGCTGTATTATACGTCCCTGATGAAGCTGCATTTGAAATGTCTAGGGATTTTTCAGTGAAATAAAATTGCTTTTTCCACTGCACCATCATTTTTCTTTCTTCTCCTTTAAGCTTGAAAGCCCAAACCATACAGTTCAAAGGACATGGACCATCTGGATGCCTGGATGTAAGTTCCACTGAGTAGACTTCCAGGCTACAGCAGCAACTCCTCCCTTCTTCCCCCCTCACATACCTCTGGCAGGCAGAGGTGCCACTACAGAGGAGGTCACTGAGCTGTTGTGTGAAATGACCTTTGAGCTATTGTCAAAGCTATGACCTTCAGAAACCCAGGTGAGGGAGTGAAGAGTCTTCTAGCATTCAAAGACAAAAAGCAAAGCATCATATTTCAGAATCTGTGTAGTGGAGACGGAACTTACCTGCAGTTATGTTTAGTCACGCCATCATACTTCTGACCCTCCTTGGTCACATGGCTAGTAACAGAATTACATAATCAGTTGACATCTGATTGGTCAAGTAGCATCAGGTCAGCTCCCTGAGTGGACACTTTCATCCTGCTTTTGTTCCTTGATACCTAATCATATAGACCCTAATTCTGGTCCTTTACTGACTAGCTGTCTGAAAACCTAATTGCTCCTGGAGAGGACTCTATATGCTAAAAAACATCAGCTTGAATAATAATGTCTGGTATTTGGCTTTTACTGTATTAGGCTATTACTGTGTAGTTAGTCCTTTCAGTTTAGTTTTATTATTTTAATCCTACTGTTCACTGCTTTTTAAATTCAAATTCTTGCACAATTTTGATCAGTCCCTTTAATTATATTCTTGTGGTATTTTGACTTCAGCAGGCTTCCATCTAATTCCAGTTAACACCTGTGCCAGCTGTCAAGAGTGTTAGTGTGATATTTAATGCCTTCTTATTGACAGAGGCTCAAGTTACACATATGGCCTGTCAGGCTTTTTATCATTTTTGCTAGGCAAGACAATTGGCACCGTCCTTGTTCCTAACTGACCTAACTACAGTGATCCATGCAGTGGTCAGCTCCAGGTTGGACTACTTCCACTTGCTTTATGCAGTGCTGTCCTTGGGGCTGCTCCAGAAACTCCAGATGGTGCTAAATGTGGCAGTGCAGGTCCCTATCAGGATCCTCAGTCAGCTGGGACTTGTCAGCATTTTCTACCACCATCATTAATAGACATTTATAGCAATCCCATAAATTGCATTTTCAACCCAAGCGACGAACAGAGGTGGTTTGCCATTGCCTGACTTCCTGCCTATGGCACATGCTCAACATTTCTGAAAGAATTCTTCTCCCCTCTTGAACATGCCTGTCTTTAAATTTCAGTGGGGGAAGCTCTGCTGTATAATTTCTTCTTTAGAAAAGTTTTTATTATGGTAAGTTTAGCAAAGCTTTTTTGTCTGATTTATTTGATACACAACTTGTCTAGTGACCTGAGTATTGAGCACCAAATTCACATGAGAACAGCTCTTTCTTTCTGTGATCTGGAAATTTCACAATTTGCAACTGTTCAGTTCCTGGGAGGTAGTGGGAACATCTTAAGGGGGTAGCTGTTCTGATGTACTAGAGCTTTGATAAAGCTATCACTGATGCACACAATTATTTTCAGCAGCCAATGGATCATCATTAGAACTGGCTCTCAGCTGTAGGTGCAGAGTGGTAGAATTAGAAGAAGCTAATATTTGTTGAACATTGAAGGAAAACAAAACAAAACAGAAAACAATTCCTTTGAAGAATAGCATTTAATATGTGGAATCTGTTGCTTTTTTGTTATATTTTGAGCTGTTTTAATGGATGACGGGTATTAATTTACTTACTAAATATATACCCTCCTTCTGGTATGGTACAGTACAGATTTAAAACACAATAATAACTACAAATATAAAAGCACAGCCTCAGCTTTAAAAAATAGTTGCAAAGCTACAGTTTAAAATGCATGAAAGCCACAGATATCTTTATTCTATTAAAAACTAAAGACAATTGCCTAAAGGTTACTCAAATGAAACTGGACCATAAGAGAAGAATGGCAGTACTTTTTATCTAGGAGAGTGGGCTTGAATGACAATAGAATATTAGGTTTAGTCTCCCTCACCTTACTGCTCCTTTGAATTATACAACTGTTTGCATTTTTTTTAAAGTACAGTAACAATAATAGCTGTTTTATATCACAACTGCCAGTTCTTTAGCTGGTTGTTGGACTTTCTTTACAATTTGAGCCTCACCCAGAGGCCTAGGAAGTTGTAATGTATCAGCATACATTGTCCACCTTGTCCACCTTGTTCTTGATCTTCTCCAGAAATTGGCCGTGCAGAGCTTTGTTGTGCCAGCTTTGGGTCCTCGTTTTAATGACATTTTTTTCTGTATTCTTGTTTTGTTTTCTGCAAATTGTTTTGTTTTCTGCAAATCTTCAGCAAATTTCTGTTCTTCACCTCAGTCAATGCCTGTTCTTGACTTTTATTCACATAATTGGCCAGCACATGTTTCTCCTCTTCCACTGTTTGCTGTACTTGCAGAAAGCCTCTGCCACCAAATCTCCAGGGAAGGTATAATCTATCAGTATAACTGTGTGGGTGTAAGGCATGGTGCATTGTCATAAGCTTCCAATTTTTTCTATCCAATGCATCCAACTCAGTCTGTGTAATTGATAGATGGAGATTTTATCAATATGTAGATGGTTCAAGTGCCATCCAAAGTGCCAGTAATCATTCTGACCACAACTGCTAGTTTGTGCCCGAATCTGTCAACTTCCATTCTCAGATCTTGGTATTTCATCATCTTTTCCAATTATTTTTCTTCAACCATCTGTCAACTGGGGGTTGTTATTGTTAGCAGCAGTAGCAGTGATATAGTAGTGATAAGTGTTGGCATGAATGAATACTACGATTACCAGCCCTCTGGCTATGTTGGGTGGTTTCCCACTGTTAGTCCCAATTATTCACCTTCACTTCAAGTGGCACTGGTAGAAACATTTTTAAAAGTGGCATTAATTGTGTCACTGTGTTACTTCTGGGAAAAACCTGGAAGTGACATAGGATAGAATTAGGAATTGTGAAAACTATGATTTCTGATGATTTCTAAAGCTATACCATGTTACTTCTGGGATTCCCCCTTCCGGAAATAACATAATTATGCAGTTGCCAAACACACACACACACACACACACACACACACACCTGTCCCTGCACTCAACTCTCTTGCTGGTGTTTAGGCTCAACCTGGAAATTTTAATGAATACATTAATATTTAAGTCTATATCTGTTGATTTTTACCAGGACAGAGAAATATAACGCTAAATAAATTTTAAATGCAGCTGCATATTTATAAAGAATTGTTCATGGCTGTTTTTTTCCAGATCAAGTGGGGAATATTTAATAAATGCACACCACCTGTGCACTAAATTGGGCTTGTACAATTGCAATTACTTAGAGTGCTGTCCTTCTCTACTGTGAATCAACCAAAGGTGCACATCCACTCACTCTGTTAAAGAAATCTTTTTTTTTCAGACTCAGAGACTTTGAGAATTGCAAATAATTGCAGAGTGTTTCCAAATCATCAATTCTGAATCAACATAAAGGAGACAAAGACAAAGACAAAGGGGTTCCAGTTGCCACACACATCAGTGGTGTTGCTCTATGTGTAGAAGAAAAACCAAACAATTGACTAGTGCTCTAAAAATAATTGGGATATTTTTTTAAAAAAAAATCTCCAAAGAATGAAGAACTTGATTGGAAGTGTGGTAAGCAAGTCGAGGCAAAGAAAGCATGTATAACTAGTGTTTCCTGTTGATACTTTTGTTTAGAATGGTCAAAGGTGAGCCCACAGAATTTCTACCATAGTGGAGTGAATGCATTCTAGAGATGCTAATTCCAGCTAGGAAAATTTACTGAGAATTGGGGGTGGAGCCTGGGAGACCAAAGTGTGGGGGAGTTCAGTGGGGATGTGATTTCAGATGCCATTCTCCAAATCTGCTATTTTCTCTAGGATCCATTGTAAATCCTGCAAAACTGCTGGCTGTTGACATCCTAGTGCACTGTAGCACACATTGGGAAGGAGCAGCAGAAACATGTTGAAAATAAACATGGGACCATAATCATGTGTGTTTTCACTCCTTGCCCCACTTACATAATACACCCAAAGACAGTCATCATCACAGAATGTCCAGCCAACTGTCTGAATTGGGTACACATGAAAACATTGTATTTGTACTGAGTCAGATCTCAGATTTATCAAGGTCAGGATTTAAGACCAAGGTATTTCAAATCATTTACTAACTACTTGGTTTTAAAAGAAAAAAAAACCCTAGATAAGTTGAAGACTGAACCTAAAAACATTTGCATATTCTACCAATTATCCAAGGCCTTCCAAGTAAGGACATCCTTTTTATTATTGTGTTGAGGGTAGCATGAAAGAAGGAAAAGACTAATTATATGGGCATAAGGAAGTGGAACTAAAATGGAAAGAACACAGTCAACCAGAGACAACAAGAATGGGAGAAGTGTGTCCTACTGAAGGGATGGGATTTATCCCTCCCACTAAACTACTGTGGAGATTTTTCTGTTTCCTTCTAAATTCCACTTGAGTTGAAATTCCATGGTGTGTGTGTATATATATATATATATCTGTCTACAAGTAGAATGGCTTCTTCACCACAGCTGATCTGAACCATTTGTGTTATTCTCTAATATGGTCGGCATACAGAGGATTTAGAATAGTTGACTGTATGGTAACTACCTCTTGATTTCCTTCCGTCCAAGATACATTTTCATGGAAGCAGTTAAGACAGAAATGTTCAAATCCTGGATAGTCACAGTATCCTTTGCCCAGTGGCAGGATTCAAATAATTTAACAACCAGTTCCAATAGGACAGTGGTGGAATTACAACCAGTTCTTTGAACTAGACAAAAAATTAGCTACCAGTTCTACGGAACTGGTGCAAATAATCTGAATCCCACCACTGCCCTTGCCCCTTGAAACCATAATTTTTTACCACTAATTCAAGGGCTATTTCTGGAATGGTAGACTTTGAATATTTTGTGCTGTATTTTCCTTTCAAGTTGATGTCTTATTTAAAAAGTCTTGGGAAAGGTAAGCTTTTATTATAGATTAGACATACACTTGTGGAGATGAGTGGGTTTGGTCTGATATCCAACTGAGATTGCCTGCCAGGATAAATGTATCAATTATGTGTTCTGCTAAAGTGAGTGGTGACTAATGAATGAAGAATGTTTTTAAAGAACCACTAGAAGTTTTCAGCCAAAGAACTGGCTGGTTAGTTTTAATCCATATAAGAGTACAGTCCTAGGCAGAATTGTATTCTAAAGCCACTGACTGCAATGGGCTTTGAAGAGGATTGCTTAGGATTGCTCTGCAAGATATTAAGGCATTTTGCCTTCCTTCCCCATTTCTTGGCTCTCATTACCCTCATTCAGGTTCTTAAGTATTTCAGTGACAGTAGAAGCTGCTATGGACAAAATCCCATGATGAGCTCTAGAACGATATCTCCTTTAGTCCCCTCATATACCCATCCTTTTCTGTCAATAGTGAATAGTCTGGATGTTCTGAATGCAAGGGAGACTTAAACTTATCACAAATGTGCAGAAGTTTCCTCATTTTATTTAAATGTTTTCCTCTTCTTCCAGATTGTAGCCAGCAGTCCTGAAAAAAATCGCCCAAAAGCATTCCCCCCCAATTTTGGGGTAGGGGGTGGGGGATGTTGGGATTGCCAGCTACTATTTGAATCACTTTTTTGGCTCAGATTTACCAAATGCACATCGCTAATTACTTTTAATTCAATCCCAATTAAAATTACTTTTAAACAAAATTATGTTCTCCCCATGACACTAATCAAGAGACACTGACCCAGAGAGAATAGGTTGCCCAAAAATAGAACAGGTAAGGATTTTTGGAGAAGAAAGACATTTCTATCTGGGTAACGATGCTATGTTGGAAGACTGGCTGACTATAAGACAGATTGGTTGCAAGTGGGAAGGGGAAAGCTGAGATGTGGGAACAGACAAGAAGGTGTAAAGGGTCAGTTCCAGGAAGAAAAGCAGAAGGGGAGAAGGGGGAGAGATAGAAGTTTGAGAAAACCTAGTCAGTGGGCTTGGAAGGATCCACCTCTACTCAGGATGGCTCTTTAAGAGGTCATGTTAGTTTAGTGCTACTTATATTCCAGCAATCTGCCCTACTCCTGCCATTCCTAGTTAAGGCCTAACTTGTCTTTGGAACAGACCTAATTATTGAAACAGCCAAACAACACAAAAATAATGAGGAACAGGCTTTAAAAAAATGCTCCTGACGGAAACATTTTTTCAAGCCTTAGCAAATTCACTCTTTTGTTCTGAATCTTGCCTCCAACTTTAGGGGATAGAAATAAGTGGCAGTAGTGGGCACATTTTTTATAACTTCATTTAATTGCAGAAAAGAGGAGCCATTTTGCCTATGGCTGAATGCATGAGGGCAGCATATGGAATGTGGTAAAAACCTGCCCCAAAATAATCTTTATTGAAAGGAAAAAAGAAAGATGGATTATCTGCCTTTCTCCCTATTTCTGTGGCCTAATACAATTTTTGACCAGAGTTAAAGGTGTTTACAGTAATACATATTATTTTCTGCTAGCACAATTTTACACTATTTCTTTGGTATTAGAGATCAAAGGTTTGGAGAATTGCTTCTGCTCTCATCCACAGCCTGCAGACACATGAAGCTGAAAGGATTTGTGCTACTAGATGCACACACAAATCCATTTTTAAATAAAATCAAATGGTTAAAAAAATTTTACAAGGAGAATATAGAGTATATTTCTGTCATACTTTCCAAAACATCCTATATTGGAGGCTATTCCTTTAACTGAATGCTGTAGCTGACTTTTGGAGACATTTTGGAGGGATCAAGTTAGTTTTGCTGAAGACTAATCAACAAGGAATTTAACAATGAGTTTCAAATAATGGTGAATTGACATGTGACGTGAGACACAGGACTGCCACTGAAAATGGCAGCCTTGTGTCAACTCTAGAGCTGGAGATTCTGAGCACCCGGAACCGCGTTCCGGCTGAGCTACACGAGTTTTGGGCAAGTTTCAGGCATGCTTCCCGGCCCTGAGCTGCCCAAAACTCGCGCACTCCGAAACTCATGGTTTCGGAGGAGCCGTTGCTCCGAGCTGCGGCTCCTCCAAACCTGTAAATAAAAAAGCAAAGTGTGTTGGTGCGAAGGCGCAGTCTCGTGCGATCTCCCTTCCGGGTGCTGGAGAGAGGGAAAAAAACATCCTCCCAGTATTTCCAGGGAAAGGGATTGTTGACTCAGCTCAAGGCTGCCCCCCGCTTTTTAATTTACTTTCACTGCTTGGACTGGAGGGAAATTTGGAAGGTCCTCCTCCCAGCCAGCAGCTGGCAAGGTTCCGCCTTCCAAACTCCCTCCAGTCAAAGTGGATGAAATTAAAAAAGAAACCGGGGAAGGAAACGCGAGCCAAGCCATGCAATCCTTTCCTGAAATGTAAGCAACAACACAAAATGTTAGGGAGAGATGGGGGAAATTGTGTATTGAGCTGCTACTTTGGGGAGTTCCATATCACATACAGTTTTGCAACAAATGACACATACATTTCTGTGTGATTACTGTTGGGATCTGCTGTGGCACTTTGAAGGAGCAAAAAATTAAAATAAAAGGTGACGTATGATACATTATCCGCAGTTTGGACTTCATTGTTACTAATAATGGAGCCCACATCACGATATGCACATCCCTAGTCACTGGCATCACTGGCATCCAGGGGACCTTTAAAGTTTACATAGTCACAGTTCCAGACCAAGTTCAACATGTTCTCAGATGAAAATAGAGGTAAGAGTGACAGACACCTAAAAACAGTTTAAATGTATTATCCTACCCAAGACACTGTAGCAAAGAAAAATAAAAATGATAGCTTTCCTATGCAAAAGATAAAACAGCGAATCTTGTCAGTTCTGTAGCAAAATAAAGTAGCAGTTTACTTGTGACAGCTCAATAATGCATTCATGTCAGATCCAAGTGTCCAGCTGGTAGTCATTCTCACACAAAATAATATGTTCCACCCATGTGGCTGTACCAAGAAAATAAACTCCCTGGGAGCAGAAGGGCATGTGAGGTTTTCTTGACAAGGGCACAAAACTGCAGAAATTAGGAGGGAGAGGCAGGCAGGAGGTGAGGGAAAGAATCCATGGCAAGTTAATGGGCTGCAGGAGGCTATGGGAAACTGAAGGTTAGTGGAACTAGCCATGCAAATGAAACAAGACTAGAGTGATGTGGTCTCTACAAACCATTCCATCCAACATTCTGGCTGAATTTTGTACCAACATTAGCTTCCAGTCTTCCAATGTAATCTAAGGCAGAGAACATTGCAATAATCTAATCCAATTGTTTATTAAGGCATGAACCACAGTGGCAAGGTCTGTCCCACTAGAAAGGGATACAGCTGGTTCACCAGCCCAAGCTGGTGAAAGACACCCCTGGCCACCATTTGCATCTGTTTATCCAACTGAGGTCTGGATCTGGAAGGATCCCTAAATTATAAAGCTGCTTCTTTTGGGGGGAGTGCAACCCCACCCAGAACTGGCAATATCACAGTCTCTGACTCAAACCTTTTCCCCACCAGTAACACATAGGGTTAAGTTTCACTTTAGTCCTCTCATACATCCTAAAACTGCCTTTAAGCACCAATTCAGAGGTTCTACAGCTTCCCTGAGATCTGCTGGAAGCATGAGATGGAGTCGAGTGCTATCTGCATACTGGTGACACGGTGTAGCCTTGGCTTGGTCAATACTCTAGAAATTCGGTAAAATTTGGATTAGGATTTATTTGGGCACAAAATTATCTGTATGCCCAAATAAAATAAATAAGATAATAGGATATACCTGAATATTCCGGTATACCCGAAAAATTCAGGTTTGTCTTATTTTTTGGTGTTTTTCATGTTTTGACCTGCAGGGGACATATTTTTAAAGCTGGAGATGCCAAAACATCAGGGTATCATTTGAAGACTGTCCTGATTATTCCCCCTGAGTTTGGTGAAGTTTGATTCAGGGGGGTCAAGGTTATGAACCCCAAAATTGGGTGCCTCCATCCCTCATTGTTTCAAATGGGAGCTAACAGGAGATGGGGGCTACCCTTTTGAGGGTCCATAACTTTGGACCCCCTGAACCAAACTTCACCAAACCTGGGTGGTATCATCAAGACACTCTCTGGATGAGAAATTTTGAAATTTTGGTGACAGTAGCTTTAAAAATGTGCCCCTGATAGGCACCCAAATAAATTGCCCAAGATTCCCTGCTCTGCAGTGCCTTGGCACCATTGTACCCAGTGGGGAATTTCTGTGCAGACTGCACATTTGGCATTAGACTTTCAAGGTGGCTCCAGGAGGCCCTCCTGGTAATAGCATGCAGGCTTGATCAATTTTACTTCTGGGGATTCAATTTTATGGGCCCCCAAAAGGCTAATTTTGTTTCCCCACTCCTACACATGAAGCCTGCTGGCTGTGTTCTCTCAGAACTTTCCAAACCCGCCCCCACACTACCCCCAAAAGCAAAGTTCACCAAGCCAGGGTGCTATTACCAGGAGGGCCTACTGGAGCCACTTGAAAGTCTGGAGCCTCTACCTTCAAAAATGTGCAGCCTACATGGAAATTCCCCATTGGGTACAATGGAGCAAATGCAGAGCACAAAATCTGCCAGGCTCTTCAGGAAGTTCTATGGTGGGAAATTTAATTAACTTTTCCCACCATAGATTTCAGTGGGGCTTGCTGCTATGCCCAGCTGGCTCTGTGCTAATGATTTGGGAAGGGCACCACCAAAGACAGCTCTCAGAAGATTGTAATGGCAAGCCACCTCTGTTTCTCCCTTGCATTGAAAGCTCCTTGCTGATGTTGCTATTGCTGGGGTTGCTGTAAGCGAACAGTGACTTGACATCCCTTATGCATATATATTTCTGCCCAATGGAGTCCCAAAGTGAGTTACAACAGCACTTTTGTCAACAAAATAAAAACCTTGTTGGATATCTGTGAGAGTGTGACTGGCCCAAAGTCACCCACTTAATATGCACCCAATTAATCAAATATTAGAGTCACAGATGATGGTGACAGTCTGCGTTGTTCTTCACAACATCTGTGAAGCAATGAGCCATGCAGCACCAAAGATAAAGGAGAATCCAGAACAACATTGGCGTGACTCACAGAACCAGACAAGACAGCTGTTAGAACTCCATCTCCTCAGAGATACAATCCCAGAGATGACACTAATAATCAAGATGAGACAGGGATGTCCTGATTCCTTAATAGAAATAGGCCCAGAAGACAAACTTTGCAGAAGTTGTTGGTATGACGTAGGGTTGGTCAATACTAAAAAAATTCGGTAAAATTCAGATTTGGGTATTTTGGGGCATAAAATGATTTGTATGCCCAAATTTGAATCATAGCCAATTCGGATATGCCCGAAAATTCGGGTAAATCTGAAAAATTCGGGTCCGTTTATTATTTTTTTTGAATTTTGGGTGTTTTTACACGTTTTAAAGCTAACGGCACTAAACTTTCAGGATATCATCCGGAGACTGTCCTGATGATACTCTCCAAGTTTAATGAAGTTTGGTTCAGGGGGGGCAAAGTTATTGACCCTCAAAAGGGGTGCCCCATCCCGCATTGTTTCCAATGGAGGCTAACAGGAGCTGGGGGCTACACATTTGAAGGTCCTTAACTTTGGACCCCCTGATCCAAACTTCACCAAACTTGGGGAGTATCATAAGGACAGCACTTGTATGACACCCTGAAATTTTGGTGACAGTAGCTCTAAAACTGCGCCCCTCACAGTCACCCAAAAAATTTCCCCAGATTCTGTCTTCTGTAGTGGCTGGCTGGCTCCATTGCAGCCAATGGGAAATTTCTGTGGGAGGGCTGTGGAATGCACATTTCTCATGGTAAACCCACAAAAATTTCAGGGTTTCTTCAGGAGAGTGTCTTCATGACACCATCCAGGTTTGGTGACTGTTGCTTCAAGCGGTTCAATGTTATGGGTAGGGTCCATCTCCCACTGCCCCCATAAGCAAAGTTCCTCAAACCTGGATGGTGTCATCCAGAGACTCTCCTGAAGATACCCTGAACGTTATGTGACTGTACATTGATAAATGTGCACCCCACAGCTCCCTCCACCAGAAATTCCCCATTGGACAGCAAATGCAGAAGTCACTGCAGAAAAGAATCTTTGGGCAGATTTTTTGGGGGTGATTCCAAGGTAGGGCGCATTTCCTTTAGACATATGAGCACTGAATATCAGGGTATCATCTGGAGACTGTCCTGATGACACCCCTCATCAGGTGAAGTTTGTTTAGGGGGACAAAAGTTGTGGACCCTCAAAATGGTAGCCACTATCTCCTTAGCTCCCATTGGAAACAATGGGGGGATAGGGGCCCCCCTTTGAGGGTCCTTAACTTTGGCCCCCCTGAACCAAACTGCATCTGAAACTTGGGGTGTCATCAGGACAGTCTCCTGATGATACCCTGGAAATTTGGTGCCACTAGCTTTGTAAAAAAAAATCTTCGCTTTCATGTTTCACCGCCTCCAAGTGCACATGAAGCCTGCTTGAGTGAGTGAGCTGGGTGAAACACTTGAAACCAGCATTTTTAAAGCTAGTGACACCAACTCTTTTCAGTAGTATCATCAGGAGACTATTCCTGATGATACCCCCCAAAGTTTGGTGCAGTTTGGTTCTAGAGTTAAAGTTATGGGACTCTCAAAGGTGTGGTAGCCCCCCATCCCCTATCAGTCTCCCCATTGGAAACAATGGGGGATAGTTGCACCCCCCTTTGGAGGGTCCATACCTGAACCAAACCTGCACCAAACTTGGTGGGCATCACTCAGGACAGTCACCTGATGATGCCCCTGATAATTTAAGTTGAATGATTCTCAAAATGCGTCCCCTGCAGGCACCCCCAGAAATTCTGTTCTAAGATTTTTGCTCATGCAGTGACTTAGCTGGGACAGTTAGTCAATGGGAATTTCTGGTAGAGGGCTGTGAGGTGCACATTTCTAAAGGTATGGTCACAAAACTTTCAGGGTATCTTCAGGAGAGTCTCTGGATGATACCATCCAGGTTTGGGAAATTTGGCTTCAGGGGGTTTAATTCTATTGGACCCAAAAAGGGTAGGGCCCATCTCCCACTGCCCCCTGAAGCAAAGTTCTCCAAACCTGGATGTCATTCAGAGACTCTCCTGAAGATACCCTGAAAGTTTTGTGGGTTTACCATGAAAAATGTGCACTCCACAGCCCTCTATCAGAAATTCCCCATTGACAGCAATGCAGCTAAGTCACTGCAGAACAAAGAATCTTGTGCAAATTTCTGGGGGTGCCTGCAGGGGGTGCATTTGTAGATGTATTGGTACCAATATTTCAGGGTATCATCAGGAGATTTTCCTGATGATACCCTCCAAGTTTGGTGCAGTTTGGCTCAGGGGGGCCAAAGTTATGGACCCTCAAAAGGGTAGCTCTCATCTCCTTAGTTCCCATTGGAAAGAATGGGGGATAGGGACACCCCTTTTGGGGGTCCATAACTTTGCCCCCCCTAAACCAAACTGCACCAAACTTGGGGGGTATCATAAGGACAGTCTCCTAGTGATACCCTGAGATTTTGGTGCCGATATGTTTTAAAATGCGCCCCCTGCAGGCCGAAACGTAAAAAACCACCAAAAATAAAAATGCAATTCGGCTGGTGATCCGAATCCCATGGATTCGGATCCCATGGATCTGAATCCCATGGATTCGGATCTGATAGGATTCGGACAGCTCAGATTCAGATCCTGCTCGTCCGAATCCGTCCAAATCAGTGCAGATTTGGACTGTCTGAATCTCCAACCCTAGGTATGAGACACCACATTTGTAGTTTTTTTCCCCAAAAGTAATTTTTACTTGGTTGTGGTTGTGAACCTGTTTTTTTAAGATTGTAAAATAAACTCATTACTTTTATAAAACCATGTGTTTTATGGCCACACCACTCTTCATGCATAGGTGGGTGGGGAAAAAGGGGTCTGCTCACAGCCCCTGGTATGAAGCCTCTAATGTGTTAATCATTTTTTTGTTAAAGCAGAAGTGCTACAATACAGTACTGTAATAACGCTAAGCATTCCCCACCACCTCTCCCTAATATAAAAAAGATATGATCTATTCTTCAGTCATAATGATAATGGATAATAATGAATAATAATGGTGACAGTGGGAATCTGCCCCCTCTCCTCACCAACGTCCCATTATGGCTGCTATGCTGTGAATCTTTGCAGCTTCATATTTTAAACATGCCAAAAAAGTGTGGGGGGGGATCAGGATTATAATTTGAGGGGAAAGCATTTATGAATGTATTCCTGTACTCTGAAGGGGGAAATGAAGAAAAGGAAAGATGGCGGGGAATAAACTGTGTTCTTTGGAAATCACAGAATGCACTTTGTGAACTTCACAACATGGAGGGCAGGTGGAAAACCCACCTAAAATGGTGGTCGGCAGAAGAATTGAAAGTGGAAAGGAAGAGAGGTGTGGAAGGGCTGTGAGATCAGGCAGGAAAATTAAGAAGTTCTGCACAGAACATCAGGAGACAACTTGGCCACAATAATCTGCTATGAAGTGTCCTAAAAAAAGATGTATTTTTGAGTGGAAAAGGCATCCTGAGAACATCTTAGGAAAATTGACTCTAGAAACAGTTCTGCACAACCCACTGCCTCTAAATCCACATGAAATTCAGAGATAGCTGGAATTTTCAGATTTGGGTTTAATAGACATTAAAAATTTCATATTCTCAAAAAAAATGCCAGGATTCAACTTTTTTTATTTTTTCCCTTAAATATATCTGGGACAAACTTGAAAAATACTGAAAACGTGCACTTTCCTATAAGAGACCACAGACATTAGGAAAACACTTTAAAATGAAATAGGCATGCACAATCCTGCCATTTAAGGATTTGGGTAAAAGCTTCTTCTGTGTCCGCCAAGCATTTACAGTGAGGGAAAGCAATCCTGAGGTCCCTGGCAGTGCATTTCTGACATTCTAGCATCTCTGGAAAAACAGTAAGACTCCCAAATGCAAATTAGACGGTTCTCTAATGTAATACATACTTTAATTTACAATAGACTGTCACAGATGTGTCTCCACCTGAGATCCTCTTGATAATTTGTAAATGATGCAAATGTTACAAAAGCACTGCAAGTTTCTAACAGCCCTTCCGCCAAAGAAAACCAGACCTGGGATCCTCAGAAAATGGGGAGCACATAACAACCAAATAGAATCATACAGTTGGAAGAGACCACAAGGGCCAATGTGGAAACACACAATCAAAGCATTCCTGACATATGTTCATCCAGCCTCTTTTTAAAAACCTCCAAAGAAGTAGACTTCACAACATTCTGAGGCACTGAATTCCACTGTCGTGATGGTCAGGAAGTTCTTCCTAATGTTTAGGTGGAATCTCTTTTCCTGCACCTTGAATCTATATATTTGGTTGGAAGAGCTTCTTTACTGCATTCACACACAGGCCTGGGCTGATCCACGTTCATCTCCAACAAGAATTCTGCATTTTTGTGTGCCATGGCCCAGAAAACTCTTTCTTTGGCTACCATCCATCTACCCTCAGATGAAGGGGACACCCAAAACAGGGATCCTGAAGATCTGTGATGGTTGTGTAGTTCCATATGGGAATAGGTGCCCTCATCTTTGGTGGGCCAGGGAGTCTCTGTATAGCCACAGAAAGTATGTTTCCTTTGCTAGAGCAGAACAGGAAGGCACCGTTCAAAGAGTTTCAAATTGCACATGAGAACCAAGTATATCATTAATGAAAGGATATTTTCATGCTCACAGACTGTGGGACAGCAGGCAATTTTGGCTTAATACAAAAACAAAAATTTGGCTTGGTACCAAAGGGAATACTTCTTTACACAATAAGCGATTAAAATATGGAATTTGCAGCTAGAGGATGTAGTGTTGGCCACAGGCATAGGCAGCTTTAAAAGGGGATTCGAGACAGATTAATTGACAGCAGGTGTGATGAATACAGACACTTAGCCTCATTCAGGCACGTAGAAGGCAAATCTTAAAGGGTGAAAATTAGAACTCTATGTGAATGGTTGGAGGCGATGGACAGTGTTCTTTAGCCAGTGCACAGGAATTCTGGGAGGAATCCTGTAGTACTTTTGCTCAGAGAGAGGTCTGAAATGCAGAATAATGCTCTTTCAATCCACTTTCAATGCGCTTTGCAGCTGGGCAGAATAGCAAAATCCACTTGCAGACAGTTGTGAAAGTGGACTGAAAATGCATATGCAGAAGAGGGCTAAGTGATGAGAGAGTTCTGCTGAGGAAATCTATTGAATCAGAGCTGGTTGAACAAAGCATAACCATATTGCTCCATTCTCTGGGAGTGTTCAGAAGGCTCTGTGAAATAGGGACTAAAGAAGTAAAGAAAGCAAATCTGCACGTTGTCCCTGGTTTAAACTAAGAACACACTAAAGCTGATACAAGGTTGATATTTGAGGGGGAAAGATCCCCTCAAGATTCAAAAAGGGAAAGATTCATTCTAGAATATAAGTGGGATACTTATTGGTGATCCTAGAAAAAAAGAACAGGAGTGCATGTTTTATTTTCTGTACAAAGGTCAGAAAATGAGGAGGGTGGGGGTGGGATGGAGTTCAAGGAAATCAACCTGTGGCCAAGACAGGACTACCTTTGGAAAGTATGTGAAGTTATAACAGATTTTTTTTAAAAAAAAAGGTCTGAGGAAAATAATCTTAAGAAAAGAAGCACTATTGCTTGTTTAGTTTTGAAGCAACTTTCTTTATCTAATTAAACATCTTATGAGGAAGCCTGAGATTGTAACCCCCGAGAGACAGAGAGTAGCCAGACTCAAGTAAAAAAGACTTAACTGCAGCTTTCAAGTAAAGTGGCTGAACTCAAGTAAAGAGTTTGTGACTGCAGTTTTCTGCTGTGTCAAACCCAGTAGAAAGCCACAGCCTGCATTTAACTATAAACCAACCTGCTGACTTACCCGATTACAGTAAACTTGTAAATATTTTGACCTTGCCAACGCCTTTTAGTGTTCCTGAAAATAAAACTTCTTATGTTGGCTTAACTTTTTGAAGCACCAAAAGCCTCTTGTGTCTGTATTCATTGTTATGAAGTCTTGACAGGAAAAGAAAAGGGTCTGGGGTATTTTTTTTATTTTGATAATATAATCCACTGTCTCCATTGAGCAGTTTCTTGTTCTCTTATATAGTTCACTCATGTTTGTAAGGCGGGAAATAAATATCCATTTACGCTACTTCAGTGCTGAAAACAGTTGGCAGCTGCTCAGTGAGCCCTCACAGTGGCAGAGTTTTGGCAGGAAAATGCCAGCTAGCACTTTATCAGGGCAGGATAATGGAGGTCATCATAGCAAGTGTACCAGAAATTGCATCTTAAGGGAACCTTCTGGTTCCAAGGCAGCAAGCCTCTGAATTCTAGTGCCAGGGGACAACATCAGGGAAAGGCCTCAGCTTCTATGTACCAGAGTTGGACTTCCAGAGGAACTGGTTGGCTTACTGAGTGAGATGGGATACTAGATTAGATGGGCCACTAGTCTGATCCTGCAGAACTGTTCTTAAGTTCTTAAATAAAGCTTGAATTTAAAAGGGCCCCATGCTTTCATGCTTCAGAGTCTGGTTCCTGGAGGCATATTTGATTAGCAGTCATTGTATATAGCATGTGAAGAATCGGCACACACCACTTGAACTATAATGTCTCTTTCCTTGAAAACTTTTCAGAATTTGTAAGACTTTCACTAGAACATGATCCTGTCTATGAAGGAGAGAAACGAACAAAAGAATAATGGCCACATGAATTTTAAAAATTAATTAAAAAACCTAAAACACTAGTTTTTATGGACACAGATTTAAATAAAAACTGCGGCACCTTTGCAGAAACTGTGATAGCATTAATCTGTAATCAGCCATTGACATATTCATTTGTTCAAGAGACCAGCTGTTGGTAGGGTAATTTTAATGAAATTAAGAAATCAATGCTATAACCATATGCATACTTTAATTTGATGTGGAGGGGAATCTGTAATAAACCCAGAGAGTAGTACTTAATAAAGTGATGACATTCACATAACCTTAACCCTTGCTTTAAAAAGAAACTGAAGTACAAACAGAAGATTCACTCATCGTACATTTTTCCCTAGCACTATCTCCAGAAAACAGGGTTGACACTCTGCATATGGCATTAACAGATGCTGTAGTCAAGAGCTAAAATGTTAGGCTCATGGCAGTTGTGGTCTTTAAACTTGCTGATCCAATGTGCATCATGGGACCCACTTTAAAAAATTTTTAGCATCTACATCTGCCTTTCAACTCATTACAATTTGTATATTATATAGACATACTTATCTGAATTGTGATATCATCATCCTGCATTTCTTCAGCCCTCTTTCCACATGCCTTGGCACAATGGTAGAATGAATGCCATGCACACAGAAGGTCCCAGGTTCAGCCTTTGGCATTTCCAATTGAACTGTCTCTAGCATCAAGTGCTCAGAGGAAAAGACCTTTCGACTCCTGGTTTGCTTGCTTGCTTGTTTGTTTTTTGAGAACCACTGACAACACTGAATGAGATAGGTTTAAGTAAGCTTCCACATGCCACAAGTGGAAATGGGGAAATGACTCCATTATCATCAGTATACAGGATATTTATTAGGACTGGGTGTTTGGGTATACCCAAACAGAATTTTTTTTAATTGTCAAAAAAAAAAGCTGAACAGGTTTTGACTTTTTTAGGTTTCATTTTTTCCCTCCCTTGCCACCCGTGAAGCCGGCTCCAGTGTTGCAGGTGGCAAGGCAGCCAACAGAGCTGTTTGGTGGGGTTAAGAGGCAGCTGACAGGCAACTCTTCCATGCAGCCTGCAAAACCTAGACAAGCTTCGCAGACTGCATGTAATCCTGCAGAGTTGCCAAGGGAAGTGGGTGGGGTGGAATTTCCAATCTTTGCTGGTAGCTCTTCCATGCAGCCTGAGAAACTTGGACAGGTTTTGCAGGCTGTGTGTAAGCCTGCAGAACTGCCTGGGGGATGGGGGTAGAGGTCAAGAAAGGACAGGAAAACAATATTAAATAAATAATGCATTATTTGTAAATGTCAGCTTCTTCCCAACTTTTATGAGCATCAGGACAGTTTAAGTTAAAGATGAAATTAAGAGCAAGCTGGTGCAAGGACTATAGCCATCATACATGCACGGATCACTGATTGTGGTATACAGGCTAGCAGTTGTTGGTGCAGGGGAGGGGAAAGGTGCTATGGAAAGTCCAAAGGAAATACACAGATCCTCTGAAGATGCCAGCCACAGATGCAGGTGAAACGTCAGGAGAGAATGCTGCTAGAACACGGCCATACAGCCCGGAAACCACACAGCACCCAAGTGATTCCGGCCGTGAAAGCCTTCGACAATATATTATTTGTAAAGCTGAAAAGGCTATAGTGGCATTTGCAGTGCAGCGGGGAGAGCAGCAGGGGTCAAGAGACTGGACTTCTTGTGCTACATTCTCTGCCCCTCATGATGGGCAACCTACTTCCTTGGCAGAGCAGAGAAAATTGAATGTCCATCCTCCCAAAATTAGAAAAAATGTACACACACACACACACACACACAAACACACACACACACACACACACACACAGAGAGAGAGAGAGAGAGAGAGAGAGAGAGAGAGAGAGAGAGAGAGAGAGAGATTGACATGGAGAAGATTTCTTGTTATTAAAATCTGCCTTGAAAAGAACCAGGTGTTCAAAACACTACCTGTTCACATATAGATGGAAATAATTGTATATGTTTCACAGAAACAGGGAATCCAAATGAACCCATGAGTCTCACACAACTTATATCATTGTGTGAAGCATTTTGTTTTCTCCAGACAAACCCATCCGGCTTTTTTTTTTTTTGCTGGGGCTGGGGTTGGGGGAAGAACCAAGAAGTGAGTTTAAGTAGACAGCCAGAAAGAAACAAAAAAAAAGCTGAAATGATTGAAAATAATGCAAGATTCATGTGTGACCTTAAGGTTTAGTTAGCTCTAGAGATTTCTCTTGAAATATAGTGCCCTGGTCACACCAGAATCAAGAGTGCCACACATTTTTGTGGCAAATATGTTTGGCAGGAAACAGACAGTATTCAACAGTCATGATCACTCCTCACCTCAATGTCATTTGACTTGAGAAGCTGTGGACAGCTTTCTGGTTGTGCAGTCGCTGTGGTGGTTGAAATCTATTTCCTTCTGCCTTCAGGCGACATTTGTATCTGCACAATAAGTGACACGGTCATGGATGGTTGGGTCATATAAATGGATAACATGGTCAGTGATGGGAATACATCTCTCATAAGTCTTTACAGGATTGCACTTGGGCATAATAATATTAATGACGCATAGGTGAACAAATGGCAATACTTCAAAAAACACTGACAGGTTGACTGGTTTGTTCTTGCTTTATTTACATGGTTGGCAGTGCAGCATCAACATTTCTGTGGAGTAAGAGCTAAGACTCCTAGAAGACTATGTGAACATGTGGGTGTGGGTATGGGTATGAAAAGCTATCAGTTACACTCTGTGAACAATTTGAATATATGGAAAGTAACCCATCAAATAAACTGAAGGTGTTCACAGACAGCCAAACTGCTTCACAAAATAACAGCTCCCTCATTACTAGTGTGCAAAATGAGAGCTGAACCAGTAAATGTTTGAGCACCATAGTCAAAATCAGTCAGAAATGACTGAGGGAGAAAAAAAGATGTGTTTCGTATTGCTCTGTGAGTCCACTCTGCAAGGCAGAACTTTAATACCCTGTAATGTGGTCAGTTTCTTCTACCTTGTTGAAATGTGGAAGAGATGATTTCTTGGGTGCTTGCACATTTCATATCAGTTGGGTTCCCTTGGAAATCAATATAGACATCACCCAGACACAATAACAACACTGAATACCAGCCATACTAAATCATTCAAATGGAAGTTTTAATGAATAGAAAGCAACGTCACATACAATTTCTGTGACTATTGCTAGTAAGTAATGATTTGTGGGAATGACTTGAAATTTCACTCAGCAACTGCAACATAGTGACAATTTCTTGAAAAAATATTGCAGTGCCCCGTTCTGGCCTCAGAGGGTGGTGTTGCATTAAATATAGCTCCCTGGAGACGTGGCTCAAGGTCATACCAGCCAAAGTCTGCATTTGCTCCTCTGTGCTATGGAGATAAAAGCAAAAACACACAAAAATGTCTGCTTTCCATTGCATCAGGTCACTTATTCATTTAGCACAGTACTGCTTCTTTTGATAGGCAGGAGCACTCCAAAATCTAAGATGATGATCCTCTACAACCCTACTATATATTGATGTTTAATCAGCAATTTTAGGAACTGTGTCTGTAGTATATGTGCAAAGTATATACTCAGCCAATGAAGTCCAGAATCTGTTAGGTGTCTTTCAGCCCAATAGGCTTCACTGGGTAGTTTTGAAGGGTTAAATATCTGTATCCTCCCAGGAAAATGCTTGATTTTACATAACTACCCAATAAACTGATTAAGCCAGCAGGAACATGTGGCTGCAGTTCTGAAACAACCTTAAATGAGAAAACAAATGTCAGCTTCTTCCCAACTTTTATGAGCATCAGGACAGTTTAAGTTAAAGATGAAATTAAGAGCAAGCTGGTGCAAGGACTATAGCCATCATACATGCACGGATCACTGATTGTGGTATACAGGCTAGCAGTTGTTGGTGCAGGGGAGGGGAAAGGTGCTATGGAAAGTCCAAAGGAAATAAACACACACACACACACACACACACACACACACACACACAAGCAGTAAAGCCCACTGTAGGGTAATACAGCAGGCCTAGTTAGGGCATGGGGTGAGGGTAGGTAGTGCTTGCTGGGGGTAAGGGATGGTAGGGAGGACTTGCTGGGAGTGGGGTAGAGTGGCAAGGGATGGTTAGGGGTGGGGGAAGGTAGTAAGCAATGGCTAAGGGTGAGGAGGGATGTTAAGGGGTGGCAAGGGGTGAGGAGGGGTGGAGGAAGGGTGGCAAGGTAAGGCTTGAGGTGGAGGGTTGAATTAGAAAATATGAAAACATAAAGCTCCATCTGACAGACAATGAATATAGATTAAGATAGATGGATGGATGGATGGATGGATGGATGGATGGATGGATGGATGGATGGATGGATGGATGGATGGATGGATGGATGGATGGATGGATGGATGGATGGATGGATGGATGGATGGATGGATGGATGGATGATGGATGGATGGATGGATGATGGATGGATGATGGATGGATGGATGGATGATGGATGGATGGATGGATGGATGGATGGATGGATGGATGGATGGGAGGATGGGAGGATGGATGGATGGATGGATGGATAGATAGATAGATAGATAGATAGATAGATAGATAGATAGATAGATAGATAGATAGATAGATAGATAGATAGATAGATAGATAGATAGATAGATAGATAGATAGATAGATAGATAGATATCACTGCAGAATTACTGGAAAGATAAGTGCCTTGATGACAAAGGTAGATTCCACACAGCATATGCATCTGATTGGCTGCACCTACATAGCTGTGCATGTGCAACACACAAAAGAAAAAGAAAAAGGGACTTCCCTGCAACAGCTGGAAAGTAATGGACGTGTTGCTGTAGATTGGTCATACTAGCTGCAATGGGGAGAAAACATGCTTCGGGGAGAGTGTGCACTGTTGGGCGTTCAGAATCTCCCCACAATTTGCTGGGTAACCTGCAGAATGGCAGGTGGGCAGATTCTTCTAACAATGAATGGCATGGAACCTAAAGTGAATGAGTGGAAGGGAGAGAAATAAGCAGGAGACACTTTTGTTTGCACAGGACCTCATTATATGTGGAATCCACCAAAGAAATTAGACTTTGCTGTTCGGACAAACTTGAGCTTGTTCATGATGGCGGACCGTATTCCACTTTTGTCTGAGTTTTCTTAACTTTTTTTTCCCACCAAAGTAAAATATCTGAATCTTTTAAACTCTGAAATTATGTATCTCTGAGACCATTTTTATTTCATACAGAAGGTGATGGCCTTAGATAGTGCCTTAGCTAGAGAACAAAGACATTTCCTTTCATGTGAATCAACATATCAGATCTAAGCTTTTGATATCACAAAGGGAAAAAACAGTAGGAGTTTAATTGGAATCAGTCTTGGGGTTGGTAGTTCAAGTAGGCAATTCTCTTAAAGGCACTTTCACAGAAAGGCTGGTTGGGATCACTAGGTTAGATTTTCATATTCTTTAACCCACATGCATTAAATGAAAGGACAGATGGCAAAAGAGCTTCTTTGGTTTCCTGGAATTAAGTAGTAAAAAAAAGAAAAAGAAAACCCTACTCTGCAGTCTGTTAATTTATTGAGTTCTTTCCATTCTACTGATATTAAAGAGCTTCAGAAAAATTATCAGAAATTTGATAGTGTCTAAGGGTGAAGGGATCAGCTGAATTAATGCTCCAACAGAGGCCCTCATAGAGGTATAAAACTGCTACCTCTAGGCTGATCTCTTGAGTCTGAGCAACTGTTGTTGGATGTGAAGTCTGCTTTTCATAACAACTTTTTTCTGCCTTTTTGGACCTTATGAACTGCCTCCCCCATGGACAGACTTGTGCATCTTGACCTGTTTTTGGACCTTGACAACACTTCTGCCTAGCTTTGGACTTCATGACCTGCCCCAATGGTATTCTGGTTGCACCCCACATTCTTGTTATTGACCTCTGACCTCCTATTTGGCTTCAGACTCTGCAAGTGAGCTCAGCAGCACCAAATGGAGACCTAATTCTAAAGATATATATGGGTCAAATTAAATCAAGCTGCAACTTCAATACACAAATTTTATGCAGATTGATTTTTCTTGAAAAATTCAGTTCCTACCTGAATAAAGTCTATGGAATTCAGAATTGGAGCATTTTATAGCATGTGCATTGTGTGTATATCACCCCAGTTTCATTCCATAGCATCTGCTCTTGGAGGGTCTCAGCAAGGCTGAAAGAGTCTGAGGCTCTACCTATTCAGATATGATCTAGCAGGAGTGTAGTACAACATTAACATAAATGCTAACCCATTCTCTCTAATAATGATGTTTATTTAGGTACACAAAATATCCTAGTAGATTTTTTTTTCAATTGGTATTTCCTGCCTCAAGTCTGCTTCCCATTTTGATCTATTGGATCTCTATACTCCAGTTCAATAAGAATATTATATAACTTTGCCAAGTGCCCTTTAGAAGGTCTGGGTATGTCATAACTTTCACAAAGAAATTCAGATATCTGAAAATATCCCAGATGTGGGCTTATCCACAGGAAAAGAAAAATCTGAATCTGCAAAAATTGCAGTTTTACCAACTGGTTTTCACATAACATGCTTTTGATTTATTTTATTTGTTCCCAAGTACAAAATCCTCTTCTTTCAATACATCCAGAAGTCTATTGTATTCTGCTTGTTTCTTCAAGCTTGTGCTTGAAGAATATTTATTATAATGAATTGGCATTAGTAATGACATCCAACTGTAATGGTCTCCTAAACTTATTCCAAGATGTACATAGAGAGAGACATGTCAGACTGGGATTAGCATTGTTGTTGTTTTTAGGGGTTTTTTTTTTAGTTTTGTAGTTTTTTTAACCTCGTGCCAACTTCTGTTGTCTCATGCAGAATTTTCACCATAAAATCTAAACTTTTTCAATGTATTTCAATCAAAGGTGTGTGGGAAGAAGGGAAAGAAGCTTTAAGCCACCTTGATTCTCCTGTCCTTAGACACCTCCTTACAGGAGAGAAAGGGGTGGGGGAGGCATGAATCTCCAAACTCTGCTTGTTCTATTGATCTGGCTTCAGGTCTCAGTCCATCCATATTTTTTTTAAAAAAAAATTGTTGCCAGGAGGACAGATAACACAGCAGGAGGGGAAAAGTTTAAACTGGCCAATGAAATGCAAGTGTAACTGATCAACACTTCTCCTTGGCCAATCAGGGAAGGTTTTTATTCCCTGGGCTCCATTGTACTGCACATTTTTTTAATGTAGAGGCAGCAAACTTTCATGGTGACTCCAGAAGACCCTCCTGGTAATAGCACCCATTTTTGGTGAACTTTGCTTCAAGGGGTGGTGGGAGATTGGCTTGATTTTATACCTGTGTATTTGGTAAAGGAATATGGTTGTATGTATGAAACAAGGATTAATTTAACAGTACAATATGGATTTGCCCCCAGAACAACGTTCCCTGTAAGCTGCATGCATGCACAACCACACAGGCACCATATTGGTGCTGCCCAGATAAGGGATGCCCTGCAGGGGGAGCTCTCCTGGAGGGCTCAGTTCTGTGCAGTGTTTTGGAACTTCCATGCAGCCGGGTAAGGATTGGAGGGTAAGTTGCCCTACAATATAATTTACTTTTGAGGGTCTCTCTGGTTAGTTTCCTCATTTTTTGCCCAACATTTTGTGTGCTGATGAAGGGATTCTCCCTGCTTCCATTTGCTGATTTGGGCATAAAATTATCTGTATGCCCAAATAAGACGAATACCATATGCCCAGAACATTTGCTCTGCAGGCTCCAATCCTGGGTTGTTGTTTTTCAGCCCAAAAAGTATATAGTTGTCCTGCCAATTCAGCTGGTCCTGCCAATTCTAGCAATGTATAGTTTTCCTAATTTTTATTTTGGAAGAACTATCTTCATAGCTAACACAAACATACAGAAGAGAGTCTTAGGTGCTTGGAAGACGAGTCCACCACCCATTGAAAATCATTAAGTTGACCTGCCCTCTGTGAGCTGTCTTAGTTTTTCTGTGCCATAAGAAAAAAAGATGTCTTATTTGTGCTGTGCAGAACAGATCACAATCAGTATCAAGTTATTGTAGTTGTATCAAGCAGTAACTGTTCCAGTCAGGAAATTAATCCTTTTTATTAATCATCTGTTGGTTTCAAAGTATACCTGGTGAGATCTTTCAGTCAAAACAGAAGCCAAAAACATGATACCAGAGCTGTCACTGCTCAGTCTTTTGACTTAGATCAAGCGTAGTATCACATATTAAAGGAGCTGATAAAGGAGCTATCAGCACTGCAAAAGCTATACAATTTTCTCTTCCAGAACTGAGGGTGAAGGAATATCTTTCTTTCCACTCCTTGTGAGAAAAAGTTCATAGCACATGGACAAAGACATCAAGGGAAAGGTACTAAACCTGATGTACGCTCCCGGAACAAAGCTGCTTTGTGAAAATGCAATTTCCTTTATTGTTTTTAAGGTGTTGAAATTTAAGATGTAATAAAACATGAATACCAATTTGGAAGTATTAGTTGCTCCTAGCAACCTTGAAAATGTATTATGCCTCATTTTTCATCTGCATCCTCTCTGCGGTAACTGTACAGAGAGAGTAAAAGAGGAATGGATGCTTGCTGAACCGATATACAGAACTGACCTCTTTTTCCCCTTCTCGGTAACAATAAAGTATCATTAAAATTGCTGCTGTAGGTAAGATACGATTATGCATTGCATCTCCAGAGCAAGCCCTTGTGCCCCCTCTTGACATTATAAAGCGGCATATTTTAGCCTCAGGTGAACTGACTGTGTGATCCCTTTCCCGGAGGACAACTCTGTTTGCATTTTGAACACCTTGCATAAGTATTACCAAATTAATAAAAAGGTAGCATAAATCAGCATTTAAAAATGCATATAACCTCAAGGCAGTATGGAAATCATAGAAACTTCCAGGAGAGAGACTTGCACGCCCTGGTGGGTTCACTGTTTGCTTGGCAACTTTACTGAAGCCTTTTGTGGACACTGCTGATTCCCCAAACGGCTTTTCCTCTGCTGCCATTTCCACTGGATTAATGACTGAAACACAGCAGTGACTCTATTACAGACCATGGTTTTAGAAATATGATAGGCCACTGTTATGCTGCAGTGCAAAAGGGGGGGGGGGCAAAATAGAAGTCTGAAATAGACATACTAATGTACTTTAAAATATTTTCTAGCTCTCATATTAATGGTCAGACAGTCTTTGGTAGCAAAATGCACAGTGCAAAAAAAGTCACTGATTTCTCCACAGTTCTTACTCCAAACTACAATCCAAAAACAGAAGCCAAGTAATGCCTTCTCTTAAGACTAACTAAATATCACCACACATTGTACAAACTTTTGAGTTTTCATCAGGTTTGAAAGTAAAAAAGCAGAAAAAAGAGTATGTGTGTGTGGGATCTTTAGGCCACTTATGAGGGATACTTTGTTGATTTTCTAGCAGGGAATCTGTACATATTCTATCGCTTACCAGCATGGCCATCACATGCTTCGACAGAGGCTGATGGGAATTGTAGTTCCTGAACATCTGGAGAGCTGTAGGTTCCCTACCCCTGTTCTAAAGCATGGGGGACTCACTGATATCAAGTGGTACCATATGTATTTCAGGACATAAAAGCAAAATAGGGCGCTCATCATTTGGCATATAATAACAACCAGTGGTTGATCAGATGTCTCTCTGGTGTCACATGGAACAAGCAAGTCTCTTAAAAGTTTGAGAGCAGAGGAAAACCATGATATGTTTTGATTCCCCATCCTGATCCATATCATTAGTGTACAATGCAATGGTTTCCAGAAAGGGTAAATTGTCTTAGGAGAGAGTTCCATAACATTGAGTGGCAAGTAGATATCATGTCTAACACCCTTCCACCCAGAGCATAAATATATTTACAATGTCTGTCTACTAATTCATACAGTCTTCTAGGCATTCAAGTGAATAGTTGATGGGGAAAAGGCAAATTATCAATGCAAAATGCCACCTGAGAAAATTTGGGGTGGTGATGAAGAAAAGAAAGCTGATTCACACCTCTCTGACTTGATCATTAAAAAAATAAGTTTCTCAGATATCTTGACTTTGCAAAGTTGGCCAAAACCACATACTGTACTCTAGTATGATCCTAAATATTTCAGTATTAAGCTATGCTACAAAAATAGACTTAATTTAGCTGGTTGTATCCAAATAAGAAACTTTATTGATGAAAAGGGTGCGCTGTCAAATGCACTGACTTTACTGGATGAAAAACCTGATTTTATGGAGTTAAAGTTGGAGTTGTTGCTTACTTCATTGTTTTAAATTGTTTTTTAACTGATAGTTGTTTTACTGATTTGTACACTGCTCAGAGCCCTTTGGGAATGGGACGGTATAGTAAATATGACAGATAAATAAATAAATAAATTGTATTGTCAAAAGCCTTCACAGCCGGATTCAACTGGGTTGTTGTGGCTTTTCCAGGCTGTGTGGCCTGGTCTGATAGATCTTGTTCCTAATGTTTTGTCTGCATCTGTGGCTGGCATCTTCAGAGGAGTATCACAGAGGGAAGTCTGTTACACACTGTGTCCAGCCTGCACAGATGCAGGCAAAACGTTAGGAACATGAGTTTTTTCTCTTTAAATTATTCCATATTTGCATTACAGGTTGTATTTTTATTTTTTTTTAGTTAGCTGTTAGGTTAGAAAGAAAAAGTCAAAAACATGTCTTTAAAAAATTCAGTAAAAAGCCTGGGCACAATTTAAAAAATGTGAGTTTGGAAATAAATTGTAGGTTTGAGGTAAGGTAGACAGGAAGAGTCTTAGGCCACAGGATGGTTCACGTGTCAAGTTTAAGAAATGGTTAGTTTGCAATCAGACTCATAATGCAGTGTAGCCTAGTGCAGTAGCTAACGTACTTTGGTGAATTAGTCCATGGGACAGATAGAAGAATGCAACTGGGCCACTGGAGGAAGCAGAAGTGGAGGAGAGTTGAGTCAGCTCCTTCACTCATAAGGAGCAGTGGGGGTGAGATCCTATGATGACATATTGGTTTCTTCTGGCATTCTTTCACCAGAGGGGAGGTCTCAGACTACCTAGTGCACACTCTCACATTTGGTCAAAGCCTCAACCCTTTCACTTTGACTTTTGTGCTCCTGGGGTCCTTCAGAAGACTGTGGTAGTTCTGGAAGTGGGCAGGTCCATGTTGGAATCTCCTGGCTTGAAAGCCATGCTGGCTCAGAAGGCAGCACCAATGCTAATTCAGGGTCCCTTTGCGGAGGCCCTGAGAGACTGGATTCACAAGAAAGGTCTGCCAAGGCAGAGCTTGGGGACAGGTGTTTTTTTTTCTTATTCCCCAATGAGGATTCATCTTTCCATGCTAAACTAGGGTGGTCCACAAAAGATGTGAAACTCTAGTCAAAAAGCCAACAAACTTTGAAGAAGAAACAGAAATGAAGGGTCATATTTCCAAATACAAGTCCACACACCAACTTAAATCTTCCAATCATTCCATCACTGTTGCAGTCAAGACATCTATTAATTGAGTCTAGCAAATTGAACCTGACCCTGGTTGGGAAAAGGCAGAGTCAAACAAACACATAAACACACAAATACATCGTTGAAGGCTTTCATGGCTGAAATCACTGGGGTGTTGGTGTGGTTTCTGGGCAGTATGGCCATGTAGCATTTTCTCCTGACATTTTACCTGTATCTGTGGCTGGCATCTTCAGATACAAATATTTGTATTAAAATTCATTTTAATTGTAGTAATCTGGGCACAACACAACATGTTGAACTTCTTTATTTTCACAACTCAAGTTCTTTGAAAAGATGGAGAAAATTAAGAGTTTGGTACTCTGGCAAATTCAAGGTCTGATATTCCTTTCACAAGATGTATCAAAATATATAGGCGTCAGTTTGAATGGTTGTAATTTAGTGTCCTTGGAACCTTGTGCCATTGTGAATACTTGAAAAGCTTTTACATTAATTCATTCTGCTCAAAGGTACTCCTGAAAATATTGTACAGACTTTTTTAAAAAGTAAGAATGCCTTTTTAAAATGAACATTTATTGTTAAATTCACCTTCACACTGTGTTGTGAAAAATATCCAGACAAATAGGACTGAACAATACTCAACATGGAATAATCAGATTAAAATATCTGGAGTTTTCTGTGTGGACACTGAGAGTGCATAGGTGACACATCTAATTTTCCGATCTAGAACTTGAAATGTCAGACTTAATTGTTTTCTGTCCTGTTCTGTAGAGAGTTAGTCCCAACCAGCAACTTAGGTACTTTGGAGTTATTCAGGAGGACTTTGGACTCTATCACTTAATATTAGTTAGATCTGTTCATTGGCTTTTATAGAGTTTCTGTGTTATAATTTTTAAACAATGTTTTTAAACAGAGGTTGGATGGTCATCTGTCGGGAATTCTTTGATTGTGTATTCCTACATAGCAGGGGGTCGAACTAGATAGCCCTTATGGACTCTTCCAACTAGATGATTCTATTTTTTTTAATTTTTGCCTTCCTTGAGTATGATTTTTGGAGAAAAGCAGGCTAATGTTCTGTAAAGAAATAAACATTGAATGGTATTTTTTTCAAAACACTTTAGTTGCAAAGAAAAGACAAAGGTGATAACAAAACAGTTCTTTAGGGGATTTATTGGCAATATGTCTGCCAGATGCATTAGAACTGGGACCTTTTTCACAAGTTCAACACACTCCTGCACTGGAATCAGTTTGGGGAGAGCTGTTCCTCCTTCCCTGTGAGTTCTCACAGTTGCGGGGGGGGGGGTCAGTTTATTTCTTCCACATGTGCCTTAAATGATCAGAATTTTCAAGGGAGGGGGCTGTTGTCATTGATGGTTTCAATAGAGTTTTCACAGAGCCCCCTTATTTTGAAAAAAAAATGTCTTAAAATATCAATATATCAATGTAACATTGTTTAAACAAGTTTAATAGATTAACCAGACTTAGTATAACCAAATTCTCCGAATTCCTAGATTGCACTTCTTTAAAAAAGATGTGTCTACTGCTGTCCTTCAAGGAGCTATGCCTTTTATCTTATATCTCCGCAAAGGAGGGAACTAGAAACTTATGTTTTTTAATAAAGTGAAAGGTGGGAATTCAGAAAAGCTCAAGCTATCTTTACATCAATGTATTTTATGTATTTTAAAGCCTTAAAGTATTGATATTTTAAAGTGAAAACTAAAAACACAAAAATGCAAGTGGAAATCAGGTAACAAACTAAATAATATGAGGCAAGAATTGATGGGGGGGGGGATGGGAAAATGTCCTGGACTGAACTTCTGTTTCCCTACTTGATACAGGTATTTAAACCTGAGTGTGGCCTGAAAATGAGCCATCTGACATAAATGAAAAAGCAGTAGCCAAAGATTCTTGGCTTTTGACCCTTGTCTTGTAGTCTAGTAGGATCCAACCTACTAGATCAGTCCTGGATGATGCTTTTGTACTTTTATGATTTTGGTTCCTGCTTGCTTATTTTATTATATTTTGTAAACCACTTTGTGTACCCACTCGGGGGAAGGAAGAGTGGCATAAATTATCTAAATAAAATCCAAGAAAGGAGTGGAAAACAGACCTGATTACTTCATTACCCATTTCATCGCAGTACTTAGTAAGCCTGAAGTAAGTACATTGCTATGTTGATATGCTCCAGTTTGCTATGGAACAGTGTGTGACGCTACCAAGAATAATAGTTACTATGGTTATTGGGGCCACAGCTTCCTTGTTACCTATCTTAGATGTATAGCATTAGTGACCCCATCTGAGGGAAAGGGAAGATCTTGGGGAAGCAATGTAGCCTTGCACTGGCATGTTTGCTATCCCCATTGCATAGGGGACGGCCCTGCTGGTGCAAGGATCAAATACACCAGTGTTCAGTTGCCCCTCAGCTCCACGGTTGTGACATCTGGAAGTTAGGGCTGCTACAGAGCAATGCTGGTATCTAATGGGATGCCAGCATGGGAGGTGAAATGGGCTGGGTGTTTCTGAAGACTTCCACCCAGGTTTAGGACCGGGAGTGCCCAAAAGGTTGGTGTAAGTGCATTTAGCCCTATAAAGGGTTTTTAAAAAGGGTTTTTAAGGGTTTTTTTGTTTTTGCTGTTTCCCAGAACCACATAAAATCCTCTGGAAGTGGCAGGGCAGTGTGGCAGCCATGTAATTCCTGGCTGCCTCGGGCTTTGAATGAGACTGCCCATTTCTTTTGAAATTATATTTATATAACAATTTATATTGTTATATTGAAACTTTGTAAATGTTTGTTAACTGTGTTTGACTTCATAATGGTTCTTTCATCATTATGCCATATTAATAGAATGTTATGGAGAATCAACACATAACATATTTTCCCTTGGGCTGATGCCAGAGCTTTGAAAAGAGAATGGACAAAGACTTTAGTTAAAGAAATGAGATGTTGTTGGTTTCTTTGGGCAGTTGAAATGTGCCCGACATGGCAGTTTTCTTACATTTTGTTATTACCAAGGGAATACAGTGTGGTTTTAATGAATTGGGTCCATAAAAAGGGTTTCAGTACATTTAATCTTCATTACTCCTTCCTCTTCAACTCAGAGGAAAAACTGTAAGGTGGTGGTAATGGGGCCAGCATTACAAGTATCACATTTTTGCAACCTTATTTGTTTGCAGTCATCATCTTTCTAACTAGAAAAAAACCCTCTTGTAGATCAGAATGAAAAACAAACAGAAAATGTACTGGAGGAAAAATAACAAAATGAAAGACAAACAAGGAGGAAAACATTGAGTTCCCTTCTTGAAGGAAACAGCAACAACGCACATCTTTCAATGGTTTTACATTTCCAAGGAATACATTTCATATTAACATATATTTAAAAAAAACCATTAGTCATCTTTCCTGGAACTTCTGTAAACAAATTAGGGTCTTTCAAGGGTATTCACAAACACGGTTTTGTATACAGGATTTCCCTAGAGTTGCCGACAACAAGGGGGGAAAAAGGGATCATGGTTGATATTACTAATCCACTCAAGATAAACTTACAATAAAATTCAGGGTTTCTTTCAACAGAATTTGAAAGACACCACTGTGGTGATTCAATTGCTAGGCCTTAAATATGTATCTAAATATGTGGTTGCTCTTTAGGTTATCCAAAGAAGTAACTGTTTTAAGAAGTAGTAACTATGTGAGTAGTGTAAAACACTATTTTATAATATGGTCTCCCTCAGATCAACTGAACCATTGCTATGTTTTGCCACAAGTTGGCAAAATTTAACATATTTTTTCTTTCTTCTGAAAACATTGTCGTCTGACTTCTCTATTACATTTGCCCTCAATCTTCTTTAGGGGTATAACTTCTGAGACTCAAAGTTATGCTTGGTGGAATCCCATAGTCAGAAATATTCAAGGAGAAGGGAGTCTTAGAGGGGTAGGAGTTTCTTAAAAGCAAGATATTGAAGGCACAAACTCAAATGAGAAGTAAAAATGGGAGGAACCTAAATAAATCAGGATGACTCCATAAACAGCTTTTTAAAGATCTAAGAATTTAAAAAGGCACATTTTGGAAATGGAAGGACGACCATATAACAGGAGGTGCCATATAACAAGAGGTGCCATTACAGGAGGTGCCATTAGGAGGCTCACAGGAGGTGCCATTAGAGACCACATCTTACCTGCATTGCGCCGCCTGCACTGGCTCCCGGTTGAGTTCTGAATCATTTTCAAGGTGTTGGTATTAACCTTTAAGGCCTTACATGGTCTGGGACCCTCGTACTTACGGGACCATCTGGCCCCATATGTCCCAATTCGGCCTCTGCATTCAGCAGAGGCCAATTTGCTGGTGGTCCCCGGCCCCTCCATGATGTGGCTGGCTTCCACTTGGGCCAGGGCTTTTATGGCCCTCGCCCCTGCCTGGTGGAACGCTCTCCCTCCAGCCATCCGGGCCCTGCAGGACCTTAATGAATTCCGCAGGGCCTGTAAGACTGAGCTGTTCCACCGGGCTTTTGGGGAGGCCAGCCGCTGATGTGCGCCCCCTTTAACAGCGGGGGCCCTGCTGTCCTCCCCTCTAGGGGAGTTTTTAAGCTGTTGGACACCATCTGTTGCTTTTGTAATTAAATGTTATAATCTGAGCACGGTATTTTAATAAGGACCAGTACTAAATGTATGAAGTTTATTTATCTACCTGTGTTGTATATCTATGTTGTGAACCACCCTGAGCCCTCCAGGGGAGGGCAGTATACAAGTTTAATAATAAAATAAATAAATAACCAAATAACCAAAGATGGATATGCACAAATGGCGATTACTCGTAGGGAGGGTATTAGAAAACTTAAAGTTCACTTAAGCTGGTGAGAGATGCAAAAAAGAAGTTCTCTGGTTATGTTTAGAGCAAGAAAAAGGACAAGGAAGTGGTAGCTCCACTGAAGGGAGAGGAAAGTGGAATTTTAACAGGTGATGAACAAGGGGAAGAACTGCTCAGTGCCTACTTTGTCTCAGTCTCCTCTTGCAATGGAAACAGTGCTCAACCTGGCAAAAACAGAACACCAGAAGAGGGAAGAAAATTGCAACATAAAGGTGGTATCTAAACATCTAGCTTCTTTAAATGAAACTAAGTCCTCAGGGCCAGATGAATAATATCTGATGGTATTAAAGGAACTTGCTGATGTAATTTTAGAGCCTCTGTCCATCATTTTTGAAAAATCTTGACGAACATGTGAGGTACCAGGAGATTGGAGGAGGGCAAATGTTATCCCCATCTTCAAGAAGGGGGAAAAAGGATGATCCAGATAAATATCAATCCATAGTTTGACATCCATATCCATAGCTATGGATTTCAGGCATTAGGCAGGGTGCTGGTATAGATTATCTTTGGGGTACCTTCCAGGTCTAGGTTTCTATGTTTCGATTTTTCCAAGTGTATTCAATTACTAGTGCCACTGTGGCATTCCCTACGCTATAATGTAGAATATTCTAAGCACCTTAGTATATCCTGCAAATCCATGTTCTCACTCTTCTTCCCAGTTTCTGTTTGTAAAGAAATAAAAAATTCTTCCCTTATGTTTTCAGGAGTAACTTTACATTTGTAATGGCAGAAGAGTTTTAATGTAATATTCAATGCTCAGCAAGTTGAGCTCTGTTATAAAAGTTCCGAAGCAAACTGTGATTGATCTTCTAGTTTTAACTTCCTCCTGATCAAAAGGAAACCTTTTTTCCAAAGCCACTTTCACACAATCAAAGCAAATACGCACTAAAAAAGCTTCAATAGTCCAATGTCAGCGGCCTTAAATGACCACTTTAAGCAGAAGCATTACAGTTACGTTTAAATGGTTTAACGTAGCCCAAATTGTTTAATCTTTATGCAGAAATAAAATCCATGATCCTCATCCATCTCAATTATTTGTGTTTAAGTAATGGCCATAGTGGTTAAAGTTTACTGGAACCATTTCATCATTTTATTGCTGATACTTTGCTTCTATCAACTTCAATAGCCAGAACAAGGATATTTTCTTTTTCATTTGCCTGTAAGGATTATTATATATACTTAGCAGTCAATTTACAACTCTCTGCACCTTTCTCCTCTTTCATACACCTAAATGTAGCATTCATTTTGCTCAAGATAACCAACTGGAATTAACTGTTTAATGTAATGACATTTCATTTTTTTCCCCAAAAATATTGAACAAAGCTATTTTAATCCAATATACTACACTAAACCAACAGGAAGTCCAGGAAGTATAAAAAATTGGGAAAAGCAACATACCAGCAATCACAAGAATTATTTTAGAATAGGAAGTCAGAAACACCATTCAAAACCCAAACCCAAGCCTAAAAATAAATGCTTGTACATGTTTCCCTCACCAGCAAGAAGGAGATCCAAGGTCACTTCAGGAGTTATGGGGGGGAAATCCACATGGAACAAATAGGGCATAGCTCTTTCCTACACATAGGATATCAACAACACAACATTTGAGATTATTGTTGTGAAACCTAATTGTTTCATGGGGTAGGATCTGATGGTGACGCATGGAAGACCATCTGGTAGTGCCTCCACATACCACTAGGAATACTATAATATGTTATCTGGGAATGTTTGTAGTAATAGTCATGTGGCTTTGAAGAGATATGAAAATGAACTATGTACAGAATTTAAAATTTTGAGCTAGTGGTACTATTCTAATCAACATGGCCAGTATGTATCCCAAGGCATGCATGAAACATTTAGAACGTTCCATCAAACATATGGGCTAGCTGATGGCCTTGAAGTCTCAGCCTACTTTTCTGAGGTCCTGAGGCTGAATCCTAAAAGCTAAGCTAAAGCTTGACATCTGTTATCTGTGCTTTCTTGTATGGAGCCTTTTTACATAGGAGAACAATCAAAACACACTTTCCCCACTTACAGCCTGAGCAGTATGGATCCAAAACTGAACACATCATCTACTACCTCATTCATCATACCTCAAGATTGTGAAGAATGGACCATGACCTCTGTCAGCATTGCTCTTCTGGAAATAGAGTCAAATGCAGCCTACTAGCTGTGGGTAGTAGTTCACGATATTCATCCTAATCGTGTAATCCTGAGGGGAGGGGGGGAAAGGCACTGGTTATAGCATGACCCTGGTGCCACCATAAATGCCACTCAACATAGCATAGCCAGGACTGGGGCCCTTGGGTCAGTCAGCTGCTCAACTAACGATGGCTGGACACCCTGCCATGGCACCAGTGCTCTTCCAGCACAGAAGCTCATGCTGGCACCAGTGGGGGAATTCCCAGCCCAGAGCCAACTTTGTCAGCTTCCTCAGCCATTTCAGCCCAGTAAAGCCCTATTTTGCTGGCATGCATTTACACCAGTAAAAAGGGTGGCAAAGCACAGGGATGTTCCCTGTTTTCTTGCTGGCCTGGGCACAGCACTGCAAATCTCTTTGTTAATTCTATGTTAATTCTAATGGTGGCATTTCAGAGTGTTTGTATAAACTCAGAACAGCATCTCTCCAATCAGATACAAAAAAGAATTGGGAGTCAGGTTTGAAAAGCAAAGCGGATGCACGGCTGACCCTTTCTCTTCAAAAACTTTTTTGCCTTGCTAATGTCATTCCTAGCCAGTGATGCTGCAACTTTCACCATGACCATATTTAACAATCAGCTTACCACATTTGGTTCATGCTGAGCAGCCATGGACACCTGTGAAAAAGGTTTGCACTGGGTTTTGCAAAATTGTGCAAGCACAAAGGCCCTGTCAATTCAAAACCAACAGCAGCCATCACCATCATTAAGGGTTACATAGTTGAACACCAAAGGTAGGATTTTATTAAACCACAGCATTTACTAAAAACATATTTTATGTTACTGATTTTATTTAAATTAGTGCTGGTGAAGTAAAGCATTTTCATTCAACAAGGACGGGTGGAGAGTAGAACTTCATTGGGGTGCATGAGAATGTGCATGCATGAACGAATGTACAGCACAGTTAGGAAGGAATACCTGCTGAACAATTACAGTTTGGTGAAAAGTTGAACTGATCATTGAAAAATCAGGTCTTTGTACATCATGACTGGTGAATGGGAGATCAGGTGAACTGGTAGATGTTTGAGCATCATGACTCCTTGACCTCAAATGAGAAAAGCCTTCCTTCCTTCCTTCCTTCCTTCCTTCCTTCCTTCCTTCCTTCCTTCCTTCCTTCCTTCCTTCCTTCCTTCCTTCCTCATTACATCAAGGCTGCTGCAAACAAAAAAGCCTTTTAAAGTTTTCCTTGGGTTATGTGAATGAATGTTGGATGTGACCCTGTGGCAGCAACCTCTACCTCCAAAATCCACATGTTCATCGAGGAATGTATGTATAAAGTCAACTTGCTTATGACTCCACCATGTCTGGAGGTTAGCTTATAGGGGTTTTGATTGCACAAACCTTATATATGTTCCTACACAATACAGTGAATATATGTCAATGGGGAGTCATAATATTCTCCTTCTTCCCTTGAGCAATTTTGTGATATCAATTTTTTTGATCTTCTTTACACAGAGACATGTTTTTGAGTGAAGCATTTTGTGTCCTTGAATGGTATCTACTGTGCTGACTTACTAGTCGGAAAGTTTTACGTACAATTTTTGAAAGACAGCTGGCCAGTTAAAAAAGAAGACATTTACCAGCTGTGCTACAAGTGCAAGGGAAATAAAAAGCTGGTCAATGGAGATACCGTCATTGTTCTCCTAATGCTATTTTAAGCCTGATTCTTTATTACCATTCTACAAATTAATTGAATTGAGTATCTCTTGGGGCATTAAGCAAAGATCTCTGGGAAAATGTGATAGCAAAGGTAGATACTGAATAAAATTGAGAACATAAAGAAAAGTCCCAGGGGAACTTACATGGGTGCAATTTCATGCAGAGGATTTCAGGAAACCTCTCTTGTGCACCTCTGGAATCTCAAAACTTTCATTAGCAGGCCCATTCCTAATAGTTCAAGACTACATAATACTCAGTTATCTTGAATACGAAACAAGTGCCATGTTCTCTGTGCCACTTTTGGGCCAAGTATAAAATGTTTACACTATTCTTTGCTGTACTGGGTGCCATATACATACTTCAAAACAATCTGTCCTTTTTCCATTCACAAAGGACCCAAAGAAGCTTTCAGTGACCCATTTCACACAACATGAATGAAACATTTTCGAGTCATGATACAAAACATTTTGGGATAGAATTCTGCAGTTTTTCCTCCTAAAATGTCTGGGAAACATTTTATTTTTTCCTGAAAAGGTTTGTTTTGAAAATGCTAAACTAACAACTTTTCTTCCTGAAAATGTTTTGAAAACATGTCCTACTTGCCTTGCAGAGTTTAGGAAATATTATATTTTCCCAGCCCGTTGTAGAATGTCTCACTTTTGTTTTTGTTGCACCCACTACTTTGGGATGCTTCAGTGCCTCATGCTGCCCACCATGTTCTGAAGTTCCCCACAGACATTTCCTCTGCTTGCATCACATCTGGCTGCTGTGCATGGAAACATTCAGTTTTGCCTGCTGATTCTGGAAACGGGTTGTTTTTCTTTTTTGTTTTGCTTTGAAACACTTTATTTGTCCATGCTATGTGTTCTTTTTAAAACATTTTCCAAATGTTTTAAATGCTTTGTATGGAATTGGCCAGTAAAAGTTAAAATCATCATTACAACTGACTTAAAACATGTTCGTTCATAATCAGTGCCCATTTAGCACATAGCATTAAGGTTTGCTTAAAGGAGAATCTAGAGGAACTGAATGCTTCATCTATATTAATCATTTTACAGCAATACAGAATGAACATACTATGCAAAGTACATAAAAACACACACAAGTTGTACCATACCTATGGCAACTCCAAAGGAGGAAGGGCCAGTTTATAGGGAGATAAAATCCTTCCAGGAATTTTTTTTTCTTTTTTCAGCATTGGCTCAGTTCAAATGTAATGGAAACTATAATTTAGTTTAACAATATGTCTGTCTAAATGCAGGCCACTAACATGCAAGCCAAGGCATGTTCAAGATTTTGGTGTTAACCCTTACTGCCATGCTGCCCCTAAGGGCATTATGTTCTGCCATCTCTCCTTACTGCCCCCAAGGGCATTATGTTCTGCCAGTAGTAACCTTCTGGTCTTCGCTGATCCCAAACATGTCTGGCTCGCCTCAACCAGAGCCAGGGCTTCTTTGGCTCTGGCTCTAGCCTAGTGGAACTAGTTAAACTAGTTCTGCAAGACCTGCAAGATGGTGATGTTGCACCAGATCTTTGATTGAGGCAGATACAATTTATTTCCAACTTGCTGGCCTCCCGATCTGCCCTCCCTCTCTTTCTCCCCACAATTTGCTACAAACTGAGTTACAATGGTGTGGGACATTACCTTAGTTAAATTGGGGTACTTTGTTAGTACCTCATTAGTTGGTGTGAATGGGTTAGCCACCATCATTAGTTAAATTGATCTTCACTGTTTTACTGTTTAATGTTGATTATTGGTACCTATTATTAACTCTGATCTCAAATTGTTTTAGGTATTGTATTAGTTATGTGTGTCAGCTGCTCTGAGTCCAGCCATTGGCAGGGAAAGGGCAGGATAGTAATTCCAATAAACAAACAAATTTTAAACAGAGTTTTGTCCCTCTAAATCCACTGAAAAGGATGTAGTTTTGCTTAGGGCAACATGGTTGTTCACAGCATTACTTAAGTAACTCTATGGTTTATTTTTACAAATACTAAAAAAGATACTTTATTGTTATTGGCAGTTGGTTCCAACAATATTAAGTGAATCTATGCTTTAATTAATGCAGATTTTTTTTAAAAAAAAACACGCACACAAACATTGTAAGTATTTCAGCTGCACTGCTTGCTGAAATGACAGCACTATATAGCATAATACTGAGCACTCTTCTCCAGAGAGAACCCGGCATTAAAATGGGAGAGTAGTTTTCTCTGAATCATTAGCTAAGGCAACTTTAGAAAACAAATTATGGCTGTATTAGAACCTTGGAGATATTCACTAATTAATTTTAGGAAAGAGCTGTTAATACGAATCAAAGACAAATATGAATCAAAAGACAAACAGAGTTTCCAACTGTCACCATGCAAATACTTCTATTTTTGCTCAGTTTGTCAGAAGAGGTGGAAATATACTTTATATATTTTATAAATATACTTTATTTATTGTAGAAAAGTGGTGAGTGCCATAAAGCGGTAGCATTCCAAACCCAGTCTACATAGGCCTCCTAGCTCTGCGGGCTCAAAATTTCCCCAGGTTCAAGATGGACTCCCCCCACCAGTCACTTGTCCCAAGACATTCTTAAATTATCCTGAAACAAATCCTTTAGTGGCTAAAGAATCACTGTTAACTTGAGGAAGTTATTAATGATTTAATGAATGTTTGCACTACAATTGGTTGATAAAACCTGAAAAAGAATTATCTGCATTCAGTTCTCACAGTTCTGGCACCGACAAGCATAAATCTGCATAACAACATTGAGCTTGCAAAGAAGGTTCTGGTAGTTTTCTCAACCATCAAAAATCTGGTGTGTGTGTGAGTGTGAAATATATATCTGTTTCATTAATTTCTATGTATAAGTTTTTTTTTAAGTATATGTAATAATAAAGACAAGAGGGTGGCCTAGTTAGCAAGGAAGACCAACTACAACTTTGTAGTCTATCTGTGGTGACCATTTTTGTTTCCCATATTTGTCTTGACCACCAGCCTGCTGAGGGATGACAGGGGTAGTTTTTTTTTTACATGGCTTTGTGCAGGTTTCATTATAAAGTTTTGTCCAGATCCTATAGTGTAATGTGTATATCACATCACTGATGGGATGTCACTTCTAGGTATTTACCACAAGTGACAACACACTGTTGGGATGATGTCACTCCCCTATCACCCACCACACCTGCTTCCTCTCCTGCTCTAAGACAGGCCTAGTATATGTTTTAGGATCATAGGTTTGTATTCCACCCCTTCTTTCTGCTTATTGTTTCCTCATTTCATATTGATGAGTTGGTCTTCCACTGCAGACATCTGAGGAACATACTGTCCACAATGGAGGAATGACTCTGCAATGGATGATGGGCATATGGGCAGAAACAAATTGTAGGTCAAACCCAAGACCTGACCTTCAGCTCTTGCCTGGCTAATACAGCCCCCGACCACACATGCAGAATAATGCACATTCAATCCACTTTCACAACTGTTTGAAAGTGGATTTTGCTATTCTGCACAGTAAAATCCAGCTTCAAAGTGGACTGAAAGTGGATTGAAAATGTATTGTTCTGCAAGTGCTGAAGGGGCCAAAGACTTTTTTCCTGCTGTCTCTCAGCTCCCTGGTCTAGGAGGCAAGGGGCCTTGGGAAATTTCTTCCTAGATTCAGTGCAACCTCTTCCCTGATTTCTTTCACCTTTTCTTCTAACGAAGTGTTCAGAGCTACTGCCTACAATCAATAAAATGACAAAGGCCTGTTTTTTCCTCTGCCTACATCTTAATATGTCAGTGGCTCCTTTGACAAATGAAGCATTAAACAACTTATAATTAAATACAATGAATGACGGCCTAAATATGGAGAAGAAATAACATACAATTCTGCCTGCTGGGTAGATGATTCATTCTGCATTGAAATTTTTGGTTGGAAACTATTTGCCAGTAGTGTTTATGAAAATCAACAGCTCTTTGTATTTTCAGTCTCTTACCTCTTCTTACTTTGTGGCACATTCTTGATTAGAAGTGTCTGACTGCTAGAATGGTACATGCTTTCTCCCAAGCATCCCCTCCCTGTCCCCACTTGCTCCTCTAAAAGATAAATTCATTTATTATTAAATGCCAATTTAATATTAATTTGCAGCACAAAATGCTGATGAAAATCATATTAAGACAAGCCTGTTGATTTTCTGGTGCAGTAACACTGGTTGCTATAGCAATTGAAGCTGTGAGTTTAGAGACATTTGGGGAAATTTAGTAACTGTTTCGGTTTGCACTACATCGTGTATTTATTTACATATTGAATTTTTAAAATTCTGCTTTAGTCTGCAAAACTACAGACTTGTAGAGGTTTACACATAAACAGCAATAAAAGCAATTAGATTCTGATGTTGAAATAGAAACCTGTAACCACAGTATATCAGTCAGCCATACCTTTTTCCTGGCATACTTCAGCCAACAGCACTCACCATTATTCTCTTCTAAGCTTATCCAAATGCTCTCAAAAATATCAACTATTACAGGATTTACCTGTCATGCCCCTAGGCCCCAGCGCCCAGTACAGCCATCTCCCTAAGGTTCTGAGATGCATTTCCTGTGACCTCAGGCGAGGATCCATTGACACTGACCTTCCCAGCTGCTGACTGCCACTGTGCTGGGCAACAGCTAATTGGGTTCACCCTCCTTGGCGCTGCAGACCCTGACCCTTTTTATCCCCTCTCATGCATGGTCCTTTCCCCAGTCTTCCTTCAAAGCCTTTTTAAATGGTCCCACCCAATCAGATGGCTTCCCTCTTTCCAGCTGTGGGATAGGGCTGATTCTCTTTCCTCTGTAGCTGACCTGGGCCTTTCCTGGGGCCTGGGTCTTCCCTGGCCTTCTGGGGCCACTCCATAGCCTTCCCTTGCTGGCCAGACTAGGCTGCTGATGGAGGGAGACTGGTTTCTACCTAGCCCTTTGTTTGGTCTATGATTCTTGCCTAGTAAACAGTGTTACCCAGCTTAACAGGTTATGAACATATTTTTAAGGAATCTCCACCAGCTGCTAAGAGTGTAACAGCACACGAATATCTTTAAAATGGTGATGGGAAAAATAACTTGGCTTGGCAATGCTTTGGGGAAATAGCTCACTTGGCGATACGAGAGGCAGACTGGGAGGGGATATTTTAGACTATGTATACGGGGAAATATAGCATGGAGCGTTCCACAGAGTAACACAAGGAGTCCAAATTGAGTTTAAAATGTTTATATAAATTTGGTTTCAAACACACATACAGGAAGATATGGAGGCACATACACACAAGTTCCTAGAGATATAAAAAGGTGAGAAAAATAGGTTTGGATGATAGAGAGGGAATTGGGAAGGCAGCAGGGTGATACGTTACCTAATGGTTCCAATGCAGTAGACTAAGTAGAAGGCAGAGAATCTATGCCAGCACAGAGATCCCCGGAGAAGGACGATATTGTGTCTCACACCAACTTGACCAAGGGAGGTTCAAGTTAGAAATGAGCAATGAGCTTAAGGTGAGCAGGGCTTTTACAGGGTGGATCGCTAGTTTGGCGGGAAAAGAGACCCTTTGCATTAGGTTTTGTTTCTTGCAGCTGTGCTGGGTTGCAGGGGCTGAGCTAATCAGCAGCTCTATTTATTGTCCTAACCCCAGGGGTTGGTAGCCAATTGTTTCCTTGATTACATTAGCAACACCTTGAATAGGTGGTCAGAAGAGCGAGTCTCTGGCTATTGTAATTTAGCTGAGGCAGCGAGATTAAATCAGGGATTGGAGCATTTAGGAGCTTTTAGGAACAGCTGAAGGGCAGGAAGGGTGCAGCATCTCAATTCAAGGGATAGTTCACATTTACAATTCTATTGACTGTAGTTCTGGCTTGCGTGTGGACATCAAGGAGCAAATAAGTAGATTTATTTTCTACTGACTGCTATTTCTTAGGCTTGCTGTTGGCCCATTTTATCCTGCGCCACACCATATATATCTGTTAGCCTTAATATAACTCAGAAATATATCTCACATATATACTGTATTTATAAATATCCCAGCTTGGATGCATGTTTTAAGATGTGGGGTGGAAGGGGTACATAACAACAGACTCGGGTTTTGGTTACAGTAGATTTTAATTAATGGAACAGATGAGAACCCAAGCTTATTCATGCCAGTTCTAAAGCATGTGAAAAAGCATTAGGAATTTTGGGAATAAAGAAATCCCATTCTTTATTTGTGCAACTATAAGTTTTTTCCTGCAGCTGTAAGACATTTTACTATAAGTTTTGATAACAAAACTTGGCAAGGTATACTGGGAGAAAGCAAAACCAATACTGCCTATGGCAATCCAGAGATGAACCCTAATACTGTCTGCATGTGACTACAAATTTGATTATGTTAGAATACACTATGTATGATACTGACACCCTTAGTAGACTGCCTCTACCAGATAGCCTGTTACCAGATAGCTGAACTACCTTGTTATCAGTGTAAAGAGTTCTTAAGTATCAGGGCAGGATACCTATTATTAGAGCTCCAAGTAGTTATATCATCTCAGAGTCCTGCAGTGTTAAAGCTGCTACATGAAGCACATCTAGCTCCGTATGTACAAAAAGGATAACTGTCAATTATGAGTGGTAGCCAGAGATAGATCAACAGACAGGACCTGTAGAGGGGCACCAGTGGGGAAACAGTATGACAATGTGAGGTATGTCAATCCAGTCATCATGTCCTTTGAAAAACACCCAGGCATCCTTGGACCACAAAGAACCTGGACAGTACTTTACACAGACTTTGCTAGCCTATTAAAATGTTCTTTATGCTAAAATGTAATTGCTTTGAGTTCCAAATGATTTTAAGTTAATTTAATGGCCTTCACTACAGCTAAAAAGCCTGCAGGATCACCTGCATGACGGTGCTTTCCACCAGCAGAATAACTCTGCACAGAACTGCGGTGTTATCGGGGTGCTTGAAGTATGTTTACTCTCAGCAAGGATCCAAAATGGGAAGACAGTCAGGTTGGCTGAAATACACTGAGAAAAAAATGTAGTGCAGCAATGTAAGGTGAAGGAGAAGGTTAAGGCTCCTTCACCTGCATTGTCTATTAAAAATATAATGTCCCTTTAAGATTTATAGAAAAGAGGGAAAAGTGGTTTACACAACAGTACATGCCGGCATTTCAACTGAGAATTTAATTGCTTATAAAGCATGGATTCTCATCTCACTGGTTTGAAATTTTAGATAGGCGGTTCTTTGGATGAGAGAGACATCTTCAGAGACTGTGGTGTATCTGCCCGGAGATTTTGCATCCCCAAAAATTGCGCCTAGGGACATGGGGAAACTCATGTCCCTAGGTGCAACTAATCTGGTCACTTGTGGGTGCAAAATCAGCCCCCTCCCCATATGACTGTATGCCTTTCTCCCCCCAGAGTCCTTGGCTTCCCTCAGCCTGCTCACGTCATCAAAGAGGACAACGTGAGTGAGGAAAGCGGTGCGGCTGCAGCTGAAGTGCCAGCCGTGGCTAGTCCCCTTCCTTTCAGCAGGCAGAGGAGCAGCCTGGCAGCTCTGCTGCCACACATCCCTCCGCCCGGCCCCACCAGGCTCCGCCCCACCTGGCTGCCCAGAGCAGCTGCCGGGACCACTGCCGCTGGAGCAGTTGCCGGTGAAAATAAGTGGGGCATGGGCTGGGGGAGCATCCGGAGCAGGTTTTGCCTCCTGGTGCCATTTTCTCCTGGTACGTCTCTGTTCAGAGAACTTCATCTGAATTTGATGTTGGACTGGTTACCCCAAAAAATGTGTTTCCCATTTGAAGTGACAAGAATTACTATCAGATTGATGCACAAACACAGCTAGTTTTAGTTGATGATGTTGGTGGCCAGCCTTTGTTCAGGATTAGTATCTAGTGGCTCCAACTCTTACACTTCCTAGTTTATGGAAAAATAGTAGTCATATTAAAAGCAAAGAACTGCACGGTCCAGAAGAATGAAATGGCATTCTTGTGGAGAAATAGGAAATGTTAAATACAGTTCAAACTGATTCATATCTTGCTCGTGGAGTTTTTCTTAATTAGAATGCTCCATTGCTCAATATAACATGTGACAGTATGAAGTATGGTTTCATGACTGTTTATTTCTCCTTAGACAAATAAATGAGTTTCTTCCAAAAGAAGCATTGATGGTTATAGAAAACCACCCATCTAACAGGCTTTTTTATATAGCTAAGTACATAATTCCTGAATAAATGGACTTTTTTTGGCATGTTCCCTATAGCTACCGTTAACTGAATGTCTGACCCCTGAAAAACACTTGGCATGATTTTTCTGTAACTGCCAATTGTGTTGGAATTATTGAGGCCTAGAATCTTTTCAATTACCTCAAACCTTTTCATGTATGCCACCCTAGTATTTAATATAGAAATTAGATATTAATTCCGGTCCACACTTCATAGTAGGATACGGCAAGTGCTGAATTTTGGAGACTGCCACAGAGCAGGTATTTGTAGCAGTTCTGCTTTCACTGAGCCTGTCAAGATCAGTGATTTTGACATTTTCTCTCTCTCTCTCTCAGGTGTAACTGAGAGTTCAGAGAGAACTGTGATTGAGGTCACCCAACAGGCTTCAGATCAGAGGCGTAGCTAGGGAAAATGGAGTCCAGGGCAAAATCTGAGTTTTCCACACACACACCCATATGGACGGCTACCCTCCCCCACCACAACCAATAAAATCACCCCCCCACACCATGACCAAAGAAAGATTTTTTTGCACCAGGTCATCTCAAAGTCACCATCACATTATAGAACGTGTCCCAGCTCACAAATCTGAACACAGCAATGGTTCATTCCACCCAGCAGAAATAATTTTTGACTATATTTTCAAAATGCCTTCAAAATTTTTTACTGTTATAACACTTTAAAGAGTTTTAAGTGTCATATGACTTAAAATGCTTTCAAAATGTTTTATTACTGCTGTGAAAATGTTTTATGGTGCTATATCCAGCACCCCCCAATTGCCCCCCAGCATTGAAAACACACCACAGAGCCAGGAAGGAAGCGAGGGAGGGAAAGGACAGGGACACATTTCAAGTCATGTTTTTCACAATAGTTGCACACACTGAATTTTAATACTGACAATATAAGGCACTTACTAACATGAACTCACAAGCTCAAAAAGGTTAGGGACTTCTGCTTTGAATGCCAGTACTGAATGCTAGATGAACAGATTTGCTACAACCAGATTCATTGGGAGAAAGGGCAGGGTCACCAAGCAGAGAAAGCTTGGGAGTGCTACCAGGGTTCTCTAAACTCCTGGGGCCAGAGGGATCAGGACTTGCAAGGCTCCCCTTCACATCCACATCTCTAAGCATGGGCTGAAGAGCAGAAAGAGGTCAAGTCACTTCTGAATCATGAATCAATGCCCTCCAAAACATCCTATTGTTAACAGTTTTACTCTTGAAAACAAAGGGCCACCGTTTCCTTTATAGAGTCAATCCATCTCATGTTGGGTCATCTTCTTTCCTGCTGCTTTTGACTTTTCCTGCATTAATGTTTTTTTCCAGTGACCCTTGTCTTCTCAAAATGTGGCTTAACTATGATAGCCTCAGTTTAGTCATTTTAGCTTCTAGAGACAGTTTAGGATTGATTTGATCTAGAACCCACTTATTTGTTGTTTGAGCTATCCATGGTTTTTGCAAAACTTTCCTGCAAAACCACATTTCAAAGGAAACTACTTGTTAGCTTTATTCTTTGTCCAACTTTCACATCCATACATAGTAATAGAGAATACTATTAATTTGAATTAAGTTGATCTTGGTTCTGGGGTTTGTGGGAGGGGAAGAGTGCGGAAGCTGGGGAACTGCTGGTGCTGCTGGTGCCCTCCTACCCAGCTCCACTCATGTGGGAGCCTCTCTCTGGGAGGGCTGGTGTGCCTGATGTGAAAATGGCATGGAAAGGCACTCGACGGTGGGCAAGGGCGTCTGAGTTGGAAATTGCTCGCAGAAGTCCTGTCCGGGACAAGCGATGGGGCTCGCTCGGGAGTTGACCTTGTGCGGCGCCCTGTCCAGACTGGCCTCAGGCTCTCAGCTGGCTGGGGAATTGGCCCCACTGTGGGGTGTCTTTTGCTGCAGTGCCTGCCCTTCCCACAGGAGGAGGAGGAGGAAGTGCCTGGCAGGCAAGCAGGAAGGCTGAGCCAGGGGTGTAGCTAGGGTAAATGGAGCCCAGGGCAAAATCTGAGTTTTGTGCCCCCCCATATGGGCAGGGTCCCTCCCCCACCACAACCAAACAACATTTTTTGCACCAGGTCATCTTAAAGTCACCATCGCATTATAGAACATGCCCCAACACACAAATCTGAACACACCCAGGACTCCCTAGTTTAAACATTGAAAGTGATGCTATTTTTTGAAGGCGGGGAATCCACCCTGAAACAGCATCCCTTCTAATGTTGTTTAAACTACAGAGCCCAGATTCTCCTTTTAAATTCACCTTAAGGGAATACTCTGGGCTCCCTAGTTTAAACATGGAAAGTGATGCTGTTTCAGGGTAGATTCCCCACCCAAAAAAGCATCATTTTCAATGTTGGTTATTGTGGGTTTTCTGGGCTGTGTCATAGTTCAGTATATCTTGTTCCTAATAAGCTATTCACCTGCATCTGTGGCTGGTATTTTCAGAGGTGTATCACAGAGAGAAGTCTATTATACACTGTGTCCAGCCTTCTCTTATAACAGACTTCTCTCTGTGATACACCTCTGAAGATGCCAGCCACAGATGCAGGCAAAACGTTAGGATCTACCAGGCCATGGTCACACAGCCTGTAAAACTCACAACTACCAGTTGAATCTGGTTTTGAAAGCCTTCAACAATACTTTCAATGTTTTTTTTTTAAATCTAGGGAGCCCAGATTCTTTAAATCCACTCCAAAGGAGGTGGATTTAAAGAGAGAACCTGGGGAAAATTTGAGGGTGCCTGTCAGGGGAGCAATGTTTAAGCTAACAGTACCAAACTTTTAGGCTATCTTCAGGAGACTCTCCTGATGAAACCACCCAGGTTTAGTGAAGTTTGGTTCAGGAAGCCCAAAGTTAGGACCCTCAAAAGGGTAGCCCCATCTACCATTAGCTCCCATTGGAAACAATGGGGGATGGAAGCACCCCTTTTGGGGGTCCATAACTTTGGACCCCCTGAACCACCTTCACCAAACCTGGGTGGTATCAGCAGGAGACTATCCTTGTGATACCACCTAGGTTTAGTGAATTTTGATTCAGGGGGTCCAAAGTTATGGACCCTCAAAATGGTAGCCCCATTTACTATTAGCTCCTAAGAAAGAACTGTCTGACAAAGAACTGTCTGACAGGCTCTCTCTGTCTTTTTGTTTATCTAGCAGCGTTTTAGTGCCCCCCTTCATTGGCCAGAGGCAACAGTGCCTTCCATTGACTAATCACCTTGCTTTTATTTAAATTAGGGCCTGCTGCCTTACTTTTACTGTCACACAGGCCTCTTTAAGCAGGCCTGCTTCACACTAGCCCTTCAGGGTGGGGCAAGTCCGTTACAGCAGGCAATCTCCACAAATGGATACTGCACAGAAAGAACAAGGAAGTGACTTGCCCCATTTCCTTGCCTTTTTGCCTTGCATCGCCTAATTGCCTAATAGCCTTATAGTCTGATAGCCTTGCCTCATTCCCTCCCCCCACCCCCAAAAAAGCAGGCAACCTCCACAAATGGTGGTTTGGCTTGGCTAGGGACACTTTGCCACAGGAGAGTCTCTGTGGACACAAATACCTCACTGCAAAGTAAATAGCTGTGAGTAGGTAGTGCATGCATAAATGTCCCTTTATAGGTATTCCTATGATGTCCTGAGCTTTTTGCACAGGATTCTGTATGCCTTAATTGTTCCCAATATCCATGCAAGCCTTTATTTTCCAGATACCGAAAACCTCTTTTCCTGTAATAATACAAGCAATGACTTAACATCGGAACAATGCTGTTGGTATAGAGCAATTTTTGAAGTGTTTACACACTGAAATGTTCCTCCCACACCATTGCTCCTGAAGAACCTCTTAAAACTTCAGACTTCAGGGGTGTTTATAAAAAATATTTTTTTAAGCAGAACTTGTCCATACAAAAGATTTTCCACAGTAAGAATGGTAAACAGTCCCAGTTTTGAAGAGCAGAATTATTCAGCATTTCAACCTGTTCTCCAGTTGGGAGAGTGTTATATCAGGTACCTGAAATCTGACCCCAAAATTGTGTTAAAAATCATAGAGCTATGCACTTTGAAAAATATGACACATACCAATAGATTTTTAACTATAATGACACCATCACCTTTCACAAAGTTATTACTTTAATTAACTTTTTAATGGACTATTAATAAAAGACCATTTGCAATTAAGATGTATACTTAGCAGACTGAATTGTTCTGGTATGAATTCATTATATAATGTCTTGTCTAATCAAGGCATGTGGTCTTGAAATTCCAGCTAAAACGTTGACTGCACATAGATTTAAATAATTGCTGAAGAAACGGCCCTAGTGTTCCCTTGAAAAATCTTAGTTTTTATGATTCCCACAGAAAATCAGCTATTGCCTGGCTACCTGAATATCTATATTTAAATGGGAGTCAGATCCCTTTGCCTTGATACCGCTATACAGATTTCCAAGCTAGTTTGCTACACTATAACTATTGCAATATATCTGATTCTCAACATGGCAAAATCTATGGATTCTTAAATCCAGAGACTGGAACCATGAATGAAAAAGACACATTTTTCTACAAGCCTCCCA